>NC_053132.1:15579398-16254398 GCF_010015445.1 Perca fluviatilis | reverse complement strand
AGTTTTATAGATAAGGTAGAACTTCCATCTGTGAGGTAGGATAACAAAAATCCCTTTTTGTTTAGTTCTGTTACATTAAAACAGTGCAGTTGAGAAATAATAGATTTGGATATCTTATAACTTATGCAAATGCCACAAGAACAATTTTAAGGTATGCTTAAAGGTAGTACTTCAATTTTCTGTTACTTTATATTTCACCACATTTCAGAAGGACATTTTGTACTTTTTACTTTAATACATTTATACTTAAAGACAGTTATAGAGTAGGTACTAATTTGCAGATTAGATTAGATTTTATAGCCTATGCGAAACATACTATCATCTTACATACATGACACTCCCAAACTGTAAAGTTGCTAAAATTTGCTTAAATAACACTAAGGAGCCGTTAGGCCTAATGATAATACTGATGCATAATACTTTTTTGAAGTTTGGTTTACTGGATAATGGAAGTATTATTTATTTACTTTCTTGACTATTCTTTCTTAAATCTTATTAGGCTACTACCGGGCTGTTACTAGTAAGTAAAGGAGCTTAATACTTATTTCACTGCTGGTGTTTGGTTAATCATATTTCATACCCTACCTTGATCGCTTGATTTGTGAAAATAGTTAGGATAATTAAAATGCCAGTTTTTATGGGTGCCAAGCAGCCTTTTTAAAGATCCCATCCGGACATGTTTTGAGACATATACAAATAATCTGCTTTGTAGGCTATAACAGTATATATCTTAAAGTAAAATTTCCTGGAGAAAACATCTTAAAATGATGTCACATCAGCTCATACATACGATTAAACAATTCACTCAGATTTGACGAGAGCACAGACAAACGTTTCCTCTTTAGCAGATGAATGTGAAAACAGCCTTCTAGTGTAGCCTATGCCTACATAGCCTACATCATTCTACACAGTGACGCTTAAACAACCGTACGAGGAAAACACAGTTTTTTGTGGATTGGGACTTTAAAGTTAACGGGTAAAAAATAATAAACATACAGATGCTGTATTCTTACTGAAGGAGTAACAACTAGGATGAAATGTACAAGTGTTTTGCAGAAAGTTAGAGCAGCACTGCCCTGCTGATAACTCCGTTTGAAGAAAGGGCGGGCTGAGTCAAGCTGCCACTCCCCGCTCAGGCCTTCACGGGAGCGCGCCTCTGCTCCTGCGCGCTGTCACGCTTTACTACCAACAGGCACGGAATTCCAGGGAGGAAGTCACTGAGATTGGGAAACGAACAACAACTCCAAAGGTGCCAGAAAAAAATATCTGGAGACGAGAAGAAGTAAGAATACGGCAATTCATCATTGGAAACAGTAGAAACATCTAATTTTGGAATATGGACTAGAGGCGCCGGGTCGCAGCAGATGGAGGCGGCGAGAAGTTTGGTGTTTGTCGGGGCCGTGCTGCTCGCAGTGACGGGCACGTTGGGCAGAGAAGGTGGGTAACTTCCAGAGCCTTTTCTCGCCTTGAATGGCTCCGCTGGTATCTAAATAGACTCTCTTTCTAAATGGAATATAAAAGTAGAGTATGTGGGTTGTATTTGGGTAAATGTGCGAGGTTCAGCTCGTCCCAAAGAGGGTAATATTTCTAGCTAGGACCACATTCCTCCGCGAGCCCTCGTCCTCTCTCAGTCACTGCTGAGGCTCGTGGGACTTATGTAGCGCTGATTACGAGCAAAATCACACCTGTCACAAAATAGCCTTAAACCAGATTTACTGTTTGGACTAAAACTCGCATGTAGCAACTTTTGTTGCACAAATAAACAATGTTAGAACATAATAGTAGTTGTAGCAGTTAAACAGGTGAGAAATATGAGAACCTGCTTTGCAACTTGGACACAGAGAGCGACTTTGACTGATTGGTGCTTGCAGGCGGACGTTAGGCTGGTTTGCTCTACGCGTAAACAAAAACAAACCAACAATAACAAACAGGGCTTTGTGTGGCTAGGATCATGACGATGTCAATTATTCACTTCTGGCTCTAAAGAGGACATTGTCTGATAGAGGGCCACTTGTCACACTTGGAGCTTGAGTGCATGCCAGTAAAACAAGAGCTAACTGAAAGTGCAAACAAGTGCATATTTGGAAGATAGTGCTACATTGTCTCCGTTTTCTTTTAAATATAGGCTATATCTATATGATAATTAGGGCTGGGATGATATGATCTTGTCCCGATTCGATTCTTTCACAATACATGGGTGCCGATTTGATTTGTATTGCAATTTTCATTTATTGCGATTCTAGAAGTAGCCTATTGTTATTCTAAAGTATTGAGTATTCCGAAGTATTCTTTTCCTTTTTTAACAAAAACAAAAGTTGGAATGAATAAATAAATTATTGGTAAACAAATAAATAAAAAATATGGATTTTAGGGAAAAGAATCGATTTTGAAAATCATCGCCAAAAAAATCATGAAACATACAATTTGCTATTATTTTTCCCACCTCATAATGAAAGTGCTTAGCAAAAGAACATCAATAATGTATTTGCATGTAGGATCTCCTCTCCTTTTAGAAGAATGTTGCATTTTCAACTTTATTTTTATTTTCAGTTGAGTAGTCCATCTACAGAAATCCATTAGGCATTGAAAGTTATTTTCGAGCAAAAATGAATATTGTTTTAGGTTTGGACTGTAAGACAAAATAAAAACTCAGGACTCAAAAGAGAAAAAAACTATTTGAATATTTTTTCTGTTTTCTGACGTTTTATAGGCCAAATAGTTAGTTCACTCAACCCTGAATACATGGTTATTTGCAGTTTTAGTTTGTGGTCGTGGTTGCATAGGCCTCTATATTGATCGAGATTTATTTTTAGTGGAATCAGACATCAATAAGCCAGGTCAGATGATTTTAAAAGCATTTAATATATCACAAGCTAGTGGCAAACATATTGACATCAATAATTCTGAGAATTCCTTCCAATGCGGTCTTTATTGACACGTACATGACAGCTTTTAATCGACATGCCCTTGTGAGAAAATAGGCCAGTGCGTGATACCTTAAAATATCACCACGTTTTAATGTTAGATGAAGTCATCTTTACTTCTCAAATGACTAATATGAGTACAAAATATGGCAGTGAAGCTTCTTTGTCTTTTATTAGCTGCTATCCCCACCACCACTACACACAAACAAAGCCAATGTTCACAGATGAAGTGATTTCCAAATACAACTGCATTGTTGGTGGGAACAGGTTGGTGCACTTCACTCCAGTGTTGATCTCTAAAGCATCAGTTAAGCGTGAGCACTGTGATTGGTCCAAAAGGGCTGAGTTTAGCAACACATCATGCACAAGTCTTACTTTCAGTTATCAAATATTGTTTTGTACACACACACACACACACACACACACACACACACACACACACACACACACACACACACACACACACACACACACACACACAGTGTTTGGTGTTTTAAGCCACCAATGTGGCACCAATTGACATTGGGGGCTTAAAACACCATCCACACACACACACACACACACACACACACACACACACACACACACACACACACACACACACACACACGGCCAAGTGTATGATTCCAAAGGTCAGCAGTTGTGTTCAATGTTTTTCTTTCAGTCAAATGAATTATTTCCACAACCTGCTACTGTGTAAGAACATTTTGTGTTTGTTTGTGTGTTCGGTGGCCTCAGTAGCCACAGAGTTCATGTTCTTGTCACACTCCAGTGCACCCATTGAGCGAAACTCACTGTATGAAGTGATTAAGTCCTACTGAATTGCCCTCAGTGGCAGGTTAGCTCAGCCGGCCGTGACTCACTAGGCTAGGCTACGTGTTAGTGATCTAACTCACTCTGAGTCTGAGCTGAGGAAGTAGCCATCAGTGGGCCTCGAGTCGTGAGCCCTCAGAGGAAACTTTCTTGTGTGCTTTTCTAGGGTTTGAGTTACACACCTGAGGGAAATCTTTACAAAGAAATCACAGTTTTAAAATAAATCCCAGCAGCCTTGATAGGAGTAAACTATTTTTCTATACAAAATAGTCTTGATCATGTTAATTTTCATCAGCTGCGAAAGTTTCTACTCAGGTTCTGTGTTATGGAGGAAAATATTGTTGGTTGTGTTTACATCCTCATCATTGACACTTTCTGGTAGTTGGAATTGGGCAATACTTCATAAATAGAAAGGTCCTGGTGGTTTAAGCGGTTTAAGATGCTGGCCATGTAATTGCAATGTAACCGATATGAGTCCAGCTGGGGTTGTCAGTTGGTTGCAGTGATCATTTCAGTTCAGTATAGTCCTCAATCCTTTCAGTAGAAATACTGATTAAAATAATAATACAGAGCTATTGTGGTACTTTAGTCAGTTGGCACCACTTTTTAATAAGGCATCCTTTATTTACTGTTATTAGTTGTTACTAAGAGCTTTATTTATGATTAATAAATAATTTAGTTATGTGTTATAGATCACTTTAGAAACATTAATAACTTTTGGGTTGCCGCCAGGTTGTGAACTCATCCTTCTGGAATCATAAAGGGTCATGAGTTTCTCACCATTAATAACAATTGATAATAATAATCCTTAAATATGTTATAAAACCAATGAAGGTGTCTGCAGCAGAGGGGAGTTTGCCAGAAGGTAAGTGGTAAATGATCCAATGAATGGGTATTTTGTTAAAGACTGGTGCCATATCATTGATACCAGTGTTACCAGTCTGTTGTAGAATAAGAACTAAAGCAAATGCTTACAAAAATCTTGTACAAAATTCCACCTTAAACATATTTGAAAATCTATTATATTACACTGGAGTTCATCGTAATGCTGAAATAAGGTAGTTGTGATTGGTATCGGACGCTTTCTTCTTTTTATTCCCTTTGAAATAAAGTGTATTTAAATGCAGCTGCAGATGCTTTCACACTAGTAAATAGGGGTTCACGATTAAGAAAATGTCATTTGATTCAATATTGATTTTTAGCCTCAAGATTCGATTCAAAATCGATTTTTGATTCAAAAATGATTCTCCATTTAAAAAAACCCCGATTCACAGTATGTAAATGTAGTTAATTTTCCCTTGTGATTACAGTAGACCTACAATAAATAAAAAAAAGAATCGATTTTGAATCGGTAGAGCTTGAATCGCAATTCGAATATGAATCGATTTTTTTGCACACCCCTACTAGTAAATGTGTAAAAACAAAAAAAGAAGTGCAGTAGGGATCCTGTTCTGCTTGTCTGTTGAGCAATACCTGTTTTTTCTTCCTCAGCAGTAGAGTGAAATGGAAGAAAGAATGTGTTCAGGGAGGTTGGGAGAAATGTGAAGTTTATGCAAGACACGCTAGGATTAGCATTGTCTTAGAATCAGGACTGACACGTTAAATCTGAGGGATAATAAGCCAATAGAGAAAGTCCTGTTGGATCAGCTTGTTCTGTTTATGTTGTGCTTTGAAGGGGATCCATTAGAGGAGAGTTTCTGGATTCTGTCAACTGTTCTGTTGTGTCACACCGCAGGCTTTTCCACTATGGTTCAGTCAAACTCCTGGACTAGCATCGCTGCCACGGTGTTTCAGTCACTTACTGTACACACAGTGGTAAACACACGCACACTCCCTGTGCTAACTGGCACGTTGCCACACACAGGTGTGGCTTCAAGCTGGCTTTCAGCTTGCAGACAGTCCCAAGCAGCACACTGGTGCAAGACGGTCAGTTTAAAGTTGCCCAATCCTCTCTTGTAGGAAGCCAGATTAAGATCAAATCACAGATCAAGTCACTATTAATTCTTACAAAATACAGTCTGTCGTGACAAAAATAGTACTGTCTGCAACATTACTGGGAAAAAGCCTTGAAACAGTAAATCTTATGTTGCACTCTGAATGCACCAAAAGTGACAGAAATAGTTAAATAGTATAAATGACAAAAGAGAGCTAGAGAGAGAAATTCAAACCCAGCTTACTTTCTCACCTCCGCACAGATGGCCAATCACTGTGCACACTTCAGAAAGTTACATTAAATGCATCAATAGGATCCAACCAAAGTGCTTGTCGAAAGCACCCCCTCCCCCCACACTTTTCGGACATCAGGATTGTGGGAGCTGCGTCTGACAATTTCTGCAACTTTCCAAAACTGTCAATCTGACAATCACACCTACTTCACGCCAGGATTATTAGCCAGCTGTGCGATGGTAAGAAAGGTTTGAACTTCCTTTTTAAGTTTTCAGTTTTCAGTCTATACACAACTACCTCTGCCACTTTTTTGTGTGTCTTCCAGGAGAGACTGTCAGAAACTGTACACTGTTAGCAACATATTTAAACATTTATAGTTCTTTCCTCTCTCTATGATAGCAAGCTTTTCACCCAGCCTATGCGTGGTTGTCTGGAACAACTTTATACACATTTGCCTTCAGATGAGGCCAGACAACATGTACAAGCTACTTTGTTTGTTTCATGTTCCTGTGATGCTTTAAAACCTGCCTCTGCATTTACGTCAGAACACTGAATAAGATCACAATGAATGCTCTGTTCTAAGTGCAAAGAAATGGGCACTGATTTTAGAAATTAACAGAACTGTTAAAAGCTTGCATGTCAGAAGCCTAACTAAACACAGAAGGACTTGACTGTAATCAAGTAAATGATCAAAATGTGGACAAAAAGCAGGACAGTAGACATTTTCTCTCATTCTTTCTCTTGTTAACCACAAACACACCTGACCAGTGGAAGTTTCCAGAGCCAAGTTGCTACAATACGCTGTGCAGAAGCCATTGCTAACGTGTGTGTGTGTGTGTGTGTGTGTGTGTGTGTGTGTGTGTGTGTGTGTGTGTGTGTGTGTGTGTGTGTGTGTGTGTGTGTGTGTGTGTGTGTGTGTGTGTGTGTGTGTGTGTGTGTGTGTTAGTGTCGGTGGTGATTAGTGTTATGTGTGTGTGTGTTGTGACCTTTTTGTCACAGAGATCGTCTTGTGACCTGGAGGGTTACAGGTTGCTGACGTGTCTTTGAACAAGACACTGAACTACAACCTGGTTTCTCTTGATCCCCCATCACTGGTGAAATACATACATGTATGTCATCTTTTAGAAATGCAAGACACACATTCCTGCGAAATTACACTTTACAGAGTCCAGAGAGTTTGGTAACAACCAGGAATAAATGAATGGAGGCTCTCAGAGCAGGTAATAAAAATATGTAGTGAGTGATTTTAAAAAGAGGATGGCAGGGATAGTAATATGACAGTGGGCAGATGGAGCAAAGCAAGTGATAAAAGAGGGAGTATTTTAGGCCACAGGGAGGGGGGGGTGGGCAGCTCCTCACAAGGCCACGCATGCACATACAGCCGTTGCTGAGAGACTTTTGGAGAGCAAACAATGAGGGAATAAAAGTAGAGGAAGCTGAGAACTGGCTTTACACACACTTTTTAGAAATGGAAAATCTGCTCTGTTGTGCTTTCTGTTACGGCACATTTACCTAATCCCTAAAGCTGGAGTTTGTGTGGTAGTTTGTGCAAATCCCAGAGTTTCAGGGAGTCTGGTTTTGTTTCTGTTTAGATATTCTGTCTTATTTAAAATGATTTAAATGCTGCAGGATAAAAGCACGACTCCCCTCTTGGCCTGACATGTAAAACTATTTTCCATGATGACATCACTTAAGGAGGCAGTGATTAGTCATTTGATTTGATATTTGACACAAGCTGTAACGACTGGATGCGTATTTTTGGATGCCGCTCTATCAATCATAGACCCATTTGCTGCAGTAGCTGTTAGATTATAATGTGGACCTTATTGACACTTTATGACTCAATACTTCTTAGCTGAGTTGCAGGAACTGTAATATAACTTCACGCACATACATGATAAGAGCATGCCTTGAACACATATGTCCCGAACTTGGAACCCAGTGTATCATGAAAATCACCCTTCTCCTGCCTGCCAGTACTTCCTGTTTCTCCGATGATGTATATGAGTCCACCCAGCCGTCTTTTCTAAAAAGAGGGACAGAGATAGCACAGGGGGGCTTCAATGAGGAAAAGTGGGTTGACTATTGAAGGGCAGTTGGAGGGGAGCCAGAGGAAGTCATTTATAACCTCAGCAGTGGAGGGACTGTCCACTGTGTGACTGCCTACTAAAGCATGGGAGCTATGTGTGTGTTAGAGCCCCCATGAATTGTAGTGCTGTATGACCCTGAATGTATGCTGTGTGTGACCCACTGTGGGGAATCTGTGCTCTCTACTGCCAGTGGAAATTATATCATATAGAGACAAGACAGAGGCAGCACATATGGTTTGAATTTCAGAGTACCCATTCAAGGCCACTTGTAAACAGTTAGAGTACACAGTCAAAATATGTGGAGTCCAAGTCCTTACAGTGATCATTATTTGGAGTTTCCACATATAATACTTGTAACTACCTGTAGCATGTAACTATGATTGTGCATTTAAAAGTCTGTCTAGAAATTGCTATCTTTCAGAGGTTACACTTACAGTATGTAATCAACAGGGCCTGTTCTGTATATATCACTTATATATCACTATTTTAGGGCTCCAAATAATGATTATTTTCATTCTCATTTCATTATTCTAATTAATGAACTAATTGTTTGGTCTATGAAATGTTAGGGAAAAAAGGAAGAAGGTCCCTTTCCTCAGATTTCTCCAAGGTGACATCTTTAAATTATTTATTTATTTATTAATTGTTTATTCAAATAATTTGTCAATGCACTGAACAGAGTAAACAACATGAGGTGTTCAGTATTCAGCACTTTAACAGGAATGTGAGTTTATAGTTAAAATTACACACTCTGTTTTTAAGTGGCCTCTGTGTTGTGAATTTAAATGTATTTGAAAGACATCAAATCAATATTTAATATAAACGTATTTCATTATTATGCATTCACTGAGTATCATTTGTACTGTTTCTATTGGAGTTCATATAAGGTTAATTTAATGCACATTATGCTGCTAAACTATTTGGATTTCTTCAATCTAGACAGGGTGCTGAGGCCCTGATGTAGTTCAATGATTAGAGTGAGAAATACTGTAGCTTTTTCTTCATTTGAGTATTTGAATTTGATCGTTCAGATGTTAAACTTTGACCACCTTTTGTTGTACTACTCCTTAAAGCAGTATTTTGAGGCCTTAAAGGTGCTTTTATTTTTTTTTTATTTTTTTTTTTTTGTCAAAAGTAGTTCTGGCAATTGCATTTTAGGCAACATTCACAGTATTATTGGGGTAGACTTTTGTGTCCTTTTGTGTTTTTAATTAATTAATTATTTTTAATATAATGTTTGCTTTCCAAATGATTTTGAATGACAATAAAACCGCATTAATGTTGAGCAATGAAAACGGTTTTAATAGTATTTTACATGCAGGATGAAGTTGGGGTCACATGTTATCTGTGTTGCAGTGTGCCTGGGTACAGACATGAAGCTGGACCTGCCCTCCAGCCTGGAAAATCACTACGAGACCCTCAGGCTGCTCTACACTGGCTGCCAGGTTGTCCACGGCAACCTGGAGATTACCCATCTACATGGAAACCCTGACCTCTCCTTCCTTCAGGTATATACAGTGTTTTTTCTGTAATAATGGCTGTATAAAATGACACAAAAGAAGCATATTTGTTAGTTACAAAACTAATAAGATGGATAAATAAAGATAAAATAAGTATTCAGATGATTAGCTGAGTTAGCTCCAATCTTTTTAGTCAGTCCACCTGTATTTGTTTCCACAACAGACCTTTTGTTTTCTCTTCACCTCTTCTTCTTTAGGGGATCGTGGAGGTACAGGGCTATGTACTTGTAGGTCATGTGTCAGTGAGTCTCTTGCCGTTGGACAACCTTCGAATCATAAGAGGCAGCCAGCTGTACAACTCCAGCTACGCCCTGGCTGTGCTGGATAACACTCTGGGCGGACAGGGGCTTAGGACGCTCCGGCTCCGTAGCCTCACAGGTCAGATAATAGTATAGTAGAGCTCAGAGTTGATACCCAAACCTGGTATGACCTGACTGGGCTGGGGTTGGGGCTTTATGTTTGAGTTTTTTTGACTCATTCTTTTTATCAATATCTTCAACTTTAAAACTGTTAAGAGAAATCAAACATGTTAAAATATATTAGGCTTAAGCCTCTGTTATCTACTATAACAGTAAGTTTATGAGCTCCTCTAACGTATCATCTCCCCTGCAGAGATCCTGTTGGGTGGGGTGTATATTTGGGGGAACCCCCAGCTGTGCTTCCCAGACCCCCAGAACATAATTTGGAGGGACACTTTGGACGAGCAGAACATCCACAACCGGCTGCACAAACTGCAGCTTCGGGCTCCTAAATGTGAGCAACTGATTGAAATATTGAACATCCCACAGGATAGTACAGGAAGAGAAATGTCACTTGTTTAATAGAACTATCAGTTCTGATGAAGTATGATGATGTACAGTCCCACAGAGCCATTAGTTTAGCATTAGACTCTTGTTAAATTGTGGGATAAGTTCTTACCTCTCCCCTTGTGTTGTTGTGTTTTGTCTGGCACAGGTCCAAGTTGTTCCTCTGTATGTGGGAAAAGCTGCTGGGGAGAAACTGCACAGGACTGCCAGACCTGTGAGTTAACATGTTGTGCAGAGTATGACTGTTTGGCTTTTACTGGATAAAGTCTAGAGCAGGTGAAGTACAGCTGAAAATTGTCACTTTTTTATCTTTGTCCAAAGTGACCCGTATTGAATGTGCGTCTGGCTGTCAGCGGTGTAAAGGTCCCCTTCCCAATGACTGCTGTCACCTGCAGTGCGCTGCTGGATGCACAGGACCCAAAGACTCAGACTGTCTGGTAAAAAACACACATAACTGATATTTGTTGTCTTCACTGTAATCTCATCTCATCTCACAGTCTTATGTCATTTCTGGAGTAACGTATTTCCTCATTCCTCTTCTCTCCAGGCTTGCCGCCACTTCAACGATAGCGGTGTGTGTAAGGAGAACTGTCCTCCACCGACTATCTACGACCCCTCCACCTATCAGACCAAACCCAACCCAAACAAGAAGTTCAACTTTGGAGCCACCTGCGTCAAGACATGTCCTTGTGAGAACTTATTTTGAACCGACCTTGTTTATCCATAAAAGCTACAAAAAAGTGCTCAGCTGGTGGCCACTGTGCAGCTCCACTGGTGCACCTGATGATTAAGTGTCTCGCTGTAGGGCGCCTTGATGTGATAGTAGATGCTGAGGAGGGAAGGAGGAGAAAATATTATTCATTCGGTTTCCTTGCCAAGATTAAAACACACACACACACACACACACACACACACACACACACACACACACACACACACACACACACACACACACACACACACACACACACACACACACACACACACACACACACACTCACACACACAGATCCATTGTTACGATCAGCTTCCTGTACTCTTAACGCTTTAGGCTACCAGCTTTCCATTTCATCATACCTAATTCATTTTCTTTTTGCTGCAAAGACGCCCTTTGAACACTTTGTCTCCCTGTCTGTAGATAACTATCTGGCTATGGAAGTGGCTTGTACTTTGGTTTGTCCCAGAGCCAACCAGGAAGTTGTCGTCTCCCACCCTGACGGAAACGAAATGCAGAAATGTGAAAAGTGTGAAGGAGACTGTCCCAAAGGTGAGAATCATTGTGTCCTTCTGAGGACATTTGCATTTAACCACAATACATTGTTTAC
Organism: Perca fluviatilis; assembly: GCF_010015445.1. Classification (NCBI taxonomy): domain Eukaryota; kingdom Metazoa; phylum Chordata; class Actinopteri; order Perciformes; family Percidae; genus Perca; species Perca fluviatilis. The sequence goes on along the minus strand of NC_053132.1, from coordinate 16,242,754 downwards.
ATGTACAGTACTTACTGACCACTTTATTAGGTTCTACTGAACACCTACTTCCAGCAGGATAGTCACATTTGCATGTCACAAAGAACACTTATCAAACTGGTTCCACAAATACGACCATAAGTACAGTCACTAGATCTCAGTCCCATAGAGCACCTTTTGGATGTGGTGGAAAAGGGAGATTCACATTATAGATGCGCAACTGACAAACTTGCAGCAACTGTGTGATGCTATCAGACCAGCATCTAGAATGTTTCCAGCACCTTGTTGAATCCATGCCACGAACAATGCAGACCATTCTGGAGGCAAAGGGGGGGTCCTACCCAGTATTGAAAAAGGTGTACCTAATATAAGTGGCCACTGAGTGTAAACAGTAGCTATCCAAAAGTTCAACAGTTTCACACTACGTGGCTCAAATGTTGCATAACTAATAATCTGGATTCATTTAATTTATGCATTCTACATGTGCATGACATGGTGCTTCAGTACAGGGGATTATGATTTGTGCTGCACACACTCATGTATTAATGCATCACATGCTGACTATGGTGCAAAGTAAATCAACCTGTTTCTGCAGTACCTTGTTTTTTTTTTTATTTTATTTTTTTTATTTTAAAGATTATTTTTTGGGGCTTTTCCCTTTTTAATAAGTAGTGACAGTGGATAGACAGGAAAGGGGGAGAGAGATGGGGGATGACACGCAGCAAAGGGCAGCAGGTCGGATTCAAACCTGCACCGCTGCAGGACTCAGCCAACATGGGGTGAACGCTCTTACTGGGTGAGCTAGAGGCCACCCCGCTGCAGTACCTTGTTGTTTGTCTTATGAATCAGGACATTTATATAACTTAGATAATATATAATTTGTTTTTCCTTCAGTTCAGGATTTTACTCAGTGGAGTTAACTGGATAACTCAGTACAATATACTGATTCTGCGATTTGCAAATTGCCCTAACACAACCTGAATATCAACACGTGGCTGCACAAGTAATAGTAAACAATCTGCACATCTATCAGCTATGCAATAAGAAACACAGCAACAGCAATATTATCAAGGTGATAATATATCTCTCTCAACACGGGCAAAACTTAATCCACATTGTAGCAGTACACTAATTGAAATATGAATAAACGTAGCTTAAACTTTTACACAGATAACGAGGCAGCAAAACCTATGACAGTTTAGCAAGCTGTAGAATAGTTTTAACTTACGTTCTGGGCTCCACACATGACTTCAACAAGTCTGAAAACTTTTAAAGGAATGATAAAGAAAAAAGTCAGTTTACAGCTGTTCTGTCCCCTTCTCCTGTCTGAGCGCGAGTGATTGGCAGGAGATCAAAGCGATGACTCTCGTCACTGATTGGTCAATCATCTCAGGACAGAGAGCAAGTGTTACTATGGCCTTTTTTACAAGGCTGATAAATGCCCTGAGCGCTGTCATCTCCTCCTCACGCCAGGATTCCAACTTCACGAAACGCACTGTCGGCTACGCAGTCCGCCCACGTGGAACACACGGTTTCCACACCGTGGTAATCCACCGTGATAATAATGATATTTTAAATGAAAACGGTAATTGTTATCATCAACATTTTTACCGTGGTTTACCGTTACACCGGTAATTGTTACATCCCTATTTCATTCTACACTGATGATATCCTGGCTTTTATGGAGGGTTGTTGATCATTGCTTTCCTGCTATATTATATATATTTAGTAAGTTCAGTTTAATGTGTAGATTTAAGATAAATTGGTTAAAATCCATTGTCATGGTTTGTATTGCAGTGTGTTATGGTCTGGGTATGGACAACCTCGGCGTCATGGACAACAATGGCATCATCATGGTAACATCTACTAACGTGGAGCAGTTCAACAAGTGTAAGAAGATTTTTGGTAGTCTGGCCTTCCTCCCTCAGAGCTTTGCAAGGTAAGAGACACAGGCCAAATATACAACATGCATACAGTTTTAGCTCACAACAGTACTTTAGAAATGACAAAATAAAGTAATTAACTGTGGAAGGTTCTTTGTGCAAGTCAATGGGAAAGTCACTGCCAAAGCCAAACCCTTTAGATTAATGTACTCAAATGTTCAAAGTTTTCTTCTCATTGTGATTTAAATGTAGCCTAATCTAATTTAAATGCAATAGAGACATATCTACATTCGAGTAAAGAGTAGAATTTATACACAGTAATATATACAATGTATATCAAACTAGTCCGCTGCCTCACCAGTCACTCTGTGGATGTCAAATAAAAGATGCCAAATTCCTGATAAATTATCTTGCATCGGCCAACTGTTCAAAAGTGTGAAATGTAAACACAAACCTGAGATAACCTGCACCACTGGATATTTTATCTCCAGTGAGATTTTTATCAATTTTATTTTTAAATATTATGCTGTCATTGTCCAGCGACCCTGTGAGCAACACATCGGGTCTGTCCCTCGAGCAGCTGAGTGCCTTCAAAAGACTGGAGGAGATTACAGGTACTGGACACTAAGGAGAACCCTGAGGAAGTGTTTGTTGAATCCTTTTTTTAAGATTTTAACAAGAAAGGAAAATCTGGCTATTCATTTTTTTTTAAACTGTATGTATTCAATGCAAATGTGATTTCCATAGTTCAATCAGATTTTCCATATAAAACCACAAAGAAGTCTGATACACAGAGCATACCATGTCTCCTCTATTAGAATGTTTTTAGCAAATACGTTTGATTTGCCTTGCAGGTTATTTGTACATCGATGCCTGGCCAGAAGAGTGGACTAACCTGAGTGTGTTTGAGAACCTGAAGGTGATCAGAGGCAGGATGCTCTACAAGTAAGACTTTTAAATTGCCTGTCTGTCTGTCTGACATGTCTCTTTCTTTTCTCAGCATTTCTCCATATTATTATTATTATTATTATTATTATAATAATAATAATAATAATAATAATAATAATAATAATAATAATAATAATACATTTTATTTATAGCTGCCTTTCGCGACACTCAAGGACACCTTACATGTACAAACAATAAAAGATAAAACGGATGCCCAACAATAAAACCAAAGACCAAGCATAAATACAAAGTAATAAACAACAACAGACTAATACAAGAAAAAAAAACTATAAAGTTACACTGAGTATGTCAGTTTGATGAGGTAGGTTTTAAGACACGGATTTGAATGTGGGAAGACAGTCAGTGTCACCGATGGCTTGTGGGAGTGCGTTCCAGAGACGGGGGGGGGGGGGGCCCATGGAAGACAGCCGTGCAGGAGGTGTGATGAGGAGCATGGAGGAGGAAGAGCGAAGAGTACAGGTGGGGGTGTAGTTGCGGAGGAGGTCAGAGAGGTAAGGAGGTGCCATGTTGTGGAGATCATTGAAAGGGAGGTGGAGAATCTTGTAGTCAATGCAGTGCTTGATAGGGAGCCAGTGCAGTTGTTGAAGGACAGGGGTGATGTGTTCGATGGATTCTGGTGATGATTTGAGAAGCTACATTCTGGACCAGTTGAAGTTTATGGAGGAGTTTGAGTGGGAGACCGGAGAGGAGAGAGCTTCAGTAATCTAAACGGGAGGTGACGAGAATGGCAGTGCTACGCGATGTGAGGGTCCGCCTCATTCAGTTCAAGATTATGCATCGCTTATTAATTGTTTAGAATTGGTCTGAAAGACACACCAAGTTGTTTAAAATGTAAGACAGAGGATGGCCAATTACTTCATGTCCTATGGTCCTGTGAGAAGGTCCAGGAATTTTGGAACGGGATACATGATAACCTATTTCGGATCGCCGGGACCCAGCATCCTTTCAGCCCAAGATTATTTGTTCTGGGTGATGGGTCAATCCTAAATGGGATGGATAAGCACATAAGAAGCTGGGGCCAGACAAGTTTGATGATAGCTAGACCGATTATTTTGTACTGTTAAGGATGACACCCAGAATCTTAACATAGGGGGGTGGGACTAACTAAGGAGTTGTCAACTGTAAGTGAGAAGTTGTTGAATTTAGCTAGAGTGGACTTGATGCCAATGAGGAGAAGTTTTTTTGCAGTTAAGTTTAAGGAAATTTTGATTGAGCCAGGATTTGATTTCTGCAGGCAGTCAGAGAGGGAAGATCAAAATATTAACCATATTGTCATAAAATCACCATTGTGATTTGACATTGTGTCTTTGTTTATGCTCTGCTTTTTAGACTATATGCCTCTGGTATAGTTGAGGCAGTTTGTTTCAGGGTTACAGAAGGGTAATTATTAGCCAGCACAACTGATTTAACATGCAGCACATGCCAACCAGGATAACAGTAAAAGTCTATGGGACGCTATTAGCTATCTAGTGTAACATGTTTAAACTAGGTCATAGTGACAAATGTGATATCTGCTCTTCTGTCACTGTTTTTACAACAAGGTCTGACATTATAGGCTGTTGTTGGGTAATTGGGTTGGATAACTTTGTTGTAATTAAAGTGTCTACCTTGCTGTCTTTCTTTCAGGTTTTCTTAACTGAAACACATTAACACCTACCGTAATTTTAACACTTGCTCACAAATACAGTTTGTCAAAATGTGTTGTGGAGAGAATCTCAGGTTACAGTTTGGTCGCTATTTGTTGTAATTTTACAAATAACCTTACCTTAGTGTTAAAAGGTGTTAAACCTGACCATAATAAATAGTAGGATATTGTACTGTACATGCATGTTTTTAAATGCACCCACAATTTTTGACCAAATTTGAAAGCAAAAGAGAATCACTGTTAGATCTGTCGAGGCTGGGGTTTAGTCATATTTGGTTTGATCTCTTCACAATACCAAAATGTATGAAATAATATTGGGATAAAGCATTCTGAGTGAGTTGTTTTGATTTGAATTTTTTAAAACTGAAACAAAAATCATTATAAATGTACAGACTGTATAAAATCACAGTAGATTTATGGTCACTTACAACTTCTCTCTCTCTATCTGTTCAGAGGTGTTTTTTCTCTGGCCATCCAGAATCTACACATCCGGTCGCTTGGGTTGCGTTCACTACGCAGCGTCAGTGGAGGTTTGGTCCTGTTGCACAACAATTCCCAGCTGTGCTACACCAGTTCACTCCCCTGGGATAGTCTCCTCCATCCCACCCAGGGACCCCACCGCATCGTCAGCAAGAACCAGGACGCCCAACTCTGTGGTGGGTAAACACACTAAGCAATGCCAAGGTCCAGTCAAGTTTCTGTGGGTTGCACTTTGATCAGGCACTTGTCACTTCATCCATGTTCAATATCTTGGCCAGATACAAGATTCAATTCCATTTATTGTTCCAACAGAAATCCAGTGTGCTTCATGTTCTGTTTACTCTGTATGTGTTTTCAGAGGAAGAGGGCCGTGTTTGTCACCCCCTGTGCGAGGGGGGCTGCTGGGGCCCGGGGCCTAGCCAGTGTGCATCCTGCAAGGCTTTCCAACGCGGTACTGAGTGCGTGGAGCAGTGTGACATCTATCAGGGGTAAGAACATTTGTGTTTGTGTAGGTGTGGCTGCACTAAATCAATAAAAACCCAAGTTATAATGTTCCAAATAACACAGTATCCAGGTATAAATAGTACAGGTTGACTGGATTGTCAGCCAGTGCCCTTAAGCAACTGTACATCAATGACAAATGAAATACATGGGACTCTGCACCCAATTTCTTTGAACAGTAACTGAACAGATTTTTCGTGTGATGCACATGTATGTAAGTGAAATGTTTACAAGATAACACAAGTAAATGAAATCAGTAGAGATCCATTTTGAAGTTGTTAGTATCAATTTCCCTGCAGTTTAAGTTAATGTATGCACACTTCACACAGTCCAAAATAAATATCCCACAGATGTTACACAAAGAAAACATGACTTTACATTTCATGTGTTTAAACCCTACCTAAATTATATTTGAATAATTGTACTTGTACAATGAAACAACTCTCAATCTGAAAATATGTTTGTTGCCCATGTTATTTGGATTTCAGGGCTGAGCGATATGGTTAAAGCCAAAATCACCATATTAATATTTGTCATCATATGGCAAATGTTGAAATACTGATATATGTTTATTTGTTTTCTTGCTAAGAGTTATATGAGAAAATTAATCACATTATATGATTACACACATAATCACTCATGCATGCATGCTAAATATGAAGCTACAGCCAGCAACTGGTAGGCTTAGCTTAGCATAAAGAGAAGAAAGCAAATAAATGTATTTTCCAAAATGTCAAACCATTGCTTTAACAGAAGAATATCACGATATGGTCCCAATAAGATTACACGTAAAGTTGTTCAAAAATTATATACATTGTTGTCCAGTCTTTTGTTGTTCAGAGAACAAGTTGTCATCTGGTGAGGCTAACATTGGCAGTTATTTGCAGCTGGGGCCCCCCTTTCTAAAAATGTATGTCCTTATGTGTCAGGTACTTTAGATAAAAGCATCCAACAAATGCCAGACTGTGTTATGGGACGTTGTGTTAAATCCCAGCTGTGCTTGTGTTGCAGGTCTATCCGTGAATACACAGATGGATCTTTGTGTGTTGCCTGTCACTCAGAGTGTCGATCTCTAAATGGCTCTGCCTCCTGTCATGGCCCGGTAAGATTATTACGTTGCTTACAGTCTTTGCATACCAAAAAAAAAAACTGAAAATGCCTCATCTACTCAACCATAAAGATTTTTGACATTAAAGGCTTATACATGTGGTTGATTCTGGACAAGACCTCCACACAAATGTGCAGTTGCACTTTAAATATTATCCAGATTGTGTTCAATCATTGCCAATGACAATATTGCTTTATTATTTACAAATTGACCGCGACTGTTCATTCATGCGATCCTGCAGAGGAAAAGGCAATTAAAGATGTTTCTTTACCATGGTTGTCCATTGCAGAACAGAGTAGCTGTTTAATAAGTTGATCTTCAATGGAACATAATACTTAAATAGTATGAAAATAAAATAAATTGTGATGAAATGACTTGAAATGAATGAATGAAATTTGTCTGTATTTTATATATTGTAAAATGTTTTTATTTTAAATTTATTTTTACAGTTTGTTGATTAAAAAATGACATGCCATCCCCTTGCTCTTTCACCACATGTCCAGCTGGTTTTTGCTGTAAAAACTACCAAATAAACTAAACAAATGGCGAAAAGATTCTAAATACAGTAATACAGCAAAATGTTTTATGTATTCACTGTTTTGTCTCTATGTGTCTTCAGGGTGCAGAGCATTGTTCAGAGTGTCGACACTTCCAGGACGCTGAGCTTTGTGTGGATCATTGTCCCAGCGGTGTGAAGGAGGATCAGCAAACTGTGTGGAAGTACAGCAACGCTACAGGACACTGTCTGCCCTGCAACACCAACTGCACGCTGTCGTGAGTGGACACACATTACAAACACACTCACACACACACACACAATTAGAATGATTTCAAACCCAGTGCTTATGTGTTTCAGCTGCACTGTGATGGATGAGAGAGGCTGCCCTATTGACACCAGGACAGGGTGAGCTGCTTCATCTTTTCAGATACTTAAATGATGTGGTGGATTCTCTCAGTCCTAGTTTTTAGGAACAGGAGCTGTGTTGAACTGTTTTTCTCTGTTTAGACCGGGTACAACCATCGCAGCAGCAGTGGGTGGGGTGGTGCTCTTCTTCATCCTGCTCGCTCTGCTGGTCTTCTACCTGAGGAGACAGAAGAAGCTCAGGAGGAAGGAGACAATGAGGAGGATCCTACAAGAACATGAGGTGGGCACGGAGCCCGATCATGGGTTACAAAGACTGAGGTTTTATCATTTAAGTTGTTTTATAGACCGAGGGGTTACAGCTTCGGTTGTGTAATGGTGAAACAGGTGGGAGTTTATTTGCTGGAAGTAAAATGCTGAACATAAATGAGACTTAATTGTTTTTAATTCAAAATCGGGGCAATATCTTAGGTTCCCCTAGGGTGTTGTAGTGTGTAATGAAGGAATCTGCTATCTGCCTACTTCATGTGTACAGCTCGTGGAGCCTTTGACACCCAGTGGCGCATCACCCAATCAAGCTCAGATGCGTATCCTGAAGGAGACTGAGTTGAAAAAACTCAGGGTGCTGGGTGCAGGGGCCTTTGGCACTGTTTACAAGGTGTGTATGTGAGCTAGATCTTTAACAGTACATTTATATTTAGCTTTAAGTCTTTGGTTAGTTTTTGAATGGTGGTGATTATTGTGTTTCAGGGCGTGTGGGCTCCTGATGGGGAAAATGTTAAAATACCAGTGGCCATCAAGGTGTTACGAGAGAACACCTCGCCAAAAGCCAATAAAGAGATCCTTGATGTGAGTAAAAACCAGATACACACACACACACACACACACACACACACACACACACACACACACACACACACACACACACACACACACACATAAACATTTATAGTTCACATAAATACCTAACCTCTCAACATATTTCCTCTGTCTTTCTTAGGAGGCCTATGTGATGGCAGGCGTGGCCAGCCCTTACGTTTGCCGGCTGCTGGGGATTTGTCTGACCTCCACGGTGCAGCTGGTCACTCAGCTGATGCCATACGGCTGCCTCCTTGACTACGTCAGGGAGAACAAGGACCGCATTGGCTCCCAGTTCCTCCTCAACTGGTGTGTCCAAATTGCCAAGGTATATGCAACGTAGAAACATGGTATCAACTTTTCATTTAGGTGCACTTACTTGTACTGCTGCTTGTAGTATTAGAAGTAAATGTGTATATCTGTCGTAGTAAAACAGCAGTGGCTGAATGTTGTTGTTGATTTCTTTATTGCCTTATTTTTCCTTTCAATTTTGATGTGTTATCAGCATTTGTGTGTGTGTGTGTGTGTGTGTGAACGTGTGTGTGTGTGAACGTGTGTGTGTGTGTAGGGGATGAGTTATCTGGAGGAAGTCCGGCTGGTCCACAGAGATTTGGCCGCCCGAAATGTTCTGGTCAAGAACCCGAACCATGTGAAGATCACTGACTTCGGTCTGGCCCGTCTGCTCGATATAGATGAGACTGAATATCATGCTGATGGAGGGAAGGTAGGACGGGGCTGTGACTGTAGGAGCATCTGCACTGGGGACATTTACAATTATTTATTTATTTATTCAAAACTGGCATTCTGTATCTGTGTTTCTAGGTGCCGATTAAATGGATGGCACTAGAGTCTATTCTGCACAGGAAGTTCACTCATCAGAGTGATGTCTGGAGCTACGGTCAGTATCACTCCGTGCTGGAAATGACCTTGAAGACATAATGGTAAAACAAACTGTAACCCTGTGTTGCTGTTTGATCGGGCTGCAAAGTGAAATTCTGAGTTTTTCTGATGTAGCATGACACTATAAGGTGTTCCTTTTTTATCAAGTAAAGTTTTAATGAAGTGGACAGTTTATTTTTCATAAACTCTCTTTCTTCATCAGTCCTTTTGGTGATAAAAAATCTAAATGGCAGGCACTTAATTTTGGAACAAAAGCAGTTTTATATTTATTTATTGTAATGCTTAAGAAAAGTAGTATTGAAGTTATAGGAATAGTTTATATTAAATCTAAAAAGTTGCATATGCAATTAATGTTTTCAAATTGCTGTAAATCCTCATTTTGAAAAAATCCTCTGATCAATAATATCATAATAAATGTTGGCTTAAATTGGTGTTTTGAACACTGACACACTGATTTTACGTAAAGCTTAATTTCATGCCAGTCATCTTTCCATGAGTCATTATTAAACGACAAATTTTTCAATTGTTGACTGTCATTTTGCTAGACATTTTTTTTATAAGAGTAAAAGTTGTGCTGTTGTAATCGTACATTTCCTTCTCAGGTGTGACGGTCTGGGAGCTGATGACGTTTGGTGCTAAACCCTACGACATGATCCCAGCGAGAGAAATCCCAGATGTTTTAGAGGGAGGAGAACGGCTTCCCCAGCCCCTCATCTGCACCATCGACGTCTACATGATCATGGTCAAATGTCAGTAGCAAATACTTATCATTATTAATTACTGCCCCTAACAGAGTTACATATTGGCAGTTAGTTTCGAAGATGATTAATTGGCATCTTGATTTTTATGTTTCGATGGCAGGTTGGATGATTGACCCAGAAAGCAGACCGAGGTTCAAAGATCTGGTGAATGATTTTAGCGCCATGGCCAGAGATCCACCTCGCTATGTAGTCATTCAGGTATGTGAACACGTGTTTCATGTCGCAAATGTTTTACTTTTTGTGACTGTTCTTGAAGTATGTTATCATATAATGCTCATTTCATGTACATTGTAGCATGTTATTTGTCTCAAGTGTTCATGTTTGCGGCAGTGTGGCTTTTTTTGGACTGTTTTTTCCTTGAAAAGAGATATATTATGTCTATTGGGGATTCAAAAAAAAGACATACTGTACTTATACGTTCTCACTCTGTTTTCCATCGTGTTGTTCTTCCTCTGTCTTGCAGAATGACGAGCAGATGAGCATGTCCAGCCCAGTGGACAGCCAGTTTTTCCGAATGCTTCTGGAGGAGGAAGGGAACAACATGAGGGAACTGCTGGATGCTGAGGAGTATCTGGTACCTCAGCCAAACCACTTCCCCAGGACTCAGGGAGACGGGGCATCCAGACACCAGTCATACAGGGTAACTTCTACTTAATTCACACAGCCATAAAGACCTGCAAACCTTTGAGTGGCTGAATTCACCTTCTTGTCTGTATTTCATTCATCTCTCCTCTCTGTCTAGCAGAGCAGAGATCAGGGCTTAGATGTTGAGCCCTCTGTCGCCGGCGGCCCTCGGAGCATGTACTCCTCCCTGAGCACTCTTGGCCGCAGCCAGTACCCTACCTTACCTTTAGGGGCCAGCACCTCCAACGGCGTATGGGTCCCTCAGTACCCAACTCTGGCTCGCAGCCCCTCGGCTGGGGGCCAATCTGACTCGGTCTTCCTGGACGGGACTCCAGACGAGCTGCCCCCAGGCAGCCCCGGACGCTACAGCAGAGACCCCACCTACTCCAACGGGAGCCAGGGCGACCTGGAGACAGACGGGCCAAACGGCTTTCATCCTTCTCATCACCTTAATCACTCACTGCCCAGACGGAGTCATGGGTATAATCATAATCATGTCTTGCCAGGTGAGTGAAAAAAAAAAAAAAAACATGAAAGGAAGTGTTGAATCCCTGCATGTTTTGTTCTGACTTTTCTTTCTTCCTCTCTCTATCTGTTTAGAGTACGTCAACCAGGAGATTCAGGATCTCAGGCCGGGGATCCCCGATCGGCCCAGCACGCTGCCTCGTAAAGGCTCCAGAGTAGACCGACGCCTCCCTAATGGCCTGAGCTCCGGTCATAGCGTAGAAAACCCAGGATACTTGGTCCCCGTAATTGTCGGGGCTGCCACCTCTCCAGCCTTTGACAACCCGTACTACCTGGACCTCGTGGCCAAAGCCAACGCTGTAGCCAGGGCTGCAGCCTTGGACGGCCCTGAGACACTGGAGAGAGACGGAGGAGTGCCCAGGCACGTGAATGGGTTTTTGACCTCCACGGCAGAGAATCCAGAGTATCTGGGACTAGCGGACACCTGGAGTGGATATACTTGAGGAGAGGGAATGGGAGTATTGTGATGAACTCAAGAGGAGTCACAGCTTGTGTTCTACTGAGGGAAACAAGAAACGAGAGAAAGGGAAGGTGAATATGTGTGAGACAGAAACAAGCTGGGTGTGTGATTTGATAGTGGGTCTATTACGTTCATGTGGAACTGAATCACCCGAATCCAAACTGGTGGACGTTGTCCGATGAAAGTCACCAAATCATGGAGCTGTGACACACCATGACTCAACACAATGTAGCATTATTCTGGTGTCTGTGGAATCATTCATATTTCTGCCTTCCCTGTCAGCAATCTGTGCTCTCTATGTGATTGTTAAGTGCCAAAAAAAAGAAGTTCACTCAGCTTCTGTATATAACTCCAGTACTTGATAAGCAAAGGAGTTCACATTGTCAAAAACCCAACATGGTACGAGAAGGGTCTAATTATCACAAAATTCAACATTCAACTGGATAAATGAATGCATATTATTTTTAAATGTTCATTTAATTTGTTTTAATGTCTGTGGTTGTTTATACTAATCGTGAAGCATTTTTTCATATTTCCTTCAGTTCCCTTATGCCATGTTATTCCATATGCTATCCAGCTAATTAGAGAAAAAACATAAAGAATACTTTGACATAGTGAGCTGGGATATGCATTGAAGGTGATGTTTAGTATTCTGGTCACTTTGTTTCTGACCTGATTGGGGGGGGGGGGGTCTTCAACACACTAAAAGCCATTTTGTTTAGGCCAGAGAAGGCCCAGCAGCCCATCTGGCCAGTAAACATGCTCCCTGAAAGAAAGGCTTCCTGTATGGAGAAGACAGAGGCATTGTGCCACACTGATGTATGTGGTTGTTAGTGTCTTGGCTGCCGCTACTTTGTGGTACGAGATACGAGGTGCTAGCAGACTTTTTACGCTGCAAATGCCTCTAAATTATGTTTTTGTTTTAAAGACAAAGTGTACTTTTCACTAAGTTAGAGACAACTTTTCAGGGATTTATGATTTTGCAAATAATTAGGGAAGATTGTGTGCATTTTGAATTGCGCACAATGCACTACATGGTATGATACTGCATACAGTATGTCCCCCAGGCTTGTGTTATCACAATGAGCCTTTTGGTTTTGGTGGCCTTTTCACTGTGCAAGAAAGCAGTGCAAGGTATTGGTGTGTATATTCCACAAGAAGTGAAGAAACTGCATGTATGTATACGAGTGTTGGCTGCCCTTTATGGAACAAAAAGCAGTTCAGCGGTTTTGTGCTTTTGTGTAAAAGTGAGCACAAGACACTGGAGCTGAATGTGAATCTGGGGATGAAAAAACATCGCTCTGCTTGGTTTGGATAATCAATGCATGACTCAAATTGCACTCCAAGAGAACACACTGGCATCCCAGTTAATAATCAACAGTATTTTTTTTTTTAAGAGTGCTTTTTTCATGCTAACTGGTGTTTGGGCTGGGGGAGGTCAAAACAGAGTCAATAGAGCCATTATCTGACCCTGTCCATGTTGGAAAGTCAGCGCTCGCCCAACTCGCACGTCCCGACTGATGTTGTCACAGCTTTGAAAAGAGAGAAAAAGGGTTTCCTTCCGCAGAGGTTTGGAGCTCGGCCGCAGAATGTTTGGGACTCAGAACCCTGAAACAAATGTTGAAACAATTGACTGGGTTGTTGAGATGTGTACACCCCTCCACAGCCCTCCTTCAACACATCAGTTTTACTCTGAAAGTCTTTTTGATGTTCTCATATGAGTTTTGAAGAGTTTTGTTCCAGAAAAAGGATCTCTAAAAATGAAACCTGATTTTGTATAACAATTTCTTACATAAAAATGACATGTTTTTATAAAAACATCAGATTTTATTTTATTACCCTCAGCTATCATATACTAACATTGTTTAGACTGTAATTATTATTGAGTGATAAGATTCACAGAACCGCTATTCCCCCCCCTTCCCCCCATATATATATATATATATATATATATATATATATATATATATATATATATATATATATATATATATATATATATACACACACACACACACAATACAGTGTTTTGGAATAAAACCCTTCACATGTATTGTTGTTGTCAGGTAAAGACCTCATATCTCCACATAAAAGAAAAAATAAGAAGAAAAAGCAGACTTTACATTGACTTAAATGTTTGTTTTGTTCTCACAAGAAGCATGCAACCCTTAAATTACCATTTTACCCAATATTATCCAATAGCACTATTCAATCCCTAAAACTTTCAAAGTTACATTTTAAAACATCAACCCAAATGTGTGAAAAACATTTGGGGGTGCTATTGGGCATTCTAAAAAAAGACATCGAAACATCACCTCTGCTGGAGATACAAGGTTTTCACAGGATCATAACAATGTTAAAGCACAGCTCCCAGATGTTCCCGCTTCCTTTTAAGAATGTGATCATTTTTCTAGATATTATGAGACCTTCTATACAATCACAGTAATGTACTGGTGTTCATACTGTAGTGTATTTTTGTAAAAAAATGTCATTAGATGTCTTATGTGGCTTACACATGACCCAGGGCTCTCACAGATGATCTACATGCTGTCCTCCTAAAACCATATGGGTCCTTTCTCTAGTTTATTTCCAAATAAAACTGTTTGGTTGTACTAAATAAAGTACAGAGCCTGAGGACTGGCACTGATCATCGTCTGGTGGCTTGCTGCCTTATGGGAAAACGTTAAATCTGCCATTCTCCCTGTTGATGTGTTTTTGGGCAAAATGCTAAATCATGATCAGCATTCTGATTGGAATCAGCTAAATGTCGAAAAAGTAAATGGTTGTTTGTCCCTTTTTTAAATTGTGAGATTGAGCAGAAGCCTTAACTGAATGAAAATGAGGCCTGTACATGTTTTATACAAGTTTGTTAAACATCTACAAAAGTGAGTTAAAAAGTCTCAAATGTTTTCACTCATTCACGAGTGAGCCCAAGAGGAAAGAACAGTTAACTAATGGGAGTGTGCTGACAGTTTTATAAAATTAAATATCTGTAATTTACATTTTGAAGAAAATTTATCTTTTGTACTTTTCATGTGAATGTTTTTTTTTACCTTTCACAGTTTACCATTTACTGTGTGATTGTCATATGACATGACTAATAATAACCACTTTATTGGGAGTTTTGTTTTTAATGCATCCTTTTCTATTTGGTCAGTAAGTCCCATAATGTAAGTGTACATAAAAAAAACAATCACTTTGGTAGCTAATTTGATTGAATACATTGTGACCAGTTGCTCTACTGTGGAGGAAGGTGGGAGTAAATATAGCCTACATAAGAAAATATTTTATGAAGAAATGGTCATTTTATATGGAATTGTTTTCATACATTATGTGTGTCATTAAAACATATAAAACACTCCAATGACTTCTTAACCTTTACAGAGAGTGAAAAAAATTATTTTTCTGTATTTAGTTCTCTTTCCTTTCAACTCTTATGTATACTGGATTAAATCTTTAACTCTGCTCTGATGGGAACTAAGCACATAAAGTGATGATTTCTTTGTCATCCTGTCACATTTTCTTTTCTTTAAACCGTTATGATTGAAAACTGATTATAAACTAATCTTGTCTTTACCTAGACACACAAATACTGATTCAATGCTTTAAGTTGATCTGTCTTAAATGCTAATTGGTGTTACGCACATAATGACTGTGAAAACTCATACATCATTTAATATGGGATTATTTTCTAAAATGTATAGCCCGTTAATGCACAAGCTGTTCTCGCCACCCAGTGATGGTAACTGGAACTACAACAATGTGTTTATCTAAACAGCAAAGAGGATAAGAGAGCCTTTCACTACTTTGACTACTTTGAATCATGATTATTATATAATTTGGTTTTTGTTCTTTTTCCTTATATAAGTAGTTCTGGTCTTGTGCTATTTCCACTGACAATAGCATATTTTACATTACATGTCATGTCATTTAGCTGACACCTTTATCCAAAGTGACTTACAATTGCTATTTATGTCAGAGGTCACACGCCTCTGGAGCAACTAGGGGTTAAGTGTCTTGCTCAGGGACACATTGGTTGATGTATCGCAGTGGGAATTGAACACCGATCTCCCACAGCAAAGGCATGTGTCATATCCACTGCGACCATCACCACCCGTATTTCACCACCTCTTCCTCTTGCTTTCTACTGATTCAATATAAACTGTGAATGGGTACTTGTGCTGTGCTTCAGTAGAATATGTAATATTCAAAAACAGAGTGAGCCCACTTTGCTACTAGTGACATGCAAGTTTGATTTGATGACAAGATCCAGTTTCCCCCCGTTATTCCTCCTTTAAGTAGCTTTAAAGTTGGATAAATCATCTTATTCCACACTGATATTCTGTATCATCTTGTTCAAGTTCTTTATTGAAACTGTGATGTTTACCCTGTGAAATATTCAAACCTAAGACTTTTATATGGCAGCACCATTTAATCAAATATTCTTCGTCTTTTTTATATTAATCATGTTGAACATTTCTTTATGTCCTTTTTAGATAGCAATAACAGAGATACGTCAGGAAACAAGCACAAAGGTTTAACAGGTTCAATTGTTTGGCACACATTGTAAGAGGAATGAAAACACCCCAAACTTGGTATTTTATATAAATTTGAAATTCTCCACCCTCTCTTTGAATGTAGAGTAGAATGATTTGAGGTCAAAGTGTTGAATAACAGTTAAAGAGACTTTTCTTCGACCTTTAAACTGTACCATGCGGCAGAGAAAACTTAATTTAACATATCATATGCAGATTATATCACAATAACTACTTAACCAGTACTTCCAACACTTAACACATTAACTAGCCTAATAGAATCTGCAGTGAGTCAGCTTGATTCTTTGTTTATAACAGTGCAGACCAAGATTGAAAATGATCCTCAATGTCACTTGCATATTCAAATCATAATTCTCGTAAGATAAACAAATAAATTAAAGTTGGATCCAAGAGGTAAGACTGCAATTACTGTCATGGTTGTATGTTTCTGTTTCCTGTTTTATTTTGAAGTCTGTTTTCCTCCCTAGTCTTGTCTTGTTTTACTTCCTGTCTTGTGTTTTCCCGCCTGTTTGATTGTTCTGCCCCGCCCTGATGTGTTTCACCTGTTGTATTATCGCCTGTCCCTTGTTTGCTCGTTACCCTGTGCTGTGTATTTAGTCTTTGTGTTTCCTTGGTGTCTTGTTGGATCGTTGTATTCTGTTTGCTGTGAGTACTGTTTGTGTCTTCTTGTGGCGTTTACCCTGTTGGCTCTGTGTTCCAGTTTGGATATCCTGTTCTTTTGTTTTATCTACATTCTGGAATTAGTTTTGCCTGTTGCATTCAGGACTCCTTTTGTTGGTTTGAACTTTGTTTTTGTTAAATAAATCCTCAAGCGCAACATACTCTTGCCTGCTCTCTGTATTTGGGTCCAAGCCTCGCATCCCCTGTTGTGACAATCACACAGATCGTGGCTTGTGATAAATAAGGTGGAGGAGACAACTGGAAATTAGCAAACCAGTTTGGATTTTTATTTGCCTCATTATGTTATGTGTTATTTAAGTAGCCTACTGATCAAGATGTCACTGCTGGTAAGAAATGTTGGTAACACTTGAAGGTATCTACATAAGAGTGACATGACACTGTCATGAACGCATGAACCCTAACCATAACTTGTCATGACAAAACCGAATGACCCTATAAGAAGCGTTATGTCATAAATGTTTGACTTGTTTATGACACATTCATGACAGTGTCATTCTTATGTAGTAGCCTATGTAGATACCTTTCAAGTAAAGTGTAACTGTTTCTCTAAGTGCATCCTCTCTCTCAGAATCTAACATTCAACTTCAGTGAGCCTTCAGTGGAACTGTTTGGACACTGAAGACAAGATGGCAGGTATTCTAGTCTGGGCTTCTCTCAGCGCTCTCTTCTCTCTGGTGGGATGTCCTGCATGTGTCACTGTTCTCTGGGAACTGTTTCAGAGACACAAAGCAGGATCCCCTGTCTGCCCCAAATGACTTCTTCATGCTCAACCTCACCATCATGGACTTGGTCTTCTTGTGTTTTGTCCCATTTGGGTTGTGTAACTTCCTCCTGTGGCAAGTCATGTCTGTTGAAACCCCTCCACAGTAGTTGATGAGCTGAGCCACAGCGCCTGGCCCATGTCCGTGTTCATCTTAGCACTGCCTATCATTGTCACGTGTGATGTCTCCATCCTCTGGACTCTGAAGAAGTCCCTCCGTGCTGGTGGAGACCTCCACCACAGGATGCAGAAGGCGGCTCTTCAGATCATCAGCAACCGCATGGTCGTGACAGTCCCCTCAGGTGCTGGCATACATCCTGGGGGATCTGATTATCAGTGATGACAGAGTATGGATGCTTTTTTAGCAATACTGATCCTGATATCCCCCCAGTGCAGGGAGTGTGATCATGCCTCTGCTCTATTTGGGGAATCTGGGAAATTTGGTGGTGTAACAGTTCACAAGGTTTGGTATGTGTGTCACTACTGTAGGCCTACAGTGCCTTGCGAAAGTATTCGGCCCCCTTGAACTTTTCGACCTTTTGCCACATTTCAGGCCTCAAACATAAAGATATAAAACTGTAATTTTTTGTGAAGAATCAACAACAAGTGGGACACAATCATGAAGTGGAACGAAATTTATTGGATATTTCAAACCTTTTAAACAAATAAAAAACTGAAATATTGGGCGTGCAAAATTATTCAGCCCCCTTAAGTTAATACTTTGTAGCGCCTTGCCTTTGGCGATTACAGCTGTAAGTCGCTTGGGGTATGTCTCTATCAGTTTTGCACATCGAGAGCTGACATTTTTGCCCATTCCTCCTTGCAAAACAGCTCGAGCTCAGTGAGGTTGGATGGAGAGCGTTTGTGAACAGCAGTTTTCAGTTCTTTCCACAGATTCTCGATTGGATTCAGGTCTGGACTTTGACTTGGCCATTCTAACACCTGGATAGGTTTATTTGTGAACCATTCCATTGTAGATTTTGCTTTATGTTTTGGATCATTGTCTTGTTGGAAGACAAATCTCCGTCCCAGTCTCAGGTCTTTTGCAGACTCCATCAGGTTTTCTTCCAGAATGGTCCTGTATTTGGCTCCATCCATCTTCCCATCAATTTTAACCATCTTCCCTGTCCCTGCTGAAGAAAAGCAGGCCCAAACCATGATGCTGCCACCACCATGTTTGACAGTGGGGATGGTGTGTTCAGGGTGATGAGCTGTGTTGCTTTTATGCCAAACATAACGTTTTGCATTGTTGCCAAAACGTTCGATTTTGGTTTCATCTGACCACAGCACCTTCTTCCACATGTTTGGTGTGTCTCCCAGGTGGCTTTTGGCAAACTTTAAACGACACTTTTTATGGATATCTTTAAGAAATGGCTTTCTTCTTGCCACTCTTCCATAAAGGCCAGATTTGTGCAGTATACGACTGATTGTTGTCCTATGGACAGAGTCTCCCACCTCAGCTGTAGATCTCTGCAGTTCATCCAGAGTGATCATGGGCCTCTTGGCTGCATCTCTGATCAGTCTTCTCCTTGTATGAGCTGAAAGTTTAGAGGGATGGCCGGGTCTTCGTAGATTTGCAGTGGTCTGACACTCCTTCCATTTCAATATTATCGCTTGCACAGTGCTCCTTGGGATGTTTAAAGCTTGGGAAATCTTTTTGTATCCAAATCCGGCTTTAAACTTCTCCACAACAGTATATCGGACCTGCCTGGTGTGTTCCTTGTTCTTCATGATGCTCTCTGCGCTTTACACGGACCTCTGAGACTATCACAGAGCAGGTGCATTTATACGGAGACTTGATTACACACAGCTGGATTCTATTTATCATCATTAGTCATTTAGGTCAACATTGGATCATTCAGAGATCCTCACTGAACTTCTGGAGAGAGTTTGCTGCATTGAAAGTAAAGGGGCTGAATAATTTTGCACGCCCACTTTTTCAGTTTTTTATTTGTTAAAAAAGTTTGAAATAACCAATGAATTTCGTTCCACTTCATAATTGGGACCCACTTGTTGTTGATTCTTCACAAAAAAATTACAGTTTTATATCTTTGTTTGAGGCCTGAAATGTGGCAAAAGGTCGAAACGTTCAAGGGGGCCGAATACTTTCGCAAGGCACTGTATATCTTTATCAAATCATCAATCCAGGAAGCCTCTGGTTTTAACCATTCATGAGTTATGGCTTTTTTTTTAATGCAGCCTTTAGAAATACCATAAAGATTTGAAATGCTATGTACGATATTTACTTACACAAATATGCTACTTAACAGATGATGTAAATAACTTGATGTAAACTCAAATGTGAGCAGTCAGTAAGCATAAGTGTCAGCAGATTTCAGGCTGTAGGCTTCATAATATGTAGCATCCAGATGGGTCATTTCATTTGACAATTGCTTACAATCCCAGACATGTTAATGATGATGCTTTATGATCATACAGTGTGTGTGTGTGTGTGTGTGTGTGTGTGTCACACACAGAGTGGTCTGCGTCACACAGAGTGGTCTGCGCAGGGCAGTTTTGCCAACTTTCCCTGGAGTTTTAGACTGGACCTGTACTCCATATTTTGGGTTCTTTGAATAGACAGAAGGGTCTGCCTTGATGTTCTAGGCTGGAGCAGGTGAGCAATGTTGTTATGGTGCAGTCTGGCATACATACTAATCTATATATAAATGTGAATCATTGTCTGCTAAATTTGTGGGATCAATAAAGTTTGATCTTATCATATTCATTGTAAGAGCATCATGATAAAACCTATGTAAAATAATAGAATAGGACTAAATCACAACAAATGAAATTCATTTTACCGGTGAGATTACTGTAAAACAATGAGGCAAAAATCTGTTGTTCAAGGAGAAAAACACAAATATTGTTTTTCCAGCATACATCTTCAGTAGCCCAGTATGCAAATGTTTGTTTATACCTGCACACCTGCATGAGCACAACTGTCATGAAAGATGACCTGCCCGCCTTCATCATTTACATTTGTAATATGATCATTGTACATGAGGAACCAAATGTAAATCTATTGTGGAAAATATGTCTTTGATTTTACAAAGTAATCCAGGTGATGTGCTTGTGTATAGCAGTATGACTTTGTTTCACATGTTTATTGGACTTTTCATGACTTTTGTTATATCACTGTCTCAGGTTTTAAATTATAGGAGATTATACACAGAAGCACATGTCTTCTAGACTACAGTGCTGATGGTGTATTTTGTTCTGATGTGTTATATTCAAAGCCAGTAGAACTTTAATTTTGTAGCCATAGTTAATGTACTGTTAGTTAAAACGTTTAGGGTTTCTTTCTATTTATCCTGATTAAAGTTCCAGTGCTGACTCTAAAGTATTCCTCAGACATTTCCACCAGCTATCCCATCTATTAGGCATGCTGGGAAATGAAGTACCTTCAGGGTAATCCAGAACCACCTCTGGGTCTTCTGTGTTTACCTGTTTTCCACTATAGAGGAACTGCAGTTTACCGTCAATAATAATGAGAAAAACAAAATGAGTTCAACAGCTTTATTGTAAGTTTTACTTTGTGAGACATTTAACTATTGATTTCTAATCACAATATCAACATTAATTTGCGTACACGTTCCAAAGCATACATGCAGCGACTTAAGTAGGGCTGCACAATATGAGGAAAACGTTGACTATCTCTAAAACAATATGACTAGCGATAAATAAACATATTAAAGTGTACTCAGTTCTTCCCTTCTGCTGCTTTCAGTATTCTAATAAAATATAAGAAATTGATTGTTGAAATTTTAAACAAATGAAAGAAAATAATTTCCAACATTCTGTTATTGAACAAATTGAACATTAAATTAACCATAAAAGGCACCATTAAAAAAAGAATTAGTTACATTTTAAAGTGCTGTTTTCTGATTGAGTGTCTTTTGCGATATGTTGCAGCCTTTTGCGATGTGTTTATTGCGCAAGTCGATATCGCAATGCCAGTACAAAAAACAATTTATTAATTTATTGTGCAGCACTAGTCCTAAGAATGCAGATTTTAGTATATCAGAGAACTTTTTTTTTTTTTTCAACATTCTGTTTCTATTAGGGCAAAACAAATCATTAGTGCAAATGACATAAAATGAACAACATATAAGTATATAACATTTATAACAATAAAATCAAGGAAATAATCACGTAAAAACGTGTCATATATAATACATCATAGGATAATGGCTTATTTGAAAGTTAAGTTTGAGGTTTATTTCAACTTTATAACATCAGAGCTGAAAGTTAAAGGGGTGATATAATGATTATATAGGGTATTTCACACTGTTCCTTATGGTCTCCTAATGGGGTATATAACATTGGTTGGGCTGAAAATGGCCTGGTTGATATTTTATTGGCCTTAATACATCCCTGTGTTTTGGCCCTATTTGTAAAAAGAGCTTTTCTTCCAAATATGGTATGCTCATGAATATTTAGATGAGCTGCGCGCTGATTAGTTGAGCGAATCCCCCATACACACACATTAGAGACGCGCGCTGATTGGTTGAGCGAATCCCCCATACACACACATTAGAGACGTGCTGATTGGTTGAGCGAATCCCCCATAAACACACATTAGAGAAGCGACAGAATCTCATATTTCAGACACTGCAATGTTTCATTACCAAATTCACTTCTGAGACTTTTTTATGCGACAAATCAACTATATAAAGCTAAAATATGGGCCGTTTTACGAAAATTGATGGCTAATTGCAAATTTGGTAAGACGTGTCGGACTTTAGGAGCTCCACACAGTCTGACGAGAAAGCGGGAGTCTGCTGGGCTCCATACCCAGGGCAAAGTCACCCTTTGTGGATTACTGCACTACGGGGCTCCGCGGCCGGCTGCCGGCATAACTATAATTTATTTACAGTTTGAATTTCGTCACAGCACTTTTATTTATGAACGTCAGGCGTTTTGCACTGTCTATGGCGTTTTGTTAGGAGGAGCAGCTAGCTAGCTATATGTCCCATTCAATACAATGGGAAAAGATCGCTGCTAGCTAGCTACACTTTCGGCATAACTATAGTAGCTATATTTACAGTTTGAATTTCGTCACGGCACTTATATCACAGCTATCCCAAGGTCTTACAAAGCTAACAATGTTGTCAGATTTCAATTTAATGAATTTTTGTGAACACTAGCTAGGGGTTTCGTTAGCTGTGACTGTCCCTTCAATCCTATGTGTACAGATTGCGGCTAGTTAACTTCATTTTCGGCGTAATTCGAGTATATATACAGTTTGAATTTCGTCACGCCACTTATACAACATCTACCTAAAGGTCTTATAAAGCTAACAACGGTGTCCGATTTCAAGTTAATGAATATTTGTGAACTGTAAGGGTTTCGTTAGGTGCAACTGTCCCTTCAATCCTAGCTATGTGTAGCTACAAATCACGGATAGTTAGCTTCATTTTCGGCATAATTCAAGTATATTTACAGTTTGAATTAGTTAAAAGACTTAGTTAGTGTATGGAGGATGAAAGAATCACAGATTACAATTATCACCATAGCTATTATAAATGGCACAGTGGCAAACATGGTGTAGTATAAATTGTTAATAAGAAAGTATGCAATCCCAGTAGCAATTGTCAAAGTCCAAACGATGACAGCCATCACGACCCTGGGAGTCAGACTTTTCCTCTTGTGGTAGGTGATTGGATGAACCACAGCCAGGTAACAATCCAGACAGATACAAGCCATCAGGAGGGGTCTCCCACATATGTTCAAGGGATAAATAAAGTCCCAAATCGCTTCAAACAGCCAACTCTTCCAGAACAAATGATTCAATAATGCAGGTGGGATAAACACCAAGAAGACACCATCCATGACGGAGAGGTTGCAAATGAAAAAATAATTTGTTGTGAAGGGAGTTCCTCTCCTGTATGTCTTAAACATATCCCAGAGGATGGCAATAGATGCAGGAAAACCGTGGGCAAAGCGCGGCATTGTAAAAAAAGCCCAACTATATATGCCCTCCTCAAGGTGTTTACATGCCTAAAAATCAAATTCTTCTAAGACAAATGTGGATGTGGAGGAGTTGTTGGACAGACGCTCGGAACGAAGAAGTATCCGAAGCAACATTATGAAGCAGAGTAGTTTGGAGGATCAAAAACCTGAGCGACACAGATATAATATTTAAGAGCATGAAAAATAAATTGTGCTGCTGTGTCTTGTTGCCTTGACCAAAGTGTCAAACATCTGTGGGAACTGCTGCACTTGTTTGACATTAATCAAATATGTGAGCTGGTTTCAATGTCAATTTTGCAAATCATTTATTTATGGAAAAGAGAAGAACCGCAGAGAACAGGAGATTCAATTTGATTCCAATAGCATGGCTAAAAAGGGAACAAAAACGACTAAAGATGTTATATTCATATACCATACACCAGAATAGGTGCCACCAGAAAGCAAAAAATAAAGTTGTAGATCTTCCATACACCTTTTCACCAGATTCTGATCTTGAGCTGAGTAAATATTGTAATGTTGAAGTGAATGATTAAAGCCCTTACATGTCCATTAACCTCTGCTCATGAAAAGTGATGCAAATATCATCAGACTTGGCAAACACTGTGGTATGGAAACTCATTTATAAAAACCATGTGTGATGACCAGACAAGCAAATGTTGTTTTAGCTTTTACCAGGTGGAAAAAACAAAGTGTGTGGCAGCATTAAAGGCAAATTAGATGTCAAAACTCAGTTTCTACAAATGTGCTATCATTTCTACCATTCTATCATTACCCTACACGTATTGCTGAGAGGAACAAGAGTTGCTTTCATGTGCACTGTTGGCATTGGCAACATCACTGATGTGCTTAGGGTGCATGAAAACACATTGACCATCCTACAAGCATTTCAGTAAAAGGGTCAAATCACAGCTAAATGTAGGGAGGGTCCCAATATACAGGCTAGAGGAGGGTGGGAGAAATGGCCAAGTACAACCTGATTCATATTTATAAATTCAAAAGAGATGTAAGTCTCAATTAAGGGAAAAACTGTGAACCTCAACATATCTGTATGTACCATAGACTGTTAATATACAGTCTATGGTATGTACACAAAAACAGCTTTTCATTACATCTACTCGAGTTTGGAACGCATCCTCTCTCATGCTGCCTTCAAGTACTTCTCGTAAACTCCATCGATTATTAAACTCTCCTTCCGTGAAGTTGTTTATACATTTAGAACTCATTCAAGTTGTTGGCAGAAAAATCGCAAATTCACAACACAATTCACAATCTATTAACTATACGTCCCTTAAACCTCTCAGGAACTCGAGTATCAAACACATATTTTCCCCCCAAAACTACTTGCTGGGCCGTTTTTTTAGCTATGTTGTGACATATACGATATTCGTGCCACCCCATGAAGGTAGCACCAGCAGTCTCGATGACGCTAATCGTCGCATTATTTTTGTCCTCCTGTCGTCGCCATTGCTGCCTTATAGAACATCTTTCAGCAGCTGTGTGCGGTTAATTTGATACATGTAACTGTTTTTTTTATTTGAAACGTGAAGCTTTTACCTCATGTAAAGCGTCCCGACTACATGAATTCAAGAGATACCGAGTTTACTCGCTAGCTAGCTAGCTACATCATAGGAATTAGCTACACAGCGTTAGCAGAGACAATAAGTTAACGTTAGCTGGCTAGCTAACTAACGTTAGCATAACGTTAGGTCGTTGTGTCTTGTTGTCCTGCCGGTGATTAGTTCTCCATTAGAGGTTATTTGTAGACGTGTGGAAGATGTCGCTACACGGTAAACGTAAAGAAATATACAAATACGAGGCGCCGTGGACAGTTTACGCCATGAACTGGAGTGTCCGGCCGGACAAACGGTTCCGCCTGGCGCTCGGTAGCTTTGTGGAGGAGTACAATAACAAGGTAACTTCATCAAGTCCCATGCTGATTTTTAATGACAGACATGACCATATTAACGGATTGGAGGATATGTACTTCATCAATGAAATGTAGAATAATCATTTGCAGTAGAAATGACCCCCTACTCCAGGCCCCAAGTCGAAGCCAAGTGAAAAGTAACGGTTCACAGACTAACTAACGTTCGCTAGCGTTATATATAATGCCCAGGGCCGGTCCTAGACCTTTGGGGGCCCTAAGTAGGATTTGGTTTGCGCCCCCTTCATTGTAAGGTGTTTCCACTTTCCATGGCACTTGAACTAACTTGTGTATTGTAAATATTAGTTTAAGCACACATTGGAGACCAGATAGTTCTGCTTCATCCTCCTCATCAAAGTTGTAAACATTAACACATGCTTTGTTTTAAGCTCTTTTGAGGGACATTTCAAGTGCTTTTGGGATTCCTCTGGTAGCCACGGGGCCCTAAGCAGCCACCTTGTTCACTTATGTGTCAGGCTGGTTCTGATGATGCCTATAATAATAATAATAATGAGACTATTTAGAGCAGGGGTCTCAAACTCAATTTACCTGGGGGCCGCTGGAGGCAGAGTCTGGGTGAGGCTGGACCGCATCAGGTTTTCCACAAGATAAGCGTTGTTAAAAAAATTCCAATCTTCTCAAATCTCTTTATTTTTATTATTTATATTCTTTTATCCCGTCGCGTATATTCCTCATATTAATACCTCATATTAACTCTCTAAGTGCCATTGACGTGTATGCATATATATATTCTAGGGGGGTCCGGGGGTATACCCCCCCGGGAAAAAATTTAAAAATAAACCGTTAAATGGCACTTTCTGGAGAGTTTTGGAGAAATTGAGTCTTACATGATATGTGCAAAACTGCAAGGTTAAGAGCCTATATTCTGCATTGTTGTAGTATCAACAGGTATTAGGGCATTTAGCATTACTGTTAATCAGTCATCACTTGATTACACATTGTATTACCTTGTTATGATATAAGAAGTGACCCATACAATGTGCCAATAAACATAATGTGCCACATGAAGAGACAGTGCAGCATGACAGTAGCAACAGCTGAGAAGATTTGGGTCTGTGGTGACCAGGTCCACCTCACACAAACTTCTTCTCCCATTCTCTCTCTTTACTTATACACACAAACACACACGCACGCGGCACCGAGTGGGGCTCTCTGAAGCTCGGAGGCGAGCCGTGGCCGGCTCGGAGCCCTACCACTGGCGGAGATGCGACAGTGAGGACTGGTTCAACAGCTTGGTCAGCGACATGAACTCGTAGCGGCCGGTGGAGGTTGCGAACGGGGTTTTTAGCTTTATGAGAAGGCATTTTATCTGTTAATCCTACCGACGGAGACACTTTGGCGTTATGTAGTTGACCCGCGGTGGTGAAATGTCTGCAGTTCTGGGCGGGTTGTTGCCGTGTTCTGATTGTTCTCATCTCAGCTCCGCCGAGACAAGATAGACATGCCATTTCAAAAAAATTTGATTGATTGATTGATTGATTGATTGATTTTATTTGACAACTTAAATATAAAAAACATATATGAAACAGCACTCAGCGTCATACACTAAAAATACATAAATAGTCAGGGATGACAATAAAGCCCAAAGACTTATTTCCATTGTGGTCCCTTCATGTATCATCATCATTCAAATATCATGTTTTCAAAAGCATCACTTTCATCAAATTTTTTGTGACATATTTAGACTGCAAGCAGGCACATCTGGACAAACTAGCAGGCTTATGTGCCGGAGCTGAGCCCCGGAGAGCCCCGGCCCAATTTAACCCCTCGTTATATATATAACGAGAGCTATATAAATGTATATACATTTATATTTATATATATATATATATATATATATATATATATATATGCTACGTATAATGTCCTGGGCAGCAACTTAAAATAAGTGAAGTGTTGTGAACGCAGCGCGCGGGACGAATGTCCGCATGTGCCGAATAGAAACGAGGCAGCCAGCCAGGCACGGAAGAAAACACTCCATGGCAACGCGGCTGTAACTTTCACTCATTGAGGAATGTTTCTCTGCTTGCATCAAGCCCGGCCGATGTCCCACCCCCGAGAGCCATATACCCCACCGCGATTGGTGGGTTCGTTCAGCTCCGCACACAACACTGTAAAGTACCATACATATCAAACTCGCGGGCCGCACTAACATTAAACTTTCATATTAAGGCGGGGGCCACAAACTATCGTCCCGCGGGCCGCAATTGGGCCGCGAGTTTGAGACCCCTGATTTAGAGTGTATTACATTATTAAAAAACTGCCTGTGCTTTTATAAAATATTTTGTGATGATTGTAGGGAGTAGTTTGCCCTCATTTGAGAATAACCACATTAATTTTAAGACATTTTCTATTGCAATGCAATGGAGGAATTGAGTTGCAGACATTTGATAACAGGTTAGTGGTTTAATACAGTGGTTCCCAAAGTGGGGTCAGGGGACCCCCAGGGGTGCTTGAGGGGATTCCAGGGGGTCCCAGCAAAAAGGGGAATCATTTATTTTCACTAAAATTCCATTCTTAAGTAACTCAATGACAGAATGTTTGACTATTTTGGTCATCTAATTTGTGTAAGTTTGTGGGTATTTCATGTGAAAACGTTTGGGAACCACTGGTTTAATAAATCCTTGAGTTTTTTTTTTAAATTTCCCCGGAATGTTCTTTTATCTTCTTAATTTGTCCTTTTTTTTAATTTCATCTTGCATTACTGGAATTGATTGTATCAGTTTTTTAGTTGTGCACTTCATAACCTGGGCTTTGAAAAGTGCTCTATTATAAAGATTACTGTATTAAAGCTGCAGTAGGTAAGATTGTGAAGATCCAGGACTTCGCCAACAAATTTGAACATCGACAACTTCTCAGTCCCTCCCCCCTTTCTGCTGCAGCCCAAGCCGTCTCCTAAGCCCCTCCCACACAAGGGAGTTTGACAGAACTGCCTAGGCATGTCAGACATGTTCAATAACTAAACACTAACACAACGTTAACTTTACTCACCAACAGTAAAACGATGCTAACTAGCAGGCTAGCGTTAGACATTTCAGCATCATATCAGACCAACCACTGTGCAAACGTTACTATTATCCTCACCAACGTAGCTTTGTGGACTTTTGACTACTAATAACCAAGTGAAACATAAATCATTCATCGTAATTATGTTACCTGTTGAGAGGAAATGTGACTACATCTGCATCGTTCTTCAGATCTTTAAAATCCCTGAGCTCACGCCACCTCTGAAAAGCCACTCCAATATTCACCGGAGTTTTGGGAAACCTTTCTGCAGCTCGGGAGGGGGGAGGGGAGAACACTATATATGCGTGTACGTGCCTGAGCAGTGATTGACAGGCAGGTAGACCAACCCTGTGGCCCTGATTGGAGAAAATCAACCGGGAGCGGTGGAATTTTGCCAATGGCACTACAGGCTGTAGGAGGTGCCATTATTATATTTTAATTATTTTACATAATTCATGTAGTTCTACTGGAACATAGGGTCAGTTTCAGCAAATATGACAGAAAGTTAGTTTTATAAGACTTACCTACTGCATCTTTAATGTATGTATGTTTAAAAACTAACGTCTAACTTTTTCAGAGTATTTAATTGCACAAGCAGAAAATGGACATATGGTGGTATTACAAAGAATTGGGAAATATGACATGATAATGAAAATGTTCTGGTTGAATATTGGAGGGGAAATTGATATAATGTATCCCTAACTGGATTATCCCATCCGAGGATCCCTAGAATCATCACCACCTGTCACACCTGACTGACTGTACTGTTTCTCCGCTCAGTAACGCTACACTGACTCACTCAAGGTGAGTTATTGTTTTTTTTTCCACAGGTTCAGATAGTTGGTCTGGAGGAGGAGAACTCAGAGTTTGTGTGTCGAAACACTTTCGACCATCCCTACCCCACCACCAAGGTCATGTGGATTCCCGACAGCAAAGGAGCGTACCCTGACCTGCTTGCCACCAGCGGAGACTACCTGAGAATCTGGAGGGTAAGAGGACTAGTCTGACCTGAACCAATGGCCTCCTGTAGTCATAAAAATACGTTAGGAAACCTTATAATATATAGTCACTACTATGTATTATATTCTGTATACTGTTTATCCACACTACAAGTTCAGGATGTACCATGTGGTGCTATCGTCCAGCTCATAAATAGAGCTAGGTTTATGGTCGCCGTAGTGTCCCTGGCGCAAGGTTCACACGCCAAAGAATGACTTCATAACGCCATTTGCGTCCAACGTGACGGTTCCAAAAGTTGTTGCGCTGGTTGGTCGTGCACCTCTTAAAGCTATAGTGCGTAGTTTCTGTCACCCCCATGAGGAATTCTAAGTAATGACAACACCACTGTTGTTGCATCCACATGCCGCAAGCCTTCCATAATCAGGCACGTGCCCCCACCCCTCCTCCACACAGTTGCTCGTAGCCAAGGAGGACACGGAGGATAAAAAAACATGATGGACTTTTCAGAAGAGGTAATTATCTTCACTTGAATTTCTGCGCGTGAAAGTCGCCAAACGATACCATGTTCTAAACCCAGCCATGCTGAGAAATACAGAGAGTTTTGTGAAGCGGATAGTCTTAATTAGCTTTGTATCAACTCATTTGGCAATGGCTTAAATGTAATGGACGTTCATTACTATAAAAAAAGTTACGCACTAAAGCTTTAATGTTTGTTACTATGTGCATGCTGTGCCTTCCATTTCAACACGGCTGGCTGGGAAGACTGGCCAAGCAGGTTCGCCTGTAGAAACAGCTGTATGATTCTTGATGTAGACACCACAGGGAGTCAAATGGCCCAAAATCCACAGTAAGAAAGTCCCCAAACTGGGAAAAGAAGAGGCATTTTGCCGGAGGGTGTGGAAAAACATGAGAGATCGATTTATCAAAGCTAAAAAAACGGACTCATGGAAAGGGTGTTTGTAACATCGAGAGGCAGACAGTAATTTTGACTTGGAGGTAAGCGACGTTAATAATTAGAGTACATAAATGCAATGTTATTCGGTACGTCTGTGTTTATCGTGGATGTGTTTACTTCTGTTGCCAGTCAGCCTACTTTCCTTCACTTCCGCTCTCACTTTCGCTTCTCTACTACTTCTTGCTTCTTCACAGATTATTTAGTTTGTAGGCCGATCTACGGAGGCCTGTGCCATGGTGTCTTGCGCGAGTATAAACAAAGCTTAAGACTCTCATATGCCACAGCATGAAACCAAAATGGTGTTTTGTTTTTCCTTTTCCTTTTGAATTTTACATACAAACATTCTGGTATACATTGATACTCCTAATTCAAAATGTTTTTTTAATCAGTAATGCTATAGAGTTGTCTTTTGAATTTATTTGGAATATTGTCTAAAATTATGATGAATGTATGACATTATGACTGCTTATGACGACTATTGTAAAGCCCATGATTGAAATTTTTTTTAAATCAGCTAGGATGCAATCCAATAGTTTTGCTACCATTCTTCTCTTTTCCCATCATTTTTTATCCCATTTCTTAAACTTGAAAATGTAAGAAAAACTATGTGGTGGATGTGGTCTGTATGAACTCACTGATTGCACAAATATAGACAACAAAATGTGTTTCTACTGACAGGTGGGCGAAACAGAGACCCGACTGGAGTGCCTGCTCAACAATAACAAGAACTCTGACTTCTGTGCACCACTCACATCCTTTGACTGGAACGAGGTGGACCCAAACTTGTTAGGTAAAAACTCAGTGCAGGGTTACCTCAGGGCAACAGTATTGACTTGGTTATTTATTGGCAAATCCCTCATGAAAAAAACTAGACAAATTATGAGCTTCACTGACATAAAGTCATTAATTGAAAATATTGATAACATTGTTTTTATGTTTTATGTATGTTTTCTGTGCAGGTACTTCCAGTATCGACACTACCTGTACGATCTGGGGGCTGGAGACTGGACAGGTGCTGGGCAGGGTCAACTTAGTGTCTGGTCATGTCAAGACCCAGCTCATTGCCCATGACAAAGAGGTAAATGATATGACATGATGGATCAAACCTTCAAGAATATTATTGTGTTTAACAAAAAATGGTAGCCATAAATAATCTTAAGTAACTTTCCCATCTTCCATGTCAAATGCTCTTCACTTTGCTGATCAGAACTCACTGTCTGGTTGCATTGCAGGTGTATGACATCTCTTTCAGCCGAGCGGGTGGAGGCAGGGATATGTTTGCCTCAGTGGGAGCGGACGGCTCGGTTCGCATGTTTGACCTACGTCATCTCGAACACAGCACTATCATCTATGAAGACCCACAGCACCACCCACTGCTCCGGCTCTGCTGGAACAAGCAGGACCCCAACTACCTAGTCACCATGGCGATGGACAGCATGGAGGTTAGTGGTGCTCCTTCAATGTAAACATAAGGTGATTTGAAGTCCTGGGAAACATAATGGCTTGCTTCATGTTCTGTTTTCTATGTTTACGTAAAATACTTGATATGTTCATAAACATAAGTCTACATGTTCAAACAGTACAGCGTAAAAAAATAAATAAAATGTAAAATGTCTTTTTTTCTAAGATGGACATCTTTTAAAAGTTTGACGTTAAAATTTAAAAAAGGCTTTTAAAAACTGAGAATGGACTTTTTACCAATTGGTCTTCATATTGAGCCTCACTCTTTCCTATTTTATTGGCCGTCAGTTAACAGCCGTACATTTCTTTTTTCTTATCCTCAGGTGGTGATCTTAGACGTGCGTGTGCCCTGTACTCCGGTGGCCAGACTCAACAACCACAGGGCCTGTGTCAATGGAATCGCCTGGGCGCCGCACTCCTCCTGTCACATCTGCACAGCAGGTATGCAGGTTTTACCAAACACACAGAGGTTTGTTTGCAGGTTGAGGACTTTGTCTAAATATATACAGTACAGGCCAAAAGTTTGGACACACCTTCTCATTCAATGCATTTCCTTTATTTACATTGTAGATTATCACTGAGGCATCAAAATTATGAATGAACACATATGGAGTTATGTACTTAACAAAAAAGTGTGAAATAACTGAAAACATGTCTTATATTTTAGATTCCTCAAAGTAGCCACCCTTTGCTTTTTTGATAGTGCTGCAAACCCTTGGTGTTCTCTCAATGAGCTTCATGAGGTAGTCACCTGAAATGGTTTTCACTTCACAGGTGTGCTTTGTCAGGGTTAATTAGTGGAATTTTTTTCCCTTATTAATGGGGTTGGGACCATCAGTTGTGTTGTGCAGAAGTCAGGTTGATACACAGCCGACAGCCCTATTGGACAACTGTTAGAATTCATATTATGGCAAGAACCAATCAGCTAAGTAAAGAGAAACGAGTGGCCGTCATTACTTTAACAAATGGTCAGTCAGTCCGGAAAATTGCGAAAACTTTGAATGCGTCCCCAAGTGCAGTCGCAAAAACCATCAAGCGCTACAACGAAACTGGCTCACATGAGGACCGCCCCAGGAAAGGAAGACCAAGAGTCACCTCTGCTGCTGAGGATAAGTTCATCCGAATCACCAGCCTCAGAAATCGCAAGTTAACAGCAGCTCAGATTAGAGACCGGATGAATGCCACACAGAGTTCTAGCAGCAGACACATCTCTAGAACAACTGTTAGGAGGAGACTGCGCGAATCAGGCCTTCATGGTCAAGTAGCTGCTAGGAAACCACTGCTAAGGAGAGGCAACAAGCAGAAGAGATTTGTTTGGACCAAGAAACACAAGGAATGGACATTAGACCAGTGGAAATCTGTGCTTTGGTCTGATGAGTCCAAATTTGAGATCTTTGGTTCAAACCGATGCAGAAAAGGTGAACGGATGGATTCTACATGCCTGGTTCCCACCGTGAAGCATGGAGGAGGAGGTGTGATGGTGTGGGGGTGCTTTGCTGATTTATTCAAAATTGAAGGCATACTGCAACCAGCATGGCTACCACAGCATCCTGCAGCGACATGCCATCCCATCCGGTTTGCGTTTAGTTGGACCATCATTTATTTTCCAACAGGACAATGACCCCAAACACACCTCCAGGCTGTGTAAGGGCTATTTGACCAAGAAGGAGAGTGATGGAGTGCTGCGCCAGATGACCTGGCCTCCACAGTCCACAGTCCACACAACCGGACCTGAACCCAATCGAGATGGTTTGGGGTGAGCTGGACCGCAGAGTGAAGGCAAAAGGGCCAACAAGTGCTAAGCATCTCTGGGAACTCCTTCAAGACTGTTGGAAAACCATTTCAGGTGACTACCTGTTGAAGCTCATCAAGACAATGCCAAGAGTGTGCAAAGCTGTAGTCAGAGCAAAGGGTGGCTACTTTGAAGTAGGGCTGCAGCTATCTATTCTTTTTGTAATCGATTAATCTAGCACTTTATCGATCGATTATACGGATAATGTTTTTTTTTTGCGTTTTTAAACAACCAAAACTAGGGAAAAAAGCAACATTTTCGGAAGAAAGCAACATTTGTATTGCCTACATTGCTTACAATATCATCTCTCAAAAAACTAAACATTAAGTGCATTTAAGTGCCATATTACATTGTTTTAAAAAATTGTTTTTTCAAATGATATCAACCTCAAACTAAGGCATACGTTAAAATACACAAACATTACATTAAGTTGTGCAACTTAACTTTCAGAACTACAAGTTTCAACCTGAGACTGATCTGTATATACAGTAGGCCTATATGTAAGTATTAGTTGTACTCAACCTATTTTCATTTATATATTTGATTATAATGTCACACAGCTCTGTTACACTTATGCTATTAGATCAGCTGTTTTGAGAGAGAGAGAGATGCGCAACAATCAGCTGTTTTTCCGAAGGGATAGTCAACGCGTCAGCTCTTTAGACCAGATCGTGGTCACCACTACCTATTTTCTTGTCTTTGTTTTTGGTAGTTGTTGTGTTTGGTGTAGTTTCATCGTCCATACGACTGTTATTTACTTTTGTCGGGTCTGCTTCGTCGAATGGATGATTAAGTTAGACTCAAATGTTTTCTGTTGAGATGCTAAAGCACTGACGTCGTGCTATTATCGTGGTAAGCTAGTTCCATTTTGCAGTAGACATACTGTACAGAGTTTTAGTTTTAATTACGTTTGAACTGATTCCAAACTTTGGACACTTTCTGTCGTTTTCTCCAGCCTGTCTCTTCTCTTAGCCCTCTACGGCTTCTTGGCACATAGACAGTGTCGCCAGCAGCAGACTGAGCCGCGTCTGTGCGACAGTAATAATGCTCCGTGCGGAAACACCGTCCGTCAGCGATACAACGTTGGTAACATTGATTTAACGAAGCTTCGAGGCAAGTCATTTTGCATCGAGGATTTTTTGTAATCGAATTATTCGAGGAATCGTTTCAGCCCTACTTTGAAGAAACTAGAATATAAGACAGTTATTTCACACTTTTTTAAGTACATAATTCCACGTGTTCATTCATGGTTTTGATGCCTTCTGTGAGAATCTACAATGTAAATAGTCATGAAAATAAAGGAAATGCAGTGAATGAGAAGGTGTGTCCAAACTTTTGGCCTGTACTGTATGTATGTGTGTGTGTGTGTGTGTGTATATATATATATATATATATATATATATATATATATATATATATATATATATATATATATATATATATATATATATATATATATATATATATATATTAGTAGTAGTTGCAGAATGAGAGGCAACATCTCAGTTCGAGCTTGAACATCATTGCAGTAACTGACACTGAGCATGAGAGGGTGCCGT
This sequence comes from Perca fluviatilis, assembly GCF_010015445.1. Lineage (NCBI taxonomy): Eukaryota > Metazoa > Chordata > Actinopteri > Perciformes > Percidae > Perca > Perca fluviatilis. Next base: position 16,207,548 of record NC_053132.1, on the reverse strand, counting down.
TCTTATGCTAAACATGTGAACTCAACAAAGCAGTGTGACCGTAAAGACACAAGTTGGAGAAAGAGATTGGTTTATCTTTTGATATTACAATTAAGAGTGATTATTTTATTTTTTAGTTAATTTTTAAGTTCAGTGTCTCCTGCATTTTATTATAGTAGCCCCACCGCCTTACCTGGAATGAAGACAGAAGAAGCAGAAGAAATGATTACACATTACCGCATAACCTACAGGGTTAAAAGAATCGCTCAACAAAGGCCATACATGTAAGGACAGAGGCAATTGATGACGAGATGCATTAGGATCTGATTCAGTTAATGATGACAGATGAGCGATCACGGCACGTTTGCCTCAAGGTGATTAATCCGAGCAGAATTCTGCAATGTTAAAGAAAAACGGCAGAGCTTGCCACGTCCACTAACTAATTTCCTGGGGGAATTTCTGAAGTTAATGTCATATACCAGCATCATTTTGTCCAAAACAACCCTACAATACAGTCACATGCATAATAATAAAATACATTTTTAATTAATTAAATTCAGTTTGCACATTGCATTGGTCCTGCTGTACAATACACTGATGTGCTGTTTTGTGAGTATTTTGTCCCTTACTTGTTTCCCCTGATCTTGCTTTGATGTTTTTGGGTCCTGCTGAATAAGAAAACATGGTGAAAAATAGTTCTCAACCAGATTGAGGCCAGTAACATGTAGTGTTTAGGAACATAATTTTCTTCCTGTTTAAATAAGATAAATCAATTCACATCAAACATCCTCCCTTCCTCTCTGTCTAGCGGAGGACCACCAGGCTCTAATCTGGGACATCCAGCAGATGCCGCGGGCCATTGAGGATCCTATACTGGCCTACACAGCTGAGGGAGAGATCAATAATGTCCAGTGGGCCACCACCCAGCCCGACTGGATTGCTATCTGCTACAACAACTGCCTGGAAATCCTCAGAGTCTGAGCTGCAGTCATGAAGAAATAAGCCAACTCAAAAACTATCTCAGTTGGATATACAAGCTGTTTAAGGAAGGAAGGAGCAATATTCAGTTTGTGCTCGTATTGGGTTCATGTTGATTCAGATTGTGTGTAAAGCTTTTTTCAACTGAGTGAGAAGGGAACTAGAGTACGTCGGCGCTTGACTTTGTGATACAATATCAAGACGTACTTTATCAGAAAACTCAAGGGAGAGCCAAAACAAAAATGGTAACCAAGTTTCAAAAACTGTCATTTACCGACATGAACCAAGGTTAAATAGCCTTCAAGCTTTCAGCATGTTGTCTCAGACAAAAAGGCTCGTCAGTTACATGTTTTTATACGCTACATGGTGCATTGTATCTATAGTTTTACTCATTACGACATCCTCAAGCATTCATTTTTACGATGCAGCAAAAATGTAGTTTAGCCACATTTAAAAGTGGATTGAATGTGGTTAATGTGGATTTAAGTGTTCATATATTCAATTTTTTTTTTTTTTAACCTATAAATATATGTATTTTATTCAACTGAACATCATTTGTGATATGATGAACATCTCTGTTGTGATTCAGTCATTATCTGTGCAACAATTTACTAGTATTAACCATGACCATAATGCAATTCTTTTTCTTTTTTTATTTCTGCACCAATTATTTTATTCATATTACCATTTTATTTGATACATTAATAAACAGTCCCTCACAGTTCAAACCATTATACAGAAGTTTTATATTTAGACAGTTATTTCCTTATTTCACAGTGAGGTGACTCATTGACATATAGATAAGAATCTATAGTACAGATTTACAGTTAGAAATGATAGGTTGAAAAAGTGTATCCTGCCATTTACTGTATATAGAAAGTTAAATTTTTTTCAAAGAGCCTAGAAAACTGACATTGTATTACAAATGCTGTGAGTCCTGTTGTGATATTGAGTTCTGTTGTGATATTGGGATTGGGATGTGAAGACGTGGGAGTGAACACGAGTTATTTCTTACTTGTTGTAGGTGTTTCAGTATGGGGGTCAGTGATGTGTGATTTTTTTTTTTTGCTAAACATAAAGTCAGAAAACCACTTGTTCATGATTTATTTTCACAAATTGGGGCCAGTTTAGGTCCAATGAAGCGGCACCTACATCGGCCAATAATTAAATAAAATCTGCAGTACAGAAATGCCAGAAATATATTTGCAGTAATATAGAAAAAGTGTTGCCACTACATAGTTTATGCACCACAGAGCACTGACAACATTATTTTAACATTCAACTGTTCCACTATATATAATCTTTGTCACAATTCTTTAACCAAATTCAATGGATCATATATGTGATGTGCTTTTGTTGAAAAAATAATATCCCAGAAATGATCAGATTCCGTTAAGGAACAGTTTGAATTGTTTCTCAGAGAATTAGATGGTAAGACACCCACTCTTGTGTGTTTCAGCCTACAGCCAGCAGTTGGTTAGCTGAAACAAGAATTTGTAAAGAAATTTTGACTGTGCACTCTATCACACACACTGTACATTAGCAAATGTCATTTAAAAAAATATGTTACAATCACCACTGACTTGAGTGAAATCCTGTGTCAACACTGTATGAAATGGAAATCCTTGATCAGATTTTGAGACACTACTTGTCAAAATGTGTAATGGAAGCTGAACATGGCTCCTTGCAGAAGTCTTTAGGTAGCAGTGTATCTCTACTTTGAAAGTCACACTGGTTGCCACAAAAACTCTTTTACTGAAGGTCTTCAGGTGACGGGCAGCACAGGGTCTGAGAGGTGTTTCTGGATCTCGGCCAGTCCTGAGGTGATGTCCAGGTTCCCCGGCAGCGAGGGGTATCGGAGGCTGCCGCACAGCTTGGGGTTCTCCATGAGGGAGGATTTGACTGACGGCAGGGCCAGCTGCGGAGTCAACCCTGTGTGGGTCTCAGTTTCGGGGGTGACTGCCATGAACATGGTGTCGTTTGACGCCACGGTCATATGGATACCGCTGGACAGTGACTCCTGGGACTTCTTGGTGAATTGAAGGTCAGTCTGAGTCGAGTTCTAGAGTGCAGAAATCACGTTTTTTCATTCTTATATTTTCAGTAAAAGACTAGAAACTAGGGCTGTCCTCGACTAAACAAATTCTTAGTCAACTAATCGATTAGCTGATTCAATTAACAAATCTGTGCGCTTTGAGTGTTAAGACTAGAAAAGCGCAATATAATTGCAGTCCATTTACCATCTCCAAAAGTTTCTCTTGCAAAGAATAATGCAAAAGTGGAAATAAATCATTTAGCATGAATAAGCATTAACAAATTACTAATCGACTCAAGAAATCTTAGTTGACTAAGCCCAAAATGACCGATTTGTCTACTTATCGACAAAGATGGGGCAGCCCTACTAGAAACATATCTGTTAGTGGTAGTAGTAGTTGGTATTCTCTACCTGTGTGGCTGTACAGCTGTCCATCTGTATGGGGGAAATAGGGTACATGCTGTGCTGCACTGGTGTCCCTGTTTCATACAGGCCAGGTGAGTCAGTCGGGAGGGTACCAGACGATACAGTGCTGTAAGCAGGAGGTACAGGAGCAATCTGCCTCTGGAGAAGCTGGAGAATAACATTAATGTCGGCTGTCATGCGAGTCTCCAGTCTGGGGAATCAAGGGACAATGAGAATGGCAGAGGCTGTTAAGTGAAGTATCAAGTAATCACATTCAAGAATATTTCCTAGCCAATGGAATGGAAAAATGATATCACATTGCTAAGCATTGGCTTTTAGATTTTAAAACATTTTTCTGACCAGACAAACAGCAACTGCCTCTTGTATCAATGATTAAAAACCAGCTGAGGGCATGGTTTTACCTGTTGAGCTGGGAATGTAAAAGCTCAAGTCGCGACTCCAGCTCACTGGGCCGTTGTTCTGTGAATGGCGGTGGGTGGTATGAGTTGCGGACAGAGGAAGATCGCCAGGCACGACTGGAAAACTGTTGTGACTGACGTTCTGGCCAGTATCGATACATTCCCGGCACATTCAAAGATGAAGCTGAGGAGAATATAAAGACAGTGGTGTAAGGTTTTAGCCATTTATTATTATTAAAGTAATGTCCAAAAATGTTCACTATACAACATCAGCAGCTGTAGTTAATCATAGCATGTTTAAAACTTAAAACTCCACTCTGTATGTATTTCCAGGACAGACTTCAATTAAAAGACGCATCTATCTACCTTGGTGGCCCCGATCCAACACTGCTTCCCTCCCTACTGAGGTGCCACTCGGGGGGATCAGCTGCACTACAGAGGGGGAGTAGTCCCGTCTGCCATCTTCTGGTGGGTAAAGCTCAACTTTGGCACCATGGGCAAGAGGCTTAGCCAGGTCTTCACTAGACTGGGAACACGGGGATCCGCAGCTACAGCGGTCATCCCAGTGGGCCTGAGGATGTGAGTGACGATGACGGATGGACTGAAGGGGGTACGAGTCTTCATGATCGATTCCATCTGTTTTCAGGAAAGCATTCAATTACTCTTTTATACTTTCTGCAACATGTTCACACAGGTCCAGTTTAGGTTACCGATCCAAACAATGCCTGCACGTTTTTAAGATCTTCTGTCAGATTGATGATTTTTAGAGGCTTATCACACTGAGCCAATAAGAGCCTTGAATGCAAAAGATTGTTTGTCAAGAAGTTTGACTGTGAAATAATTGTGTGCCAAATATCTCACCTGGCCTGATTCTGCAGTCCAGGGAGTGGATTCGGTGTCTGGGCTTGTGGCGATACCCACAGTCGTCACCAGAATCATCAGTTGTTATTATTGGTGGTACTTGATCAGCCTGATGAGCAGAGAGAAAAACCATATCACGGCGCATTACAACAGCAATTGTGTGTTCCAGCACAGAAGGCATGTACAAATAGAAATTCAAAGAGGGAATGCCCTTTTGGGTGGTTAAGGGTGCAATATTAGCAATAAGCCATACAATTATTTTCTTAAGGAATTATTTTGCAGGATGAAAAATGAGGGGGATAAAGAGAGAAATTGGGAATTACATGCAACAAAGGTCTCAAGTCAGATGCAAACCAGGGATATTGTGGTAGCAGTAGTTCCATTGAAGTCTCTGTATTGGAATTGAAGCTAACCATTGAGTCTTCTTTTCTGGGGGGAAACGCTAATTCTAATGAGAAATGGTCGAATATTTTGTGTCTCAATGAGAAAAAACATCTGTAATTAAAGTTCTCAAGATGTAATGTTTATTTTTTTGCAATCAAATGCCAACATACATCTCTCAGGTCAAAAGTTATCTTCAGGTTCCTCCAGAAGTTGTCTGCAAAGCTGGGGTAGATATCAAGGACCTCCAGCAGGTCGTCCCTCTGGACGCGGTGCAGGTCACAGTAGGTGATGGTGTGTACGTCTGAATTGGACTTCCCCGGTACATCATACAGGTGGATAGACTCTCCAAAGATGTCATTCTTTTCTGCAAGAGCATGAATATTTTATATTTGAGATGATTATGTTTTTGGCGCATTCTTGAGACACCACAGTCAAATCGTCTACGGTTACATACCTAATATGGCAACCACCACATCATCCCTAATGACATGGATGGAACCACGTGAGATGAAGAAGAGAGAGTCCAGGATGTCTCCATAGTGGATCAGAGTATCTCCAGGAGGAGCGTGGACTGTCTTGAACCTCATACCCAAGGCACGCAGACAGGCTTGACTGCCTCCATGGAAAGCCTTAAAGTTCTCTAGCAGAGATCTGTTCAAGTGCAAACAGATGTCTGCCTGCAAAGACTCTGGAAATCCCTTCAGAACCTGAACATGGGAAGACAAGACCGTCAACATATTAGCGATTGGATGCAAGACCGGTATGCTGAACAACCCTGACAGCAGCAGTTATAGTCCTGTCACTTTTTACTTACAGCATTCATGTCAATGCCATTTGTGTAGGACCAGGCATGCTGGAAGTACTCTTCCAGCCTTTGACGAAGGCAACCTGGGATTTGGTGGAATCGGATGAACTCTTTGACTCGCAGCATCTGGGTGTGGTAGCGTGTTGTGCCAGAGTACAAACGCTGGATGATGGCTGACACATTCCCAAATATGCTGGCATACATGAGGGCTGAGACAGAAAAAGGAACAAGCACAGAGATTATAATAAGGCCCTGGTGATTGTGGCATTTTAATTGTAATATTTGTTAAATATGCAAAAGGCGTTATGAAACCGGTTAATATTCTGTATATTAAGGGACTATACAAACATTTGTGAAAGTGAAACAAGGCTTGGACCCGCCTGCCTACCCCAATCATTTCCGTACAGTCCCTAACAGTGTTATTTAACTCACAGCCAATGACCATGACGCAGATGGAGAAGATCTTCTCTGAGTTGGTGTTTGGAGAGACGTTACCGAACCCTACGCTCGTCAAACTGCTCAAGGTGAAGTAAAGAGCCGTGACGTACTTGTCTTTGACTGATGGACCGGATCTGGAGTCACTGTCGTTGTATAACTTGCCCACTTGTTCAGCCAGGTTGTCCAGCCAACCGGTCTCCGTGTACGGCCTCTCCACAAAGCCAATAGCGTACCAAATGCAGGCGAGCCAGTGGGCGATGAGCACAAAGGTGCACATGAGCAAGAACAGGACAGCAGCCCCATATTCAGAATATCGGTCCAGCTTTCTTGCCACACGGACCAATCGCAACAGCCGAGCAGTTTTCAGCAGGCTTGTTAAGGTTGCCATCTTTGGTGTCCATTAACGACAGGGAAGAGGATGTTAGGCAGGGAAATGGCTGTTCAATTTACAGTAACTTTAGAGAACTCATAAAAGAAGTTTAGACACTTGAGGACAGTACACTTGTATCTAAGGAATTTCTTCAAAGTTATTTTCGAATCAATACAAACAATGTGAACTTGGGTTCTTCTGAAAAATGTCATTTAATATGATGTGCAGAGAGGCAGAGTTCTTACCTCGTCAGAGCCAGATCTGAAAATGAGAAGGTCAAAAGGGATCGCTGCGAACAGATCAATTGGGAACCAGCCTTTGACATAGTGCTTGGCTATCCGGCTCGGCTGTGTGACCACCTCGTCGTTTTGATCCACGTACGTTGTGCGAAGGTTGATGACTATATCCACAATAAACAACACGTCCACCATAAGGTCCGCCACATTTAGAGGGCTACATGTGTAGCCACAACTCCTTTGCCGTAAATCCCCGTGTTCATCCAAGAGGAAGGTAGCTGAGTAAGGAGTGAAAACAGCTGTGTAGAGGACCAGGATGAGAATAATCCAGTCCCAAAATGCCTTGAAGGGGCTGTAATGAAGCAAGATCCACCATGTTGTCTCTGGCACCTGGAGTTTGTATTCGGGCAGTACATCAGATTCCAAAGAAAGTACCTAAACATAAAGAATGCGTTAGCATGCAGTGATTCTCACTTATGAACATTGACTTTTAATCTTCCTTCAATTATGTATCCTCTTTAGTGAAATCTTCTCCCAGAAGGCAAATAAAGACTATTACATTAACCAAACATAAAACTGCAACTCTTCTCACTTTGGCACAAAGCAGATCTAATCTTTTAAAGGAAAACAAGTACATTCTCTGAACTACCAACAGACCTTTCTAGAAGACGTATTATTTTGACCAAATTCTTGCTCGAGGCTGCATGCTCTGGTTTTGCGACCTTGTAGGTCCAACAAATCCTTGACCATTCTGTCATTGGTGATTCCCAACGGAGTCGAGACTTGAGCAAAGATTACATCCAGATGGTACAATTATTTCCAGATAGTTAAAAAGCCAAAGCAATAGTGTGCTGTAATCAACCGTGCAAGAGCTGACTGAGGATGCTGGTGAGCTGGAGGGCTTTAATGACGAGTTAGGCGTCACAATCACATAACTAAGTTCATGTGCTGCCACAGTCCTCGTGTTCTCTTTAGCCCAATTTTAAATTAACATTTGAGCCCTGACGTATCTCACTGACCTTGCAGACAGATCTATCTACCAGGCAGATAAACGAATAGTATATATATATATATATATATATATATATATATATATATATATATATATATATGGACGGGGGGACAGACGGAAGGGCAGACAAGAATCAACAAGTGACCCCATTTAGCAAGGTCACAGGTTGTTGCAAACACTTGCAGTTGTTTCATATCCATCACAAACCATCCCACAGAGGCAGTGATGCAGAATGCCGAGCCGCAGGGCTCCAGCAGTAACAACAGTAGGTCTGAATTGAACTGTGGCTCAATGTAACTTTGCTTTTCACACCCAGAAGGAAAACATCCAGCCACCAAAACATCTACTGATTTTTCCACTAGTGGGTGAAATTAACAGCAGTCTTCCATCATGGCAACTTACTGGAAGCCTCAAAACATAAATAATGTGAGCTCTTTAATGACAGACAGACTCTGTCGAGCAGTGAATGCATCGTGTGGCATTTGAAATTTGGTGGTGAATGGCCAATGTTCATTCACTGAAAGCGCTTAAATGGGACTCCCTGGCTCTCTGCCCATGCAAGATTCTCGGCCCCCCCCGTACCTGCGTGACCTTCTCTGTGACGTTCTGAGAGCAGTCCTTCACCTTGGAGGGGCTGAGCAGGTCCATTCTGGGAGTTGGAGGTGAGCGGCATTCTGGGCCCCTGCTGGCTGGTCCCCCACTCTTCATAAGGTCTGAGTCAGACATAGAGCTCTGCTTGCTGACAGGTGATCGGGAAACACATTTTTATTTATATTTAAGCCAAAGAGGTCCTTTCTTGAAGGAAATTTGGCCTACTACTAATATTAATACAATTATAGTATTCAATAACACTGTTAACAACATTACTGTACTCATGATATAGTTTTCTTGGTATATTGGACTTATACTGTGGATTCCTTCAACTTTATGTACGTAAATAAGACTTGCCTCCGTACTTTCTATTCTAAATTAGCCTTGGAAAATCTCAATACGAATGCAAAAAAAGGGAACTACTTAGTGACGTTTAATATTCTGTACCCCCCCCTTAACAAATTCCTCTCTGCTCTGATTTCCCAGAATGCCCATCTAGCTGTGCCCCTCCCAAAAATACTCTGCTCTCAAATACTGGATAGTCTCAATACTTGATTCAGTGTTGCTGCATAGGGAAGGCAGCAGTTACATTGTAGAAAAATCTCTCTGCTCTCACTAGTTGGTTAAATCTTCAACCAAGGTATATTTCCCTGAAAGTAAATAAACACGACGTACCTGATTCAAAAACCACAATGTCAGATCCTTCTTGGTCTTGGACAACTAGACAGCCATGACTCAAATATCCATCCTTCAGGACACTTTTTGGACAAGTGTTTTCAAAAACCTTCAGCCTCCTCTTTCATGGTTCATATTTAGGCAAAACAAATGTACTTCTTTCGTTCAGATATCGTTGTTGAACCCTCCACTATGGCATAGGGCGGGGACTGGCCTGCAGCTCGCATGTTGCCACCAACATTTGCCAACACAGGGAAGCAATCAATGCCACGCTCTCGCTGACAGGAACTGACAGGAAAATCAATGACAACATTGATAAACAGAGCAAATGGGCTCAGAGCTATTCCACTGGACTTCCCTGGTAACATCAAATGACCATTTCAGTGTTCTTGTATGCAGTTCAGTTTGGCGGTGTAGGTCTGAAATATAGTGCAGGCTGTGACATACATGACAAGTGTAAAAAAGTAAATCTGCCAGCTAAAGGCATAGTGCCCGCTCAATATGTTATGTGCATACTGTTAATGTGGGATCTTATCGACTGCAATGTTGTTGACACTACATTAATATGAGGGGGTAATGACCTGTGATGACATTGGTTCAAAATGTCCTTCAGCTGTAACCTTCAGCCATCTGTATTTTTTTTTGTTTTGTTAAAAAAATTATATTTATTTAAAATATTTTGTTTGAAAAATGTTTTATGTTTGAGTTTCACTGTGCAGAGTGATGTATTATATGTGCAGAGTTTGACACTAGAAGGGTGTTTTCACATTCATCAGCAGAAGAGAGAACATTTCTCTATGTGTTCACCTTAAATCCCAAATTTAGATGTGTACGTACATGATTTTGTTACATCACGTAGCCAGTCACGGTCCAATACTTAACTTGCATGTGTGATGTGAAAACCTGAATCCTCCAGTGCACATACACTGAGAATAGACTTTTCAGTGAAGTAGGAGACGTTAAACTTTAGAAATTAAAAAATATTTGCAAATTCATAGATTCTGGATTATGATGAATTGTAATACTTTTTAAAGAGGTAATTGAACAAATTATTATTCAGAGTATTTTTTTTTACATTACATGTCATTTAGCGGATGCTTTTATCCAAAGCAACTTACAGTTGCTACATATGTCAGAGGTAACACACCTCTGGAGCAACTAGGGGTTAAGTGCCTTGCTCAGGAACACATTGTTTGATGTATCACAGTGGGAATTGAACCCAGGTCTCCCATACCAAAGGCATGTGTCATATCCACTGCGCCATCACCATTAAAGTGATTCTTGTTGATACATAAACAATGTTTCCTTCCTCACCTAATAAAAGTGAAATTTCACTTTGATAGAACATTTTCATTTCTCTAGGACCTGATTAATGATTAGCTAATGATACGGGACATCTTATCGGTACTTTTTCTTTTTACAACTTTTAACTTGGCAAACTGTTCAGCATCGACCAATAAAAGTAATGAAGATGTGGAAGTTATTTCACTCTAAAGAAGCTAAAAAAAAAACTACTCGAAATGAACATGACATTTGACCGCAATTTCATTTTGCTTCCAAGTCCCACACAGAAAGCATGAAAATGGTCAATACACTCATATTTTCATAATGATAATGGTAAGCAGTATGAGGTATTTTGACAAGCATTACATGTATCCTTTCTCTGTGAAATTAAGTATTCCACCTGTGAGATATTCAGTGTCTATCAAGTGTCCAGGAGGAGTGCTCAGCTGTCAGCCTGGATGTTGTCCCAGATACGAACTACGTCTGGACAGTCGTTGAGGGCTTCTAGTAGCGTTGAAGCAGCGTCCAGCTGGTCCTGGTCCAGAGACGAGAGGGCGCGGGGAACAAACTCCAACCCAGCAGACGTAATCTGCATTCCCAGCTCCTCCAATGAGCCACGCACCTTTCTCACGTCCGTCATGTCACACATAAACTGAGGAGAGAGAAGCAGATCAAACCATTAGTTAAACAGCGACTTATTATTATTTTCATTGTCATTAAAGCTGTTCTCCATTAATCGTTAAGTCTATGAAAAAAAAATAGTGAAATCCATAATAGTTTCCTAAAATCCAAGGTTACGATTACATTGGTTGTTTGGTCCAATCAACAGTCCAAAACCCAAGATAGAAATACAATTTAAAATGATGTAAAACAGAGAAAACACATGTTTGGCAATTTCTTTCTTAATAAATGCCTGAAAGGATTTATTGGTCATCTACAGTAGGGACAGGGTTCCTGATACGTCTGTACTGCTCTCCTCAGACAACATGGCTCTCCATGTCTGACCTGCAGCAGGGGCTGCTCCTCCTCATCCTCGGTCTCTTGGACATCTTCGGCTCCCGCCTCGATGGCCAGCTCCAGAGCTCTCTCCGTCGAGACGTTCTGGCCCGGCACCACCACCACCCCCCTCCTGTTGAAGTTGTGACGGGCTCCTTCTGACAGCATCCCTCTGTGGGTGAGTACAGAATTACACCTCTGTGAGACAACATAATCATATATTAAAACTGTTATCTGTTTAAATACATAAACCACATATGGGTTTTTATTTGCATTAGGTTTTTATTCATGTCTACTGTATTTTAGCTGTCCGTTTTCCTATTTTTCATAAATTGTTTGCATCTGTGCCAGCAGCTTCTTAGCCAAGCCAAATGTGTTTGTACAGGGACATCTAGTGGCTACTGCCATCATTACCAGTACACCATGATAACCATGCATTGTGTGTAGTTACTGCATTATTCCCCTACATTGTCCTGTATATCTGATCTGTGTACAATACTCCTGGCCTGTTGCACTTCAGTGTCAAACAGATCAGGTTAACACAATGGATTAACCATCAGTGGTGTGGTGAAAGCGCATGAAATATCTGTTTGAGTGTTTCAGCTATACAGTCACAGCCGAGTAAGATCATAGGAAGATGGTCCTGACCCATTCTTGTTAAGCAGGCGTTTGATTTCCTGGTGGCTGCGTGAGTTGTTGTCAGTCAGGACCTCAATGAGCAGCAGACACCCGCCGGGCCCCCGGGCTTCAAACATGTGCTGGGACGCTGGTTTGGCCTTTTCCTGTAGAGCCAAGAGAAAGACATGAATGAGTTTCTCTTGCAGCGTATTATACCAGCACTATACCATTGTTATCATGTTATGTACTGCTGAAGTCAAAGGGTAATCTATAGACCTACTCCATGTACAGACAGATGACAAATGAGGGAATATTTTGGGGGTTCATCCCTCCAGAAGATTTACAGAGAATCTATGCCAAGGAGCATTTAAGCGGTTCAGATGTCTTGTGGTTGCTCAACATCTTACTCGGACACATTATCTTGTTGTTTTTTTCATTCATTTTTCACCTATTTTTTAGGGGTGGGGGGATCGATACAGCATAATACCGCAATATTTTCCGTGGCAATACTGTATTGATACACAGAAGCCAAGTATCGATCTATCAATATATATATATATGTGTTGGTCAGTTTGTTTGCTTGACAATCCCATTTTGCAGCAATAAAATTGAAGAGAGATGAACAAACGGATACATTTATATTTTTAGATAAAACAGATGTTAACATTTGAAATAAGGAAACATTTGGAAAAAAGGTAATACATTGCAGTATATCGCAGAATATCGCAATATGTTTAAAATCGCATTAATATTGTATATCGCGATTATATCGTATCGTGAGGCCTCTGATTCCCACCCCAGTATGTGTCAGTGTGTGTATCGACCTACCGCACTCTTGATTGCGGCCTCTACTGATGCTTTAGGCATGTTCTTGCTTCTGCACTGCTCCAGTATGTGGGCTAAGTTTATATTCATGTCTGGGTTAGATCCACCTTCTGCAGATGAAATAAACATTGGGATTAACTACAGCAGACAAGAAAACACTCCAACTGTAACTGGAAATCTGGTTTCTTGTCTTTCAGCCCGTTATTTAATCTCACCTTTCACAGCTATCTTTATCATCATACCAAATTTCATGAACATCCTGCCCCTCGCTTCATCTTTAGGTCCCTTAATGTGTTTCACCTTTGACCACTTGTTGTGTCCGGCACATAAGGCGGAGCAAAGCTGCAGCGTCCTGACAGGAGAGCTCCTCCACGGCGGGTACAACACACATGAAGCCGGCGGAAGGAAGCACTCCAGCGGGGCTGGGAACCTGCCTGAGGTCGCGGCCAGTGTCCGGGGGCGCAGGGTCCAGAGAGCCTTCAGCACCGCCGCCCCCGCCATGCCCTTCACACATACACACAGTGTTAATTCATGTAACGTTAGTGTTACAGTAACCTGCTGTACATGTGGAGCAAAGACTGGTCTCAACAGCCAAACTGTGAGCCTCCGTCTGCAGGTGAGTCCTTTAACTTAAACAAAAACCAAACAGTAATTTGCATATCGATAAATGAATGAAAGTTTTCAAACGTACAATTTTGACAAGTCAGGAGAACACGCAGCTGCTGCTGTCCTTGTTGTGAAACCGGTACTTCCTGGTTGCGACGTCAGAAATCGGCCCTTCAAACTAAAAGCCCCAAAAAGCATATTGAAAACGTAAAAATATATTGTAAAGACATTCTTTATTCTTAAATTGTTAGTTTTATCAATGTTATAAGTAATGTTTTAATTAATGTAATAGTATAATAGTAATTCATAGGCAGCAATAATCTAATTAATATAGTGATTACAGTATTAATTATCATACATAAGAATTTAATTTATCTTATACATTTTTTTACAATGTGTATTTATGCTCATACACATCCTCCCTATAGTTTAAAAAATCCCCATTATTTGTAAGTTGTACTCAATGAGGAAATATGTAATAAATCCTGAACCATGGGAACCTAAAATCTCTTGGACCCCTGGGTGGTTCTGGTTGAGATTAGGAACCACTGCAGAATATCAGCACGCATGTTCAACAACTGATCCCAAAAATAATAGCAACACAAGCCAAACTATTATTCATTTGTCCCATATGATTGTGTATTCATTATATCTGCTAGTGTCAGGGAGGTAGGCAGTGTGAGTCTGTTCTGTATCAGTGCCCCTTAGAGAGTCCCAACGTGGGAACTGGAAAAGATATGTTGTCTTTTGGCATGGGACAAATGTTGTCTAAATCATACTGATTCTATTTATGATGATGGGACATAGTAATAATAGGCCTAGGATCCAGTCTCTTGTCCAGGATTCAAAAACAGGAACTGTATGTACTGAATTTCGGAAAAATATATGTGTGACCAATATATGTGTAATTGGGTGGTAAAAGCTAAGATTACTTTGTCTCGAGGGAGACAAGTGAAAAAGACAGCAAACCAATACGCAAACAGGATGGCAGAGACGATGACCACAGCAGAGGAGCACAAACAGTTAAGTGAGATGGAAGCCACAGCCAATCAAGGCCAACCCATCTCTGATAGACAAAGTAAAAGGAGGAGATTTCGGCCACAGTTGTCCTCTCTGTCTTCTCACTGACTTCTACATGATCTCTCAAACCTGATTACTGATGTCCACTGAGCCTCAAGGAGAAGTCTGGAGAGAGGAGACACTTTTTAACAGCTCAAGAAAATCCTAAAAGGAAGTTTTTCTTATTGACCGATGGAACAAAAACACAAGGAGGACTGATGGGACACCAGAGAAGAAGTCCTTGACTTTGGGATATGAGTTCCTTAAGTGCTACCCGAGGAGGATAAGATGATCTGATGTTAATTGAACATCCTGTTTGAATTGACAGTTAAAAATAAGTTATGTTGTCTGCACAGGGAACTGGTGCCTTGGCTCTTTTCCACAGTGTCATAATAGTGACTGCACTGGTAAGTGTACTCTACTTTTCCTGTAGAGTGTTTGGGTGATTGAGTTATTGATTACTTAATTGATTGAATGGGTTAACACTATTATTTTCCTTTTATAAATTGTTTTATCTAAAAATGTTGTAGATTTCTCTGAGGCTGTTTCTGCTTTACTTGTAGTCTCTTAAAGTATACTAAATATTAGCAACACATTACAACACTTTGTATTTTTACATTTTATAATTTGTGCAATCATAAGTTCTAGTGAATCTTATTTGATTGATGATTAAAAAAAAAAAGAATCTTATATTTATGGGAAATTTTCAGCTCAGTTTCTTAGGCCAGTGTATAAACTTATCAGTGGATGCTTTTTAAATTTAAGCTTTTCACACAGTAACATCATATCTTACACTATAACATGACACTGAGTCAGAAATAATACTCCCACACTGCTGCACTTTGGGCCAAATATAGAAAATTTCATGTATCTGTGACTCTCTTTGATCCTTTGAATTTTGGACATAGATTTATCTCGTGGTCCAGGGATATGTACCAGCCATTCAGTGTCAGTGGTTATTCTTTTTATTTAAATGAAGTGATATGGCATTACTTTGATTGGGTTCTTTGTAGCACAAATCCTTCATAAAAAGAACAGCATCTAAATAACTAATTATTAACAACACAAAAGCTAAGAAATTATAGGATATTTAGCAAATTTGCTTGAAAAATCTTAAGTCCAAATAGGAAAATTACTTCGAAAAAAGTAGGAGATTGTAAAGGCAACCACACACACACACACACACACACACACACACACACACACACACACACACACACACACACACACACACACACACACACACACACACACACACACACATCAAAGAGCCCTCAATCTTCACCATCCCAAATTGTCTGCTTTACCTCACAAGACCTCCATCCGCTTTGACCTCTTTAACCTTTCATCCACTGAAGCACGATCCCCCTGCAGCTCACCACCGTCACTTCTGAGCCCCATCTCTTCATCGCCCCCTGGTCGATCCTGAGTGTCGAACTCAGGCAGACTTACAGCCTCCTGCTTATTCAGTCCGAAAATCAATTTATATGAGGCAAAGGACTGAGTGAGCAAATTCAATTATGACACAAAGGCGAGGGGATGTCTAAGCCTGGTTGTTTTGCTAACACTCCCAGTCCATCAGCAAAAAACACTCCTGTGCAAAGAAAAGTGAATGACTTCTCCTTATTGACTTGCATGTATTGAATTATTAGAATGTTTTGTTGAGACACAGGCTTTGTTTAGACATACAACTTGAATATGTAATTGTGTCTGTATTGACTTTGTCTTAGAGTCCTCTCCCAAAATAAATCACTGTAGGGAATGATAGCTGTTTAGCATTCTGAGTGCTACAATACTAGAACCACTGTTCCCCCATTGGCGGTTTATTTTAATGGCTTATGCCAAGAATGTTATTTATCACATATTCATCGACATGAACGGTTCCAGTTGGGTTTCAGTCTGTATAACAAGAGTGAGAAGTTTTCTTCTTTCAGTAAGACAAAGCAGTGGTGAAAGAAGTACTCAGATCCTTTACTTAAGTAAAAGTACCAGTACAATAATGGAAAAAATACAACAAAAACTCCCACATTTGAAATTCTACTTAAGTAAGTACAGAAGTGTGGGTGGGTATGGGACTTGTAGGGAAATGACACACCTTGTTCACCACGACCTGTGCTATGTGTCACCTGTTGTAAAAATTTAAACTTAAATAAAAAAAGTACTAAAAGGCCCTTTTTTATTACTTCTTTACCAACTTTTATTGTTTGTTTCTCTTTCTTTGTATCTTTCTGCCTAATCATGTCTCCCGCTGTCCTCTTCTGTCGGTCAAACAATTCTCATGTGAGTTCTCTAGTTGCTAGTTTTGCTGTTCTGTTGCGAAATGTACCCGGGAACACAAAGCTGCTTGTGTGTCCTGAAGACAAGACGCCCATGTGGCCAGCGGCAGCCCCGCCGCTGGAGAAAAAAGGGGTTGGCGAGGGATCATGACATACCACACCCTAACACAACTATTTCACAACACCTGGAGGCAGCACATCAGATCTTTGGAAGGGTTTGCGGTCGCCAGATCGCCCTAGCTGGAAAGACACTTCAGAGAGACATGTATTAGGAAACTTTCAAAGTCTTTGGGTATCTTTAAAGATATATAACTGCAAGAATGGTAGATTCTCAGATGAGCTGAAGTTGCTCTTAAGCAAATACTAAGCAACCCAATCATATACATTAATGGCCAATGCATGCTTGGGTAAATCAGGTCTTCCTTAAAGGATCATGCCATCTATGACCTAGTTTACATCATAGCTTACAATCATGCAAATAGGTATAGATTTATATCAAGTAGCAGTTTTGTAATGCAGTTTTAACTAAATTAACTGTGTATTTCATGCCATATACAATAAGAGAACTTGCTTGTTTAACATTATATTGCATTTCTTGCATGCTTGTCTTAACAATATCTCATCTCTCTCTTATCCATCTTCTGCAGATAGACTCTGATGATGTCATCTCACGAGATGAGCAGATCTACGTTGTGATTGGTGCTCACGCCAAGTGTGAGAGGAACATCCAGGCACAAATGTCCCTGGTTAAAGGTTTGTCTGCTGCCTTTGATCATTTTATTCATTAAAAGTAGGGACAGGGCAGTGCTCAGTTTTGCTTAGTGATCCTGTCATCAGAAGGTCAGAAGTTTGATCCCAGCGGGTGGAAGTCATCAGCTCTGTGTCTTATTTGTTGTGTCAAAACATTGAACCTCCTTATAATGTTTAAAAATCTGACTCTGCAAGGAAAATGTTAGCTAACCCCTAAAAGTGTACAATAAACTGAATAGAAACGGCAGGGTTTTTATTGAATTAGGTTTATGAGTTTAATCAAATCAAATTAAATCACATTTAAACCTTCACTTCAAGTCAACACTGGGAATATGTTGAGTACGCCAACTTAGTCAGAGAGTTTTTTCCCCTTTCAAAATATTCAAAATCTCTCCCTATTAGGGGAGTAAGGTCCAATCATATCCAGTTTTATTATAACATGTCTAGGTTGAAAACTTAGTATACAGAACAAAGGACAGGATGGTAACTGATACTGACTGATGTCTGTGACAAATGCATCTATGGAATCTTCATTCTTTCTAAACTCCACTCAGTATGAGTTTATATAATGACTCTTCTTTTGTAAACATTACTGTTGCCACTCTACAAACAACATTTAGTTTCTGAGTGAAACTTAAGTTCCACTGGTATTGTTTTGTTGCCCTACTTCCAGATGGCTCTATCTTAAAGATGATGTCTTATTTCTTCATAATGTGAGGCCTGCTCCATTTTGTTATTTGAGCAGTTTATCCTTCACCGCCGCTGAAACGCTGTTGCGCTTCCTTTCAGCGCCCATGTTAGCAATTGTGCGGTTATGCAACCAATCGTCTATTTGCTAAACGAGCAAATCATGCAAGAAAACACATTGATAATTTATTTCAATCTATATAGAAGACATACTATATTTTGGACTATGCATCCCCTGCTTGCCAACCCTTAGATTTTCCTGCCCCTCCAGCTGCTGTTCTCCTGGAGTTCCAATTCCCCCGATTTTTACATGATGAAATATCAAAACCGGCCCATCCACTATATTTATTTAGAAATAGCCTTGTGTCATGGCTGTTTGTGATTGTTTTATTCAACATTACATAGGCCTACTTGTTGCACACATTTGTGTTTGAATAGAGAGCACACGCGCGCGCACACGCACACGCGCGCACGCACACACACGCACATGCATGGCCTGTGTTGTGCCAGTACAGTTTAAAAGGGCAATGGCCAATGGTAAACACCAACACTTACGTCATTACACTCCAGACCAATGGTGGAACTTCATCACTCAGTCACGGAGGGATCAGAGTTTTGGGGTTGTAGGGCTGGTCCTACAGTCCAGGCAACAACAAAAAACACATGAGTAGTGCATGCCCAAATATACAATCAGAAACCGTATCTATTACATTCTTTTTTTTATTTAGGATCAGATATCCTATATCCAATATCCTGCTGAGCAGTATCTCAGTGATGAGTTGAATTTAGGTGCAGGCAGTAGCGGGGCATTTTTCATTCACATGACACAGAATCTGATGATGAATGGCTTCACTGATCTATTTGGAGAGGAATTATATAAAATGGAGCCCCAGTCTGAACACTAGGCAGGTAGAAGAGAGGCACAGGGAACAGCAGATCCACACTGACACTCCTGTCCACAGATATCATACAACATATTATAATATGATTAAAAGATCGGGATCATACAGTATATATTATAGGAAACCATTAAACTTGTAATGTTCTATTTTCTTCAAGCACAACCATTCAAACTGATTTTAATTGCTAGTCATGTTAATGTAGGATTCAGAGGTAGAACCTTACAGTATTTTTACTCAAGTTCTGTACTTAAGTACAATTTCGAGGTACTTTACAGGAGTATTTCCATTTTATGCTACTTTATTTCACTTCCACTACATATCAGGGGGGAATATTTTACCTTTTACTGCACTACTGTTAACTGACAGCTCATTGTTACATTTCAGAATAAAGTTTTCATCCCAAACATATGTTATGATAAGACATGATGCATTATTACAGATTAAACTACCCAACAGTATCTAAATTGGTTAAATGTAGCTATACCTTCACTAATAATAACATTAAAATGCTGCTTACACAATAATGTGTCAGTAAAAATCCAGCCTCATATATTATATGATAATATGACCCTTTCAAAGGGGTCAACATGCATAGTAAGTACCTCCACTGTTGATAATTTCTTTCTATATTTTGCTGCTTAGGTTTACATAAGTAAACATTTGAATGCAGGACTTTTACTTGTAGTTGAGTATTTTTACACTGGTGTATTAGAAAACGTCAAACTAAAAACAGTCCATTTAAAGCTTCAAATAGCTAACAGCTGTTTCCCATTATTTGTGAAGAAGGTGACTGTATCCCCGAGTGGGATGGGATCATCTGCTGGCCACGGAGTACAGCGGGTCAGCTGGTGTCAGTGCTGTGTCCGAGTACATCTACGACTTCAACCACAGAGGTATTAGAGCTCAAAACACACTAACGTGCAGAAATCATAGAGCAGCTTTGTCCTGATCTGTGGTCTAAGTGTGTAGTCTTATGGAGGCTTTCTTTGAATACAAACATGGGTATGTGAATTACAAATTACACTATTGTCTCACAGCCTGTTGTGCTAATGTTGTGTCTGTGTCTCCTGCACTTCTGTAACCCAGGGCGAGCCTACCGCCAGTGTGACGCGTCAGGGAACTGGGATCAGGTGCCCAGTATCAACCGCACTTGGGCTAACTACAGTGAGTGCACCACCTACTTGACGTCCAACCACAGGAGCCAAGAAGTGGTACGTGCATGTTCATTTGTTTTGATGTGTATACAGACAGTGTGTGTGTGTGTGTGTGTGTGCTATATATATATATATATATATAGATTCTGTCATGTAAGATATGTTCATTTGGTGTTTGCAGAATACTGTTGTTTAAACTCTATGTTCAGCTTCACCATGCTGTCCTGGTGTTTTTCTGGTGACCAAACTCTTTTGCAGCTGTACAATCTAAGTATGTTTTCGTTTTGCTTCAGAAGGTGTTTGAGAGACTCCATCTCATCTACACTGTTGGCTACTCCATTTCTCTAGCATCGCTGTTGGTGGCAGTCTCCATCCTCTGCTATTTCAAGTGAGAACCTAAAAAAAAAAACATGAACTACATATCCACCTCAAAAGCATTAGCATTCATAGTCAACTATCTTCATCGCCAGTGATATACAACTGAAATTTGTCCATAACCTTCTCAGGCGTCTCCACTGCACACGCAATTACATCCACATTCACCTCTTCACCTCCTTCATATGTCGAGCAGTCAGCATTTTTGTGAAGGACGCTGTGCTCTACTCCGTATCTGAAGACAGAGAGGCTGAGCCTGAGTTCACTGCACCAAAGCCTCATATGGTAAACAATGTTTTTTTTTTATATTTATTACCATTCATACATAGTGTTATTTTTATTTTTTCATAGTGTTTTAACATCACAGTGTGCTGTCAGCACAGTAACATTAGGATGCAATACCAGCGCATGCCCTTGTATATGAAATAATGTTTGTGTCTAAGTAGTCTAATAAGTCTGACAGATGATACACAGTATGATGTGTTTTAAAAGGAATAGTTTGATATTTTAGAATACACTTAATTGCTTTCTTGCCCAGAGTTAAATGAGAAAAACTATACCACTCTCATATCTGTAGGGTAAATATGAAGCTGGAGTCAGCAGGCTGTTAGCTTAGCTTAGCATAAAGACTAGAAACAGAGAGAAACAGCTAGCCTGGCTCTGTCCAAAAGTAACAGGTTTAATTAACACGGCCTGTTGCTACACAGAAGTGTGAAGACAACAGGAAGCAGTTACTTCCTGGAGTTTCTGCTGGTTGTGACCTGCCCCTGGAAAAGGCAAATTGCCCCTTCACACTTCGTTTTTTGTAAAAAAACTCAATATAACGTGGTAATTGCTGAGCTTTAGTTGCTGGAAGGTGCATTTTGTTTTGTTTGGACAGAGCCAGGCTAGCTGTTTCCCTCTTTTTCCATTCTTTATGCTAAGTTTAGGTAACCGGCTGAGGGTTCATTTATATGGCACAGACATGAAAGTTGTATCAATGTTCTCATCTAACTCTCAGCAAGAAAGCAAATAAGCATATTTCCCTAAATGTCAAACTATTGCTATAGGAAAATAAACACGACAATACATAATCGTATGTGTATATATATATATATATATATATATATATATATATATATATATATACCTGTCATTATTTTATGTCCTCCTGTTTGAATGTTTCCTTTATGTGCTGCTTTGTGTGCTCAGGCCGGCTGTAAAGTTGCTGTTACCCTCTTCTTTTATTTCCTGGCGACCAATCATTACTGGATCCTGGTAGAGGGGCTGTACCTACACAGCCTCATCTTCATGGCCTTCCTCTCTGACAAGAACTACCTATGGGCCCTCACCATCATCGGCTGGGGTAAGCTACATCAGACTTGATACTATGCTGTCACAAACAGAGCTAACAGTGAATAATAATTCTGACAATAATAATAATTCTCCCCACTCATCTCAGGTGTTCCAGCAGTGTTTGTGTCTGTTTGGGTCAGTGCTCGAGCATCTCTGGCAGACACACAGTGAGTCATGAGCTGTGTTCGTCTGTCTAATATTTACACAACACCTGTATCACAAATGCTCACTTTAAAACTCTTCTGTCTCTGCTTTCAGATGTTGGGACATCAGTGCTGGAAACCTGAAGTGGATCTTTCAAGTTCCCATTCTGGCAGCCATTGTTGTAAGGAAAAATTATTTTCCTGTTGAGTTTGGATTGGTGATTTAAAAAAATATTTGAATACTATTAAAGGGCATTTGACACTTGGGTTGATTACAAACCCTGGACTTACTGTACACCTCTGCCCCTGCAGGTGAATTTCCTCCTCTTCGTCAACATAATACGTGTACTAGCCTCTAAACTATGGGAAACAAACACTGGTAAATTGGACCCTCGGCAGCAATATCGGTAATATTTTCCTCTTATTGTAAAATTCCTTTGAAAATCTTTCAAAGGCTACCATCCCTCACAAAGAGAGTTTTTACAAACGTGAGTTCACTACATGAATGTTTACGCCCCTTTATCTGCAGGAAGCTGCTCAAGTCCACATTAGTCCTCATGCCCTTGTTTGGAGTTCACTACATGGTGTTCATGGCTCTTCCTTACACTGAAGTCACGGGGCTGCTGTGGCAGGTGCAAATGCATTATGAGATGTTCTTCAATTCATCCCAGGTCAGAAAACACATTTATGAACTCTGCAAGAAATAATGTGATCTAAGGGTTAAATGAAACTACTATTATCATTAACTTGTATGATGAAGGTAAAATAAAAATTTTAAAAAAGTGCAAAATACAGTCATTGTTTCTGGGTTGTACACAACTGCTAATTTAAGTTTTACATTTTCTGAACACATTTGATTCGGTTTTCACTTTCAAGTTTAAAGAAAATCCCAGAATTGATTGTTATATTATTATATTTCAACAAATATGTGTAATCATAATATATTTTAAACACTTAAAGCAATGGTTTAACATTTTGGG
Source organism: Perca fluviatilis (assembly GCF_010015445.1). Lineage (NCBI taxonomy): Eukaryota > Metazoa > Chordata > Actinopteri > Perciformes > Percidae > Perca > Perca fluviatilis. Next base: position 16,184,370 of record NC_053132.1, on the reverse strand, counting down.
AAATACACTTATATACACAATACATTTGCTTTCTTGCCGAGAGTTAGATCAGAAGGTTAATACCACTCTCATATCGGTACCATAAATATGAAGCTACAGCCAGCAGCTTAGCTTAGCTTAGCATCAATACTGTGCAGCAATGTGTCATTTTTACATCTCTTTCCTTTTACATATGAAATTATTAATGAATGAGATATTATATATTAGTAAGTGAGCTTTAGAGTAGACAGTGTTTTTTTAACTTTGGAAAGAGCCAGCCTGTTTCCTCCTGTTCCCACTCTTAATGCTGTGCTACGCTAACAGTCTGCTGGCTGTAGCTTTATTTTTAGCGTACAGATATAAGAGTGGCATCAATCTTCTCATCTAACTCTCGGCAAGAAAGCAAGTAAGCATATTGTGGAAAATATCAAAGTATTGCTTTGATTATTCTTTTAGGTAATAGAGTGGTTACTTTTTTTAGTATTTAGATGTAATACATTGACAAAAATGTGGTGTACTTCTTTTGAACAAAAACTCAATTTCATCTTTACAGGGCTTTTTTGTGGCATGTATCTACTGTTTCTGCAATGGAGAGGTAATAAAGCCATCATTTAGTTTTGAAGTTTGAACTCAGATGTACTCTCTGATAACTAAAAAAAAAAAACAGTTTGTGTCCCACTTCTTGTTCTCAGGTGCAGGCAGAGGTAAAGAAGGCGTGGTTAAGACGCAGCCTTGTGCTGGACCTCAAACAGAAAGCCAGGATGACCAGCAGCGGCGGGGGAGGCAGCTGTTACTACGGCGGCATGATGTCACACACTACCACCCACAGCGTCAGCTTGTCTGCTGCCAATCCCAGAGCTCTTTCCTTCACTGGAGGTGTGGTGGGCTCAGGTGGAGCTCCCAGTGGAGGGTCAGGAGTCAGGCAGCCACGCCACGGCTCTCTCCACCTGCAAACCAGCCTGCCTGGATACGTGACCTCCGGCACCCTACAGGAGACGGCTGTGCGGAATCCCGGGGGGACGGAGTCTGGAGTTTTTGCCAGGCATGCCAGAGCCAGCAAGATAAATCATAACACCAAAGGTCATGGAGCATCTCCAGCACAAACCCCTGGAGCAGAAGATCCAGACAGCTGCTTATCTCTGAAAGAGCTGGAGACCATCTTGTGACTGTTTTAATAAATTGACAGAAGGGCTTAAATGAGGTATTGGACTCAAGGCAGACTAAGACAGATGACAGGGATGAATTTTTCTGACTTCACCTGACTAGAGGGGTCATCTTTACAAGCCTCTATGTTGTAGTGCAAGACTGAGGACCTCCCAAACTAGACATTAGACCAAACAGAACTTACTTGTGTTTTGTCCACTTTTTCCAAGGTTAAGAAATAACTTTCAGTCTCAACTTTTAAGCCAACATAGACGAGGAGTCCTTAAAGTGTTTAAATAAATAATCACCTACAATTCCATGACAGCGGTTTGCTGAGAAAGATCTTGTGATATGATCAAAAACACCAGAACAGCTTCTGAGCAGAGCTTGTGTGGGGATTGTTTAGTTAACAATTGTTGTATGGTTCTCTGGATGTTTTAGTGGATGGGATAAAATTTCCATCGCATAAAATATGAGGGAACAAAAACACATTTTCTTTTACAAAATGACACTGAAGGCCCTTACTCATTATGACGTACCAAATCAGGATTAAATATAGTCATACATAACTGATGGATTTCTTGTGGATCTATTTAATTTCTGTCAGTGTACATTAATTGATCAATCAATGTGAAAGAAACTGCACTTGTGCGTGCGTGTGTGTGTGCACGCGCGTGCATGTGTGCATGCATGCGTCCGTGCAACCCAGATAAGCTTGTTGGCGGCTCAATAGAGGTGCAGTCTTGTTCACGTGTACCAGATGTCTGAGTGCGTGCGTGCGTGCGTGCGTGTGTGCGTGCGTGCATGCGTGCGACCACTGTCTATGAATCTGCTGTAGCAATTCTTCCATTTCTAAATGTTGACCTCCACACATATCAGCCACACATTTATGATGGAGGAAGCATTACTCCAGTAGTTACTTTACCGAGCTAACTGTCCACATTTGATTATTTCTAACAGTCAGTAATGTCCAGACAGCATGTCTAGACAGGTAAGGTCTCTCTGAACCTGTGTTGTTGTTGTCCATGTTGTCTACACAGCCCTATTTAGCATTCTGACAGGACCCTAAGGGCTGATTCACAAACCTTTTGCCCCTCGCAGGCCAAACTCCAACCCCTTCCTCTGTGTAACCTCTGCCCCGATCGCCCTCACAACACCTTCCAGAATTTCACACTCACCCCCCAGACCTCTACTCGGAGCAAGAGGCACTTGAGCTGTTTGTAGACCTCGAGCATGAGTGACAAAACCTGCAGCACAAGCCACCAGTATTCACAATGTAAACAGAACGGAAAATGTACCTGTAAATATTTTAGGATTGTTTAGGTGTTCAGAGAGATATGTACAGTGTAGGATAACTCTGATAATTGAATCAATGTTCTGAGAGTATGCCTTGAGAGTTTAAATAAAGTGAATTAAATTAAGCTGAACTAAACTGAATGGAATTGATTTACTTACTACTTCTAAGTTCTATGTCTAAAAGGCTTTGTTATTTCAGGGCAAAGCCTAAGTCAGCACACACATCTACAGCATACAGGTGGTACTGGGACACTAGTAGAAGAAAAAAAAAAACTCCCCTTATTCTAGCTAAACTGCAAAACTGATTCCCCAACACAAAATTACATTCACCTGTCAAGCAGTTATCACTTAGTATCATAGCGACCATAATAATACTAGTATAAGGCTAAATTAAGAATGGAGTCATTAGCATAGAGTTTTCAATGGTCTTGGCTTCTGGCAGAGATATCAGATTCCTCAATTTAATTTCCTTTTGCAGACCAGAAGTGGCCAGAGCAGAAAACATGAAGGCTTTCTTCCCCGTCTCTGTTAGTACAATTTATGCATAAAGTTCAGGTTGTAGAAAATTAGTATGATTAAAGTCCTGAAATACATGAGCTGAGAAAGATGTGAGCTCAGCAGAGTTGGGAAGGAGATGACTTATAACTGTTACATACAATATACCAGATATAACCACTGGAAAACACCACCATGACATAACTGTTTGTTTTGTATTATCAAAGTGATTTGCTCTTTGCCTCTGCTGCTGCAACTTTCTTTCTTTCTTTCTTTCTTTCTTTCTTTCTTTCTTTCTTTCTTTCTTTCTTTCTTTCTTTCTTTCTTATCTATCTATCTCTTGTGAGTCCCCAACCTATGGTATCTAGTACAATAAACTGCCCCTTTAAATTATTGGGAAAGTTATAAAGCTCTGCTCTGCCCCCTGTTGCAAAAATGAAAACATTACAAGTTACATGTCCTTACTGTTTGTTTTTTTCTTTGCTACATGCGAAGTCAAATGAAATGGAACGAATTATCAAGCAATAGGTTGCATGCCTGTGTGCACTGTTTTTAACTTTCAGACCATGAAGACCCTATAAACACACCGGGAGAAGTAGTGTAGTAGTAGTAGTAGTAGCTTTGACTCCATAATAACACATATGAAGTCGTTGTAAGAAATTAAAATAATGCACAATAATCTTAGAACATAGTTTTCTTTGCTTATCTTTGTTGGGTTTCTGTAAGACACCAAGAGTTGCAGTGGCCAAACAGACACGAACATAACTTCTTATACTGTATATAACAGTACATTGCAATTTTTTTTTGGGGGGGAATCTAATCTCTCCACCTAGTCCTTTTTAAAATCACCAATCCAAACTCATCAGAAATGAGGTTATCCAAAATTTGAGCCCATAAACCAACATATATCACGCAATAAAACTAAATCACCTTTTAAATATTAATATGTTCTGTTCATGGAAACCAAACCATGAGGTATTGTTGTCTCTGCATATTACCTCTGATTCTCAATTTAGATTACAGACTACAGTTAAACATGTAACATCTCTGATGTCAAAACAGAAAACATCCAAACATATGGAGCACCAGGCACAGATATGCATGAGTGATTGCTCCTCCACAAGAACAAAGAAAAAAAAAAGAACAGCTCCCACCCAGCAACGAATGGGGAGTGAAGGGGAGGCTGATCGGAAATTACAGGAGGAAATGATCCAGCTTGATGACTGTGGTGGTGCTGGAGGTGATGATATCACTCTCATTGTGCTATAAACCAGATGATCAGATGATTGAACAAGAAATTAAACTTTCAGTCATAACATATAATAACAATGTTTACAGGTACAAAAAGGTGACATTTTTTTTATAATAAAAGCTCATTGTCCCTTAAAGAGAAAGTGTGTATTGAAATATATAGACAGACATCATGAGAAATAAAAATAGTGAAATATATGGAAAGTGAGCAGCACTTTATTATGCAATACAGGGCAATATGTTTTATTCCCAACATATGACCATACAACACATATTATCTTATATTTAGATATGATAAATATAGAATTAACAAAAGTCTTTGTATGTTAAGAAATATTTTTTACATTATATAAAAGCAGAAACCATATTTTGCAACATACTGCAAATACATTATATTTATAATAAACTCCTTAACATAACATATACTTTCCATTTATTCCCCTTTTAAGGAGCTTTAAAGTTTAAGAAACCATCTAATGCCATACTGTCTGACAGTATTATGTGTCCTGTATCACCTTGTTTCAACTCTTTATTGAAGCTATATGATGTTTAACAATGATCCATGTTTTAATGGCTGCACCATTTCATTTGAACTGAAATATTTCCCCAAAATTCAGCCTGACATATTTAGTATCTTTGGAAACTTTGTGATGTTAACAAGACCTAAAATAAAGTTCTGTGGGTTCGAATAAGAATATAATAAGTCATAAATTACTAGTAAGGTTTAAACGGTTTTTTAAATTTTTATATTTGATAAATTCCAGATAAATTCCACGTAATTTAGCACATGGTTATAAGACTGAATGTATGTCAATGTATATTGGATATTAGCCTATTGCAAATATATTTCATTTGCATAATATTGAAGTTCTTATATGCACAATGAAAATGGTAAGGCCATGTTGTAAAGCAGGAAAATGCTGTAAAAGTATTAATGTCAGTTAAACCACTGAGGTGATTCGTCATGTTCATGATGTCTGCATGATGAGAGCCGGTCATGTGACGTCATGATGAAGTCAAAAAGTAGGCGGAGAAGAGAGAGAGAGAGAGAGAGAGAGAGAGAGAGAGAGAGAGAGAGAGAGAGAGAGATAGCACGGATGTCATCCAGTCCTCTGTACTTGAGAGTAATAATAATAACAACACACTGCATGTTCCGGTGATGTTTCAGACTGTGTAGGCCTAGGCTATCCTCCGCCGTAAGACAGAGTAGGCTACCCCTGCCGGCTGTCAGCGGCTCTGATGCGGGCAGGCAGCATCCTCTCCGGCGTCCAGTAGTGAATGAGGAGGGCCGGTGGCCGACAGGGAGGGGTCCTTTGATTTCAGGGCTGCTTCCTCCTGGATGGAGCCCGGCTGTGTGCAGGCAGCGATGGCAATGGGAGATGCCTCGAAAAAAGTGTCGGTTCGGAACGTGGCGGTGGAGCGAAAAAACCTCATCACCGTCTGCAGGTCAGTTTGTTTAAGTGCCTGTGCTCTGATATATGAGTGGAGGATTGAGGCGAAATGTTGTTTATTAATAGCCTATAGGCTATGTGGACATGCGGTTATATTTTACCTGTTTTATAACAACAAATGTCCTGGCGTTATATTCTTACCATAGCAGCCTACATACGCATAAGACATAGCCTAGGCCTATTTTGACATGCACGCTTTCGTCATCCTCATAATAAGTCCTTATGAACTCTGTAGCTACCGACAGTGGGCCTGTACGGACACGTAGCCTGTATGTGCATTAACGACCTTTCATTACAAATATTAATTTTTCATATACGAATCCAAAAATCCAAAGACAGACTGGCCTCGCTGTGTGAGTTTAGCAGTGTCATCTTCGTCATTACGATTCGTTTTCTTCTTGTTAATGGCGTGGTTGCTATGACGACAACCTTCCTGGGGCAAGGACTAGCTGGCACCCCAGGGACTCAGGGCAGGGAGGCAGTTGTAGGCCTGTACATTAAATTGGACTTTGTGACTCCTTTTTAGATGGAGGTTTGCACTTAAAGTCCTTTGCCAGAGCTTAAACCTGAACCTTAAACCTTAAACATACATAATTAAATATAGGCTACTGAAGCCTACATGCATGCACGCTATAACCACACAGTGTAGGCCTACTGTAGCCTAAACCTATGCAAAAACAAACTCTGTGTACATGCATTTATTCTCTAACTTACTGAGGAGGCCTTGAGAAAGATCAAACTTCTGTCGGATCCACGATGCTGTCTGAGGTTAAGACGCATTTAAACGCATTTAAAATGCAAACACCAGTTATAGCCTACATTATTGCACTTATTAGCAGCATCAATATTCTTATACTGTAATAACAATGGATCAAATGATGTGTTATGTGAAAGGGGTCACTCGTAGTGATGAACCCACAGAGACTTTGCAGTTCTTCTCAGCTCTACGGAGAGTTTTAGCTTCTTTCAGCTCATTGTTTTGATTTTCCAGCCTGCAACTTCACTGTTTTGGTTCACTCTCACTGCTCATAGTGTTGTAGGCTCAGGTAGCTGTTGGTGACTAGCTAGTAACCATAGTGGAGCATTTAGGGTTAGTAGCTAAAGAGCCAGGATCAGCCTAAGTTGTGTGACTGGAGTACAAACACTACACAACACTCTCACACACACGCACAAACACACACACACACACACACACACACACACACACACACACACACACACACACACACACACACACACACACACACACACACACATTCAGATATCTGGTACAGGTGAACAAGACTTCACCTCTGTTGAGCCACTGACAAGCTTATCTGGGTCATGTACCGTCCCTGCTGTCTGTAATACAGTGAAAACATGGGGGATAGTGTTCGGTTTGAGGATAGTCAGCCAATTATTGTCCAGTATCTGGCCATAGTCAGGGTAGCTGAATGAGACATTGTTGCCTCTGGAACAATGGGGAGTGAAATCACTTGCCTCAATGGCCTGTTTTAGGAAAAGCATTGTCTTAAGGACACACGCATTACGCAAACTGACAGCGTGTGTACTGTAAGATGCGATGTTTTACAAATTTTTTTTATGTTTGGCCGCTAAACTCTGTGATTCCAGAGTCAGCAAAACACAAACAATGCCAATCAGAATTAATTTATCTCCTCATTTACTGCAGAGGTCATATTGACCAGGATTTGTGTAGTCCATAAGGCCCCTGTCACCCCACAGCATATCTCATTGTCACTGGACAAATAGCCTTTGGCAGGTGTTCTTGCAGCAAATAGACCTGCTGAATTATTTAGTCTCCAGGAAAATAATCATTGGAGTCGTCATTTTAGCAGAAGGATATTGGTGCCTAAAATAAACGTGGGTTTATAGGGTCTGGGTGTATAGGCTATATTATGTCACTCCAGTTGACACTAAACCCTAAATTTATGCAGATACATTGTTACACTAGAATCTATTAGATATTTTTTTTATATTTAGCCGTGCTATAGCCATCTAGGAATGGCAATGTCGGTTGCTCTGTACTCAGCCTCAGCTGTACTTAGTTTAGTGCTAATTAGTGCTGAACTCAGATGGTAAACGTGGTAAATATGATACCTGGTGAACATCTAGCATTGTCATTGTAGCATGCTTCCATACTTTGTGTTAGCATGGATAGCAGGAGGACTAGATGATCATGACAAGGATTTGATTTATCAGCCAAAATCCACTTAATTTCCACCATAACTGACAATTTTTGATCGAAATGACATTAGGATGGTGAATTTATAAATATGTAAGATTGAGGCCGCAACAGTTTCATTCATTTCTGCTTTCTTTTTTTTTACCAAATTATGCCAAGTATTTTCTCCTGACAGTTGATATTCTTCAAACTGTTTATCCTGGTTATTTGGCTGAAATAGTTTTCCCAATGTATACCACAAATCTACTTTATTGGGCATCACAAGAACAGGCATCCTTACAACCGTGAAGGTTCAGATCAGACTAGAGTTATAAATTCAAGCAGTCCATTTACAAGTAAGTACATTTTGTTGTCAGAGCTTCCTGAAAGCTCTTCATAAACATCTTCCCATGGATGTATTATAAGAACTGACAGTAAATGGGTGACTCAGCCGGAAATGGATTGTAGCCTACAGTGTGACTATGCAGAAATAAACATCAACAAACAATCATATGGGATTAACATAAATGTATTTAACTATTGGTCCCTATTCAGTTGCCTTTGATTTGATCCATTTCACAGGTTTTATTATTATTGACTTTGTTTCACTCAATTCGTTATACATCATCACATTACATGGACTTCTGTGATTTCTTTTTATAAGTGTAATTATAGTTTGATCTATGAGGTGTTCCTCCTACAGTAAACTGAAACAAAGAAAGCAGTTATCCATTAATCTGTTCCCTGACTAATCTATTCTCATGATGACTTCATTGCTGGCTACAAAACTCTTTGTTTAAAACTTATATTTCTTTTCTCTCTCTCTCTCTCTCTCTCTCTCTCTCTCTCTCTCTCTCTCTCTCTCTCTCTCTCTCTCTCTCTAAGGTTTTCAGTAAAGACGCTGTTAGAGAAATACACAGCCGAGCCCATAGATGATTCCTCTGAGGAGTTCATCAATTTCGCAGCCATACTTGAACACATTCTCAGCCACCGTTTCAAAGGTAATCACCTACTGCACCGTGAAATTGTCTGTGATTGACTGCAAGTTAAAGAAACTCAAAAAACACTGAATGGATTCTGGCATCAAAGCAAAGAAGCATATTGAAGTTGTTCAAATGCTGTTATTGATAATGGATTTTTACAATACAAGTTTCCATACTAATTTTGAAGTGATTAAACATTAAGTAGAATCAATTTAAATTTCTCTCTCTTCATTAATAGTTGTTCTCAATTTTTAAACAAAAATCATATCTAAAAGGCTAACATTGCTGTTGCAAATTCAGATGCATATAACAAAAAACAATTCCGTCTATTTTCAATGGCTGCAAGATTTTTTTGGTCGAACACTGTGGGTTTCCTCCCATATTGTAGTTGGCCCAAGACTTCAGCCTCTGTTCACTGAAATAAATAGGCCTTCACGTTATATGTCAACACCAATATTCAACATATCAACAAAGTAAATGCCTCCAACAATTTTGTGTTACACTTTCTTTCAAGGGTCCGGCAGCTGGTTTGATGGTCAGAGAAGTTACTGGGACTATGTCCGTCTGGCCTGTGCTAAAGTCCCCAACAGCTGCATTAGCAGCATAGAGAGCATGGAGAACATCAGCACCTCACGAGCCAAGGCAAGTCCTATATACACTGACAGTAATAATCATAATAGAAAACTGGGGGAAATGAACATCTGTTTTAGAAAGATGGAACAGAAAAAACATGACTTTCTATTTTTTTCTATTTTGACTTTAATCCTGTATTTTCCTTCTATATGTTGGGCTTGTTGGTTTCTTGACATGTGGATATGTTTTTGTTTAAGGCCTTCCTTAGATTGGTCTTTAAAATCGATTGCCCTGATTTGAAACACCTGTCTTTGTTGGCATAAATGCCAGCCAGGTCACTGTTGAACTTAAATTCTAAAGAAGGCAGTTTGCGGAAATGTCGATCTTTATAAGTTGAAATTAATAACTGCATCAGAGTTATGAGTATGCAGCTTTACCCTTCTTTTTTGTAAAGATTGTAATAGAAAGTGCCCAATTAAAGGACAATTAATTTTTTTGCAATGCAAATATATGATGGTATAAATGGGTTCATGTTATATTATACAGTAAGGAGTGTGAAGATTTAAAAAAAATTGATGACTATTTAAGTTAATTTCTTACCCTTTTGTGACTCCTTAAGGGCCGGGCCTGGATGAGAGTCGCCCTGATGGAGAAGAGGCTGTCTGAATACATCGCTACTGCGCTGAGGGATAGCAGAACGACCAGGTTGGAGGCCCCACACACATACACCATACAATAGTTTTCACCCTATCCCTACTAGAACCGTGTTCCCACCTGCTTGTATTGGTCTCTGTGCTTTAGGAGGTTCTATGTAGAAGGAGCCATCGTGTTAAGAGAGGAAGCTACGGTGCTAACAGGGATGCTCATAGGTCTCGGAGCCATAGACTTTAGGTGAGGAGACTTGACCTTTATGCTGTGATATTTTACGCATGAAACTGATGATTTTACATGTTTTCTTGTTTTATCTGTGTGTTCTTTCTCCTCCATAGTTTCTGTCTGAAAGGGGAGGCCTTGGATGGGAAATCATCTGCTGTGATTGACTACACACCGTACTTGAAATTCACACAAAGGTATGTTCACTGACACTGTAAAGAAAAAGCTTTGTCAAAGTCAATTGAATCTCGTCATGTCTTAAATACTTGGAATGACAATACATTAGATACTGGGCGCTTGAAAATAAATCATTTGACTGCTTCTGTTGTAGCTATGATTACCTGAGTGATGATGACGATCGACAGAGTGTTGACAGCAGCACAAGCGACGACAGCGTCCCCGACCACCCATACATCCCCCTGGTCACTGACGAGGAGAGCTGGAGCACAAAGTGTCGCAAGATGGAGCAGAGGTTCAAGATCGTCAATGCTCAGAAGGTGGGCAGCCGTCTTTTTGTGTTTGAAAATACAAAGGATAGTATTGCTTTTGACGAAATTGTGAACAGAAAGCCTCTCTCTCTCTCAGATGGAAAGTGTCTAACATGAGTATCCAAGGGTAGATTTTTGGTTTCAGTCAGTGTGGATGTGCGTTGTCAGGGTTACCTGGAGGAGCTTGTGCGCCTGCGTGAGTCCCAGCTGAAGAACACAGAAACTGAGAACAAGCGGCTAAAGGCACGTCTGGAAGAGCTACAGAGCAACAGCACACAGGAGAAGAAGGAACTGGAGGACATAGTGCTGGAGCTTCAGGAGCAGCTGTGAGTGATGCAGACAAAGGGGAGGGTCCAGGTTTTACCCACATGTACCTCGCCAAGATTTGAACAGGGTTTAAATTGAATTGTCCAACCTTAAAACCATTGAATATAATTATCATTTTTATTGGTTTAGTTGAAGGTTTTGATGTGTCTGTACCACAGGCTTGGATTTGATTGCTTCTTAATAATGTGTTGTATTGTCATGTTTGTCAGGACAAGCTTAATTCCATGTGATTCCAACCACCTGGCAAAAAACATTTCAATCCCTTTGATCAACCAGTGGCCGACGCTCCAGCCATACAACAGCCAAGAGGACGTCAAGCTGTTCCGCAGGTTCTAGTTGTAGATGATAAATTTTTGTGTCTTCATGGTAATAAGCGTTTTCTTTAGGAGAGAATATTTTATATCGATGAGGATATGTGCTAAGCGGCTAATTCCTGCTTCTCTAAGTTCGAATTTGAACTAACTAACTACATGCGCTGCTCATACATATAGTATGTTGCACATATCACATATGTATATTCTATACATATGCCTATTTACAGTATGTTTGCATGTTTTTAATCTAATATTTGTTAATCACCATGTGGAGCCTAGTTTGTGCCACCGGAATAATTATAGACTTTTATTGTGTTATTATATCAATTCATTATATTGATCTATATTTGAATTAATATATTGATCAATTTAAAAAAAGCTATTATGCTACTATGTGTTGCCCATTACATGGCCAATCAGAGCTGCTACCACTGCTCTGTGGGTTGCCTTTCATTTTATATTAAGGCACTGCTTATCAACACATCTTCAAACTGAAGCAATTACAAAACAGAAACTGTAAATTACGATAAACAGTCCAAAACCCAAATATATTCAATTTACTATATTTCATGACAAAAAGAAATTTCATCCTAACATTTTGGAAGCTTAAACCAACAGATGTTTGGCATTTCTGCATGAAAAATGACAGAAAAAAATTGCAATTGCATGATAACAACTTTAAATGTCTATAATTTTTCCGATGGCATACTCCAGGGTCTATAACAGCACATACCAAAACATCAGAAATATACAGTATATTTGCATACTTTTAATTCAACAATCAACTCTGGAAATGTAATAGATGCCAATTCCTTACTACAATCAATAAAAAATAACAATTTTCATGCCTGCCTGGAAACTCAGCGCTGTAACTCTTTAATTTGTCCTTCTGCTGACCTGTAGGAGGAGCTTCCCGAGCACAGAGCTGCTGTCAGTCGAAATCAGCCTGGATTCAGACACCCAGAGGACTGAGGGGAAACAGAATGGAGGAGCCTGGTGCACAGGTGACTTTTTACACACTTACACACTGTATGCTCGTAAGATAATAAGTGAGTAAGCACACATAAGCACGCACACAAACACACACACACACACACACACACACACACACACACACACACACACACACACACACACACACACACACACACACACATACACTAAAATTGACACTTCCTTTGTATGTCTGTCCCACCCCTTCAGAAAAGGACTACACCCCCTCCATGATGGGCCTGTGTGGGTCCTTGGCCTCCCTCCGGAGCTGCAAGTCCCTGGCTAGCCTCAAGTCCAGCGAGTGCCTGGTCAACATCAGTACAGAGAACAGTCCTGCCCTCTCTCCCAGCTAGGGGGCACCAAAGAAACACTGCCAACCACTTAACTGGCACTGAGACAATTCAATATGAATACAAAAAGACTACTTTTGGTAGGTGGACAAATGCTCTCTTTTGTGGCCCTTACGTGAGTCCCTTTACCTTTATGCATTTGTGAAAGAGTAGCCTCCCCGTCTGGGACTGTCCGACAAAGATGCAGGAATAGCTGTTGTACTGCCCGACGGCCTCCTGCAGTTTCACTGTCTTTATTGTCTTGCCATGATTAAACCTCCTGGAATGCAAACAACTGGTTCAAGTTTGACCTCTCTTACGTCATGATGCTTGATTTTGTGCAATTACCCTCATGACTGTACTGGCCACATTCATCAAAACTCACTGTGGGGTTGTCCTGTATGTACTTGTACATTTGTCTGTGTCTTATCAGTCTGTCAGTGTGTCTTAGTCTCCCTCTTTCATAATACCGGCAGTGCAGGGTGGATGAGCTGTTATAACCTTTTAAGGAACAGAAACAATGTTTTGCCATATTATATTATGCTATTATAAGAGAGATAAGAAAAGAGGCTTGTAATGTGCTCAGTTAAAGTGGCCGGAGGGTTTAATGATGAAGATTATTTGGAAATTACCGGAAGCAGCTTTATGACAGTTTAGGCCTTGTTCAATCAGGTTAGATACAGATCTTAGTATGTGACAGAAAAGAAGTGTCAGGCTACAAAGGTTTGCAGAGTCACTACAATGTGAACATAAAAAAACAGACATAATATACAGTATCTTGCATACAAATGCAAAGTGCATTGTGACTATGCAGAATGAGTGTTTCCATTGTCTTTTTCTACAAACCTGGTTTGATAGAGTAATTTGAGCAGGACAGAAATAGTGAATGTGCAACGTATATGTGCGTGTGTCATTAGATTTTTTGGTTTTATTCTTTTGTTTCTTTTTATTCTTTTATATTTGTATTAATTGAGTGACAAACTTGTATCATTTACCATCATGTAAATTGCAATCTCATGCAGTGTTGAGAGTTGGGATACATTGTGTTATTTAAAACTGCAATAAAACTGCCTTTTTTTGAAACATTAAATGCTGGTATGCAATGGATGTGTATTTTGTTTTTTGTTTTTTCACTCTAGAGATGACAAGGTCAATCTGTCCATCCACCACTTTTGTCCAGATTGAAACATCTCAACAACTATTGGATGTATTGCCATGTAATTTTGTACAGACATTCATGTTCCCCAGGTAGTGTATTATATTGCCTTTTCCAATAGCACCATTGACACTTTCAGTTTTGATTGAACTTTGATTGAACCATACAAATACCTGCAAAACAATATGTATTGTCCCCAGAGGATGAATCTCAATGACTTGATGTTTCCCTGACTTTTCTTCCTCCAGTAGGTCAAACTTTTCACTTTACCAGATCTAAAAAATGGATTGGCATACAATTTTGTACGGTATAGGTTCCCAGTATCCTATTGACTTTAAAGGTCCCATGACATGATGCTCTTTGGATGCTTTTATATAGACCTTAGTGATCCCCTAATACTGTATTTGAAGTCTCTTTCCCGAAATTCAGCCTTGGTGCAGAATTACAGCCACTAGAGCCAGTCCCACAATGAGCTTTCCTTAGTATGTGCCATTTCTGTGTCTGTAGCTACTGAGGAGCAGAGGCGGGGGCTTGACCAACTGCCACTTTGCTCGTTTGAAAGCCATGATGTCTCTGTCTCATGGGTGGGCCAAGCAGAGAAAGGGGAGGTAACCTTGCTCCTTATGAGCAAGATTCCAGATCGGCCCATCTGAGCTCTCATTTTCTCAAAGGCAGAACAGGATACCCAGGGCTCGGTTTACACCTATCACCATTTCTAGCCACTGGGGGACCACAGGCAGGCTGGGGGAACGCATATTAATGTTAAAAAACCTCATAAAGTGAAATTTTCATGCCATGGGACCTTTAATGATCCCAGTACCTTTCCTATGGCACAACCATGACATTTTCAATTTGTTCAGGACTTTGATTCATGTTCATATACCAGCATACCGTAACTAATAACATTTCCATCAGCCACAGTTGTACTTTGTGTTATTTTTAATTAGCAAATGTTAGCATGCTAACATTTGCTAATTAAAAAATAAACTAAACTAAGATGGAAAACACGGTGAAGATTACACCTGCAAAACATCTGCATGTTGTCGTTGTGAACATGTTAGCATGATGATGCTAGCAAAGCACTGCTGTGCCTAAGTCCAGCCTCATAGAGCCGTTAGCATGTCTGTAGACTTTTGTTCATACACATATTGTTCATTAATTGCCTCCACATTTACATTTAACAGTAGCAATGCTTTTCCTGCAAGTCATGTTGGTTGCCATTTGGCAACTCAGAAACTGCTTTGTCAATTTATTACTAACCCAAACAGACAAAACGACAGACTGGGATGCAAAATAAAAATTGCTCTAAATGAATAGCTGGCCTCACAGCAATTTATTTACTGTAGGTCCAAGAAACCCAACACACGCTCTCTTCCCCTGCTGAGGTCACTTTTTGTTTTCATGTCTCCCCTTTTAGCGTAACTTTGTGAAGCTTGACATCGTCTTTCCTCATATGGGGTTGAAATAGCTAATGTGAGGTCATAGGTTAGGATCATTCATTAATTAACACAGACAAATACACAGAGCTAAACAAACAGCAGCTAAAGGTCTTTGGTAAACTTTGAAAATGCATTATGGCGGAGACACATTCCTGATCAAGATACTGTCCAATTAACTGCCTGGCTGTAAAATGAATAGATACCGGAGGGTTGGGAAAAGTTGGGTTTAGTTATCTGTCTTTGTCTTTAGCTGTTTTGTGAAAGTGACATCAATTGTTGGGTGCAGTTGCACTAGATAGATGAGCAGGCTGCTGGACACATGGTTCAGTACTTCACCATTCTGTGATAAAGCACATTTACTCCCATTTTGGTGTGCCAGACACACAAGTGTGTTATCTAAGCGTGGGCTGAAATATTGTGTAAATAAGTGCACATTTAGGGCCAGTTCGGTTGGGGTGAGGGGAGTATGGGAGCGTTAGCACTGCTCTATGATCTGCCCCTAAAAAGTGAATGCCATGTTATCTCTACCCCCTTCTCTTGTTCTACCATTGGCACTCCCTTTAACACAGGGTCTGGACATTTATCTGCCTTAATGCACACTGTCACACACAGTGCACACACACCACCCAAAACCACTTCCCAAGCCACCCAGATGGTGCACACACACACACACACACCCAGCTGGGGTGATTTCAATAGGCCTCAGGATAGTATGATGAAATAATTAGCCTAAAAATTAATGAATGGAGGTGATGATTAAACCATACCAGTGTTTTTGTATATTACAGCCCATCTATTACAGATCACATATACTTTACATCACAGCACACTAACCATGCTACAGTCATTTATTTTTTTAGTATTTTCCTACTGCTAGGTAACTAATGGTTTCCATTATTATATATGGTATGAAAATCTATTATTTAGCGAACTCCTGAAAGATTTGCTTTGGTTGTGTAATCCATCACAATGAACATCAAGTCTGCATGATTTTTTGTCAAATCACATTATTGGTGTGAGGTAACGCAGTGCATACTTTTCAAATCAGTCTGTATTGATCAATATTGCATCTCTGCTACAAGAAAAAGTCCTGCATTCAAAACCATTCTTAAGTGCATAAGTAATAGCATCAAAATATACTTAAAGCACCAAAAGTGAAAGTACTCATAATGCAGAATTAGTGATGCGTTCATGTTACATAACTATTAGTATCACTAATGTTGAAGCTGGTAAAGGTGTGGCTAATTTCAACTACTATATACTGTCTGGTGGCTAAATCCATAATAATACATTGTAATTTATTAGTTGATTTATAGTTTGTTTAATCTGAATCTGCAAAGTAACTAGTAACTAATGTCAAATAAATGTTGTGGAGTAATAATTACAATATTGGCTTCCAAAATGTAGTGGATTAGAAGTATTAAGTAGCATAAAATGGAAATACTCAAGTAGTGCAAGTTCAAGTAAGTACCTCAAAATTGAACATAAATTTCAGGAGTCTGCACATCATCATGTCATTTTCATGCTGCATTAAAATAATGGAAATCAATGGTTGACTAGAAAAGTAAGAACATACATTATAAAATCTTAAATTGACTGGCATGCATTTGAAAAAAGTCAGAATAAAATATAAAGATTGATTTGTAGTTTAAAAGTGTTATGGCCCTTAAAACATATGGACTATCAAAGTACACTAATTGTAAACTAATGACGTTTTAAAAAGTAGTCCATGTATTTTCTGTGTCACTGTAAATAGTTGTAACTGTTAATTTACAGACTTAAAAAGTTGATATGTGGTATTTCAACACGAATTTGAGAATCAGTTAAATGAATTATGAGATATGAATTGTGGGCGGTGACAGCAAATTACATTGTCCGAGGTTTGACGGATTGACGGCGGATTGTCCAATGGACTTGAAGTCGGGGGCTCCACCAACCAATCAAAAGTGAGATACACAGCCGGTCCCCGCCCCCCATATAATTAAATCCACACCAGCGTGGCGGTGGAGATGTTTGGAGTTAGGACAAGAACGCGGAGAGGGACAAAAACTGTGGCCACCTCGCAACTTTCTGGCCCACTAAAACACGCTCCAGCCCGGAAAACTATAATGAAATATACTTCCAGGTATTCTTAGAAGACGTAAGAGTTGATGTTAAAGTGACTTTTTGAAACTGGAGCTGCTTCCTTGTTCGACAACGGGGTGAAATATCTCAACATCCTCACAAAGAAACTTTGCTTGCTAGGCTGCTAACTCGCACACAAGCCAGAAAACAAAAGTATGATCACCGCCGAAGACTTTATCACACGCTGTCAGTAACATCTAATCTGTCGAGCTACTCGTTAGTGGTGGTTGTATTTATTTGGAAATGGTATCTATATTACTCGAGACTGACTTTTGTAACGGTTTTTAGTAGTCTTCATCACCAGTGGAGGAAGAGTTGCAGCTGGTAACTTAGCCACGACCAGTGTTTCCACAGAGCACCCCCCAAATCTCCAACAGGCAGGACATCCATTGAGCTAAGGAGTCCTAGATTTGTTTCTGGAAAGATGTCTGGCCGAAGTGGCGTTGGACATAACCGAGGAGCTACTTTGGGTCCACAACCCCTCAAGGCTACTGTTCCCTATCAGCTGGCCAGCAAGCCTCGACCTAACCGGAGAGATGGAAAGTCAGGTATGAACACCTGTCCCACTCTATGGATCATATATACTTATGTCCCTGGGTGAATGTGTATAGGCTTAAATATGATGCCATCATAGAAAATGTAGAAATGTAGATCATGTGGCCTTCAAAATGTGTAATTTCAAACCAGCTATTCATACTCCATAGTTAGTTTCAAACTTGAGACAGATGACCTAGCTAGTAAAGTCCCGTGATTAGGAAATCTCTAAAGCAGCATCCAGGGTTCCAAATGAACTTTTTCGTAAACCAGCCAAATGGCTAGTCAAGGATTATATTTTACCAGCCACTCGATAGATCGCCATTGTTTTTTTTGGGCTGGTGAATGAAGCAAATCTACCAGCCCCTTGCATGTTTTTGTCAGTATTTGGCTAGTAGATGGTGCTAATTTTGAACCCTGGCAGCATCCATAACACAATCAATGTCAACCAGGAGGTCAATGTACTATCGCTCTCTGTAACACAACTTGCAAAATAAGGTGTTCAACTTTTTATTCATTGTTAAAGGGTTGTGTTTTATTCTTTTCTATGTAAATGTAGCTGTGGGTATATTGAAGTGTTGATGGGTTTGCCTGTCATGTAGTTGGAATTGAATAATAAAACAAAGTAGACTTGGTAAAAGATTATAACCATATTATATATTAATACGGACAATACAACCTAGTAATTATTACTATATAGATATGACTATAGCTGCCATAAATTTGTATTACCAATTAATTTGGCAATTACCTTGTCAATTAATTGATTTTACTTTTTGGTCTTTAAAATATCTGAAACTTGTGAAAAATGCCCATAGAAGTTCTCAGAGCCCAAGGTGACATCTTCGTATTCTTCTACATGTCAGACAAATAAAACTCTTCATATTTCAGAAGCAAAGGCCAGCAAGTTCCGGGCCTTTTTCCTAAATAAATGACTCTATTGATTAACACGTTATTAAAATGGTTGCCATTGAATTCTCTATCAATCTTTTGATCAAATAATGGACTTATAAATTCAGCTCTAGATGTTATTGGCTATGTAAAGTAGGTCAAAGCTTACTTACTGTAACTACATGATGCGTTATTTTTTAAAAAAAAATTTTATTTTTATTTTTTTTAAAGACAGATTTTAACATTTTGATTGAACTTTAGCTTTGATAACTTGAGATTTAACTTGAGCTTTAACATACTCAATTCACTAATCCTGCCACCAACTGATACAAATTTGAGAAACAGGATAATTGAATCTGTCGCTGCATGTCAAATAAAACGGTTTCTCCTTTTGACAGCTGGGAAGCCCAAACCGCACCAGCTGAGCTCTGGCATGAGGCGGACGATGTCTCTAGATGCCATCATCGGGCCGTACCTGCAGGGACACTGGCCCAAAGAACCAGAGAGCCAGAGCAGCCTGTCGCGCAAAGACCAGTCCACCCAGGTCGGCTTCGCATGAAGAATGTGTGAACATAATAATGCTGAAAGGAATTGAATGCATAACTTTACCAAAGATTGTTTCCATATTTTTTGAGTTTTTTTGTTTTTTATGTCATTAATGACTTAATTGGTTGAGTCATGTTGAAAAATTTGTTTGCTGTTTTAGAAGAGAAGGAAGTTGCTAGTAGAGAGGAGGGAAGGAGGGAGTGTCCGGTGCTTTCATAGCTATTACAGAGTGATAACCACAGCCATGAGAACAGTCTCTCAAGTCAGCTGATGAGGCCGTTTTGGCTGCACCCATCCTCTCTGCTCTGTGTGCAGGCACTCGCCACTGCTCTTCGATTGCCCACATCCTCTCCCCCCCCCTCTCTTTTTGTTTTTCAGTTTCTCCTACTCTTTCGCTCTTTGACGAGTGCGTGTGGGTGTGGATGGTGTGATGTGGCTGCAGATCAGCCTTTGAACATGAAAAGCTGTGCTAAGTGTGCAGCTTTTGCTTAAATATGTGTTAAGTCTTGATATGCTGTGGGACTTAAACGTAACGGTTTCCTTTTTTTATTTTAATATGATCATAGAGCAGCTTCAGGCTAAAGCTTTAATAGATATGCTTAGTTATTAGTCAGGTGTGATTTATTTTATTTTTTTTAAAAGAGAATTAGTTCTTATGGTTACTTTTTTCCTCCCCAGACCCCAGACTCATGGTCAGATAAATCCCAGAGCAGGAGAGGTAGCAGCAGCCACAAGCGATCGGCATCATGGGGCACCGCTGAGCATCTGCGAGAGGTGATTCTCTTGCCTGTGTTACTCAATGTGTGTTTGCAAAAACCAGGTTTGCTAAACTGTAAGACGGCGAGCTCTTGAAAAAGGCCTGACTCAATTACTTTGACAGCGTTGAGCAACAGGAGACACAATTATCTCATCTGCAAGGAAACTTCCCTTTTTGACAACTTTCAGGAGCTTCACTCAGATATTTTATCTGAACCACCACAAAATCCGATTATCACCACTAAAATGTTAACATGCATCAGGTGGTTGTAAAGTGGGTGACGTTTGTAAGTTTAAAAGACTTCCCCTTTGTGTGTTTGAGTGCAAGCTTATTGACTGACAATAACCTTTGTTCATTGCAGATCGCTAAACTAAAACAACAGCTGCAGCAGCGCAGCAAACCTGCAGTCTCGGGGGGGCATGACAAAGACCGCCAGCGTGGATATCCTCAGGGGAGCGGTAGCCTAGGAACTACTCGGGTACCATAGCATCATCACCACACATAAACTCACTGCACTACTTACTACATACATGCATATGTGTGCACACTTCTTACAGGCAAAGTTTAACCCTTTACTTGAAGGTATCTCTACATAAGCGTGACGTGACACGCTCATGAACACATGACACTGTCCTGACACATGAACCCTAACTTGTCACGACAATAACGAATGACAATTACTAAAAGAAGTGTTTATGTCATAAATGTTTGACTTGTTTAATGTTTGTCATGCTTATGTAGATACCTTCAAGTAAAGTGTTAACAAACTTTGCCTGTAAGAAGTGTGCACACAAGTTTTATGATGATTTTATTTTTTTCCCCTCAATCAGTGCAGCCCGTCTGACTCTAGACAAGTTTTACTGATCACCTCATCAAAGTGAACTAGACAGTGCAGCTCATCGCAGGAAGGGGAAAAAAAAAAAAAACACTAAGCAACAGGAAGACCACTACATCACATCGCTTCTGCTTTTCAGAACGAAATCCGTAGTTCTGCATTTCAGCACAGCTGGTCTGCGCTGTCTTGTGTGGTGCCACACTCCACTGAGTCGAGGTGGTTTCAGACCAAATGTGGTGTCGTGACAAACCAATGAGAGACATTACAAACCTGATTTGTACCTGGAAGTGTTAATGAGGTTTTAAGGCCAGTGATCTCTTTAGCACATATGGCTTGAATATTTAACTCATGATTAATGTGCTCGGGGGACTGCGTAAGAGTAAGAGAATTTTTTTTCAGAATTAGTTCATCCCTTACACAACAAGAGAAAGTCCTTCACAAAAAGAGCAAATAAGAAACTTTCCAGAGAACTGTAAAAAGTGTCTGATCTGTTAAGTTGTCTCTCAAGAGTAATGCGGCCTAAATTCCATTTAACTTGTTTTTGTCTCCTCAGACTCAGCCAGTTCCCATCCCCCTTGCTCCCCTGTCTACACTGGTCCCTCGACTGCGCTGCAGTGTGGAGGGCCTCAACCAGGAGCTGGAAGGCATGTTCATCTGCCAGCCATTGCATCCTCAGCAGAGGGTAACTGTCACCTATCCTCCACACAGCATACAGTGTGAAAAGATTCACTATTTGTTTACCTATAATTAAAAGGAAGACATTTTTTATTTATTTTCCTAAAGGTTGCATGTGATATTATGGTGGTTGACATTATTTACACACTGTGGTTTTCTTGTCTTGTCAGCTCCTTGAGGTTCCAGACGGTCACCGGGCTCCAGTCCCTCTGCAGAGCTGCAGCAGTGGATCTCAGAGTGACCCTGCCACCACACCCCTGACCTCATCATCATCATCCTCCTCCTCCTCCTCCTCCTCCTCACCCAGCTCCTCTCCCACAAACCTCTCCACCTCCCCACCCAACTATGAAGACGCACCTGTGGATTTGCACCAAGGTTAGCTTTTCAGCAGTCTTGTATAAAGTACTTGAAAGCTATACTTGATTAAAAGTACAAGTATCTTACCAGAAAATGACTTTGGTAGAAGTTAAAGTCACCTTTTTAGAATATTACTTGAGTAAAAGTCTTAAAGTATCTGATATTTACTGTACTTAAGTATCAAAAGTAATTTCATGATATTAAATATACTTAACTATTAGAAGTAAAAGAAAACATTGATTATGAACTTTATTGTGGCTTCCTTTTATAGTGAAGCATAATACTTTCCACACCTTCTTAAACATCAAGTCTGACATCAACGTACGAAAACATTTCTTGCAAGTAACTAAGATGCTTAGGGAAAATTTAGTGGAGTCAAAGTAAACCTTTTATTTAGGATATGTAATGGAGTCAGTTTCCAGAAATATAAATAACAAAGTAAAGTACAGATACGTGAAAATTCTACTTAAGTACAGTAACAAAGTTACATTACAACACTCCTTAGTATACAGTGTCAGTTCGCTGGTTCCGTATTTCCTGGTGCTTTCAGTCACGCATGAATGTAATTGTGTTACCAAATTGCAATATATAACTTAAACTATAAAAAGTTAGATCAATTTTAAAGTGTAGTATTACTAGAAAAATAAAGGGAAAGTAAGCTGCTGTGTGGCACGCTCAATCACACAGGCAACATTTATAGACACCCCCAAACATTCATACTTGCATTCAACACAGGGGTATGGTGATAAGCTCAACATCCTTATACTATCACAATTGAACGGGAGATAATATAGATGCTTTACCAAAATGTAGTTTTCCTCATGTTATTTTGCTTTAGTTAAGCTAACTTCACTATCAGCAAAACAAAGGTGACTTTTTTTTCCCCCCGTGGAGACCAGTACTTGAATAGTGAAGTCTCTTCCTGAGCCCACTTCATTCTCCCTTTTTTTTTTTTTTTTCAGATTCAGGAACTTTATTAATCCCAATGGGCAATCCATTCGCAGCTTTTCAGTCCATACAGTCAGTTCCAACTAGTCTCGCTTTGCCAGAGCCTCCTCCAAAGCGCACTGAAGGAGGGTCTGACTACTCCACATAGCATTTGGGGATGGGAGGAAAACATGCTCTGGTTTAATGGCATTTCTTTAAACCAATCAGAATTGTCTTGGTCGGTGCTAAACTCTGCACAGAGCCGCTGCAAAATAGTCGTGCGAGAGAAAATTCAGATTGGACAGACTGCCCAGATAGCTGTCTCAATTGATCCTGCAGAGATCTGAGGAGCAGTCAAAAATAGTCCTCATTAATCCACTGAATTTAAAACTCCAACACAAAGAAAGCGGAAGGAAACGGAAAATACGCTCATCCGGCGGAATTTCCTGCGGCACCGGAGCAATCCCAGAAGTGGAACGTCAAGGATCTAGAAAAGTTCCAACGAACACTCCCCAAACAATAGCTAAAAATGTTAAAGATGTCGGAGGAAAATTATTAAAAAGGTATAGGACAGATAACATAACTAAAAGCATTAAATAAAAGCAACACATGACACAATAAATAAAGGCAATATAAAACAAGTCCTATACCTCTGTGGTAGCCATCATTTACAATGAGCATTGTTTGTCTTTTTCACAAGTTGACATGAAGGGATAAATCAAAATGAAAGGTTACAAGCTCTTTAATCAGGCTTTTTATGTGCTAATATTTGATTGTGAATCAAAGCATTTAACACATTCAATATAGTTGCTGTGTATGGTACAGACTGCTAAATGGTTACAATGTTCATGATCTTGTGATACACTGACTGCAGTCACACTTTTTTACCAACTGAGAGGAGTAGAGATTGGAAAATACTTTATTTGCATACTTTTGTTAATACCTTACCATTTAAGTATTGACTGTAGTACATTGCTAAAATTGTAAAGATTTTATTATTACAGCGCAATTTGTCCTTTTCATGCCTCCGCACCGATGACAGTGTGTGTGCGTGTGTTACTGGCGACAAATTGATAATTCCAGTGCTCAGAAACTCCAGTTTATTATGTTAATAATAAAATGGATTTAGTCTCCGCAGGAGTTGCGCTAAACCAAAAGGAATTGTAACTCAGTGTATCAATAAGTAATGTACACAACTTGCCTCAAATCTTGTTGTAAAAACTGTCCTCAGAAGTTGTGCTTTAAGAATCTTTGATTTGAGACTTATTTCTTCCCCTGCTACTTTCAGGTTTGATAGACAGTGCAGAGATGTGCCTCCTGTCTCCATTCCTCTACCAGAATGAGGCTGACCTCTCCCTGCCTCTGCTGATGTCCTCCTCACCAGGGCCCAATAAAAGTTGCTGCTTCCAGAGAGAGCCTCCAGAGGGCTGTGAAAAGGTCCGAGTCTGGGAGGAAACCAGGTACTTTTGTTCTGCATTTGAGCAGAATTGACACTCATGTTTGCTCTGAACCAAATCTACAGAAGTCACCAGCTTGAAGGGGCTGTTAAAGCTACATTGTGTAAGAATTTCTCCCCTCTAGCGGTGAAATTGTATATGACCAACTGAATATTACATTCTAGCCCCTCCCATTCCGATCGCATTTAAACTGCTACAGTGGCCGAACCCAAAATTAGCTCTTAGTATCTCCATCGTTTACACGCAGCTGTTCTAGCCACTCCAATATTAACTTTGGTCTTGTTGCTTTGCCTGTCGCATTGTCGTTTTTAATTCTCCTTTTCGCTTCCCTGGCGAGTAATCTCCCCCTGGCATTCGTCACGGTGCGGGGTGCTACTGAGTGTAAAAGGGCGAAAGGCGGAGGTATGTCCCTCTTTAAAGATGGAAGCGCAACATGCCGGCCGTCATTCGAGCGACTCGCTGTATGTATTCTGAATGATTCTAAATGGCAGATTCTACACTTATGAAAATACTTTGATTAGTTGGTGGAAGTAATTACACATGAATGAGCACATATTTGTGAAAGAACAAAGGGTTTTTTGCTAAGAATCAACTACAAATATTATACAGTGTAGGTTTAAGAGTTCGAGGTTTTTTACGTTGCATTGTTACATTTCCAGACTTTTATTTTTAAGTGTCCTACCGTTTTACGTTTCATTACTATAGCATTTTCAGACTTTTTTTTTTTTTTTTTTTTTTTTAAATTCCACCATTCCCTTTCCTTGTCTAAACCTGGTGCCTACATTATCCAAAATGAAAGTAGAAAAAAAAATAACTAAAACAACTTTCCTAAAGAAATTCAGTAGGGTGTCACCCCCACCCTTACTGTTACGACACGGTGTCATTAATGCCTAAAGTACTGCCGGTTTTGTCCTTTCATTGTTTTTACTCAACCTTTTTATATTGTCGTGAAATTCGCGTGCAAGAATGTTTGCTACAGTTGCAGTTAAGTACTCTCTGTCGTCATGATTTTACTTTTCCGTAGCTTGTAATGTCTCTTGAGTCTAAAAGAATGAAGCCTGACGATCTAGTGACTAGTGGGTTCTAATCATGACGAGTGACTACTTTTATTTTTTTATTTTATTTTTTTTTATTTGAAAGGGACAAGGAAGCCTTTCACGACAGTGACAGTCACACCAGCCGTGTCTGCTGTGTAACCAAACCTCATTTCTACCACTTACACTTTGAGGTATTAGTTTTGCCATTAGTGTCTTACAGCCCCTCTCCTCTCATCCTGTAGCACCCCACGCCACCCCAAGTCAGCCCTCATCTCCTCCTGCCCAGACCCCAACAAGGTGAACTTCACCCCCCATGGGGGCTCAGCCTTCTGCCCGGTCAGCCTCCTCAAGCCCCTGCTCCCCTCCATGGACCTGTTGTTCCGCAGCCTTGCCGTCTCTCCAGCGGGCAGTTGCTCGAGCCAGGGAACGAGCTCCTGCCAGGCAACGTCCTCTGGCAACCGGGCTGCTCCACCAGATCCTCCCGCCACGACCGCTGTCAGGGGAGAAAGCTCTGGGGAGGGCCTCGCTTTCTGATCACAGCTGCAGATCTCTTTGTGTGAATGCAAATATTTCAGTGGTCTGGGACACATTCGTTGATGTTGCTTTGTTTTCAGAATGGACCATTTCTTTTCTATACAGGTTTGAAATAATCTTATGTTGAAAAATAGTAATATTGAGGAAGAAAAAAAATTATTAATATCGTACGCAATGCAATGGATATGCTTTACGAGCTACTTGTTTTGGGTGTCTGGCCATTGTGATGTTTCTAAATCAAGGCATTTCTGTCATTTCATAATCCAAAGATATATATTTTTGGCCAAACACAAGTGTGAGAGACGAGGCAGTCTTATTCTACTCTTAACTCTACCTGAAATGTGATTTGTTGGATGACTGACCTGACTGCTCACGTGTTTTTTTGTTTTTTTTCTCTTTCCCCAAAGAAGCCATGACACACTGGTTTTTAAAGTCTCACTGCAGTGTGTCCTCTCTGTCCAAAATGTTGTTAGGAGTCTGGGTCAAGGAAGGAAACCCCCTGTTGGATAAGTTTGCTTGTTTTTAAGTATACAAAGATATTTATCTGCAATTCTTTTTACCTAACTTGACCTTGCACCTGTTGCTGTACACGACAAATCAGTTGGTTACTTCTTATTTACCTGATTTAAAAAGGAGAAAAAAAGAAACTCCACAAAATGAAATCCCATTTTGATAATTTTTGAATGAAGGGATTTTTCCCAGTTGTTGGACTTGGGTAGCATCAATACCTAAATGCTTTAGCTAATGCATTCCTGCTTTAAAATTGTACAGATGTTATTTTTGTTATCTTGTTTACTTGCGACAAAAAAAAATTTGTGCATGTGTTAATGGATAAAAAAAACAAAAACCTGTTATTCCTTGACGTTCTAGATGTGCTTGATGGTATGTTTATAGTTTTGGGGTTTTACAGCCTAGTTGACTACCTAACCAGTTTTAGTGGTGTAGATTTGTCATCCTTTCTCCGAAGACGTTCTTCTTCTGCCAAGCTGACAAGTTGATGTTCAAATAGTTTTATTTCTGGTAGACATGTTTGCACAAATTGAACTGCTACTTTTGAGTCGCAATTCTTATTTTTATATTCACTTTTGTACTTTAAGACTAGTTATGTGTATTTTCTATATATATATTTTCAATTATCTGCAACATAAGCTAAAAAAAAAAACTTGTTACTTTTAGTTTTGTTCTGTCAGTATAATTGAGGCAGGTGTTACGTGAGATACTGTATCTGGTGGATTTTTATGCACTTCCAGGAGAGGGTTTTAATGTGGAGGAGAAGAGGTTTCTTCCATATGTTGGTCCTGTGTGTGTGTGTGTGTGTGTGTGTGTGTGTGTGTGTGTGTGTGTGTGTGTGTGTGTGTGTGTGTGTGTGTGTGTGTGTGTGTGTGTGTGTGTGTGTGTGTGTGTGTGTGTGTGTGTGTGTGTGTGTGTGTGTGTGTGTGTGTGTGTGGGGGGAATGGGGGAAAAAGATGGATTGAAACATTGTCTTTTTCCAAATAATCCTCAATTTCAATGTTTTATGAATCGTGTGGATGCTGGGGGTGTGTGCTGTTATCTCAGGTTCTGTGTTCTGATCATATAAATATGATTGATAACCGGTTGTCTTTGTGATTTATTAAACTAGTCAAGTCATAACTCTTAAGGTCTGAATTTCCAATGACTGCAGAGAGGTGTAGTACCTGTAGTCTGATTTGGGTCCTCTGGAAATCCGAGCGTGGCCGGTTAACCCACTGTTTTCATTTTAAATGAATTCCCCATGCTGCCACGTTGCTGTTGGATCATGCAGATGTCCACGGTTTAAAAACCTTTACTTCCATGTGTCATTGTGACATTTTAAGTTTTCTTCTCCTTTGTCCTGGATCAGATTATTATTTTTTTTCGTCTTAGATTTGTCTTTCGTATATATCGTGCTGTCTGTGTATTTCTAAGTTGTGTTTTAAAACTGGGTGAAGTTCAACAGTTAATCTAAACAATTACCCTGTTGGAGTAAAAATGCCAGAAAATAGTCCTGAAACAGTCAATCGACAAAAAATTAATGGTCAACTATTTTGACAACTGATTAGTTAAATGATTCACCGTTTGAGTAATTTTTCAAGCAAACACTTGCTGGCCATTTGATTTGGAAACAAACTTTCAATTACTGGCATTTTATAGACAAATTGATAAATTGTTTAAGGAAATCGTAAATAATTCTCAATTGAGTTAGTTCCTCTTCTTGCAGGGCAAGTTGGTCCTTGCACAGTCCTTGCATCTTTTGCCTGTTAACACATTTTACAGTGCTCTTGAGTTATTTGAAAAAGCAAAGCCCTCCTTGAGTGGGGAAAAGGGGTAAACCTTCAACTTTTAAAATGAATCAGGTTTGTCCTGATGGAGCTAAAATATCTTGCTTGTAAATAGTGGCTTATCTTTCTCTAATAATAAATAATAAATTTCCCTAATAGATCCGATTGCGTTTTGTTTTATAGTTGGTGCCAGAAAACTGAAGTCAGGTTCTTTTTTCACAAGCTCATTTCTGGTGTACGAGTTTTTTTTTTTTGTTGCACTTGCTGTCCCAAGCATGATATACAGTCACACATGGTAGACATACAGCTGTTGCCGGTGCATTGTGGGACAGTAGAGGAGGTGTCGTACAGTTGAGTGTACATTCAGATTCAGCCCGCAGGAAACCACGAGCTCCTCCGCAGTAGTGCGCATTTCTACACGCAGATATTGGCTTTAACGGACTCTGTCGGTAGATTGTCCGAAATGTTGGGGGTCGTCGCCAAGCAGCTCAAGAGCCACCCAGCTGTGAGTCTCAGCTCTTATTTCTTTATAACATGTAAACGACCCGGTGACATTGAAGACGCCAGTAAGGACGCGATGGTGTGGTTGTGCGCGCACCAGTTTCCCGCAAATCTCACCTTATGTGATGTGTGGTTATAAATGTAGGCTATTTATTTGTGCAGCTTTCCTCAATTAAGGCAACGTCTGGGAAATGTTGTATTTGCAGTATGCGGCAGATTCATTTTTATAACGTTATGTCTATGACTGCTGAAATGTCTTAATTCCTCGACAGTTTATAGCCGCATGTGGATAGAAAGGACGATAAAGGCAATTTAATGCCACTGATTTCAAGCTATAATCCACCGTTATCTTCTTTTCCAGACAATATATTCCTGTTATCATCCTTCCACCTGTAACATTAAAGGTGTAGCCTACTATTTCTTTTTTCTGTGCCGCCTTGTGACCGGATTATTTTTTTCTCTAAAAATGAAACCAACTGCTCCGATGAGGCATTCACACAGGAGGAGCCATAATTGTAATTATTTATAAAGTGCGAAATCTCGTCAATGATAGGGCAAAAAAATCTCCATGTCCATGTCCACAGCCATATGTGTGGGTCGCTGCAGCACGTACACATATGTATTCATACCAGCGTGACTCATGAGCAATGTACTGTACAATGTATCCAAGGACGACGGGGTGAAACAGTTTGCTTTACGGCAGCGCCCATAATAATAACTCACTGGGTAGAAATGTCCCCTAAACAGTGTAAGCTTTCCATTCAATATTTCGGTGTTTAAATGATCCATTATTTGGGAGAAAAGTCATGATGTAGGCCTAGATATCAAAAGTGAAATCTTATGTTATATTTCATAAGCTGTAGCCTACACATCTCACATGTGTAATTGTGCTGCTGGGATGGAATAAAAGTGGAAAACAAGACAAATCTTAGAGGCCAAGAGATGATAACCAGGATAGAAATATGATTCACTAAAGTATTCTTATTCTATTTTAGACTTTCCTCTTATAACTGGTTAATTTTTACCTCTGAAATGATTCAATTAAAACAGAAGAAGTCCTTTGTTTAGAATACAGTAGTAATTCACTGTTGTTGGCTAGTTTCACAAATTAAGTTATGATTGAAACCTGCACTGCGATTCATTTCTCTTGTTCTTTGCCCACTAGCTCATCCCACTCTTCATCTTCATCGGTGGCGGGGCAACCATGAGCATGATGTACTTGGGCCGTCTGGCTCTGAAAAACCCTGATGTCTCGTAAGTCTCTGTCACATCTGAGAAAGTATAAACTAACATAGTGTTTTCTTCAGCACTCAGTTGGCTTTTTATTAAACCTTTGTGTGTGTTTTTAAGGTTTATGATAATGATGAACGCTGATGAACTCACATTAAAGAGTTTTCTTATTTTATGTCCTCAGATGGGATCGCAAGAACAACCCCGAGCCCTGGAACAACCTGCAGCCCCAACAACAGTACAAAGTATGAGCCTTAATGTACATTTTTTACCTTAATAACTTCTTAGCTTCTGATGCATGGTAATCACTTACCGTCATTTGTTTATACCTCTTTATATGGCTGCTTTATACCGCAAGCCATTTCTGTTATCTTGCCTCAAAGTCCATATTGCCTCCCTCATACTGATTGTCGCATTTCCAGCTATTTACAGTTAACATGGACTACTCCAAGCTGAAGAAGGACAGGCCTGATTTCTAAGTTGCTGTGTCTTCGCACCTACATGTCTCTGACTTTGTCGTCAGTGGAATGAGCCTTTGCACTCTTTGCCAAATACAAAACAAACCCGACACTGAATGAAGGTTGAATCACACTGCGTGCTGCACTCTTCAGTCAGATCATTTCCAGTGTGAAGGAGGAAAGGGATCATTCACTTATCAATGATTGTTTGAATGAAACAGGCAACCACCTGTTTCACTAATTGAAGAATTTATTTTCGACTTTGTGTTAATTATTAAAACTATTTAAATCACATGTCTCACTTTCATGTTTATTTTTGTGCACAGTTTAAGTCCACAGTAGCTTTGACAAAAGCCTTAAAGCACACTAGAAATCACAGCTTCAGGGTTTTATAAGCAGAGGTACGTTTTTGGTGGTATGCTATATTGAGATAGGATCAGGTAGCATGAAAGGTGCCAAGTGATGTTGATGCGAAGATAAACAGTGTATGTAAAGTATTTGACCTAATGAGCTCCTAAATCAGGGGAAGTCCAGTCATTTCCTGTCACACATTGAGGTTTTGCAGTCTTTGGAGAATACATCTAGCCTGGCTCCGCCATCCTACATACTTATACGCTCAATTTTCATTTCCCTTCAGTACAAATGAAATGCACAAGAGTCTGGTAGGACCAGGCTAGAATACATCCACAGTGTACTGCAGCTGCTTTGATTTCATCAAATTATTATAGACCATGTCAGTGACACTACAGCAGGTCAGGAGAGGTGACAACCACTGATAATGTGTTATTAACCAACATTGGCCACATTAGGACAAATCTCTCATTACCACTTGTCAGATCTGTTTTTCACCTTTTCTATAATTGTATTAAATTAATTTTGTTTTCCAAATTGTAACACCAAGATCTGACACTACAACTTGTTTTATACTGACAAGGATCTACATTGTTTTTAAGGAGAAGTTTACATTTAATGTTTTGACAGCCTAGATTTAAAAAAAACTTATTTAGTCTTTATGAAAAAGGTTGTATCATTTGTTTGTTTACAAATCTAACCTATATATTAGCTCAGTATAAATGGGACATTTTCTTTTAAGTATAACACGACATGCATTATCTTGTTCTCCCATAATGTCCTTACTATATGGTAATTATTCTTTAATTATACACCCCGTCTCTTAAGAGATGTCTAATTTAAACAATTTCCTCTCCCTAATAACTAACATTTTAGTTCATCAGAACACAGTATGTTTAGTGCTTGATAATTTTGGTTTTATTCGATCCATCCTGCTTGTTTTGAAATCTACCAGCGGGTATTGCTTTTTTTGTGGCCAGCAGAGTGTGCCGTTACAGTAACAAATGGAAAACATATTCTGGTAAGAAATACAGTTATCCTGCAGGGACATTATGCTACTTTGAGTGGACAAGGGAACTGATTTAAAAAAAAATGTTTTTACACAAGTCAAATAAAAAATATAGGCAATTTAAAATATATTTTGTATATTCTCTACAAAATACTGAAATCCGTGTTCACTTGATTCTTCAGTTGGTGGCGATAACGCTCCGGTTGGTGGCAAACCGCCATTTAGCTAAAATAGAAGAAGAAGAAGATCGCCTTCTCGCGATATTCCGCTTAAAAATAACGCGGGACAGTGGGAGAAATTAATCCGTTGTAACTACAACCGTGGTTGAAAGAGAGAGAACATTAGACAGTCAACAGAGGGTAACAAATGTTCAACTAGATACACCTTGTAATAAATTACATTGTCCTCAGCGCAGCTCTGTTTGTTGGACTCTCCCGATATATATAAAAGCAGCAGCTTAACACGGTTAACGCGTCTGTTTACCGTTGGCAAACGTTTGTTAGCTAACAGCAGCTAACCAGCTGACTGTAGCTCGTTTTCTAAATGGATCCTACGGAGGACTTGTCTGCTCGGGTCCTGCTGAAACATATTCTGAGCACCGAGACACCCAGGACTCCCATCACCCGCAGGTACTTCAACAGCAGCTTGACCTTTTATTATTATTATTACGTTTTTTTTTTTCTGGGAAAGAACTTACGAAGTAAAACTATTGGTGTTTAATGCTTTAATAACTAAAGCTAGCTAAGTTAACGTTAATGTTAATGCTACCCTTAACTAGCTATATATCCTAGATCTGGCATGGTAAGCTTTAATTTGGTTGCTTGTGCTGAACGTATGCTAAGCTCAGCTTGAATTAAACTAAGAGTAAAACTATTTCCACACTAACGTCTTAAGGTTACACCTGACACAGTGGTCGGGCAATTTACCACATCAATTCTTCATTTTCCAATAGTTAGACATGAGTCTCAATAACTTTGTATCCAGTATTTTACTAATCATGAGCTGTCTTGTCTAAGTGCCTCCAAACCACAGAGTAGCAGCGCAACCAGAACCAGCAACAGACTGAGCAGGAATGACGCTGGTGCCCAAACCCCACAGGACATCCTAAGACGTAGCCTGAGACATAAAATACGAGAGGTGAGTCCGGCGACCAAAGTTAGGGCTGATGATTAACATGCTTATGATTCTCTTAAAGTTGACCTACTGTATCTACCTTCTTTCCAGAGTATAACCAGGCAATCCCTGCCCGCTACTAAAAGGAGGACTACCTCAGTCGTGCTCAGAAAGTTGCCTTCCTCAACCTCAATGCTGTTTGATGATGGAGACACACCGCGGCACATACTCAAGAACATCATGCTGACCGGTATGTGCATGGGCCTGTCTTTATTCACACATAATGTTGCAGCTGTTTGTTGTCCTTTTAACCCATGTCATTTGTCATATGATTCAGAGCCTGTGAAGTCCCCTGTGGTTCATGAAAAAGCTGCGTCAGAAGAGCCACAGCCATCTTCATCCGCCTCCAGCATCACAAGGAAGCGTCCTAGGTGAGTTGTGTGTGTAACATAAATTCCAAGTTTCTGACATTTGGGATGTCTATCCAACAGTAGGATAAGTTGCATGGATGTTGGTTGTGAGGAATCAAATTTGTATGTCATTGCTGTGCCATAACAACATTTCCCCCCCCCCCTTACTTGCAGTCTCTTCAGCAATATAGACCTTTTGTATGCAACTGGCTAAATTATGTTGTGTTATGTATAACAGGTTAATATTTGCTTGACTTTCAGTTTAGAGCTTTCAGGGTTGGACTTGCGTTGATATATTGGCCGGAGTGGGCACCCATAGAAGCACTGAACAGGGAAGGAGATCGGAACCTTAATGAAACGATTTCGCCTGAGTTTAACGTAACGCTTTTTGAAAACCGTCTTAAAGATGGAAAAGGTAAGTGTATTGATAGGCTTAAATGTTGGATTTTGTAAGATTCTGAGGATGTTTTTTTTTATTGTGAATTGACACATTTGGGCAGAACACACACACACACACACACACACACACACACACACACACACACACACACAGAGAGGACTGAAACTGTGTAATGCGCAATACTGTAGATACAACTGTTTAGTATTTATTCTCTTATTTATTTTTGTTTATCTTTAGAGTCTTCTTGTACATTTTTGCACTATCCCTTGCTGCTGTAACATTGTGAATGTCCCTGTTGTAGGATTAAGGATTTTGAATCTTTAATTTACATTAGATTTGGAGCGTTCTCATTATACTCCTACAAGAATGGGAGGATGGTGATGGATGTTGTAGAAACATATGAGCTGTATCAGTGAACAGTATGTTTTATTGACTCGCTGATGAATGCTTGTGCTTACAGATGTTGAGGAAAATGAAGAATCAATACGTGACCATTCATCGCTTTCTTTGTCAAGGTAAAAAACTACAATGTTCTGTTTTATTTTACATGGAAAAATCTCGCTGTTTACAGTGTTAATGAGTGAAAATATTACTATATGGTCCGTCCAATCTGTTTTGCAGTTCCACTTCTCTGAGTTTAAAAACCCCCTTTGTGGATGTTCGGACTGAGAAAAAGGGTTTGCAGAGAAGAGTTTCTAACCGTCGAAAAATCTCAGAAGAAGAATTTGGCGCTGCTGTAAATAAAAGGCAGATGGCAGGTAATTATAATGATTCAAATACTCTTCCTAACCTACCAAAAAAAGTCCTTTTTGTTCCATGTGTGGTCATATCTATAAAAAGTCAATGAGAGAACCGATTAATTGATTTATTAACTTTTTTTTATTGACCATTTAAACTGTAAATTGTCTAAAATAATGAAAAATGCCCCCTAGTAGTACCCAGATGATAGTAGACTCATCAGCAGCCATACAATTGTGTTTTTAATTAATTGTTTTTGTCAATTTCTTTTTGCATTTGATTCATTTTAATTGGTTAATTAATTGATGGCTTTAACATCAGGCCTTTTTAATCTAAAAATGGTCCCCTCCGATGTATTCTGACCCGTTATAAAGTATATTTAAATTTACATTATAAATTCCATCCCAGCTACACGAGCAAGCAGGTGGAAGGAAGCAGATATAGCTGTTACGGTTTGGAAGGGAGGCACAAATAGTGTAGTATGTATGAAAATAATGGGGTTATCTGCAACTGCTGCCCTCAGTGTCATCATGCTGATGGTTTTTCTTTTGTGGTTTTCTCCCTCCCTTCCTGTCACCTAGGAGTGAGCAGCTTTGTGCAATTGGAACGGGGTCTTAGTGAGACTGAGGACTTCACTTTGGGCCAAAGCAAACTCAGTGAACCTGATATCACGGCCGATATCCTCCAGTGTGACACGGCTCTCTACGCCCGGCCTGATGCCATGACCTCCAGCTTTTCCTTTGTTGCATCTCAGGACAAACCAACAGTGTTGGCGTCTCAGTTTCAGAAACAGATGGAGCAGGAGGAGCAGATGGAGGCAGAGCAGAGCAAGCTGGGGACAGAGAAGTCAACGTATTCATTTCCAACTGAAGAGGGGGCTGAACCTCAGAATGAAAAATGTTTTTCTCAGTCTGAGAAGGATGCGGATGCAGCTGAATTTCAAAAGGAGAAAGAGAAGAGTACAGCTGATGGCCGTCTTGAAGATGCTGCCGCCATGTCTGAGGAAGAGGAATGTATAGCTGAATCCCAGACAAGTGTAAGCAATGATACAGCCGAGTCTGAGGAAGAGGAAAACGGAGTGGAAGCTGAGAAAGGTGCAGCTGATTCTCACACTGAAGAGGATGCTGCAACCAGGTCTCAGTCTGAGGAAGAGGAGCCTGCAACAGACTCTCAAACTGAAGAAGGAGGTGCAGATGACTCTCAAACTGAAGAGGAACAATGTGGAGTTGATTCCCAACCTGAAGAGGATGTTACAGCCAGGTCTCAGTCTGAGGAAGAGGACTGTGCACCAGACTCTCAAACCGAAGAAGAAGGTGGTGCAGGGGACTCCCAAACTGAAAAAGAAATTGCTGTTGATCTGCAGTGTGAGGAGGATGTTGCAGCCAGGTCTCAGTCTGAGGAAGAGGAGGATGTTGCAGCCAGGTCTCAGTCTGAGGAAGAGGAGGATGTTGCAGCCAGGTCTCAGTCTGAGGAAGAGGAGGATGTTGCAGCCAAGTCTGAGGAAGAGGACGATGTTGCAGCCAGGTCTCAGTCTGAGGAAGAGGGGGATGTTGCAGAACACCAAAGTGAAGGAAAAAAAGAGTCCCCCTTTCCCCCTTTTAAAAATAAAAGGGAGGTGGTTTTTTTTTTTTTTCTCCCGGAGGGGGGGGGTTTGGGGGGGCCCTTGGGGGGAAGTTTTTGTGCATGGACATCAGAACAGCAGGAACAGGACTTGGAACACATCGGTCAAAGGGCTAGGCGCTCTGAGGGTAGACTCATTATGCCTGTCAAAGAAGCAGGTGAAGATTTGGCAGACACCACAGAGGCAGGTAAGGACATCAAAACATAAAAATCTCTCAGTGTGGGTTTAACTAACAACTATTTTTATTATTAATAAAGCTGTCAAAAGAGAGAAGCAGCAGGCCCTTAAATTAGAAAAGCTGGATCCACCAGATGTTTGGTGTTTTGACTTAATAAACAATTTAAACAATAAATCAATTTTCAGAAATGGTTGGCATTGGCAATTACATTTCTGTGGATCGACTGATTAATTCACCAATCATTTCAGAACTAGTATGAATAATACTAATTATTTTATTGGCTATACTACATTATCCTTGTAGTGTGATATAGTGAAACAAAGACATAAACTAAGCCATTCTTACAATACTGATGTTCATCTTAATATTGTTGAGGTTTAGAATATCATACCTGGTTGATAATCAATATGTTTTGATTGAATGATAGTTACAAGTTAGAACCATTGCTATATTTCCCAGCTCTAAATAAAATGACAGGCATGTCAAGGTATTTTGAAGTTCTAAGTGTGGTTGTTTGCATGCAGGCTGGTCTGATGGCAAGTCCAAAGCACACAGCAGCCTGGAAATGGAAAGCCGTGAGAGTGGTCAGCTTCGTGTTGGGATCCCTGACTTGGCTGAGTCCTCAACCCAAAGACTGAAAGATGCTTGTTCTACAGAAGGCGAGCCTGATGCCGATGAAGAGAACTCCTTTAATCTTCCGGAGAGGACACATGATATTGAAGAAAGTAGGCACCGGAGTGACCATTCACCTGAAGAAGCTGCTCAACAGGAGGAAGAGTGGGAGGATGAAGAAGATGAAGAAGAGAGTGATGGTGTGTGTGTGTGTGTCTGTGTGTCTGTGTGTCTGTGTGTCTGTGTGTCTGTCTCTTTAAAAAAAATGAGAATAAGAAAAACATTTTTTTTGTTTTCTAAAACCTTCAGAGATCTCCAGCAAGACTCCAGCATTTGTCAGACAGAAAATGAACTTTTTTCAGCCCGATGCTCAGGCCTCCCCTTCTGTCTTTAAGAATATTCAAGCCAGGTTAGTTGCACTTTCTGCTACACTGAAACATCTAGTCCATTTTTTATTTCATTTGTTCACATTATAACACTACAGATATAATGGAGCCAGGCTGATAAAACATTGTCCAATTGGAATGTCAGACATATAGTTTTTAAAAAAATCAAATGTTATTAATTTATGTTACTGACAAGTTCTTTTAATATCTTTTATGCCAGCAGTAGTACAGGTGAAGCCTTTTCTGCACCTAAACCAAAGCAGGTGAGACAGAGGAGGAAAGGGCCGGCTAAAAAAGAAGCAAGCCTTCCTAAGAGCTACCTAATGGGCGTGTTCAAGCACTTTGCCAAAACGAATGTCTCTGCAGATGTGTACCCTGTACTACAAGACATGTAAGTAACTATGACTATAGAGGGTTTTGAGTGTTGAGACTGATTAAAGGTGCTGTAGGTAGGATTGCGATGATCCAGGACTTAGCCCAAAAATTTGAACATCGACAACTTCTCAGTTCCTCCCCCCTTTCTGCTGAAGCCCAAAATGGTCTCCTAAGCCCCTCCCCCCACAAGGGAGAATGACTAGGCTCGTTCGAGATGAGCCAGATCTGCGCAGAATCGATCACCGGCGATCGGCGCCCAATGCATGCCGGTTAGATTTGTGTCCGACTTGATCCCGACTTGCTCTGACGTCATGCACACGTGGGCAACGATAATCTCACGAGACCAAGGCGGCCGCAGTTCTGAGACGCAGGTAGCGCAGTTGCTTTTCACCAACTGCAAGAACGCCAGCGACGCCAGGGCGCGGAAAGCGCCGGGTCTCAGCTGATCGAACAGCTGATCGGTTCAGAATCGACTCAACATGATGACGTTTTATATAAACTTTTTATTGGTTTTGAATCGGAGGGATTTTAACTGTTATTTGTCTCATTTAAAGGCTTATTCTGTACAGAACACCTGTTGTAAGGCTGATAGTTATATTTAGAAATCAGAGAGACTAAGTCTGTTCAGATTACGGATCATTTATAGTCTGTTGGTAATTAAAATCAGCAACAGATCGCATGTAGAGAATTTTGACAGCTACTCTGTCATAATAAAAACAACTAGAGACTGTGTAGGAGCTGATATATGGGTCTGATAACATTTTATTAAATCGGAATCGGACCCGAACGGACCACAGTGTTTGTGTCACTTCCTGTTCAGCCTGAAGGCTGCTGGAGTCAGCTGGAAAACTGTCCGACTTGAGAGCGGACTTTTGTCACCGCCCCAGTCTGCTGCCGCCTGCTCTCGTCTACTTTACAGGCGAGGCGCAGTTCATCTCGAACGAGCCTAATGTGTGTGCATGAGCAGTGATTGACATGCAGTTAGACACCCCCCACCCCCACCCCCCAGCCCTGATTGGTGTATCTTAACAGGGAGCTGTGGATTTTTGCATATTGCACTAAAGGCTGTAGGTGGTGCCAGAGGAGCCAGATTTTTATTTGTATTTATTACCTGCTTCATGTAGTTCTATTGGAACATAGGGTCAGTTTCAGCAAATATGACAGAAAGTTAGTTTTATAAGTCTGGGTTCCCTTGGCTAAGGTTTTTTTTCTTTTCTTTCACTGTAATATGGTGATGACGTCATGGATTTCTACCTGTATCGTGTACACTTGCTGCATTGTAATTCACTGTCTTTAACAGAATGGATAAATACTTTGACCGGCTGGCAGTGGACTTGGAGACCTATGCTGTTCATGCAAAGAGAAAAACCATTGAGGTTGAAGATGCTGAACTGCTGTTGAAAAGGTAGGTGTGTTGTGTGCTTCAATGAGTTTTAAGGCAACATATATGATGATTTGTGATTAATCAAAAGTTTTTAATGTGACAACACATTATTAAAGATTCATAAAACTAAGACTAACATAAACGTAAATGCTTGTTAACTGGATGACTGCAGCATTTAAAAAAAGTCAAAGCATTAATTAATATATGATTTCCTTCATACTGGACTTTCAGTTCCAACTTGTCATTTAATCCTCAAACCTGCATTAAATGATTTTTTTGGCCACTTGGGTGCAGTTCAAGAAGCTAGAAACACAACCAACATATTTAATCACCTTATGGAGTTATGGCAAACATGTACACAGGCACTCGATCCGCTGTTAAAACATACTTTTTATTAGAGCAGCTAAAACAAAATACATATAGAAATGCATGTTAAAAACCTTTTAACTACAAGTGGAGCAATCACATATGGTTCCAGTTACATCATTAAAGCAACACTAGAGAACTTTTCCCGCTTCGGTCCCCCTACAGGTTGGAAGCGTAATTGTCCCATTATGTCTCATTCAAACTACAGATCCGCCACCCGATCTAGCAAACTTGCATAGTGCGGTTATAGCCGGTAGAGAGCCGCAAAGCGAATGCAGGAGTGCCATTCACCCTGTTAAGAGTTTTATAAACCACTGAAACGATTTTGGAAAAATGAAAACATTATTTTAAGTTACAAAAAGTTCTCTAGTGTTGCTTTAAAGTCTTAACACAGACCTGAGACCTCAAACACATCAAC
Source organism: Perca fluviatilis (assembly GCF_010015445.1). Classification (NCBI taxonomy): domain Eukaryota; kingdom Metazoa; phylum Chordata; class Actinopteri; order Perciformes; family Percidae; genus Perca; species Perca fluviatilis. Next base: position 16,144,616 of record NC_053132.1, on the reverse strand, counting down.
TCACATTGACGAAAAGCAAGAATTCTACAGACAGCTGTAATGCTGTCAGACATAGAGTATGAAGAAATAAATACTGCCACTCTAGGATTACGCTGACCTCTAGACTGACATGAAAGGTAAGCACGAAGAGCTCGAATTCTGAAATATCCCTCAATGCAACATTCATCTATGATAGCACAAATCTTAACCGTATACATAAGAAAAAAGTCTGACACTTTACATTAGTTTTCTTACTATTGACTTAGCTGGTGTGTTTTTGCACTCTGCAGACAGGGTCATGTGAATGACAAGGTGCCAGTGGAAGTTCTCATTGAGAAGTATCTTCGTATGGACCAGCGCAAGCTCCTGATCCCCATTGCAACCAGTGGAAATGTTGTTATCCCTAAAACGCGGAGATAATTGTTTTTATATACAGCTGCAATTTATTTTGTCTGGTTTCATCTTTGGACTGTTATACATATTACTTGCACTGCATTTGATTTGGATAAGCATTGTCTCCATTTAATGTTGTTAATCAGAATATAAAGGTTTCTGTACGTGTATAAATATTTGTTGACAAGAATTAGTTTTTGTATGTGATGTCTGTATAGCTTTTTCCTGTCTGTATTAGGCCGGCCACACACTGCCTGCGTGGCGTGAGCGTGGCGTTTCTGTTGCGTTTCAGCTGCGTTGCGGCTGCGTGGACTTTTGTGTCTTTTCACACCAGAAACGTGTCTGACGCAGTGCTGCTGTTAGCCTTGTGTCGACACGTTTCCCATTGATAAAATGAAATATATACATGTTAAATATAAATATATACTGATTTGATTATAGCAGAGACAACGTCGGCAGTATTGACGGCAAAATAGGCTACAGAATATTTTGTTCTGTATTGGCAGGTGCAATATTTGAAAATTGATAATTTTTTTTTTTTAAATTACATTTATATCTGCATTTATGTCAAAACCTAGAGACTTTCAAACATCAAAATGTCATTTATTAATATGTATTTGTGTCAAAATGACATATAAACATATTTTTGTATTCTATTTTGCCTGGAAACGCTTCCAACACACTTCACGTTTCTCGTGAAAAATAGGCGTTGGTTCTATTTCTAGCATGCACGCGTTTTCGGCACGAGCCGCACCTGAGACGTGCGTGTCATGCAGGCAGTGTGCAAACTAACCTGTTAACATGGGAGCCAAAATAAAAACGGACACGCCACGCAGCCAGTGTGAAGCCGGCCTTACTATACTGTGTTTGGAGTGTGGTTATATATCTGTACATAATGCAACCATTTTCTGGTTGACAACAGTGCTTTATAATTAGAAGTACAAATATCTGTCAACTTTCTTAATTTATCCTTTTGTGCATATATATTTTTTTCTGGCAAATTTTTTTCTGTGCAGGCTTTAAAAATTAAAAGATGTTGAAATAAAGATAAATTGACACTAAACTAGTATTCCCCCTTCCGAGTGGCTTTGTTGACCCATTTGAAGAAATAAGTTGAAGCATAAGTTTAAAGCATTGATCTTTATTAAAAGTAATGCTAATGCAGATGGATGCCATTTGAGTGTTTTCCCTTGATATGTCAGACCATGCTGTACTTGACAATTGTTGTGGAAGCATTTAAATTGTGCATTTACAGAATGGTCAGATAGTTTGGGCAAAAAGCTGCCATAGTTATGTCTTTTTAAAGGAATATATTGGAGGAGAAAGTACCATTTTGACAGGGATTTGTGCTGGCAGGTCGTACTGTCCAGTGCTTCACCCGTCCACTAGATGGGGCAAATTAATTACAACTAACCCTTATCACTATCGTTAGCTGAATTAATGGAAAACCTCACCTGCTCGACATGAATGAGCCAGTGGATATAGAGATTAATTCTATCAATGTCCTAAGTTAGAACTTTACCGGTTTATACTCTTGGTGTGCTGTGTTATTAAGCACAAGGCAGTAGCTCATCCAGTCTGCTGATTTAATTAAGATACATTTGTTTTTAATGGTGGTTAAGTTGAACACTGGCCCCAGCATCCATGTGAATGAACTATAGACAAAGATATTAGTTATTTCTTTTCACCCAATATAAATAGGCAAGGAAGAGAGAGAATGTGTTTGTGTGTGTGTGTCTGTGTGTGTGTATATATGTATATATATATATATATATATATGTATATGTGTGTATATATATATATATATATATGTATATTATATAATATATATATTTCAGAATTTGTACTGTATATATATATTTATATATATATTATATTATATAATATAGATATTTCAGATTTTGTACTGTATATGTATATTTTATATATATATATATATAAAATATACATATACAGTACAAAATCTGAAATATTTGGCTGTAGCAGAAGGCAGGTTGTTCGCCGAAGGGTTGGAGAGCGGTACAATAATGAGTGTCAGCAGGCAACAGTGAAGCATGGTGGAGGTTCCTTGCAAGTTTGGGGCTGCATTTCTGCAAATCTGTCCCTGTGACGACCCTTTGCCTCCAAGACAGCATCAATTCTTGTAGGTACACGTGCACACAGTTTTTTGAAGGAACTCGGCTGGTAGGTTGTTCCAAACATCTTTGATAACTAACCACAGATCTTCTGTGGATGTAGGCTTCCTCAAATCCTTCTGTCTCTTCATGTTATCACAGACAGACTCGGTGATGCTGAGATCAGGGCTCTGTGGGGGCCATGTCATCACTTCCAGGACTTCTAGTTCTTCTTTACACTGAAGATATATTCTTAATGACCTTGGCTGTATGTTTGAGGTCATTGTCCTGCTGCAGAATAAATTTGGGGCCAATCATATGCCTCCCTGATGGTATTGCATGATGGATAAGTATCTGCCTGTATTTCTCAGCATTGAGGACACCATTAATCCTGACCAAATCTCCTACTTCATTTGCAGAAATGCAGCAACCTGCAGACACTCATTATTGTACCGCTCTACAGCCCTTCGGCGAAAAACCTGCCTTCTGCTACAGCCAAATATTTCAGATTTTGTTCTGTGTATATATATATATATATATATATATATGAGATAATATCCTTTTTTATTAATGGTCTGTAATATGGCTCCGAGATAGCAGGGGGCGCTCTGTGTGAGTCTGTCTGCCAGTTCTACAGACAGCTAGCCTGCTAGCAAACAACAACAGAAGATCCCGGACAACTAGCGTCATAATTTAACCCAACACAAAGGTAAGACCGTCTATAAATTAAACAGAAAGCAGTAATATACGGACTTTAGACTTAAAAGCACACGACGAAGACTGTTAGGTTGTATTTTCAGTTGCCGTTTTTGCGGCTATATCCCGACCTTTTTGTTTGGCTTAGCTAGGTTAGCTACTAGCTAACTAGCTCGATCAGTTAGCTGGCGTGCTATCGTCAGATTGGATTATTAAGATACAGTATTTTAAAAGGTATCAGAACTTGTCAGCACTGTATGGTGGCTTATTTTTCTGATTGACCACACTGATGTTTGCACGTAGTTGAAGTAAAAAGCAAGTTTAAAGTAAGATACCATTCTCGATTATCTGTATTGTTGGCAGGTTAAGTACCTGCTACTGTCACCGCCTACATTTATATGTGCAAAGTGTTTCAGAGTTTCAGTCCCCAATGTTTTCTGCTACAATTAAAAGCTCAGTAGGTTGATAATTATACTTTGAATATGGCTACGTTTAAATGTGAAATGACAATACAGTACAGGCCAAAAGTTTGGACACACCTTCTCATTCAATGCATTATATTATTTATTTTCATGACTATTTACATTGTAGATTCTCACTGAAGGCATCACAACTATGAATGAACACATATGGAATTATGTACTTAACAAAAAAGTGTGAAATAACTGAAAACATATCTTATATTTTAGAGTCTTCAAAGTAGCCACCCTTTGCTTTTTTATTAATAAGGGAAACAATTCCACTAATTAACCCTGACAAAGCACACCTGCGAAGTGAAAACCATTTCAGGTGACTACCTCATGAAGCTCATTGAGAGAACACCAAGGGTTTGCAGAGTTATCAAAAAAAGCAAAGGGTGGCTACTTTGAGGAATCTAAAATATTCGACATGTTTTCAGTTATTTCACACTTTTTTGTTAAGTACATAATTCCATATGTGTTCATTCATAGTTTTGATGCATTCAGTGAGAATCTACAATGTAAATAGTCATGAAAATAAAGAAACACATTGAATGAGAAGGTGTGTCCAAACTTTTGGCCTGTACTGTATATATCACACAAATATATATTTGTGATTAATAGATGTCAAGAACAAGTGTTTTTGTCATCGGCCTTCATCATACTTCTTTATAAGAGCCATTTAATTTACTGTAACGTTAGTTGATAATTTATTATAGTATGCTTAGTCTTACAAGTGATCATGTTGTTGGGGTGTTTTCTCAAGCTGCCCAGAAACTAAGTGATGAGTAAGGTGTGACCCTTAAGGAGTGAACAGTTCTATCTTCTCAATAATGGCACATCAGTACATGCACAGCACAGTGGTACGATTGGGTCAGGTTCACTGGAAACAGACAAAACACCACAGCAGTGATACCACTTATAATATAATTTCTTCTCACAGAAAGTTCATTCCTGTATCTCTCATGCTGGCGGTGAACACAGTAACATGAACATTGGCATCTGTATGAAGATTATTTTGTAATTCTTTTTGTCCAGACTGTTTTGGAGAAGAGTTGATTCTATACATTTTTTGGTCACAGTTTGTAGTGTAAGTAATAACATTATATTATAATGATTTGTGATGCTTTTGAATACAAATGTAACCTATGAGACAAGGCTTGGCTTTCTTGCAGCACCTGCAAGCACTACTTGTCTTTTTGCTAGCTACATTTTTGTCGAAGTGCTGCTACACAGCAGACTTAAAGTGGTCCTCAGTTTTTAGAGTATCTCTTTGCCTTCCAGATATACTGAGCATACATAAGTCAGTTTAGCTGAGCTCACCTTTAGTGTGATGGCCCAAAGTAAAACCTACTGCGTTTGTGCATTTTGTCTACAGTGTACACAAGAAATGCAATTCGGAAAACTCTAATCTTTTTTTTTTTTTACTTGACAATGCATGTAATCAGATTTTTGTATCATGAAAGTGAGTCATACTTTTTTGTTTCATCCCAAGTTAACCAAGTATTTTAAAATTGTTTCTTTTCTGGAACCTGAGGTCAGATTTCTGGGTTGAACATGTTGATTCACAATTTGATTTTAGCCCTACATTAACATGTGATATGTTGAATACGATGGAGCTTTTAGTGATGTGGACATTGATATGATCCAGTTGCATTTTTCTTAAATTATAAATAAGGCCAGAAGCAAAGACTTTTTTTGTGAGTTTATTAATCATAATGGCAGTTCTCTTTTCTTAGGATGGTTTCCTGTTGCAGATTCCAAGAAAAAGTAATACCACTCATTCATGATAACTCTCAAATTAACCAAATTTGAAAAATAGCAATAATGTAGTCTAGTTCCACTGCTCCTCAGCTGTTTCTAAAACTCCCATTTTAAAGATGTGAAGACTAGTGTTTTGTGGCCTACAGAAGTGTCAGCCCTTCGAGGTCAACACATCAACTGTAACTGTTGGTAATGGTGTGAACCAGGTGACTGGAGACATTAGATATGCATTGAGGTCCCTCCTCCCTTTAACCTTCCGTACCTGGCGAAGTGAGGTGGGTTTTTAGTAAGGAAGTACAGGGAGGAGGTGAAGCCTGGGTGCTAATGGTTTTTTGCCTACTTAAATCCCCTTCAATGTAATTGTGGGTCTGCACAAAGTCAGGGATGAGAGAAAGGCAAGCTGATCGCTGTAGCAAAATCAATAGTTCATACCTCTCTGAGATTGAGTTTTTAGGAAAGGAGGAGCACCATGACCAAGGGCAGAATATGAAATCACTCCCACAGAGGCCCAACACGCGCTGTGCAATCGATGCCCAGTCCCTGTACCAATTATAGTTTTAAGGTTTGTCTGTGGCTTATTGCAGTCCTCAAAGACCAGAGCTTTGGAAATAGACATTGTGTTCACTGACACTTCGACAAGGGTTGCAATTTTTTCATCCCCCTTGGAAATTGCCGTCTGAAATGCCTCCATACCTCCAGTCTTTAATTTAGAGCAGAGATTGATTTCTTTTTTTTTTGGTAGGGCGAGTGAAATATCAGGTAAAAGTATTGTGGTCATAACTGCCACCTCATGTATCATATCTCCACAGATATACATTCATACATATTTTAATTCAATGGATGCTTGTTTTTAGTTATTAGTTATGCAAGTCCAGGGACTTGCATAACTAATTACGTTATTCTGGCCACTTTAATTGATTAACACTGATGTGAACTTTATACTGATTTGTCGTTACAGGATTTAATGTGGAATAGTCAAAAAGCTAACCTCACTAAGATTTCAATGATCAAACCGTTAGATTGTTTTCCTTTCCTCTACCATCTCCTAGATTTTGAATCAACTTTTTGTTAAAATAGTTTTTCTGTTGGGTAGATTTTGATTGTATGCCATAACATTTTTATAAACCTTTGCTTAGACTATTTGAACACAGATAATCAATGAATATTGGTGATAAGCGAATAGTTTGCCTGGTGAAAGTTCAAATCACAACTTCTCACGCTGCCTTTGACCTGTGCTGGTGATAGTTTTTTAGAAACCGAAGTGTCTTTGATCGATCTTCTTACTTACTGTGTACTTCTTGCAGTTATACATTTTATAAAGTTATACATTTTTCACACAAAATATCACAATTAAAATCTGGAGTATTCAGAGACATTTGCCTCATGGCGGTGCGCCATGCGCCACCCATTCGGCCCGTTACGAGAGCAACTATTATGAGTCTGAGTGAGACGGAGGAAGAGAGCTGTTTTTGCCCGTCAGCCCTGAGATGACATTTTCCTCTGCCATGTGCTTAGAAGTGGTGAATTTACAGCTCACAGCAACTTAATATAATATAGTGTCTGGCTTTTGTTTGATATCTGTGTCTGCAAAAAATGCCTTTTTAGTGAGCTTCCTTTTAGCGATATGCATGTACTCTTGAGTGGATTTAAGATAGACGTTCCCATAGTCTTCCCATTCTTCCTGCTGATTCCTCACGTCTTTAACCACTTTTGTCTTCATAAATCGCAGTTTTTCGGTTCGGCAGCTTATTAAAACTTAGTTATGGGTTCTTTACCCTGTTGGTAGTAGGGGTGTCACGATTCTCCAGGTCACGATTCGATTCTCGATTTTTAAAGCACAGGTTGCTATGCCACTATTCAAATATTATTCGACGATTTAATGCTCAAATGCAGCCTATTATTAATATGTACTACACTACTCAGGCTTATGCATTGTCAATGCCACTATAAGCATGTGGTTGTTACATATTCTGTCCACTAGAGGGAGTTCCAACATCAGCCTGGCCTTGAAGGGGACCTGTCACAGTGCATTGCATTTCCGACACGCTGCTCTCTGTTTACATTCATTTCCCACCACGAGCACACAGCAACACAAATCAACAGAGAACTCTGTAATTCTGTGTAAGTCTAGTGAAGCAGCTCTGTTGTAAAGGCTAACGGTGCTCGTTTAGCACAATTACATCATGTTAGAAAGCAGAGCCGAAACGATTTGTCAAAAAATAAAGTAACAAAAGTGTTAGCCACAATGCTAATGGCATTGATAACTAAGCCAAACGGTGCTGTCGCTGCGAACGTGGTCACTCACTGGAAATCCAAAATACTTCCACACCGGCGACTTCACTGAAAGAGGAGGGGGTTCAAATTCTGTCGATGGGTCTCCTGCATCTGCAGTTGCCATGCTATCTTTTGACTGTCTGTAGCTAAGTTAGGAGTTTGACTCGCAGCACTTCAACACGTGTTTTTTTTCCGCTTGACAAGCCGACTGGACGTGACATGGGGGCGTGGCAGATTTCAAATTAAAATCGAAATCTTGACACCCTTAGTTGGTACTACCACACAGCAGTTTATAGGCATTTTTATGTTGTTTGCTAGCAGACGGAATTGACAATGAGGCACCTTCACGCAATACAAGTCAATCGAGAGTGGAGACTTGTTTTCCTCTACAGTAGTCGTGGGACTTAAATTCTCTGTCTTTTCTCTAAAGTCTCTATGGAGGTCTCTGCCACTACTCAATAAAATAAAAACTACAAAATAGAGAGATAATGATTGAAAATAGTTACTTTGAATGGCTATTGCAGAAAAAATGACGACCATAAATGGAATCAAAATGGAGTTGGATTTTTATGAAAATATTAGGGATTATAACTTTACAATCTATGGCTGATATGTGTTTAGCTATTTCTCCATTGATGGGACTATTTCTCTATTGATGGGACTACCTGTCCTAACATCTGTGTTTACACATCTCAATCCATGAGGAGGAAACTGTTGTGTGCTGGGACTGTTTCAAAGCAGGCTACCTGTCCAATAATCTGTAGTAGATTTCTCTCTCATAGCTCTGTTTTATTTTCTTTTGTCTCCATCTAACCACTTTTTATGGCAATTTATCTCTTCGAATGGTTCCACAGATGGGGGCCCATCTTTTATTTGCCACTTGTTTTTCTATTTGGCTTCTCTCTCACTTTACTTTTCATTTTTTCCCCCTGTACCCCCTTCGTATTAGTCCATCTCATCAGTGTCCACTGTTAAAGAATGAAGAAGATTGGTTGGTTCTCCATTCATTGGATTTATATTAAAAACTGTCTTGAAACTGGGCTGAACCAAGCTTCTGATGTGGACTGTAGACTTGGTAATGTAATTAGAGCTGTGGTAACACAACACATTTCTCCTAGTCCATTGAGGTCACATTGGACTAATTATCTGGACTCGAATCAAGATATGCATACTCAAAGTGGTAATGTTGTGAATATACATATTCTAGTTAGAGTAATAACCCCTTTCGCTTCAAGAACAGGCTTTTTTCTCCTCGACTGTGACTTAGTAGTATCGCTCAGTTCCAGCAGAGTGTCTAGCAGGGTACATCCTGTCCCATCCAAAAAGGTGTTCTATTTGCTAGTGCAGGCAATTGTACTACACTGTTAATGTGTAGAAGATATCGTTGAAGACCATAGAAGTGTTCCAATTTCATACTACATATAACTACTATACAGCATAAAGGAAAATGTGCAGAGCATAAATGTTTTCCTAAAGATGTAATTGCTTAAATTTTGTTTTCTGAGATGTTCCTCCCACCGTGGTCCTGTTTAAATTATTTTAGATTTATTTTCCTCCAGTTTTCTTTGAGAATTTAATTGTGGGACAAAAGTTACAGACATCTGTGTGCATCCTCAATTATGTCACTTGACCTGTAAGTCCGGTGCATATATATTAGGCTATAGCTGTAATTTGAGATTTCAGACAGATCATAGTCATTTTGAATCATCACAATCGCACAATACTGCGATATTACGGTACTTTATTTGCATCTACAAAATGCGACTTAATTTCACAATCGGCATTCTGACCATCACATAAAATGTGATTTAAAGGATTTATGGAATTTGTATTTGCTGTTGTATTAAAAATTATTCACACCATTACAGCACTAAATCAGTTTAAGTCTGTTGTAAAATGTGTCTTGCATTCAGTTTTCAGTCTGATGTTACAATTCACATAGCATTTAAGCAGCATCACTGTCAATGCATCACCTTCATTCAGTGTAACCATCGGGAGCAGAAAGCGCATCTCCCAGCCGTCACAATTTGTTACGCTGCATTTTGATCCAAATTGAATTTATGGATGAAGACATTAAAGGCTCTGGGTGTGAGAGGAAGGTAGAGACAGATGAAGGGTTAGAGGAATGGTGAAATAGAAAAAAAAGCTATTGAACAGTGGGAACAGTGGGATTGGCCACAGATTAACAGTATCAGGGCCAAGAAAGAAACTGATTGGTATTATAAAAAGTGAAAAGCATTGTGAAAAACAGTAGGCTTACATTGTTCAGCCACTGACTTTGCAGCAAGATGGAAAAGGCTTATGAATCTGGCATTGTGCCAAAAGGTGTTGAAAAGCGGGCAACCTTTTTATCCCATAACTGTACGTACACACCGCCGCCGACTTGAGCTTCTAAAGATACAGGAAGTCATTAATTTTCAATGGAAGCTGGCTTCTCTCAGCTGCAAGGAGCGTCAAAACTGTCGGCGTCGCGTTTTGGGCGTTTTGGGCGTTTTGAGCGTCCAGAGCGTCAATCAGAAAGTTGAAAGTATGTCAACTTTATGGTAATGAGCAATGACGCGGTTCAGCGGCAAGCAGCGGCAAACGCCAGCAACCAATCGGAATATAGACGTCCTTCGCGCTGGCTGATCCCAGAGAAACATACGATGTAAACTTTCGTTACTACCAAAACATTAGCTCCGTGAAAATGGAGGAAAATCTCATAATCGCCGTTGCTGGGTTCCCCTATCATTTATGATATGACGTTGTTTGCGTATAGGGACCAGTTAACGTTACCGGCTGCCGGTCACCTCGTTTCTAAACAGTCCGCTCGCAGTGAAGTCCTGCACGGATCAACAGCTGGCAGCTGCTTGCTCTGCCTGCATTCTGCTGCAGTTCAGCGGCTAACGAGCGAGTTAACTGCTAGCAGACACCGCTGCGACCAACAACCAATACAAATTCTGTCATTATATATGTAATTTATAAAAGGTTTCTAGTGTCAGTGTGTTGGCCGTGCAGTGGCTGCTTGTGCTTTTTCTTCAATCGTGTGTTGAACATGATCGAAGAATGCTGCCACGTCAGAGCGGCCAAAGCGTCAAACAGCTTCCCCGTACTTTCTGACAAGCGTCCTCGACAGGGCGGCCAGAGCTTCTTTGCAGCTCAAGTCGGCGGCGGTGTGTACGTACAGTAATTAAGCTTTGACACTGACTTACTGTATATGTTGTCTAGAGGTGTAACGATACATCGATCGATATATCGATTCAATCCTCAATGATCCAATATTACAGTTACAAAGTGAAAATATCGATACATCGTCATCTTTAAGATGCGCCTTCATTTTGATATTCCCACTTTATATTCTTTTTATTAAAACAAGTAGTTTCTTTACTGCCACTGAAACCCTGTCAGCTTACCTCAAGGGAATTATTGGGAATTATTGTCCTGCATGAGTAAGGACAAGGTTGTCTGTTCATGCTGCTGATAGGGGTTAATAATGTACTGTGTATATATTTTTTTATTTTTACAGCAAACCAATTGTACTGGGGTGATGTCTTCATTTTGAATTTCCTCCCTTTCTCTAAATTGCTTATTCTGTTTATGGTCGCGGTCGGTTGGAGCCTATCCCAGCACACACTAGATATTTTAATCTCTAATATTAAAGAATACTGTATGCTTCTTAGTTAATGTTTGTGAAAAAATATCCAAATACATAAATATAATCCAAATCCCATGAAAAGACCAAAATTTAACAATTTGTTAGTTCATCTTTCTATACTTTAAAATGTCCCCTAACTTGTTTTTGGCACTCAGCCTCAGATGAGTTGGTTCCTACTGAAGTTGTAGGCCAGATCTATAAAACCTATATTTTCATTTTTATACAAAAAACAAAAAAGACTAAAAACTTAACTTGGACAGGATAAATAGTTCATATATTGAACTATTTTCAGTTGTGGAATAATTAGCGTTGCAAAGGGGCGAAAATGTTCTCGTAAATTTTCGGAAACTTTAAAGTTAAGCTGGGGAATTTTGGAAACATTCCAGTTTGGAAACTTTCATGGGAATTAATGGAAATTATGGGAATTTACGAGAATTAACTGGAAATGTTGGCTAATTCATACAAACTCCATCTTATACAAACCTAAATATAAACATTTTGTTTTGTAATAAGCAGACAGGCATATACAGTGAAAACAAATGCGTTATTCGTCAGTAGAACTTTGATATTCTTTCATTGGACAACAAAAAACATAAATGTTGAATAAAATAAACTAGAGATGCACCGATTGACCAGCTGGTCACCGGAATAGGCCGATTTTTACGTGATCAGCCATGACCGGCGACTGGCCGGTCAGTCTGACATATGCCGATTTTATGCCTGTCAAATGCACTCTGGCACCGCATGATTAACATTGCGCAATGTCAGCATCACACGTGCACACGCAGGGTTTCCGCTATGTGCATGTAGCAGCGGCGCACCACCGCTCCATCAGCTGTTTTGAAATGTCATAAAGTCGTAATTATACATGGCTCTGCAGAAGAGTCTGCTCTACTGATCTCAGGCAAACAGTCAGTCTCTCTCCCCTCTGAGGCTGAACAACTGGAACACCGCACTCACGCGGGTCCCGTGAAATATGACAGCTACAGTTTATCGTAAAATAGAGTTGGGCACACTGACTTTGATGAATTTAATGTTTATCAGACCCCAGATGAGACAAGAAGCTAACGTTAGCGACTGCTGCGGTGACGGTGCCTCTGACGCCCCGCTGCAGGAGACGCCGTATTCCTCCGATACGCTGTATTAACGTTACTGTTTAAAACGCTTTCCAGGTTAGTGGGGGTGCATACCAATCAAAACCAACATTAAAAACGTAGTAATCTTCCCTCAGCGTTTAGTTCTGTTGCTAAACTGTGTGTGTGTATGTATGTAAATGAGCGGTGACGTTAAATCATCTGTTTCAGAAACAGGTTCCTTTTTTAGCAAGTTTGCAAATAAAGCAAACTTGCTAAAAAAGGAACTACACACTGTTTTCAGGTAACGTTACTGTTGATGTTCAGACGTGTGTGTGTGTGTGTGTGTGTGTGTGTGTGTGTGTGTGTGTGTGTGTGTGTGTGTGTGTGTGTGTTATTTTAAGAAATATCTTTATACTGTAAGGCTACATTTATTTTTATTTGTTATTTATATATTATTTTTTTGCCATTACCTGTTTTCCCTGTTTTCATACAGAAGTTTAGTTTGCTAAATATATCACCTTTTTTTGTTGGATTTTGGATGTAAAAAGAAGGAAATGGTTTTTCCATAACATTGAACTTTAGATGTGTGAATTTCCCACACCAGGAGTAATTTATATAGTTCTATTTTATAGCGATCGATTATCTGTTCAAAATTTTTTCTATGTTCTATGCAAAATGTTCTATTAAAGAAAAGATAGAACATAAATATTTGTGTGTGCTGTAAAGTGGTTAGAAAATTTTTTATCGGAATCGTCTAAAATCGGTATCGGCAGGTCAAACTCAATGAAAAATTGTAATTGGCCTAGAAAATTGTAATTGGTGCATCTCTAAAATAAACATATTCCCTATGCCCCCTCCCCAAAAGTCCCATTCAAGCAAATGTTGAGTTATTAGTCAGCAGAACTTCATTGAACAACAATAAGCCGACTACAAATGTGAAAACATTTTTTTTTTTTTTACTTTGAGTTATTCGTCAGTAGAACTTTGATAGATTCTTTTTGAACAACCAAAAAATATGAATGTTGAATAAAATAAACATATTCCCTATGATCTGTGCAGTGGGTGTGGTCTCAATAGCCCTGCAGTAGGCTAAGTAGTAGCCCAAACCATTGACCTTTAGCTTAACACATGAAGGTAGCTAGCATGCTGCCTTTTGATTTACTATTATGTTATGGTTATGGTTATATGCGATGCGTGCTAAGCAAACCATCAGCGCTGTCTATTGTTTCCACCCTATCAAGAATAACTGGGCTATACAATTAACACACATAGGTTAATAGCAATGGGTTATGTGCTACCCCCGCCCCCCCGTTTGTGATTGTGTGTGTATTTGAAGGAGAGACGTGTGTATCACAACCTTCCTGCCACTGTGTGACTTGAAGGTAATTTGGGAACCTTGGATTTGGCCAGTGGCTCCAACCCCCACCACAGTCCTGCGAGGCAGCTTGTTTATTTGCTGTTCATTTTTGAGACTTAATTGCAATTGCAGCGTCTATTGATCTTAGAACAGGCATAGGCCATCCATCTCCAGCTGTCCCCCAATGGGTCAGGGACAATTCTTCTAGCCCCAACACCACAAACCTCAATAGCAGAAAGTGTGACTGCATGGATTAAATGACATTGAATCTTAACTGGATTAATGAAAAATACAGTGCCTGTGTGTTGCATCACAATGAGCTGTTTTGACATTTTTTTTCTGTGATTGCCTACCTCAAAGAATGTTTCAAGCTAACAGGATTTTAAAGTACTAGTACTTGCATATAGGGCCACGAACGGATCAGGCCCAGCTTACATCCAGGACATGGTCAAACCCTACACCCCAGACCACCCACTCCGTTCTGCTAAATGACATGCAATGTATTGTGAAGAACATGGGATTTAAGTTATAGTCTAATCAACTAATCACACTCACATTGTGTTTCTAGGGGGAAAACTGCTTCCATCTGGTGTCTACTGATGCAGATGGATGTCAGAGCTGAATATTGACGTGTGGAAGTGACTTCTCCTCACCCTCTTGCCTTACCTTCTGTCACGCTGGCAATGTCAAGAGTCCCGAGTCCCCCTCCCCCTGCGGAAATGTCCAGCGGGCCCGTGGCCGAGAGCTGGTGTTATACACAGGTAAAATGACCACAACACTGTCTTTAATCTCAAATAAATTAAGTAGTCTGAGCTGTACTGAATAGCTTTTTCTTTGCCAGATCAAAGTGGTGAAGTTCTCTTACATGTGGACCATCAACAACTTCAGCTTCTGTCGTGAGGAGATGGGCGAGGTCATCAAGAGCTCCACCTTCTCTTCTGGGGCCAATGACAAGCTGAAATGGTGGGTGGGCAACAGGGTTGTGCCGATGGACGATATCATCGTCCATCGTGATGGCTGGCCGACATCACAATGGAGAGCCACCATCGTGATGCCATGCCCCCCACCCTGTCAAACACACTAATCCTAGTCGCGGGCGCTGGACGGGAAATTGACAAGTGCGTCGGTCTTAAACTAGCAAAGACACAAAGACGAGACATAGGGCTCCTTAAGTGGAAGCTACTTTTTCCCCCTTTACGTGCAACCTATTTGTGAAAAAGACCATCGCTTTGAGCAGACTGGATTGGCTGTAGTGATACTTTCTCTCTCTCTCTCCCTGTCAGTTGTAGCTTGCTCTACCTTCTAGTAACATTAGACACAGCGGTCTCGAGTGAGAGAGAAAAAAACGTTAAAGATGAACGCTATCACACTTTCCTTTCTCCCCTCATTGGACTAAGTTTGTCGACACTACTCTGTGCGTGCATCAATAAGTAAGTCTGAGGTCCTGTAGGTACGGGATGATGTTATGCAGGATTTATGAATGTACGTTAGCAACAGTAGGCTAATTAACGAGGGTGCTATTTTATGTGTGAGCTAATATTGCGCATATGTTCATGTGCGCTGCAAGAGTTATGTTTCTGTTTATTGAATGCGTTATTCAATGCAAACATAACCGAGAATGTAGTTTAAACTCAGTAATGATGGTATGTTAGGTTATTACTGTCGCTCTGTTGAAGGCAAACGTCCCACTGTAGCCTACTGTCGTTACGCAGATCACGGACATCTGATTGATTTTACTGCACCGTACTTAAGTGAAAGTAGGTCAAGTTGTAAAACCTACCAGCAGGGCACTATTTACAGAGGGCATTTAAATGTATGTCTAATCATTTCTTTGTTAACTGTAAAGAGATATGAGCTACCATCCTCCCGACGACGATATCATCGTCCATCACGATGTTTTACTGTAAACATCACCAACTGCCAATTTAGGGGACATCGCCCAACCCTAGTGGGCAAGAGCGCCTCTCTGTGTCAAACATCCTGTATTCATAGTCTTACTGCAGTAAACAGGAAGTGGACTGTTGAGAAACATCTAGAAAGTCCCACCCTGTCTGATTAGTGTTTCAAATTCCAACACAAATGTTATTACTAGCATTCTGTCCTATGAAGTTAATCTACATTCATTTTGATCCCTTTATCAAGCAAATAACTCAAAAAATACCTTACAAAATAACATTTCACATCGGAACCTTTCGTTCATATAATTAAAAATGAAAAGTACTCCAATGCCACTGACACAGAGATACATTTACTGTAAACTAATACAAAAATGGGGATTGACTCCCTTTTGGAGCCAGCCTCAGGTGGCCATGTGAGGTACTGCAGTTGTTGTCACTTCCACATTGGCTTCTTTTTCTCAGCACTGGAGGTTGCCGCTTGGCTAATACATTATTACCTCCATCCTTTTTACTAGAGATCTTAACTGTTGCACCCTCCACCACCATCAGGTGTTTGCGAGTGAATCCTAAGGGCCTGGATGAAGAGAGCAAAGACTATCTGTCTCTCTACCTGCTGCTGGTCAGCTGTCCGAAGGCTGAGGTGCGCGCCAAGTTCAAATTCTCCATCCTCAACGCCAAGGGAGAGGAGACTAAAGCCATGGGTGAGTCAAATGTGTAGCATGAAATTTTAACGTCACCAGAGGCCCTGAAAGAGTCTACACGTAACGTCCCTCTGTGGAGCTAACAGGTTTCGGCTTCCACTTTAAAAAAAAATCACATCTTTACTTTGACTTACCTTTTTGTGTCTTCTGTGTGCCCGGTCAGAGAGCCAGAGAGCATATCGCTTTGTCCAGGGCAAAGACTGGGGCTTTAAAAAGTTCATCCGGAGAGACTTCCTCCTAGATGAGGCCAACGGCCTTTTACCCGACGACAAGCTCACACTCTTCTGTGAGGTACACTGATTAGTCCTCTTTTTCTCATTACAATTACAATTCAATTTTGGAGCGTTTGATTTCATTCCATTTCTCTCCCTCAGGTGAGTGTGGTACAGGACTCGGTCAACATATCTGGGCAGAACACCATGAACATGGTGAAGGTGCCTGACTGCCGGCTAGCAGATGAGCTGGGGGGCCTGTGGGAGAACTCGCGCTTCACAGACTGTTCCCTTTGTGTGGCTGGACAGGAGTTTCAGGCCCACAAAGCCATCCTGGCAGGTACAGACATGAGTCAGACACACCCCATGTATTTTCTTTGTTCTATTTTTTATTTATTTTTTTCTTCAGTTTTAAAAAGAAAAGTGTGATATGTGTTTAGTAGTTAGCTCTTTGGCTGTTGCTTGATTCCACAATTACTCACACATTTTTGCCTTTGTCCTAATGTAATATCACTGCTTTCAGCACGTTCCCCTGTATTCAGCGCCATGTTTGAGCACGAGATGGAAGAGAGCAAAAAGGTGAGCCCTTGGTCCCAAAGCTTTTTTTGGTCCTAGAAATACATTGTTTTGTTCCTCAGTGGCTCAACTGCTCAGATTGTCCCTGCTGTGTTCAGGGGTTAAAGTGAGTAAAGGATTGTGTGCTGTCAAACAGCTGCAGCACCGAGCTGTTTGGTAAAACTGAATGATAGCACACCTGAAATGAAATTGTCCTGCCTTACTTGGGGGTCAGGATTCATCCTTCGCTGACAAAAGCTGCAGAAGCAGAGAATTGCTTTTTTTCCATTTGTGCACTTGTGAGTGTAAGAAATTAAATTGAAGGTGAAGCTTTCTTTTAAAACCAAGGACATTTTAGATTTTAGGTTGCACATTTTTTAAAGATTAAAAAGCTCTATTCAGTCAGAGTAGATTTTGTGTAAAAAGCAACGGATAGAATACAGGACAAGCAAATGTTTTCAAATTATGTTTTAAACATACAGTAACTAGAAAATGTTCTTTTTATTGTCATATACACAACAATTACAGTGAAGCAGTCGATGACAATAAAATTGTTATATCTCAGACTCGCTCCAACTGTGCTTATGTACGTGTGTGTATTCAGAATCACAATGAATCCTGATTTTTGTTTTTGTTAAAATCGAACTAAATTCAGACTTGGCAGAGGTTTTCATTTGCTGCAAGGTTACTTCAAGTGCACATACTTGATCTCTACCGATTGTGACCACAAGATTATATATGTTTTGAATTTTTAAAGTCTTAAACCAGAATCAATTATCCAGTAGATTTACATTTTTAATTACATCACAGCGTCTTTCTGCCAGTCTTACACCTTCTGTATGGTTTAGTCTTGCAAAATTACATATTCTCCAGTTTTAAGTCCAGGCTCAAAAGATAAAAATTATATTAACATGTTATCCTATTTAACATGCATGAATAGACTTGAACAACTGTGGAGATTTCCAGCCCCATTGATTCCAGCCCTCTTAAGAGTATTCACCGTGTCTCATTTCTAAATGTCAGCATTACAATAACTTGTTTTTATGGCATGATGCAAAAACCTGAATAGGTAATTGTCAAGTATTATACATTATATACTGTATTTGAATATTATTATATTCCTTGTCTCTTTCTGTCAGAACCGTGTGGAGATCAACGATGTGGAGCCGGAGGTTTTCAAGGAGATGATGTGCTTCATTTACACAGACAAGGCTCCCAACCTGGACAAGATGGCTGATGACTTGCTGGCAGCAGCTGACAAGGTAATAATAACAATACAACTGCTGTGCAGCTATATTTTGACATATTGAGACTAGGGGTGGGAATCTCTTGGAACCTCACGGTTCGATTCCGATTCAGAGGCCACCGATTCAATTCTAAACAGATTATCGGTGCATCTCAATGCAACTATTTTTGTATGTACATTTCCATGCGTGGTTAAAAAAAAATATACATATAAATCTGAGTTTGCCACTCAGATTTTGCAAATCACTTCCTAGACAAAGCTTAGAGTTTGACATATATTTGTCACACACAAGTTTTAATGAAATGTTTTATCTACTGAGGTTTTTATTTTGTAGTCATTCCATGCTTAAGCCTTAAACATGCTTGTGAAAGTCACTTTCTCTCCCAGTAATCTTCCATGTCAGAGGCTCCGTCATGTTTAAAGGTGGATAATTGGCTTCTTAGAATATGAAGGTGTCAGATGTAATGTGATAAAGTAGATGAACAGCCTATATGTGTTTTGCCTAATTATTTTATGTATGTCTTATTAGATCATGTGTATATATACAAAATCATTTTTTTTTTTCTTTTGGCCATTTTTGTGTGTTTTTTTTTTTTCTGCATTCTTGCCTAAATTCTAAGTTGTTGTCCATTATCCCATCCTCTTTCAGTCACTCTGTTTTCTGATTTGTACTTGTCTGGAGACAGTAACCTTTAAATAAAAATCAACACATTTAAAAATAATAATTAAAAAAAATAATTTACAGTACAGGCCAAAAGTTTGGACACACCTTCTCATTCAATGCGTTTCCTTTTTATTTTCATGACTATTTACATTGTAGATTCTCACTGAAGGCATCAAAACTATGAATGAACACATATGGAAGTATGTACTTAACAAAAAAGTGTGAAATAACTGAAAATATGTCTTATATTTTAGATTCTTCAAAGTAGCCACCCTTAATAAGGGAAAAACTTCCACTAATTAACCCTGACAAAGCACACCTGTGAAGTGAAAACCATTTCAGGTGACTACCTCATGAAGCTCACTGAGAGAACACCAAGGGTTTGCAGAGTTATCAAAAAAGCAAAGGGTGGCTACTTTGAAGAATCTAAAATATGACATGTTTTCAGTTATTTCACACTTTTTTGTGTTCATTCATAGTTTTGATGCCTTCAGGTAATCATACTATGTAATAATCTAAAAAAAAAAAAAAAAAAAAATTTCCAAACCTTTGGTCTGTATTATAATATATTTAAATCGATTATTAACTTATCTGAATCGAGAATTGATTCGTTCTAGAGATAATCACAATGCATCGAAGAATTGATAGGTAGAATCTGTTGTACCGTCTAAGATTTTCGCTTGATGTCTGTTTTCTGTATCAAGAGCTTCTCTGGCCAGATTTGTGTTGTAATAAACCCACGTATTTAAGGACGGACAGCTGAGGTTCATCGAGAGAAGTCGAGTTTTCTACTTCAGCTGTATCTAATGTGATGAGAGTTGCATATTATTTTGTTGGCAGCATACACTGCCAGCTTTCAGATATTATTAAGATGGACTAAGTGCACAGTATCCACTAAACCAAGTAGCCCAGCAAGCCATCAGGATTTCAAGAAAGTGTTTGATAAATTCCTCACTGATCTGATCTCACTACTCTGACACCAAGTTGGAGACTGACTTTGAAACACAGTCTCATACTGGAAGGTCACCGACTGTCATTTCACTGTCATTTTGAATGCTGAAATGATATTTGCAAATACCACATGAATACTGATGAGGGCAGAAAGTACACTGACATTGTGTCTTTTCTCTTTCAGTATGCTCTGGAGAGACTGAAGGTAATGTGCGAGGACGCGCTGTGCACCAGTCTGTCTGTGGAAAATGCAGCTGAGATCCTCATCCTGGCTGATCTGCACAGCGCCGACCAGCTCAAAACACAGGCCGTCGACTTCATCAACTAGTGAGTTCACACTTTATCACACACACACATGTTCCATCCCTTTTTCATTGATGGTACCAGGACTCAGTCTCACCCTCTCGCCTCATCCCTTGGTGTCACAGTTTAAAATGTAATGTCACATGTCCCCTCATAGAGAGGTCCCTCTGATATAATTAAACCATGCCCAGGCTTTCAAAAGGAACAGAGCAACCTGACTCCTCACTAGGTCTGCCGTCACGTCATCTTCTGACTCGGATGAATGTGTGATAATAACTCTAAACACTGATGTTCAGCTCACACATATTCCTTCAGATTGTTCCCCTCCCTAAACTACACACGATTCATCCTTTATATTTAAAGTGCCCATATTATGAAAAAATCACTTTTTCTGGGATTTGGGGTGTTCTTTTGTGTCTCTGGTGCTTCCACACACATACAAACTTTGAAAAAAATCCATCCATGCTGTTTTGAGTGAGATACGGTTTCTGAATGTGTCCTGCCTTCAGTCTCCTGGTGAGCTGTTCAAAATCGGCTCGGACTGTGACGTTACAGTCCGAAATGAGCTGGCTAACCACAACCGTTAGCTCGTTAGCATGCTAACCGTTAGCATTAGCATACTAACGCTAATGCTAACGCTAGCATGCTACGTCGTTCTCAATAGCAAAGCACTGCTACAACACACACAAGTTCACCATAATCTACAAAAGAACTACTTACATGTGTGCCCTCATTTAGAAGTCTCCCAGCTAATCCTGCCTTGTAACTGACCAAAGTTGGAGAAACAGGCTTTCTTTTACTGTCTCTAGAGTTAGCTAGCTGACATGATCTACATCTGAACTACTGAGCATGTGCAAGTGCAATCAAAGATAGTACAGAAGAAGAAGAAGAAGAAAAGAGGTCTCACTCTGTAGCTAAAACAGAAACCAGGTGAAAAGAGGATCTGCAGCAGTGAGAGAGAGCTGTGCAGTACAACAAAAATATAGTGTTTTTTGAAAATTAAACCATGTAAACCTATTCTGGTACAACCTTAAAATACAGTTATGAACCTGAAAATGAGCATAATATGGGCGCTTTAAAGAGCTGAAACAATTAGGCGATTTGTTGATCGTCAGAAAAAGAAACGGCAATAGGATGATGATTAATTGTCGTTTTTCAAGCAAAAATTACAAACATTCTCCAGTTTCACTTTTCAGTTGGGAGATTTTATGCTTTTCTTTGTCTTTAATTACATTTCTTAGTTTCGAGTACCCTCCAACGTAGGTTAAGAAGAAAAGTTCTGATATGACTGTATTGGCCTGAATATTGGACGGCCCTGATAATATGCTTTCAGAAGCTCCTGCAGTTTTAACTGGGCTAATGAAACACTTTTAGGGCTGACCATATGAACAGCCGTATCTGTTTATTTATACAAATCCATTTTCCTTAAATTGATATTTGTTTTTTGTTTCCGTTCTCCAGCCATGCTGCAGAGGTGATGGAGACAGCAGGTTGGAAGTCCATGGTGGCGTCTCATCCACACCTGGTGGCCGAAGCTTACCGCTCCCTGGCCTCAGCCCAGTGCCCTTTCCTCGGACCCCCACGCAAGCGCCTCAAACAATCCTAACAGCAAGACGTCTACGCTCGTGCATACCCACACACATGCATATACATACAAAGACACACAGATTCCCCCCTCACACAGGGACAACCTTTCCCCTTGCTGTTACCTACTACACTACTTACAGCCTCCCCCGTATCTCCTCCTTCTGCCCCATCCAAACCTGCTGTATTTAGTCTTTTCTAAAGATGGAGGGAAGAAAGAGAGAACGTGGAAGAGAGGGGCAGGTGGGCTTATGAAGTGGATGTTTGTTGTTTACAAAAACCACAACACCCCTCCCCTTTGCTCCTCGGCTCTGGCTTAGTGAGGTCTGACATTGTGCTCTTTTCCGTGTGTGAAAGCTAAATCCCTCGGCATCGTCGTTAGTTCCTACTTTGGAATCCGTTTGGGAGGAAGGACTGAACACAACAACCCAAAAAGAGCAAACTGTCTGGAAATTTGGAGGATAAAAGGACAAGTGCAGATGATAAATGAAGTCTTTAACTGGCTATTTCTTCATATGGCTTCTTTTTGCTCTGTTCTTAGTGTTTGGAGTAGAGCAGTCAGAGAAGCCCCCAAACTAAATGGACACATGGGCCTGTGAGGAACTAAAGAAGAAGTGGGCCTGTTACTTATAAACTAGAAGCCCCCGCACCCCTCCCCTCTGAGAAAGACAACCAAGGGCTAGTCAAAAAAGCAGATATGGGACAAACTCATTAATTCTCCCAAAGAAAGTTGGGAAACTAAACTTGCACTAAAGTCACAGGTCACCCCTCGTCAACCAGCAGTAAGGAAGAAATACTGTAGGCAAGCACACATCGAAGCAAGCTTCACGGACTAAAGATCCAGCTGGACCACCAAGAACAAGTACCCTTTAAGAAGATTTATCAGCAAGTGACAGAATCAACACACATACTCCCATATAGAACTCTGCTTCATCTGCGTCTTTTAAATAGCTGGGGAAAAATGTATAGAGGGATACAAAAAATAGCAACGCACAACTGGATGTCATTCTTGGGGAAATTGTATTTTGTGTGTGGATGTCTTTGTAGCCCTTGAGATAAAAAAAAATAAAATCCAAGGTGTCAATGGACAAACCAACCAGGAGACAACAAATGGACGGGGGGAAAAAATGTTTTCAAAATAACGTTAAGATTTAATCGGGCATGTTAATGTTCTTTTATGACAGATTTCTTATTTGTTTTTTTTCCTCAGAACTGTCATTTCTATTTTTTTCATAGGAATTTGTACAGACACTAGTGTTTTTGAAGCTGTGTAAACAAAGCATTTTCAACCGTGAAATTGAAAAGGAAAAGCGGACAGATGTTTTCTTTGCAGGCGTGAAGACTGAGGGGAAATTAAATTGAAATGAACACGTTTTAATGTTCAGAATAGACAGAATGTGAAAGAATTGCACACCAAGGCAAACCACATGAAATACATTTGAAGTTATCATTTTAACCCGGGGGGGAAATGGTAATTGATAGAAAGAACCGTTGTTGTTTCTTTCCTGTAGATATCGCTGGTTATGAGAAGTGACACTTAGTTGTTGCCATTTTTTTGTTCCCAAAAGATTAAACCACAACTATTTTGTATTGAATGCAATGCAATCTTTGTCTGGTATTTTGTATGAATTGTTTGTATGAATTATTTTCAGCTGTCACATTAAACGGGCGTTTCATCAGGAATTGATAATGGACTCCACAGAAACGGATCTCAAAGTGAAGACATTTCAGGGAGAAAGATGAGCGTTTATATTTAGTGTAATGATTCAAACTCAGTATTTCAGCCTAATTATTATCATAAACCTAATTATGAACAAATCTGGGAGTTGCAGTTTGTTAGCCAATATTTTTGTAGCCATCCCTTCAATATTAATAATCCCTGTACTCTTGCAGATGTAGTTCACTTTTTAGAGCTGGTAATACTTAGTGTCCTCGCTCTCTCCACTTTTACTGGTGTGAGGATTGGACTGAATGCAACACTGGTGGAATGTAACTAATTACATTTACTGGTACTGTACTCAAGTACAAGTAAATCTACTTCTACTTTTCTACATTTCTTTGTTTTTAGGGCTTTTATTGCCTTTTATAGAACAGCTGAAGAAGACGGGAGAGAGAGCGAGAGATGGGGGGGATGACATGCAGCAAAGGCCCATGGCTAAGATTCAAACCTGGGCTGCTGCCAAGGACTCAGCCTACATGCTCTACCAGGTTTTTTTTACTCCACTATATTTATTTATTTGACAGCTTTATAAATGAAGATACAAAACATATGATCAGCTAAAAATTGCTATACATAAATATACTGAATATAAAATGGTTAAAATTAGCTCTACCACAACCAATACTACATTAGTAAAATGCTACTTGCACATTAATGCATCGGTAATAATAATCCAATAATATCTAATAGTATAACACTTGCAGGGGACAGTATTCTGCATTTGGAGTTAACAGAGTATTTTTATAATGCACTATTGCTACTTTTAGTGAAAGGATCTGAATACTTAACAGGCATGATCTTAAACCACAGGCACTGTTTATGTTGTACATGCTTAGTGCAGCCTTCACGTGGAGGATGATTCACTGTTAAAAGAACAGTGGGACTCTTGAAAGCGGGATCCCACTTGTGAGGGTTGGCCAGGGCAGCCCCTACATAATCTAGTTAGCAGGCTGTGTGTGTGGTTCAGTAAACATCTGTTTAGCCAGTAGAAAAGGCTCATTGTGAATGCAGTGACTGGCAGCTGACAACAGCTCTGAAACAAATCTGTAAAAAGTTTAAATTATCATGATATTGGTTTTTGTTATTACAAAAGGCTTCATAGGTCAACTAATAATTTTTTTAATCTATAATAGTTCATAGATTATGTTCAAATCTGACAAATATACAACTATCAAAATCTGCAAATATGTTGAATACACATCTAATATCTTTCTAATACATAGGTCACATGAAGATCATTCCAAGGGACATACATGATGGGTCCTTGGCTGAAAAGAATTGAAAACCTCAGGTGTAAAGGACTTTCTTGGTAACTATGTTGGTTTTAGTTTTTATTCGTATTTGTTTTTTATTGGACAAGATACAATAATGAGTGTTAGGAAATACATGAAAGAGAAAGGATGACATATGACAAAAGTGTACAAGGTACATTCAAAATTAAAGTGAAATGAAAATGCATGGTATATCCTTATATGTATATGTGTGTGTATATATATATATATATATATATATATATATATATATATATATATATATATATATATATATATATATATATATATAATATCTTAAGTGTTACAAGCTAAAACTATACATTAGCCCCTACAAACCCCAAAAATGTGCTATGATGTAGTTCCAGCAAAGTACTGTAGAAGGAATTATGTGGAGAGTGAAAAGGATTTCTTGATTATTCGATTGGTCGATAGAAAATTAATTGGAAGCTATTTTGTGAATTGCTTAATTGTTCACGTCAGTCTTTAAACAAAGAAAATTCTAAATATTACCTAACTCTTCATTTGTAAGGATTTCATTAGTCTTATGTGATAGTAAAGATTGTGATGAGCATTTTTTCACAACTTTGTCATTTCATTTTAACCAAATGATCAATCGATTAGTATCGTAAACTCCATAATGAAAATAATCGTTAGTTGCAGTCCTAATTATATGCATTTGATAAAAAAAAGTCTATTACAATTCTTGTAGCCTACAACAAGCAAATAAATGTCACTAAAACATATACTTTAAAGGATTTGCTAAATTGTAAAACAAACATTCCCAAGAGAAATAAAAAATATCTTCAATGAAACATTATTCTCCTCTGGTGTCCCTGACTTCTAGTTAACCCGTGGGTGGGTAGGCTGCTGGATTCTGGTAGTTGTAGTCTGGACACACTTTTTGAACCAGTCTGTAGTCTGTGCTGTAGAAAGACACGTAGATGCAGATGACCTGGAAGGGTTTGGAGCACATCCAGCTGACGTGGCTCTGGGTCTGCTCCTGAGCACACGTCTTGGACGGGTCATAGTTACACAGCATAACCTTTTTGGTGCGTTCAGTCTTCTCATAGTCCACCCTGCAGTTGAACGTCTTTGAGTCTTTTGGGTTGACCACGCTTTGGCGCTCCAGATCGAACTCCACCTCTTTTATCGGTGGGACGAGGCTGACCGACACGTTGCCCACACCTGTGGAGTTGTGGCGGAAGTAGACTCCAAGAGAGCCGTTCCCGTGATCCACGATCTTGCCCATTATCAGCAAATTCAGTTTGACGGTTTTGATGTTTGAGTAAAACCTGGAGAATTTAGATGTTCCGTGGACTTTCATAATGGGTCGAAGCTTTATCTTTAAGGACGGGTTGGAGTGTGACTGGGAGTTTCCTCCAAGTATTTCCAGAAGTCCCTGCTTTGAAAGAGGAATAAAAGGACTGATGGGTAGTTTGGTATTCTGAATCAAACTTCTAGTTTGGAGTGCCCAGTTTTCATGTGAAGAAGGGTCTTGGTCTGTGTTGAGTTCAGGTGATGCTGTCTTGCTTAAGGTGAAATTGGCATGATGTTGCCCAAGAACCAACTAGACAGAAAATCAGGAGAGAAATTTGGAAATTGAGTTCATGTGGAAATCAATTAATAAGAATGTCCAGGGATTCAGTTAATACTCACTCTAATTCTCTAAGAATATATTTTATGTTAAACCACTGCCAACAAGTAAAATAGATGCTTAATTATACTATTATAATGCCAATGTATAGTATTGGCATAAAAACATACTTATTGTGAAGAATGGCACATTTCAAATGACTGCAATAGGCTGTAAGATGCGTTTTTCATCTTCTGGGTGATCTAACTACACACAAATACTGTTCGATTAAACTCCATCATATTTAATTAGCTTAAAGTGCATTTTGCCATGTAAAAGTATAAAATAACTAATTATCTCACAGAGATTTATGGTGGCATGAAAAGTTATTTCTATAAAAACAATATATCTGTAAATAATTACAAAAGAGACCTAAAATGCAAAGCCTCAAGCAAAGTGTCAGTGGCTCACAACTGGACACTTCTTCAGTTAATTATACACTTTGCTACTTTCTACCTGCTTGCTCAAATTTTTCCTAAGTTAACAATTTATGTTCAGTGCGTCTAGTTCTTTTACTTACCAAACAAAAGGTTCCTTCCAGAAGTATCCAAACAAAGCACCGCCCGGCAAACATCTCCATAGTGCATGAATTCCATCCACTCTCACCTGACTTTTATTCAGGCCGAGGTTAAGTTTTCTAAGTCCATGTTGAACAGCATTGAACGCCCAGGAAACCTTCTGTGTGCTGCAGCTTCCACTCGCAGCACACACTGGAGAAAGGCTTTGTCAGATCTCCAGGCTTTAACACTCAGTTTTGCTCTCTCTCTCTCTCTCTCTCTCTCTCTCTCTCTCTCTCTCTCTCTCTCTCTCTCTCTCTCTCTCTCTCTCTCTCTCTCTCCAATTTCAATTTCAATTTTCAATTTCAGTTTGCTTTATTGGCATGACAAAAAATACATCTGTGTTTCCAAATCATAAGGACAAACATACAAACAGCAAAAAGGAGTAAGTACATTAGATATAATAATACAAGTAAACTGTTGTATGATATAATTGCAGATAAGACAAAATCTGTGTCCGTCAAAGGGTACGTTAAAACAATAATATAAAAAAAGAAAACAAAGAATAATCTCTCTCTCTCTCTCCCACCCAATCACACACATACATATTTTCTTTAAGGGTATGCAGTGTTAATATCACACTGGATGTGCTGCCCTTCAGTCCTTCTCCCCTTTTTTTTGAATAACATGAGGATGAGACTCATCCAAGACAATGTGGTACTGCCACCCTGTGGCCTGATTGCATAGTGCAGGCTGAGCAGCCAAATTAGATTACACCAATAAGACCAAGGAGATGGTAATTAACTTTAGTAGGACTGGTTCCTGGGATCCATCTGACGGATTAGCTGGCCTCCAAGGACAACACAGCTGTCATTAAGCGGGCCCAACAGGGCCTTCACTCTCTCCGTAGGCTGAAGAGGGTGGACCTCCCCATCCCATCCCAGCCATGCCCATGTTCTACAGAGGCACCATTAAGAGCATTCTCACCCACTGCATCTCTTCTCGGTTTGGTAACAGCACAGCAGAGGAGAGACACAAACTGAACAGGGTAGTGAGAAGAGGAAGAAACCATGGGTGCCTTGCTGCCGCGTCTGCAGGACATCCACACTGAGCGCTGCGTGCGTAGAGCAGACAGCATCATAAATAGGGTTGGGCATCGAGAACCGATTCCTACTTGGAATCGTTTCAAAAATTACGATTCCATCGGAATCGTTTCTTTATTGGAATCGTTTAGAGGATTTGGTTTCAAATGCAACCCACCTTTTGAATCAAAATAAAACTTTCCTCTTATTTGTGAAATAAGCATGTTACCTTTTCAACTCCACCACTCAAAGAATCGGAATTGGAATCGAGACTCGATAAGACCTGGAATCGAAAGGATTTTGTTTGAATGTATCTATTGGGAATTTTGTGTGTGAGACGTTTGTGTTTGAGTATAAACCATAACCATTTAATTTGATTTGTTGAAGATTTTTTTGATTATGATTAGTGTTTTGCTATCTGGGTTATCTCTACAACATTTATGTTACAGTGTAGGATTGTAATTCTCATGTCTGGCGCCCTACTTTACATGCTACACTTTACAGTATACTATGACTTGTTATGGCATTTTTATGGCATATAGACACTTCATCATCTTAATACATCCTTTGCAGGGTTTGTGCGCGTAACCCTGCAAAGTGGCTGCAAAGATTTTCGAGTTGTGGCACTGAACCAACAAGATGATGTGACTGATGGCAAGGTAGCACAGATCTCTGTAGCTGCATACTCTTAATCTCCTAGCAACCTTGATTATTGGTTGAAGATAAAGATAAAATATGAGTCCAGTAGAGGTCATTCATTCACATGCTGCAGGCCTATATGTTTTTGGGTCACAATTTCTATCACTTGCAGCTGGAAAATCCCTCCCTGTAGTTTGCCTTGCTCTGGCTCAGGTCATGTTGCACGTTTTGTTTTCTCGGATTCAGTTTCTATGGTCAGAGTTAGGCTACAGTAAGGAGGCAGATTGAGAGTATTAAGTGTCCAATTCAGGACAAAGTGAATAGAGTGATCAACACTTCTGTTGGCTGTAAATGAACCTAAAGCTGGGCATCACTGAGCAACAGGCTAACCTTTTGATTAACCTTCTTGGTGTGTTCCAGTAAAACCGAACCGTGTTTCCTTATTACCATAAGCTTTAATAAAACCCTTCACACAGTAGATACTCACTCAAACAAAAGATGTTGGTTGGGCATCAACGACTAGCAGACTACGTGTTATTTTTTCGATTTTCTTGGCTGATAATGAGCCTTTGGGGAACACATTTAGGCGAGGTCTGGGCATCAAACACTTAATTTCCTGCATTCTTTTTGGTCCATTTTATGCACCAGTTTATGGTGGAAACATCTTTATTTAGGCTATGTGATATTAGCTTAGCTAATGGAATATAATGCAGTAAGGGGGGTTTTACATTAGGGACCTGGGCCCTGATCCGACTAGCCACTTGACCCCAAGTCCAGTTTGTTTGATCAGTGTGTAGGCTACATTGATTTGTGCCAAAGTCCACTTGGAAAGGTGTTAAGGTGCTGCCATCGACCTGCTGTCGAAGCTCCGGAGCTCTGCGCCCGACAGGAGGAGGAGCATCAGGTGGAGCATCAGCTCCTCCTCCTGCCAGGAGCAGAGCTTCACCTCGCTAACATGCTTTTCAATTGCTTTCCAATGCAGTTGTCCAATTATTACATCTTTGCCTGGTAAACACTATATTTCTGTCATTAGATCCAGTGGTTGTATGTGGAAGTGCGGACAGAAGGAGTCGATGAACAACAAATCTCCACCATTCTGGATTCTTGTTGGGCCACAACTGTCAAGGATGCCAGCTAGCATGTCTGCTTGGATCTAATTATAACTAAGTACAAAACTATTCACCTTGTGTTATCACACTAAACAGTGGATGAATTCAATCCAGATTCAATTCTAGATGTTTTCTTGCCTATCTCTACTTGCTTTACCCTTCTTCTCTTCTATGACTTAACCTTGTAACCATGGTAAGATTGTTATTTCTACCACCTTCACCATCTTCCAGGTGTCCTAACCCAGCAGATGGTACAGTAGAGATAGTTCAGAACCGTAATTCCACTGTGATCCGATTCTCCTTTAGGATTTAAACTGCATAACTGTAGGCTACGTATAATCCTGGGGTCCCCGGTCTATCACACGGCTTGGTCCACATTGTACTGGTGTGGAGGCAGAAATCTCAGAGATTGGTATCTCAAAGCAAATAAAACCAAAACCATTTAGCTTACATGTATTGTATCAAATCAAGTTGCATGTTAAATGATAGATAAAAATGAATGGATATTAATATATTATTTATACATCATGTTTTAATGTTAAACATACATGTGGAAGGCACAGTGAATCCTTAAGCTTAACTATATGGCTTCCTTACCTATAGTAAGCTTATATTCAATGTGTAAATTAAATGTTATAGATAAAAGGCACATTTTTTACATACAGTGCCTTGCGAAAGTATTCGGCCCCCTTGAACTTTTCGACCTTTTGCCACATTTCAGGCCTCAAACATAAAGATATAAAACTGTAATTTTTTGTGAAGAATCAACAACAAGTGGGACACAATCATGAAGTGGAACGGAATTTATTGGATATTTCAAACCTTTTAAACAAATAAAAAACTGAAATATTGGGCGTGCAAAATTATTCAGCCCCCTTAAGTTAATACTTTGTAGCGCCACCTTTTGCTGCGATTACAGCTGTAAGTCGCTTGGGGTATGTCTCTATCAGTTTTGCACATCGAGAGACTGACATTTTTGCCCATTCCTCCTTGCAAAACAGCTCGAGCTCAGTGAGGTTGGATGGAGAGCGTTTGTGAACAGCAGTTTTCAGTTCTTTCCACAAATTCTCGATTGGATTCAGGTCTGGACTTTGACTTGGCCATTCTAACACCTGGATATGTTTATTTGTGAACCATTCCATTGTAGATTTTGCTTTATGTTTTGGATCACTGTCTTGTTGGAAGACAAATCTCCGTCCCAGTCTCAGGTCTTTTGCAGACTCCATCAGGTTTTCTTCCAGAATGGTCCTGTATTTGGCTCCATCCATCTTCCCATCAATTTTAACCATCTTCCCTGTCCCTGCTGAAGAAAAGCAGGCCCAAACCATGATGCTGCCACCACCATGTTTGACAGTGGGGATGGTGTGTTCAGGGTGATGAGCTGTGTTGCTTTTACGCCAAACATAACGTTTTGCATTGTTGCCAAAAATTTGTTTTTTGGTTTCATCTGACCACAGCACCTTCTTCCACATGTTTGGTGTGTCTACCAGGTGGCTTTTGGCAAACTTTAAACGACACATTTTATGGATATCTTTAAGAAATGGCTTTCTTCTTGCCACTCTTCCATAAAGGCCAGATTTGTGCAGTATACGACGGATTGTTGTCCTATGGACAGAGTCTCCCGCCTCAGCTGTAGATCTCTGCAGTTCATCCAGAGTGATCATGGGCCTCTTGGCTGCATCTCTGATCAGTCTTCTCATTGTATGAGCTGAAAGTTTAGAGGGACGGCCTGGTCTTCGTAGATTTGTAGTGGTCTGATACTCCTTCCATTTCAATATTATCGCTTGCACAGTGCTCCTTGTGATGTTTAAAGCTTGGGAAATCTTTTTGTATCCAAATCCGGCTTTAAACTTCTCCACAACAGTATCTCGGACCTGCCTATTGTGTTCCTTGTTCTTCATGATGCTCTCTGCGCTTTACACGGACCTCTGAGACTATCACAGAGCAGGTGCATTTATACGGAGACTTGATTACACACAGCTGGATTCTATTTATCATCATTAGTCATTTAGGTCAACATTGGATCATTCAGAGATCCTCACTGAACTTCTGGAGAGAGTTTGCTGCACTGAAAGTAAAGGGGCTGAATAATTTTGCACGCCCACCTTTTCAGTTTTTTATTTGTTAAAAAAGTTTGAAATAGCCAATGAATTTCGTTCCACTTCATAATTGGGACCCACTTGTTGTTGATTCTTCACAAAAAATTACAGTTTTATATCTTTATGTTTGAGGCCTGAAATGTGGCAAAAGGTCGAAACGTTCAAGGGGGCCGAATACTTTCGCAAGGCACTGTAATTTGGCAGCCCCCCTAGTTTGGCTATCCCCAGACCAAGCTCAATCTTTTAAGGTTGAACATTAGTCTGGGGAGTCTGCTCTGTATTTTCTACTGCACAAGAGGCGTGATCAACGGGCAGAGTTCAAATGACTCTGTACGCAATTGGATAGTCCTTCAACCAATCAGACCAATGATCCGGGTGACGTAGCAGCTACAGCGGCATCAACGGGTTGCTGCGCTTCGGTGGCCGGCTTGTTGAATGTAAACAAGAAGCTGCTTGGTCGCTTCTCTATCGTCATCATGTTAAACCCGCCAATAGCACGCCAGGTGGATTAGCCACTTTGTCATTGGTTCCCGCAAATCTGTAACGGAAGCAGCGGAATGTACAGGTTTCCAGCCTGGGCTGCAGGGCGAAATCAAATCGCTGGCAGATCGGGCTGGGTTTACCCAGTCTACAACCTGCCCTGCACTTACTCTGAGGACCCCTTAAGGGTCACGGACCCCCTGTTGAATATCTCTGATGTTGTCTATAGAAAAACCAACTCTTTGAGCAGTTTTTAGGATATCTTGCAATAATGTGAGACTGCAAACAGAACCTCCTTGGCAGATTACTTAAAACAAAGAGTATGTCATATATTCTCAGCAGTTAACATTAAAAAATATTCAGTGTTACAAAAACCAAGTTAATATGAATGTTTTTGTTATTTTACTTTAGTTTATAAGAAAATTACTTGATAGTTCAAGGGGTAATTGGCCCTGTTTCTATGGCAGTAGAAGTAGGCTAAGTTCAAGCTTTTCTACAATGGTGACCAATATTGTAATAAATACTCCATGGGAACAAGTATCTTGACACTTATATAGCTTTCTAACAATTAACTGTAAGTATAAAAGCCTTTGGTAGCATATTACGTGTTCTTTATGTTTCTGCTGAACACAGTCCGGTAATCTTCACTATTCTTAATGCACAATAGAATGTTTGGTTCACTTGTTATGAGGAATTCATCCATCTGATATTCCTGTAACTGGTCAGATGACAGATTTATGGGACTGTGCCAGCTTTAACTGTATAAAGCATTGTTGCAGTGCCGCAGTCTCACATAGATGAGAGATATAAGAACAAAAGAAGCACATATGAACAGGTAATCAATTTATTTTTGATAAATGAGACATTATTTTCAAACTGATGCTGCATAGTATTCCCTTGAAACATGGTGCTGGTTTCCAACTGAATTATAGCCAGAACATTATTGAGGACAATCTTCACTTGACATCATCAAAATGTTATTTTTATTAAAATTATTACCTCAGACCCATAGGTGATGTTTACAGTCTTGTTTGCTTGTCAATTAGTAGGATGTAAGTTAATATAATAAAATGTTAATGAAAAATCATAGAAAATTAGGCTGCAAGATATAGTTAAACACTTGCCATGCCATTTTCTCAGAAAGTATTGCATATACTTACAGTACTTGAATAAAAATGTTATGTGCATGTGAATATAATGTATACTTTAATGTATATCTGGATCGATATGAATTTAAATCTATAAATATATTTTGCTCTTAAAACCATGAACTGTAACAAATGTACATGACTAAGAATCTTTGGGTTTGGTATGCAGTCTCTTGAGTGCTCTCTCGTTCTAATTCTGTCCTATTTATTTATTTATTTTAAATTTAATTCATTATATTTAGGTTTAGAATTTCATTTTTGGAGAATGGTGGGTCGAATCGTGTTGCCTGTGCTGCTTTTGGGGATTATAGGTGAGTGTTTTATTAAATAAAATTCAATTAAACACATTTTTATTTCTGTTGATGCATTTACGTAAATTCACTAGCTAATCCAAGCATGCTGTAGATACACTGTATGTCATATCCACCTACCTAATGTATATAAGCAAACTGTTACATTTATCATTCTATATTTCAGCACCCTTTGCACACCTTGCAGTTCAGATTTGTTGTGCTTGTTTTTAGCTGTATGTCTATTTCTGTGTTTGTACTTTGAGAACAATAAAAAAAACTGTTTAGTTCCTTGTATGGGCACACATACTTGGCCACTGAATGTAATTCTGATATTCACGCGTTGTTTTCATAGGTACGGTAATTCCTCAGACTTCAGGTAAGTTGAAGCTTAGATCATTTTTTCATTTTTTATTTGTTCATACCCTTACTCTAAACTGCTGCATAAGCGCAAACAACACTCAGTTATCAATTATCCACCTATGTTCATGTTTGTTTTCATACAGTATATAAAATATATATTACTTCTCAGGTGACTTCAGGTAATTTGAAGCTTAGATAACTTTGTGGTTTTCATTTATTCATATTCTTAATACAATCAAGAAAAAACACAGGAATTTCACATGCACTAAGCCAATGTGGAAAATAACCAATAATGTCTATAAACTGATAAACACAACCTAAAGTATCTTAAATTAATTGTGTTATATTAGTACTCAATTTACATCCCATACCAGTTCTTAGTGTTACGTAGAACAGCAGAAGCTAAGGGTGTGGAGGTTGGGAAAGTACCACACTTGGCAATGGTTTGATTTGCCTTATACTTACCAAGTAATATAATACCAGACTGAAAGGCAGTGTTTCACTGACCCCCTCTGGTTGCACCTGGGATGTGGTAGGAAGTGATATCATGGCGCATTGAAATACGATAAAGTACACTCAGGCAAAAGAAGATCTTCAGGTGGTGTAAAGTTGCTTTTAAATTAGACATTTTTCACAGCAGACATTTTTGAATTCAAGTGTCCCAGTAAGCAAAGCCAGTGAGCAGCATTCACATTATCAGGACTGGAACTAGCTCACCTTGATGGAATGCTGTCATTTCTTTTTCTTCTTTTTCTTTTTAATTTAGATTTTTATTAGTTTTTCTTTTCTGACAAAACAATCACAAACCACATACACATAAAACACAAGACCACAAACTCATCAAACATTACAATACAAGTACAACAGACATGGGGGGGGGGGCAGCTGCAGAACCATTAGTAAATAAATTTATATGTCCAGTATAGCCTAAACCCAGGTTCCTTCATCTCTTCAGTCAAATTGCTGCACAATGCTGTCATTTCTAATGTTTTCAATGACATCTGTGCTTTTCCTGCTATAACATTGTCAAAATGTCTGAAAAGGGAAAGGAGAATTCTGGATGGTTGGATCTATGCTAAATCTAGCGATCTATGATGATCTAATGTTAAAAACAGGTTGCAACATTTGCCAATAAGGCCAATGTGGATGAGCATTTTATCTTTTTTTATTTTTATTTTTTAAATGTGATGTATTTGTTCCTTAGGACCCCTCTACCCAATTGCTGGAACAACAAGCCCTCGATCAGACGATGGAAGTTCTCCTCTAATTCTCCTGCAACGACCTTTTGTGTTTTTTGGCCGGTCCTATTCTCAGATTTATGTATGGAAAAAAGAATTTTATACTTTAAATATTTTATGAAACTATATTTTGTAACTTCAACTTAACTTAAATGTTTCAGATATTTTTTTTAAAACTACTACAGTTAGTTATAGTTAATATATTGATATATCTTTAATATAGTTATAAAATACCGTAAATACATTGATCCTTGATAACGTGCAATTGTCAATAAGTGTAATCAAGGCCTAATAATACTTTGTTAATAAGAACTGGTTTATTTGTTTCCAGGTAAACCAAAATGGACACCTTACCTTTAACATAGCATTTTCTAGTTATATTCCTCAAAGGTTTCCAATGTATGGAACCAGAGACATCCTCGCTGTATTCTGGACAGATTTAGATAACAGAGTAAATGGTGAGATCTACTACAACCAATACACCAGCGGCAGTGTCCTCCAACAAGCTACACTGGACATTAATGGGTATTTCCCAGGGCTGAACTTCAATGCCAACTGGGTCTTTGTTGCAACATGGTATGAGGTGGCCTATTATCCAACCACTGGAACAGTAAGTCAACTTGTTCAAGAAATGGAGAAATACATAATGATGTGTATGTGTATTTTACCTACTATATTTACTATAATAATCACAACTCAATTTTTACAGCGTACAACTATCCAAGCAGTCTTGATCTCTGGTGGCCAGTACTCATTTGTGCTAATGAACTATGGGATAATAGCCTTAACAACTCACAATGTACAGGTTAGAACCATTAAAACTGTATGTAATGTATACTACAAAACGTGTTTTTAAGTTACCATGCATTATTTAAATCTGAACACAGTAATGTACAAAAACTTTAAAATAATTGTATTAATAATATTTTTACTAATTTGTGATGTACCTCCAGGCTGGATATGACACAGAACAATCACCTCATCATTTCACTATTCCTGGATCATTCTCAAACAATGCAACCGTCAGTTACTCAGATTTCCGCCTGGGCAGCAATGTCAACGTACCCGGTCGTTGGGCTTTCCGGACAGATCGTGGATCAAGAGGCTGCGCTTTCAATGGTAAAACTAGAACCATAGGGTGTTCACCATGGTACTTTTTACAGTAATCTGTACATGTGATCATCGTTCTATGAAGATACTAGAAAGTCTGATGATAAACGTGCTTGTTGTTGAACTATTGAACAATGTTTTATATGCTATATTGTGTATGTTGTGCACTGAACTGCTAGCTTCATATTAGAATATGATGATATACTGGTGATCTAAGTTACGTTTTTTATATCATATCTTTTATTTAATTAAATTTGTAATTTGCATTGGCATGCTTAAGTAGTTTTGAAGAGTTAAATGGTTGGGGAATTTAAGTATTCTACAAGGTCAAGACGCTGAAAGTGACAATGCAGCGTCCTAAGTCCATGGTGGCTGGGGACCTGTCTTCTTATGTCCTCCTCTTCTCTATCACCTCATTTATTGTTCCCACTCTACTGTTTGTTATAAAAACTAAAGGCTCAAATGCCCCCCATAATGTTTAATTAGTGTTTGCATGTTGTAGTCAATGCCTTTCAAGGAAAATTATTTTTATATTTCCTTTATTTGTCTTCAAGGTCAACCTGTGCAGCGGGGTGACTCATTCTGGAGTGACAGTACCTGTGCACAGAAGTGCACCTGTACCTCAGAAGGCCTGGAGTGTCACAGTGAACCCTGCTCCTTTTCCCAAATCTGCCAGCCTACTGCCTTTCAGTTCTCCTGTCAGACGGTGCAGAGACGTGCCTGCACCATAAGTGGCGATCCACATTACTATACCTTCGATAATACAGTGTTTCACTTCCAAGGCACCTGCACTTATGTTCTCTCTGAGCAATGTGGCCGTGGGTTGCCCTACTACAGAGTAGAGGGCAAGAACGAGCACCGTGGCAGCACTCAGGTTTCTTGGACACGACTGGTCAAAGTGTATGTCAATAATGAAACAATCGAGCTTGTCAAGGGACGACGTGGTGAGGCTAAGGTTAGCAATAAGAACTTTACACCTACTGTAATATTTAGAATTTAGTTCATATTCTTTACTATTACTATTTAAGTAGTTTTACTATGTCTTTACTTGCTTGTGTGCTTACAGGTTAATGGGAAGTTTGCAGCCACTCCAATCTCCCTTAGCAATGGCACGGTCCAGGTTTATGAGTCAGGTTTTTCTGTGATCATCAGTACTGACTTTGGCTTGGAGGTGTCTTATGACACATATCATTATGTCAGGATCAGTGTGCCATACACTTACCAGAATGCAACATGTGGCCTGTGTGGAAACTTCAATAATCACCCTGAGGATGACTTTCAAACCCGTCAAGGCGAAGTTGTGAGCTCTGACGTGGTTTTTGCCAACAGCTGGCAAACATCAGGAGACGATGAGCCTGGTTGTGGGACGCGATGTGGAGGTCTGAACTGTGCTGCCTGCACTGAGGCTCAGACAGCTTTATACAGCAACAATGCCAATTGTGGTTTCCTCCAGAGCAGTTCTGGACCTTTTGCTGCTTGCCATAGACGACTTCCACCACAGACCTTTGTTGAGAGTTGTGTGTATGATCTGTGTGTAGGAGGAGGCTACCAACCCATTCTGTGCCAAGCGCTAAATGTGTATGCAAGTCAGTGTCAACAGAATGGTATACAGCTGCCCAGCTGGAGGAGACAAGGCTTCTGTGGTATGTCTGTTCATCAATCAACATTATTTTAAATAATCCTTTTGGTAAAATGTCCATGAAGTTAAGATTAGGGTTGGGTATCGTTTGGTTTTTTTTCGGTTCCGGTGCTAAATCGATACTTTTAAAACGGTTCCGGTGCCTAAACGGTGCCTGAATCGGTACTTTTCAATAAAGTAAAAAAAAAAATAAGAAAAAAAATAAGGGTAGTAAACAACAGTCAGTGACTTGTTTATTGCTAAGGACATGGTCAAAATTAAAGATTTAATAATAATGTAATAACTATAACAATAACAATAAGTTATTTCACCAGTAAATTGCTGTTGAACCCCAGATGGGAAAAGGGTATTTTACAATTACTGTGAATGCACCACGAGGCTACCTGTTTTAAGTGAATGCACCGTCTGTGTTGTTTAATTCCGCAAACGGCAGCTGCAAGTGAACGCGACCGTCTGTGTTGTTTAATTCGACAACTGCAGCTGCAAGTAAACGCCCCGTCTGTGTTGTTTCATTCCGACCATATAAACATACTGTATATCTATGAATTGCGACAACGGCAGCTGCGCTGCAGAGCAGACTGTTACATCCCGCTGTTGAAGTCCTCCACAGTGAAATACAGTCACACTTTACACTGTTTAACGTTAGCTGTCAACATTTTACCGGTGTTTAATCCAGCTGCTAGCTAAAGGTAGGCTAACGTTACATGCTGTCAGGTGTAGTGTAAAGTCAAGCACCGAAATGAGGCACCGAAATTTTCGTTCTTATTCGGTCTCGTTACTACCGTTACGTCGGCACCGGTTCCCTATTGGCACCGAGTTTCGGTACCCAACCCTAGTTAAGATCAATGTTCTTTTCTTCTGTCTAGAAATCCTCTGCCCAGCCAACAGCCACTTTGAGTCCCAAGGCACAGGATGTCCAGCTACCTGTGTCAATCCCAATTCTACCTACAACTGCCCTCTCCCTGCCCAGGAGAGCTGCAACTGCAATCCAGGCTACGTCCTTAGTGGCGGGATCTGCGTGGCTCATTCTGAATGTGGCTGCAGCTTTGAGGGTAGCTACTACCGCTCTGGAGGAACTACAATACTAGACGAGGACTGTGGGAGACTTTGTACCTGCAGTTATGGCTCCATGACTTGCCAATCTCATGGCTGTGGGCCAAAAGAGTCTTGCAGGGTGGAGGAGGGAGAAAGAGGATGCAGGCCTAACAGTTATGCAACATGTTGGATAAGAGGCCCAGGGTCATACCATACATTTGATGGACTGACATACCAGTATCCTGGGGCATGTAGACTGACCCTTGCCAAAGTAATGGGTTTGTCTAGTCACCCACATTTTGTGGTGACAGCAGAAAAAGTGCCCAGAGGCCAGCAGGGTTTTGCCCGGTTGCTAAAGTTTGAGGCCGAGGGAACACAAATCTCCATAGAAATGACAGGTAGCAGCAGTGTTCAGGTAAGTCACGAATATGTTTCAAGAGGTAAAGAAAATAAATGAGTTGTGAAACCAGAGTTGTGACACCATTATAAACAATTGAATTAAAGAACAGTCTTGCATGCAGAAATATTGTTTTGAACAACACATAAAAATGGGCACTTTTTTTCAAAAAAAGGTTCTAAAAAGTTTTTTGATGAAAACTGAAAACACTTATACTGGTTGTTTAAATATCCCTTTAGGTTGACGGTCAGCAGATAAGACTACCATTCAGCTCAGCGTCCAACCGAATCCAAATCTACCACAGCAGCATTCAAAGTGTCATAGTTCGCACCTCCTTTGGTGTAACGGTGCAGATAGTCTGGCCTCATTTTGTGCGTGTCACCGCACCTGGTATCTACAATAATTCACTGGTTGGACTCTGTGGTAATTACAATGGTCACCCACAAGATGACTTCCGCACACCCAATGGAGTCCTGGTCAACAGTTCTCAGGACTTTGGGGACAGTTGGCGAGATGGCTCTCTCGCTGCACAATGTGTGGAAAGTGTAAATAATAACTCTACAACAAATTACAATTCTAGTGAGTACTGTGGCATTCTTGGCTCACCACATGGGCCGTTTACCCGGTGTTGGGCCATGGTGGACCCTCAGGAGCATGTGAATGCATGTGTGGAGATCATTAGATCCTCTAGAGATCCAGCATCAGTGCTGTGTGAAGTCCTACGAGATTATGCACTAATGTGTCAACAGAACGGCGTACACCTTGAACGCTGGAGGAATGCAACTGAATGTGGTAAGCACTTTGCTCCCTTTTAGGGTAGGTGATTTTAATATAATTTCAATGATTTTGCTAAATTAATTTCTTCGTTTTTCTCTAGAGCCAAACTGCCCTCTAAACAGCCATTATGAAGTCTGTGGAACCACTTGTCCTTCCGCCTGCCCCAGCCTCTCTTTCCCTTTTGCCTGTGACACTGTGTGCCAGGAGGGGTGCCAGTGTAATGATGGTTTGGTCCTCGATGGCAACCAGTGCGTAACGCCAACAGCCTGTGGATGCTATCACCAAGGACGCTATCGGCACGGCGGCAAACAGTTCTGGGATGGTGAGGAATGTCAGAGCTTGTGTATGTGCAATGGCACTACTGGGGCAGTCCACTGTATCCCCAACTCCTGTGGTCCCCAGGAGTCCTGCCGCGTGGTGGAGGGTGAGTTTGGCTGCCATACAAACCCTCATGGCACCTGCTCTGCATCTGGTGACCCTCACTACCTCACCTTTGATCACAAGGCCTATGACTTCCAGGGAACCTGCCGCTATGTGCTGGCAACCCTTTGTAATGACACTAATAGGCTCCATGAGTTTTCAGTGGAGGCTAAGAATGAGCCGTGGAATGGGTTGACCGTTTCAATCACAGCTGAAGTTTTTGTGAAAGTGTGGGGCTATCGAGTGCAAATGGCGAGAGTGAGCCACGGTGTGGTACAGGTGAGTAACACAGATTCCTATTGAAGACATCCTTAATCAAATTATTCCTCTGACTCTACATCTATTTTGATCGACACTGGATTTGACATCTATATTTTTTTAAAAGCAACAGATAGTTGCAACACAAATACAAAACTATGATTGTTCATCAGCTTCTGTTTTTCCAATGTTAAAGGTGAATGGAGTAACTAAAAACTTACCTATTCTCTTAAATGGAAGTCGTGTTTCTATCTACGCAAGTGGATCTCGCACATATCTCAGCACTGATTTTGGCCTGAGTGTCATGTACGATGGACAGTACACAGTGTCTATCTCTGTGCCTTCAAGTTACAGGTATTTATGTTTGAATGATTTAGTTTACATTCTGAAAAATTATTTTTATCACACATTTTGAGCACATGTAGCTTTGACTGAAGATACAACGGAGTGTATTATTTTCAGTACTTCAATCACGCAAAATGGTCCAGCTTTGAATTTGGGAGCTCTGGCATCCTACACTAGGTCAGCTGTCAAAAACTTGGGGGTTACTTTTGATTGCAGCATGAAATTTGACAAGCAGATCAGTAATCTTGTTAGAATGAGCTTTTCCCAGCTTCGTCTCCTGGCTAAAGTTAAGATTTTCCTGAACAGGCATGATCTAGAAAAGGCAATTCATGCTTTCATTAGTTCCAGATTGGATTACTGTAATGCTCTTTATGTTGGTCTGAATCAGACCTCCATCTCACGTCTTCAACTTGTGCAAAATGCTGCTGCTCGCTTTGTAACAAATACATCTAGACGTGCACATATTACTCCCGTTCTCCACACTCTACATTGGCTCCCTGTGCGTTTTAGAATAGATTTTAAGATTTTTTTGTTTGCTTTCAAGGCCTTAAATGGTCTGGCCCCGGAGTATTTGTCTGAAATTTTAACTTTGTGGGAGCAAAACCGGTCATTGCGTTCTTCAAATCAGCGAGTTTTAGAAGTGCCAAGGTCAAGGTATAAACGGTGGGGTGATCAGGCTTTTGCAGTTGCTGCCCCGAGACTCTGGAACAAGTTACCCCCTGATATTCACACTATTACAGATGTAACTCTTTTTAGGTCCAAACTCAAAACTTATCTGTTTTGTCTGGCCTTTAATACGTAGCAGTGGTGTGACGATTTCATTCTTTTGTTTTTTTGTAACCTTTTCTGATTTTACTGTTTTCTATGTTCATTCTTTCTATTGTATGATATGTGTTTCTGATGTTAAGCACTTTGGATACCTGCTGGTTGTTGTAAAATGCTATATAAATAGATTTTGGTTGATTGATTGATTGACTCTGGATGTATTTAACTATTGTCATTAATACAGAGGAAAAACATGTGGACTTTGTGGAAACTTCAATGGCAATCCAAATGATGAGTTCCACACCCCATCTGGAATGATGGTCACCACTCCACAAGAGTTTGGGACAGCTTGGAAAGTGGCAGCCAACTACACCTGCAGTGAGGGCTGTGGCTCCTCTTGCCCACAATGCACCAATGAGCTACCTGCTAGAGCACAATGTGAGATGATTCGGGCAGCCGACGGTCCCCTCAGCTTCTGCCATGAGCGTGTGGACCCAGCGCCATATTTCAATGACTGTGTGTTTGATGTTTGTGTGGCTGGAAATCAAGGCCAAGATCTTCAGTGTAGGGCCATTCAAACATATGTCAGTGTCTGTCAGTCTGCTAATGTTCGAATCTACCCTTGGAGACAGAACACCTGCAGTAAGTGTTTTCCAAGAAAGTCTTTTGATCTTCTGCACATACAGTACAGGCCAAAAGTTTGGACACACCTTCTCATTCAATGTTTCTTTATTTTCATGACTATTTACATTGTAGATTCTCACTGAAGGCATCAAAACTATGAATGAACACATATGGAATTATGTACTTAACAAAAAAGTGTAAAATAACTGAAAACATGTCTTATATTTTAGATTCCTCAAAGTAGCCACCCTTTGCTTTTTTGATAACTCTGCAAACCCTTGGTGTTCTCTCAATGAGCTTCATGAGGTAGTCACCTGAAATGGTTTTCACTTCACAGATGTGCTTTGTCAGGGTTAATTAGTGGAATTTTTTCCCTTATTAATAGAAAAGCAAAGGGTGGCTAGTTTGAAGAAAAGACATGTTTTCAGTTATTTCACACTTTTTTGTTAAGTACATAATTCCATATGTGTTCATTCATAGTTTTGATGCCTTCAGTGAGAATCTACAATGTAAATAGTCATGAAAATAAAAAGGAAACGCATTGAATGAGAAGGTGTGTCCAAACCTTTGGCCTGTACTGTATGTTCATGCTTAGTTAATTGACCAACGTTAATCATTTTAACCACCTGACATCCATCATTTCATTCTTATAAAGGACTTGACTGTCCAGCCAACAGCCATTATGAGCTGTGTGGTACCAGCTGTGGCCACACCTGTGCCAGCAGCATTGATGCCACCTGTGAGCAGGTTTGCTCTGAAGGATGTTTCTGTAACGAGGGCTTCCTCAGGAGTGGGACAAGATGTGTCCCTGTGGAAAGCTGTGGGTGTCAATACGACGGCTTCTACTATAGTGTAAGTTAATTTATCTCTATCATTTTAGCCTTTGCACACACAACCATTTCCCTTTGGTCAAGGATCATTAAGCAGCTCTCCTATATCACAGATGTCAGAATCCCATTGTCTTTCTCAATCTACCCACCTCTATCAACCATCAACATCACTGTGCTTACCAAAGTAACCAAAGTTACCAACTTACAAGTTATTTCACAATACTTTAGAGAGAGGACCAAAGCCACGCTACAATAGTTGTTCTGTTTATCATCAGATTACTTAAATATGGAAGAACAATTTGCTACTTTATTGTGCTACACATTTTGTGTGTAAAAAAAAATATTTTGTAGTTGCAGAACAGTGGCTGACTGTATCCTCAGATTTTGCTTAATACATTTAGCAAATTAACCCTTTTTACATCTACTCCCCCCATTACACCTCAATTTCCCCCTCTTTTCTCTTAACACCATTACCATTATCATTAACACAATTTGCCCATTGTTCGTTTTCTATTTTATTCATCCTTTTAAATGTATTAAAGCTTTCTAATTGCCTTGCGATGACTTGGAATATTAAATATAATATTGTTATACACAGCCCACAATTTATATAAATCTGTATAACTGTACTATATGGCATATGGATATGAATATGTTGCATATGAATATTTAATGCATGATTCACAACACAGAACAATGACAATCTTATTATCCAATCCCCCTCAGGAGCCTTTTGTCTTGTCTTGATGTATCGCATGCTAAATATATCCCTTTTATGTGTCTCTTTTTCTCACAT
Source organism: Perca fluviatilis (assembly GCF_010015445.1). Lineage (NCBI taxonomy): Eukaryota > Metazoa > Chordata > Actinopteri > Perciformes > Percidae > Perca > Perca fluviatilis. The sequence continues at coordinate 16,100,189 of NC_053132.1, read as the reverse complement.
GTTGCAGGCTGGTGAGTCCTTCTGGACAGAGGGTTGCTCCCAGCGATGTGAATGCCATGCTCCCAATGACCTGCGCTGTTCTGCTACATCTTGCACTCCTGCACAAGAGTGCACCATCAGAAATGGTCAGCTGGGCTGTTTTGATGCAATGTCTTCTTGCACTGTGTGGGGGGACCCACACTACTTCACCTTTGATGGGGCACTAGCTCATTTCCAGGGCACATGCTCTTACATCATTACTGAGAGTGTGAGCCACGGCACCAATGAAACACAGTTTCAGGTAGTAACCACCAATAATCACCGTGGAAACAACCGTGTGTCGTTTGTGTCAGCAGTTGATATATACCTCTCAAAACAACCAGAGAGAGTTTATGTCAGGATTGGACCCAACCAAATAGTAAAGGTAAACACTTTTTGGATGAACAACTTTCTATATGTGTCTGGTGAAAACATCGGTAGTGCATCCTTACTTCTTGTCAGTCTGTCTCTCTCATATCTCTTATCCCTCCAGGTAAATGGAAGTGAAGTGTCTCTTCCCGCCACTGTAGGAACATTAGCTCACGTGGTAAGGCAGGGAAGCTACATAGTGGTCGAAGCCGTTGACTTGGTAGTCCAGTTCGATGGGCACAGTACTTTACTGGTCAGAATAGGCCAACACTATCAAAACAGAGTCACTGGGATGTGTGGAAACTTCAACAGCGATCCTGCAGATGACAAAGTCTTGCCCAATGGCACATCGGCACAAAATGACAATCAATTTGGACACAGCTGGAAGTCACCCACAAGCCAACCAGGGTGAGTTGTTGTGAAAAAAACTAAAGAATCATCAGTTGACAATCTTTGCACTACTTAAAGAAAGAGATTACACAATATTACAGAAAAATATGTTGTGGCAAAAGTCAGCCCAAGTGTTAAACGTATCATGTGTTATCCAGGTGTGGATCCACCGATGAAAGGAGTGGCGATGGATTGAACAACTGTCCCTTTATGGAAGAATACTCTGAGCTCTGTAGTGTCATCACCAACAGTAGCGGCCCATTCAGAGTCTGTCACCTGCACTCTAACCCACAGCCATTTTTCACTTCCTGTGTTTACGATCTCTGCCTCTACACTCCAGCCAATGGCATGCTGTGTTCTGCAGTCTCAGCCTATGAGAGAACCTGCTCTGTTCTGGGGTTAAACATCCCAGAATGGCGCTCTGCTTTGCAATGTGGTATGTTGGCACAGGGCTAATAGATGGCCAATATAATGAATGAGACCACAAATCCTTCTGTTGCACTTACATGTGGCACTTTGTAGTTTGGCTTTTTTTAAGCTAATGCTGTTCCAAGTTTGTACCTTCATGGTTAAATGGACTTATTGGAAGTCGCATTGGATAAAAGTATTTAAATTAAATTCAATGTAATATAACAGAACTTTCCATTTGTCCTTCTTGAGGAAAGAGGTATTATCTTTTACTTGTTTTTTTACAGTTGTATGACTCCTTGTCTCATCCTTTCCCCACTATGTCCATAGCAGAGTCAGACCCCTGTGAACAGCTGAACTGCACAGAGTATGAGTGGTGTGGTGAGAAGGACGGTGTGTACGGCTGCTTCTGTGATGAGCACTACCATCGGCTCAACAATGAGAGCTATGGTGAGGGCAGCTCTTAAATCGTTGCTTTGTTTTTTAGATCACTTACGTTATGCATGTGAGATGATTAGTAGACATTGCTATGGAGGCCAAGGTTCATGGGTATTGAAGTAATGTGAACCATCCACCATGACAAAATAACAGACGAAACATGATTTTTCAGAAACAATGTTAAAACTGGTAATCAAATATAAACTCATAGGATTGGTACAATATCTGTGAGAGTCTCAACTCTGTTCTCTGTGGTTTTGTCACTAGGAGAAAAAATATGTGTAATAAAATGTATTGTAATGTATAAAATACAGTTGTGATTTGATCCATTAATCGAAAAATATTGGTTAGTACACTTTAACCATGAGATTCTATAAAAAATCTACAGAAACACATATATATATATTTCTTTTCTTTTTTCTCTCTCTTTCATAGACTCGTCCATCACTTGTGTCAGCAGTTCAGGCACTATGTCCGTGTCACGCTGCCAGCTGTTGGAAGCTGGCTTCCACTCCAACGCCCTCCATCTCCAAGATGACTTTTGCAATGGGACTCTCCAGAACGGACGATTGGTGTTCAAATTTAATAATGATGATCAGCTGTGTGGGACAGCTCTCAGGGTACATAGCTCCATAGACTCTAATGTTATCAATACAGACTGAAGACAATTTGAGATGTAAATGTTCTCCTTAAGACATATAACAACTACAAACAACTCAAACCATTTTGTCATTTCCATTAAAAGAGCAATGGAACCCATTTCATCTATGAGAACGCCATCCAGGGCAACGTGGACCCTCATAAAAGTCTAATCAGCCGCCAGAGAAGCATTCATCTGCGTTTCTGCTGTGAATACCCACTGGCCCAGGCCCTGTCCATGGCTGTGGGCATCAACCCTATAGAGAGGTGAAGACACCATCACCACCCCCACATGTTGCTTACTAAATAAAAGTAACACTGTCCTTTTTATAGTGAACATCTGTCCATAGTGATACGTCATGGCGTCTGGAATGATAGGGTTTCAGTAGTACGTATTCCAATAACAGTATATTAAACACTGCTACATCTGCACCTCGCCTTTTTTGAGTAAGGCGGCAGTGGTGCTCTATGATGACAGTGGTAATGACAATGACAAAGATTGAAGATAGGTGCCCTTGGTTCTTGGAAATGTTGTGTATTCGCCCACTGCTCACATTCAGCACCCACTCTAATAAACTTACTGTTTAAGCCAACAATACAAACCAAAGGAAAAGTAAATTCAGGGGAGTCTGTCCCTGTTCTGTATATACGAAAAAGATTGCAAGCAAGACTTTCACCTGCCAGTGAATTGTTCCTTCTCAAGTGTAGTGACGTTATGTGTCGTTTTTTTCCATAGTATTGTGAGGAAGAAGCTTCCAGTAGGCCATGGACAGTATCATATGAGAATGATCCCCTACCAGGATGCTGGTTTCCGTTTCCCCCTGACCAGTAACAGGAACATAGAAATGGAAATCGACCAGAGGTTGTATGTGGAGGTGCGGACAGAAGGAGTCGACCAAAGGCAGATCTCCACCGTTCTGGACTCTTGTTGGGCAACGCCGGTCAACCTCGCCAGCTACCCTGTCCGCTGGGATCTCATAAATGCAGAGTAAAGGAGCTATTGCAACTTCATCTTGTCTTAGCACACTGAACCCTGGTTCTTGATTCCCAAGATCTGAAAAAATAAATAAAGAATTTGACCATTGAAGAGCCTCTCTTCACTTTCTCTACCCATCCTCTCTTTTACAACTTAACTACTTTATTTTCCGCCTGGTAACATTGTAACTTTTACCATCTTCTCCGTCTTCCAGGTGTCCTAACCCAGCAGATGGAACAGTAGAGATGGTTCAGAACGGTATCTCCACTGTGTCCCAATTCTCCTTCAGGATGTTCACCTTTAAGAACTTTTCATCCATCTACCTGCACTGCCAGGTCCACCTTTGTCTTCTACGACACAGCAACAACTGCACAGCTGTAAGTACTACTGTGTTTGTGTGTGTGTTTGTTGTGCGTTTGGATAAATTATCAACAGGTGCATAAAAAGACGCCTCTAATGTCGTTTCCTGCAGCACTGCTACCCAGGTTACCTCAGGCGCGTTCAGAGGGACGTATCCTACCATGCCACTACAGACATCTCACTAGGACCACTAACCATGAGGCCACATAGGAGAGGTAACTTATCTTCTCATATGTTTGTACTTGTACTTGATGTATTAGTAACACAGAGCTCAATGAATACATTTTAATTCAACTTTGTTTTTTCTCTTGCAGGAAGAATGGTGCAACCGAGCAGTGCTTCAGGCCAGTTGACCTCACTGATGACCCTGCTAGTCAGTTTGCTGACAGCCAAAACTCTGGTCTAGGCTGATCAAAGGTGATCTATATTGTAAAATTACTCAACATACCTTTGCTTTTGGATTGTATTTCTATTTGAAAGGCCTTGTCCTTGAGTTGTGTTTTGTTATTTGTATGCAGGTGAAAAGTAGAATTAGTTATTGCTTTAAAACAGTAGGGGACGCCAATTTGCAGCATACTAAAGTCACTTGTCCTTTGTTGTTTTCACTTTGCAAGGTGTTTATTGATGGTATCCTTAGTTTCTTTGTGGTGGTTCTTTTCATTAAATATCATATAAGAAGTAATCATGTATCATTTATAATGAAGGTTAAAATGATAAATTAAAGTATTTTATGCATGGAGTATTAACCTCATTTGTTGTCCAGCCCACGGAACAAATTGGAAAAGGATTAAACTTTTTCTATTGTACATAGTGAATGGTTCTCTGGGTGCGCCAACCACAACAATATTAAGCTCATCAACAATAATCAGGTTGGGGTTTTATACATGAATGGCACTGCAGTATAATGCAAATTACGGTTGCGAAAGACTAAGAATTAAGTCAATTCAAAATGTGTACAATCAGAACTTGGGATACATCTCTGAATTTGTTTTCCTGATTTCTTTAAAAAATGTCAGTCAGATTATTTTAATATTCCTTCATTGACAAAATACAGTTACATTAATTGCCATACAATTACAATCTTCAGACAACAATGTGTGAATGGGTAAGAAAGTTGAAAGAATTCAGCCAGGATCTAACAATAACTTGAGTGCACCGTGTCCTGTTCACTCACTCTCACACAAACACAGCCAGCAGAGATGTACAGGAGATGTACACCAACACATAAAATCATATCACATAGTAGGTCAAACAGTAGCTAACCAGTTTATCTTTCCCACAGTTGTGCTCATAAGTTTATGAAACCCATGCTAAAGTTGACTAAAAAGAGGAATGAAAAATCGTCTTATGGAAATTGATCTTAATGCCTTATTTTAAAAAATTTGGAAGAAGATCTTTAAGGACACCAATTTTCTTTGTGAATGAATAATGTATCGTAAATAAATAAATGTTCTTCCTTAAAATACAGGGGGCATAAGTAAGTACACCCCTATGTTAAATTCCCATAGAGGCAGGCAGATTTTTATTTTTAAAGGCCTGTTATTTCATGGATCCAGGATACTATGCATCCTGATAAAGTTCCCTTGGCCTTTGGAATTAAAATAGCCCCACATCATCACATACCCTTCACCATACCTAGAGATTGGCATGTTTTGTATTTCAGTTAGCCTAATGGCTGGTTTGATTTGCATTGAGAGATGATCTTATGGAAAGTACCCCATGCCAATATCTTCCTTAAATACTAGGGGTGGCACGGTTCATGAAAACACATCCGAATCGTTCGGTTTGCTTGTCTCGGTTCAGAGCGTGTGTGCGTCACATGGTTTGACGCATGCGCAATGTAGCCTCGTGCCCCTATGTGACCTCAGACAGTGTGTTTCCCTTTGACGCAAAGAAGAGGTGTGGATATAGACAGTTACCAACAAAATGTACAGCAAAAGACCGTGCAAAACATTTCAGACCGTCCTGCCAACCTGTATAAATTTTAACATCAATGTACGCTGTAACGTTTTTTCCCTCTAAAGTCGCTGAAATGGCTCTATGCAGCGGGCAGGGGGCGGGGCTGCTGCTCAGTTCCCCCCTGCGACTGACGCGCGCACACACACACACAAACACAAACACACACGGTGGATGCAGGAAAATACAGAGATGAGACGTACACGATGACCTAAATTGAGGACAGCTACGCTCGTTATTGTAAGTGCAATGATAAGTTAAAGTCCAATAAGTACTTTATCAAACAGTTTAAATGTGTGTCCCAGTCCAGGCCAGGATAGAAAATTAACTAACAATGTAAAGAGCAACAAGCCACTGACAGACATGTACAAATTTGTTTCATTCAATACATTATTATTTTTTGTCTTAAATAGGGTGACCAGACACTTTGCGTGTGAACGAAGTACTTGTGCACGCACACGTGCACAAGCTGGCACTTTTTAACGTGAACATATGCAAGTCCAGGCCAGACATATACACAGACAGTAACTTCATTATTTTGATCGTAGGCTCCTCATCTAATAATACGTATTTTTTCCTGTAAAATTAACAAAATTGCAGCAACAGCCTTTTTCAGTTTAGTGTGAGATTTATGTTGAGAGTTTTTCTAAAAAAGATTCTTTGAAGTGTTATTTATTCCAATAACACCAAAAGAATTACATTTAATTAAATAATTTATTGAAATGAGATGAATTTTGAGCATTAACCACTTAATTTCATGCATTCTGGTGAATTTTTATGCACTTATTTCTACCTTTTTCTGAATAAATGTATGCTGCAAATATCTGTAGTCTAGGCATAATTTACTCCTCCCTCCTGTTTGGCGTCTTTTGTTGAGGAAGTAACCTCCTTAAATGTGCATATGATAATTATTCACCTCAATGATACATTAATTCATTTTAATTTATTAATAGACCCCTGGACTGTAATATTTCAGATGTGGTTAAGCAAGATTTCTGCTCATGTCCAAAACTTTGTGCACATTCAAAATACAGTATATCTGTGTTCTCTGTGATTTGAAGGAGTCGTGATATTTTGAGAAAAATAAAGTTAGGTTAGTAGTAGTATTACAAGAATAAAGTCACTATATTTCAGAAAATAATCTATACCTTCACCATAGTCTGCTGTGCATTACGTGATTGCTCTGCTGATAGGGTAGATCTCAGACCTTCTAACAGACACAGTGCCCTGCTTCGGTGTCTGAATGAGACAAAGAGTTTAGCTAGAGAAGTGGCTGTATGCTGCTATACATCGGAGGTGGAAACCCGAAACTACTGCAGAAATACACAGAGCACAAATGCAACACATCTGCCGCAGCATGCCCACAGCATGGATGTATTAAGATAACGGTCCACAGCTGACCGCATCCATTATAACCTGAAGCTGCACTGCATTTTACAGCGAGAGTGGACACAAACCGGTCTGCTTCAGAGCTCCGTGTTTGAGTCTGAACCGTAGACTGGAAACGTCACGTCAAGGGAACTTCAAACTAAATCAGTAGTATTGCGCTCCTAAACTTTATGTTGATGGCATCAGTGTATTAGACTGATTTGGCTAGGATTCCTCCCAAAACTTCACCCGACTTTCACAGCTTTCCTCACGTAGAGACGGTTGCTAGGTGATAGCAACAAATACAGCATGGTCGGACCCCGCACGTAGCTGCCCGTTCTATTCACCTTGGAAAAATAAACTGGACAAAGTTACATTCGGGGCTACACTCAAAACATTCGGGGCTGAAGCCCTGGCAAAATCGTCTGACGCCGCTCCTTGTGTAAACCGGGACATTTTAGCGTCCCGACAGGCTTTTGTCGGGACTCGGGACAAACAATTCAAAATCGTGACTGTCCCGGTCAAACCGGGACATCTGGTCACCCTAGTCTTAAATCCACCAGCCATTTTCATATTATACCAACATTTGCAGCATCCTGAGCCTTTTTGGTAAGGTTACTAGGAAAACAGTCTTGAGTAATTTTATTCTCCCCAAAACAAGTTTCCTTTTTATTTTTAAAGAACTATATGTGACAGGATGAGGTTTTTCCCCTCCCTCTTAGATTTTCGTCAGATTTTGAGAGACTCTAGTCACCTCATTCCGCTCGGCATTTTCGGGTGAGTGCCGACTGCCCTGCCGGCGAATGAACATGTCAGGTTGGCCAAAATGAATGCCAACAGCCCACCAGACTGACGACTGCACGGGACACACCGAACAGATTAGAGTCACTGACCTCGCCAGACTGTCCCATGGCCGATTATCGGCCTCATGTGTCCCGGGCTTTACCTGCACACGGGAGCGCGGATCAACATACCTGGGGCTCATCCCGCTTGATTGGGAGAGGTGGGGGCATTATTTAAGCCTGTGTGTGGACTCGTTCGGTTTCTCTGTCTTCTCCTGCTGGGTGTGTGGAGACGTGTCCGGGTTGGCGTGCTGTATGTTTTTGCCGCTGCCCTAGGTCGTCAGTTTGCTGTGGTGTGGTAAGGGCACTTTTTCATCTTTTGTGCCTTTTTATTGTTTTGTGTCGCCGTGCGTGTGGCACTAAGGGTGCTGACACACTTAGCCAATTATCGGCTGTGGGACAGTCTGGCGAGATCAGTGACTCAAATCTGTTTGGTGAGTCCCGTGCCGTCGTCCGTCTGAGGGGCTGTCGCCGTTCATTTTGGCCGACCTGACATGTCCGGTCGGCAGCAGGGCCGTCAGGACTTACCCGGAAATGACGAGTGGAATGAGTGACTAGAGTCTCTCAAAATCTGATGGAAATCTTTTAAACTGACCTTTGTCGATCTGAAATGAAGACAACTGCATGGCCTATTTCTCGCTTAAAATGTTTTCAGAAACACGTTTCAGTGAACTATTTTAGTACAATATGAGATCATATTCTGAACGGTCGCCATGACAGTCTGGCTTTGAATTTCCGGAGAAAACAAATCCACGTGACTCATTCGTCCTATCAGCTGCCGGTTTTCATTTCCTGGGCAACAACACAGAGTAGCGCCCATTGGTTGCGCTGCATACTTCACTAGTGAACTAGTGCACAAGAAAACCGGAAGTGACGATCGTCACCGGCTGCCGTAAATTCTCAAAGAAGAAGAAGAAGATGTTGCGCAATTTCCGGTTCTCTGCAGCCTCATACATGCTGCTGCGGGGCTATCGTGGTGCCACAACTAATTAAAGGGCCAGTACTCCCCGGCACGTTCTTCTCTCACTGATGCTGTTCTGGATTCTGGTAAAAATATTCTGGATATAGCCTAGAGAGTGCTGGATGCAGAGCGTTCTGGACTGATTGGTGTTGGAGCGGATATAGCTCTCCTGGAGTGATAGGCTAACGGTACAGATCCACTTTTGCGACACGACTGACGCGTGGTGTCGCGACGCCTCCCCTCATTTGTACGTTGATGGGCGTTCCTCAATTTACAGCATTTTTGCAACGTCTAGCAGAAAAAGGATCCCACGTTCTCCACCGTCTCCTCTGTGCTCTACTTCTATTGGATAGTCGCGTCGCGTTCACCGGATTAATTTGCATAAAGCTGGGCATCGGCCAGCTTTTTCAAGCGCAACATTTTCTCAAATGTAGCGCCGCCTTCCCAGAATGCTTTGCGTGCACGTTGAAGCTTGACGTCACCCATAGGAATAGAGTGGAGCGTGTCGCGACAGAAGCGGCGCACGGACAAATGGATCTGTACCGTAAGAGTATGAAAATTCAGATAACTGTACAAAAGGATTGTTTTACAGTAGTGGCCAAAAGTTTGGACACACCTTCTCATTCAATGTGTTTCTTTATTTTCATGACTATTTACATTGTAGATTCTCACTGAAGGCATCAAAACTATGAATGAACACATATGGAATTATGTACTTAACAAAAAAGTGTGAAATAACTGAAAACATGTCCTTTTCCTCAATTCCTCAAAGTAGCCACCCTTTGCTTTTTTGATAACTCTGCAAACCCTTGGTGTTCTCTCAATGAGCTTCATGAGGTAGTCACCTGAAATGGTTTTCACTTCACAGGTGTGCTTTGTCAGGGTTAATTAGTGGAATTTTTTCCCTTATTAATAAAAAAGCAAAGGGTGGCTACTTTGAAGAATCTAAAATATAGGACATGCTTTCAGTTATTTCACACTTTTTTGTTAAGTACATAATTCCATATGTGTTCATTCATAGTTTTGATACCTTCAGTGAGAATCTACAATGTAAATAGTCATGAAAATAAAAAGGAAACGCATTGAATGAGAAGGTGTGTCCAAACTTTTGGCCTGTACTGTATATAAATGCTGTATATTAACTGTTGTACCTATTGCATGGTGTGATTTTGGTTGATTTTGTTTGGTTTCTTTTTTTCTTTTCATTATGCATGGTGGTTTATTGATTTGAATTGTGTTTTGTTTATTATTTTCTAATATCATCACTTTCTTAACAGAAAAGATTGTTATTTTAAACATATCTAATTAAATAAAATTGTATATTTTTAGAATTACTTTATTGTCTCGGACCCCTAATTTTTGATAAACGCATCTGTGTGCTTTAAAGGTCTTGGGCCTATCCCAAGTGGCGTTGTCGGACATTTTTAGCTTCTCGAGTGTCATAGCCCACTCGCGCTGCCACATATACAAAAAACTTTTTTTTTCTGTTTAACGTATTCTGACTTAACCTTTGCTTCCTGTTTCTTACAGTGCAGACACTTTGCTGCTTGCTCCTACCTCTGCTTGCATATTTCTGCTGATTATCTTGCTTTTCCTCTGTGATAAACTATGAGCACTATGGGCTCTTGTATACTTATAAATCACTATAAATTTTTTGTAGACATAGTAGGCTATTGCCATTTTTCAACATCTTTCTGCGTGAGTGTGGCCTACCAATAGCTCAAGCCTGTCCTACAGTGACTGGAAACGTGGTACTTAGCTAAAGCTAAACAGCAGCAAGATGCCTCCCTTCTCCGTCAATGACTACTACAAACTCCTTCAGAAGATTGCAGTTCTGGAAACCAAAATTCACTGGTTAGAAGTAAACGTGGAAGTGAACGGACCATGTGGGAATGACACCACATTACCATGGACCCAAAACAGTGGACAAAAGCATGCTAGCCCACGGCTAATTAGCACCAACAAGACTACAAAGAAACAGAAGGGCTGTGGAACAGGTAATAAATCAACAATTGATAGTCCTCCCTGGAACTCTTTTGGTGCAAAGCCTAAGAGTAAATAACTTTCCTGGGAAATGGGAGGACGACTAACGGGCAGGGCACAGCGCCCTGAGATTTGTGATATGCATGGCTGGCCTGCATTATCATCCAGACAGAGCGCCACTTCAACCCCTGTACTCAGTAGGACACAGCCGTGGACAGCTGCAAAAGGGAGAATTAGCAACAAAATGCCTCCCCAACAGATTTGCATTACTGCTGCAGGACCCTGGACCTCCATCTGATGACCTGGATTGCGTCTCATCGTCACACAGCAGGGTAAGGACTGAGAGAAATTCAAAAAGTAAAAAGCTACAGGGAAAGCTAACGACTGGGCCTCAAACTGATTGTGGGTGACTCTGCTGTAAAAGATGTAAAAAGCAGTAAAAACACCAAAATACTCTGTTTTCCCAAAGACATGGTGTCTGACTTGGCCCAAAGAAGCCTGGATATCGTGGCAGCACACCCAACTGTGAAGAACATTATACTGCATATAGGGTCACATGATGTTGTAAAGCAACAGTCTGAATTGCAGAAACTGGACTTTACGGATCTGCTGAACACAGTCAGTTACCTAAACGCGAAGGTGTTTATCAGTGGCCCTCTACCACCAGTCAGAAGAGGAACTGAGAGATTCAGCAGACTGTTGGCACTAAACAGATGGCTTTCAACTGCATGTACCGTCCATTCTCTGCAGTTCATTGACAATTTTAACATTTTCTGGGACCGCAGACATCTTTTTAAAGCAGATGGACTTTTCCTTAACAAGCCAGGAGTAAGGCTGTTCACCTCTAACCTACATTACTTTCTGTGCCACACATCTGCTCCCTCAGCCAAGGACCTGAGACAAGAGGAATCTAAACAAGAGGAAGACATAACAAAGCACAGCAGTGATCCACAACAGCCCCCACCTGAGCAAAGATTTGACCATGGGAGACCACAGAGCAGAGACAAGAAATCTCAACCCCTCCTCCTCAACGTCCAACACCCTTCAAACTCCCTCACCCTTTCCCCTCTTTCCCCCATCCCCATGTTGGAGTTCAGATGCTGGAACCAAATTTACCCCCTTTCGTTCTCCCATCGTTCCCCCCATCCAAAAGTAAAACGCCAGGCACCTCCTCCTCCCCAGACTGATAAGGATGCTTGTGTATGAAATGCAACAAGCTTTAACTGATATAGGCCGGGTCCAGGCTGCACGCCTAGTGGCACTCATGACTCTTTCCAGGACAAGCCCAGGCCCTGTGTATTAAAGCGCCCATATTATGCTCATTTTCAGGTTCATAACTGTATTTTAAGGTTGTACCAAAATAGGTTTACATGGTTTAATTTTCAAAAAACACCATATATTTGTTGTACTGCACAGCTCTCTCTCACTGCTGCAGCTCCTCTTATCACCTTGTCTCTGTTTTAGCTACAGAGTGAGACCTCTTTTCTTCTTCTTCTTCTTCTGTACTAACTTTGCACTGCACATGCGCAGTAGCTCAGCTGTAGATCAGATGTCAGCTAGCTCCATAGACAGTAAAAGAAAGGTTGTTTCTCCAACTTCGGTCAGTTACAAGGCAGGATTAACTGGGAGACTTTTCCTATACAAGGGCGCACATGTAAGTAGTTCTTTTGTAGATTATGGTTAACTTGTGTGTGTTGTAGCAGTGCTTTGCTATTGAGAACGAGGTAGCATGCTAGCGTTAGCACGCTAGCATGCTAACGGCTGCGGTTAGTCAGCTTGTTTTGGCTTATGACGTAGAAAGCCGTGCCGATTTTGAAAAGCTCACCCGGAGACTGAAGGCAGGACACATTCAGAAACCGTATCTCACTCAAAACAGCACGGATTGTTAGCTTTATAAGACCTTGAGGTAGATGTTATATAAGTGGCGTGACGAAATTCAAACTGTAAATATACTCTAATTACGCCGAAAATGAAGCTAACTAGCCGCGATCTGTACACATAGGATTGAAGGGACAATATAGCTACTGTAAATATAGCTACTCTAGTTATGCTGGCAGCCAGCCAGCCCCGAGTATTCCAGTAGTCCAGTATCCAGGGAAACGGTGTCTTTCACTGTGTATGGAGGTTGCCGCTTTCTCGTCAGACTGTGTGGAGCTCCTAGCTAAAGTCCGACACATCTTACCAAATTTGCAATTAGCCATCAATTTTCGTAAAACGGCCCATATTTGAGCTTTATATAGTTGATTTCTCGCTTAAAAAAGTCTCAGAAGTGAATTTAATAACGAAATAGCCCGACAAACAATGTATAATCATATAATGTACAATCTATAATTGCAGTGTCTGAAATATGAGACCTGCTGTCGAGTCTCCAATGTGTTTCTATGGGGTTCGCTCAAACCAATCAGCGCGCAGCTCATCTAAATATTCATGAGCATACCATATTTGGAAGAAAAGCTCTTGTTCCAAATAGAGCCATATTCACAGGGTAGTTAAGGGCCTAATAAAATAGCATTCGGGCAATTTTCAGCCCAACCAATGTTACATACCCTATTAGGAGACCTTAAGGAACAGTGTAAAATACCCTCTATAATCATTCTATCACCCCTTTAATATCACACTGGATGTGCTGCTCTTTAGTCCTCCTCCCCATTTTTTTTGAATAACATGAGGATGAGACTCATCCAAGACAATGTGGTACTGCCACCCTGTGGCCTGATTGCATAGTGCAGGCTGAGCAGCCAAATTAGATTACACCAATAAGACCAAGGAGATGGTAATTAACTTTAGTAGGACTGGTTCTGATGGATTTGCTGGCCTCCAAGGACAACATAGCTGTTATTAAGCAGCCTTCACTCTCTCTGCAGGCTGAAGTGGGTGGACCTCCCCATCCCATCCCAGCCATGCCCATGTTCTACAGAGGCACCATTAAGCGCATTCTTACCCACTGAGCAGGATTGTGAGAAGAGGAAGAAACCATTAGTGCCTTGCTGCTGTGTCTGCAGGACATCCACACTGAGCGCTGCGTGCGTAGAGCAGACAGCATCATAAAGGACGCCACTCATCCCTCTCATGGCATGTTCGCACTCATGCAGTCCAGGAAAAGATACAGAAGTATCAAATCAAGGACTACTAGCTTCTTTCCCACAGCAATCAGACTGCTTAATCAATGAACTGCAAATAAGAGACTGTTCCTTTCAAATATTTTAAACTGCTAATAAATCTATTTTAGCATAATCTTAGTTATTTAATAAGTGCTTATTTTTGCGTAATCTTAGTTTATTTATTAAGTGCTTTTATTTATGAGTTTAGAAATTTAAAGTCTTCTGTCTTGCATGGATTTGTTTATTGAATAGTGGATGTGTGAAACACAATTTTGTTTTTATGCAGTGCAATAAAATGACAAAGGAATCTTGATGCAACTATCCCATTACAGTAAACTACATTATGATTTAATTAAGATTCCTCTATGACATTAAATATTCATTATTAAAGCAGCAGTAAACATTAAAGTTTTTTTTCCGGTTATAATATATTATGACTATGAGAAAGAAAAAGTACAGGATAGCCCTTTTCAACCCAGACAGGAGAGGAGGTTGGGGAAGATGAGGAGATAAATGAGACACACCTGTGAGCTGGGGGGGAAACAACTAACAAATGCAGCATGGAGGAGAATAGAAAGAGGAGTGAGAGTAACCAAAGAAGGTGATAATTCGAAACGTAATTCAGTTTCTGGATATCTTTGCTCTAAAACAAATGCAATGCAGTGATTAAAAAAAACAAAAACATTCACACTCACACCCCATCTCTGTCACTAAAACATTGATGTTTATCAGGAGTCTTCATTTAATTTCATTTTCATTTATGGAGTCAAAATTTGTATTTTGTTTGAATGTATCCATTTAATTTGATGACTTGAAGATTTATTTGATGAAAATGAATTTATGGTTAGTGTCTGGGTTATCTCTACAACTGGTTCACATAACATTTTTGTGACAGTGTATGATTGTAATTCGCATGTCTGGCGCCCTACTTTACATGCTACACTTTACAGTATACTATGACTTGTTATGGCATTTTTATGGCACATAGACACTTCATCTTAATACATCCTTTGCAGGGTTTGTGCACGTAACTCTGCAAAGTGGCTGCAAAGATTTTCGAGTTGTGACACTGAACCAACAAGATGATGTGACTGATGGCAAGGTAGCACAGATCTCTGTAGCTGCATACTCTTAATCTCCTAGCAACCTTGATTATTCAAACTCATAGTTTGCCTCAATTGGTTGAAGATAAAGATAAAATATGAGTCCAGTAGAGGTAATTCATTCACATGCTGCAGGCCTATATGTTTTTGGGTCACAATTTCTTGGAATCACTTGCAGCTGGAAAATGTTCCGCCTCCCTGCAGTTTGCCTTGCTCTGGCTCAGGTCACGTTGCACGATTTGTTTTCTCGAATTCAGTTTCTATGGTCAGATCTACAGTAATGAGGCAGATTGAGAGAAGTGTTCAATTCAGGACAAAGTGAATAGAGTGATCAACACTTCTGTTGGCTGTAAATGAACCTAAAGCTGTGCA
The DNA here is from genome assembly GCF_010015445.1 of Perca fluviatilis. Taxonomy (NCBI): domain Eukaryota; kingdom Metazoa; phylum Chordata; class Actinopteri; order Perciformes; family Percidae; genus Perca; species Perca fluviatilis. Next base: position 16,084,905 of record NC_053132.1, on the reverse strand, counting down.
TCACTGAGCAACAGGCTAACCTTTTGATTAACCTTCTTGGTGTGTTCCAGTCAAACCAAACTGTGTTTCCTTATTACCATAAGCTTTAATAAAACCCTTCACACAGTAGATACTCACTCAAACAAAAGATGTTGGTTGGGCATCAATGACTAGCATGGGCCTTTGGAGAACACATTAAGGGGGGGTCTGGGCATCAAACATTTAATTTCCAGCATTCTTTCTGGTCCATTTTATGCACCAGTTTAAGGTGGAAACATCTTTATAGGCTATGTGATATCAGCCTAGCTAATGGAATATAATGCAGTAAGGGGGTTTTACATTAGGGCCCTGGGCCCTGATCTGAGTAGCAACTTGACCCCAAGTCCAGTTTGTTTGATCAGTGTTTAGGCTACATTGATTTGTGCCAAAGTCCACCGGGTTGGTTAAAACCACCTGCACCGAAACATGGAAGTGGACTGCTATTTACTGCGACTACGAGACATTTTTAATCGGTTCTAAAACGGTCTCAATTTACCGATGCCAAGATATCATGCAGACTACCGAGGACAGACCCAGATCGGCTTCCCTGCCGCCTTCGACCTGCTGTCGGAGCTCCGCGCCCGACAGCAACAGCTCCTCCTTCTCCTTTAGGATTTTCACTTTTACCAACTTTTCATCCATCTACCTGCGATGCCAGGTCCACCGTTGTCTTTTAAGACACAACAACTGCGTTACTGTAGGCTATGTATAATCCATCCTCCCTCTTCTTATAATCTTAAACAGACCAGTGCGGGGTCCCCAGTCTATCACACGGCTAACAGGAGTAAAGGTTTAATAAAATACAGGTATACATCGAAATTACCTTCAGAATCGGTCACATCTATGATCAGTTATAGTCTAGAGTGAAGATACATACCATTGTGTCTGTGTGTTTTTCTACTGAGATTGGTAAAATAATCCTGACTGTACTCCAAAAGCAGAGCAAGTTTGACTGCTGAGCTGCTTTGTGCCATGTGTTGTGCTGCAGAGCCCTTACAGTAAGTGATCATTATATTTAAGCTGTCAGGCTCAATGCATCAATGAAACCATGTAATGTTGTTTGTTCTTCTGCAGCATTGCAACCCCATTCACCACAGAGGTCAGAGACACATTTCCTACCATGACACTGTCATGTTCACACTTGGACCTCTGGTCGCAGTGCCAGGTAAATACAGGGTATGTTCATGTTTTTATCTCTTTATAACGTCTGCGTTCTTGTAGATGATTTATAGATTTTGGCTTATATTTTGGTTGTTCTCTTTCAGACAAAATTATAAAATCTCCTTGATGACTGTAACAACTCTGGCGAGATCAAAGATGACCTCACATACAGTAAACAGATCACCATAATGTTTTTTATCAGAGGGCAGTAGCCAAATCATGTAATTTACTTTTCATCCTAAATTATAGGGTCACTATTTAAAAGATGAATTTATGTGAGTAAACCATAGTGAGTCTTTATCATCATCATATCACCATTGGGGTGTGTGTTTCTTTTGTATGCCGCATGGCAGCCAATCAGCTGTCACACAGAGAAACCAAAACAACAAGAGATAAGTCTTGCATATTTTCATGCCACTTCACTCCTTCATCTGTCAAACCAGTTCAAGTTGTTCATTGTTTTAGTCCCTTTGTGTAACAAATTGTGTAACAAAGGACATGGTGTTCTTAGAAGCCACAGTTTCATTTTTAGAGTGAGTCATTCTGATACACGCCTACTTCAAATATTCTCTGAAGTACAAAAGGTACAAAGAGTAGGGTGAATGTTTTTAGTCTCTTAAATACAATTCTTATATGAAGAGCATTGCAATTGTCTAAACTTTTTTTTCTAAACAATCTATCTTTTATACATTAGTCTTTAAGTCTTTAAATCAATCATTTTTGAGAGATGCTCTTTTCATTTTTGATGACAACTTGATCTGGTTCCTATCGAGTTTGAGTTCTTCACCTTTCAGCAGAAACAAAACAACAGGGCCTCGGAACAGAAAGTGTTCACACGCACATGGTTAAGCCTATGTTTAGGTTTAGATAACTAAAACGTTGTGGTTAAAGTAAAGGAAAGATTGCCTTCATGGTAAAATGAAGGTTGACTTGTAATGTTTACTACTGAATAAAATAACCCCATAAAAATTGTTCATGTTCCCTGGATTATGCAGATTAATGGTGAATGTTCCTAGAAAGAAATTTGTCAATGTTGGGAACACCACAAAAGAAATGCCATTGGTCCACATTGTACTGGTGTGGAGGTATAAATCTCAGAGATTGGTATCTCAAAGCAAATAAAACCCAAACTATTTAGCTTACCTCCTATAGTGCATGTATTGTATCAAATCAAGTTGCATGTTAAATGGGGCCGGATAGATACAAACAAATGGATATTAATATATTATTTATACATGATGTTTTAATGTTAAACATACATGTGGAAGGCACAGTGAATCCTTAAGCCTAACTGTATAGTAAGCTTATCTTCAATGTGTAAATTAAATGTTATAGATAAAAGGCCAATTTTTAACATAATTTGGCAGCCCCCCATGCACTTACTCAGAGGACTCTTAGGGGTCACGGACCCCCTGTTGAATATCTGATCTAGACAGACCAACTCTGAGCAGTTTTAAAGATACTTTGCAAATACCTAAGACTGAAAACAGAACCTCTTTAGCAAATTACTTGAAAACAAAGATTATATATTCTGGTAGTTTTGTGTTCTCTTCATTTTGGTGGATCATTTTGGATATTCAATTTACTTAGCCTCCATAAGTGTTAAGGGTTTCATATTGTAACTGTCTGAGGGACAGTGTTACAGAGATTTGCTTTCGTAGTCTATATTTTTGATAATTTCACATTAAAAACATAAAAAATGTAATAAATAAGAGTTTAAAAGGGGATGTTTAATTTAAAATTGTACTAAAATATTTTACCTTAAAAATAAGTTTGTTTAAATGTTGTTGTTCTGTATTACAAATGCCATTTTTGATGTGGAGATGAAATGACGTACTGTTCTAGCTATTAATGACCAGAGTTGCATTGTGGGTTGAAGGAAGACAGAGAGAGCAAACGTGGCATATATAATGATATATATATATATATATATATATATATATATATATATATATATATATATATATATAACGTGGTATAAATAATATATTAATATCCATTTGTTTTTATCTATCCGGCCCCATTTAACATGCAACTTGATTTGATACATGTACTATAGGGGGTAAGCTAAATAGTTTGGATTTTATTTGCTTTGAGATACCAATCTCTGAGATTTATACCTCCACACCAGTACAATGTGGACCAATTGCATTTCTTTTGTGGTGTTCCCAACATTGACAAATTATTTCTAAAAACTTTTCTTTCAAGGAACATTCACCAATAATCTGCATAATCCAGGGAACATGAACAATTTTTATTGGGTTATTTTATTCAGTAGTTAACATTTCAAGTCAACCTCTTTTGTTTTTACCATGAAGGCAATCTTTCCTTTACTTTAACCACAAAGTTTTAGTTATCTAAACCTAAACATAGGCTTAACCATGTGCGTGTGAACACTTTCTGTTCCGAGGCCCTGTTGTTTTGTTTCTGCTGAAAGGTGAAGAATTCAAACTCGATAGGAACCAGATCAAGTTGTCATCAAAAATGAAAAGAGCATCTCTCAAAAATGATTGATTTAAAGACTTCCTCTTCTGTTTTGTTGAATCATGGGATGTGGGCCGATTGTGCGCCCAGATTAGATTAGATAGTAATTCCTCACTTGCAAAAGTGAACCCATTTATTAGAGCTTCTGATGCACACAAATCAACAGCAGTGAACACAGAGCAAATAACAGACTGAGCTTTTGTAACAAAACACACAGATTGGTCGGAATCATGTTTTGAGTTTATTTATGTGCACTGAAAGTGCATGAAATCAAACAAAGCTCTTCCAATTGTAATTTTACTTTCCTTTGTGCAGATGTTTTGGCTTAATGTACCCTGGGTTGCATCTACTTTGCCTCAGTATCTTCAACCTACATGACACTGAATAAATTGGCTTTTCAAACTGAAAGTTTAAATCTGATCGGTCTAGTGGCAAAGGTTATTTTGTGCAGAAACAAAAACATTACATAGATCATATGTATAAATACACTGGTCCAATTGAGTAAGGCCACGCATCATACAGATTTGCTTTGATCATTTATTTCCACATTTTCTTCGTAAGACACCGTGAAAACTAAAAGAAAAATAAACACATACTTCCCTCAGTCATTTCACCGTCTCTCAAGCACGTTTCCCCAACTAGACGGGCGCACAATGTTAGCGTCCCAACAATACATTAAATGTAAAGAAAGTACAACAATATACATGAATATGGTCCGTGTACTTGGCGGCCAACGGATTTTCGTTTTGAAAGGAAAAAAACAAAAACGAAAAACGGCCAGTTTCCCAATTACCATTAGTAAATAGGAAAACAAAAAACGGGAAAAAAAAACATTATTCGTTTTTTGTTTTGATATTAAAAAACGGAAAACGAAAAACTATCTCGTTATCCGATTTTCTTTGATGTGTTTGTAGATGGAACTCGGAAATTAAATTGTGTGTATAAATCTTATTCCTCATTCATTTTTTTCGATGATGGTTGTCTTGTTGTGTAGACTCATTTTTGATGAATGAGAGCCAGCGCTAATCTCCTGTGACCACTTCATAATAAAAGTCAACTTGTGTTTCGCCACAAGTCCCTGCTGAGCACACCACTTCCGCACACTGCTCTCAGAAAACCCCCGTATCGTTCCAAACTGTGAACCCAACGCAGCTGCTATATCCCCACAATACATCCCATTCTTTCGGTTTTCTAATATAAAACTAGCATAATCGTCTAAAAACATTTTTACGTCCGTATCATTCTAACTGTCCATGGTCTCATTGATGTCCAAATGGTATGCAGCCGCTTACTATCTACGATCGCTTCCGGGTCACGAAAAAAATGAATGAGTTTCACCTCTAATATCACTCTGTATAGATTATTATATATATAGTAATTGTTGAGATGAATTTATTCAATAAATGATGCAACATGGATAACATAACTGCTGTTACTGTAAAGAGCAAATTACGTGAGTAAACCATAGTGAGTCTTTATCATCGTCATATCACCATTGGGGTGTGTGTTTCTTTTGTATGCGCATGGCAGCCAATCAGCTGTCACACAGAGAAACCAAAACAACAAGAGATAAGTCTTGCATATTTTCATGCCACTTCACTCCTTCATCTGTCAAACCAGTTCAAATTGTTCACATTGTTTTAGTCCCTTTGTGTACCAAATTGTTTCTTTAAAGGACATGGTGTTCTTAGTAAGCCACAGTTTCATTTTTAGAGTGAGTTCTAATACACGCCTACTTCAAATATTCTCTGATTTTTATTAACTGTGAGTTAATCAATTGTCTATGTTTAAGTGTGGTTGTGTTTCTTTATTAATGAACTGGGTTACTTTAAATAGACTAATTGTTGAAAGCTGAAAAAGCACAGGGAACTAAAATAGATGACATGTATACTTACACAAACAGGAGATACAAAAGGTACAAATAGGGTGAATGTTTTTAGTCTCTTAAATACAATTCTTATATGAAGAGCATTGCAATTGTCTAAACAATCTATCTTTTATACATTAGTCTTTAAGTCTTTAAATCAATCATTTTTGAGAGATGCTCTTTTCATTTTTGATGACAACTTGATCTGGTTCCTATCGAGTTTGAATTCTTCACCTTTCAGCAGAAACAAAACAACAGGGCCTCGGAACAGAAAGTGTTCACACGCACATGGTTAAGCCTATGTTTAGGTTTAGATAACTAAAACTTTGTGGTTAAAGTAAAGGAAAGATTGCCTTCATGGTAAAAACAAAAGAGGTTGACTTGAAATGTTAACTACTGAATAAAATAACCCAATAAAAATTGTTCATGTTCCCTGGATTATGCAGATTATTGGTGAATGTTCCTTGAAAGAAAAGTTTTTAGAAATAATTTGTCAATGTTGGGAACACCACAAAAGAAATGCCATTGGTCCACATTGTACTGGTGTGGAGGTATAAATCTCAGAGATTGGTATCTCAAAGCAAATAAAATCCAAACTATTTAGCTTACCCCCTATAGTACATGTATCAAATCAAGTTGCATGTTAAATGGGGCCGGATAGATAAAAACAAATGGATATTAATATATTATTTATACATGATGTTTTAATGTTAAACAAACATGTGGAAGGCACTGTGAATCCTTAAGCCTAACTGTATGGCTAACTTACCTATAGTAAGCTTATCTTCAATGTGTAAATTAAATGTGATAAACTTAGCACAAAAAGTAAGGAAATTTGTGTTTGGTAGATTATTTCTCTGTGATAACAATGCTTTTTGGCAATAAACCTTATACTGTTGGAAAGCCTGTTTAGTTCCCTTTCAAATGGTGCCCCATTTGTAAGGAACATGCATTTATGGGATGAGCAGCAGTGCTGAGTATGTGGGTTGCGCCCATGAAAAATTTGCCAAATCTTATCTGCCAATGCCAAACATCTTATTCTGCCATTGACTCATTTGGTGTTTGGTGGATTGGATGATATAAATTTGAAGAAACAAGACATATTGGCAATTTAACAATTTATTAATTTCACAAACAGGAGCCTCAGTAGCGTGTGGAAGAATCATACACAGCCACAACAGCCTGGCACCTCCTTCTCATGCTGGTCACCAGCCTGGTCACACACTGCTGTGGGATGGCATCCCATTTTTCAACCAGCATTTGTTGCAAGTCAGCCACTCTGGCACGAACAGCACGCCCAAGCTGATCACACAAGTGTTCAATGGGGTTGAGTTCAGGACTGCTGGCAGGCCATTCCATCCTCTACTCCCACATTCTGGAGGTAGTCTCTGATAAACCCTGCCCTGTGGGGGCGGGGGGCGAGTTTTCATCCAAGAGACGCTGTGATTGGTGGATAGGATATGGAGCAGGGGACGGACAGCGACATAGGCTAACCAATCATTGGGCCAGTTGTTCAAAGGTAATCTGATCGGATTTTGGTTATCGGATTGGATCAAATCTTGAAAATGGGTTGTTCAAAAGGGAAAGAAGGATTCTGAAATCTGATTAGATTACAGAATCCAATTCTAGTTTTAATCTGGATCAAACCTTCAGTTTGTGTTGTTCAAAACTTGTCAGTAGAATTTGGATAACTTTGATCCAAAAAAACAGGATTATCCTGATCCCAACAGGGGGTAGGATTTGAAGGTGGATTCCAGGAAGAAAATGTAGTAAAACTTTAAAATTGGTCAAATAATACATTTGTATCATGTAGTGTATATACTTTTATTTATATTTTGCACTTGACTTGTGTAACCGTTGTAACAAAGTAGATGAAGTAGACATAGGCTACCAATTAAGCTATTCAGTATAGTAAAGTAAAAATAAAATAAAAATAGAAATGATCTTGTTCCCATGTCTAAACGAGAAACTGAAAGAGCAGAAGCACAGATACTCCTGGCAGAGGAACAAATCAAGCTGACCAATCTGCAGCAAACCAAAGCCAAACTTCAGCTCCGTCTCCTAAAAGCAGGGCTTGGAAATGCTGGTCTCTCCTCCTCAGATGAAGAAGAACCCTGAACATTCTTTATTTTGTAAACTATTAGACATTTAGCCTTTTGTTTTGTTTTTAAGACATTTTCAAAATATCCACAATATATTTGTTAATGTATATTTGTTTTTATTTGTTGTAACTCAGATGAGGGGTCATAAAAGAAATTATGAATGGAAGTGGAAGGTTATGTTATTTTTGTGTTTTGTCTCAAAATAAGAAACACTTACAGTGACCCCATGTTGGCTCTCCTACCTGTTCTTTACATAGCTGGTAGCCCACATTGTGATATGTTGTCCCATTTAGAGCACTGGTAATCCGGATTTGGTAATCTTGAAAACTGTCTATCTGGATAAGGGTGATCCAATCCAATGTTGCTTTGAAAAACCGGCATAAAAGTAAGACGGATTACCTGATCCTGGATAGCAAAAAATGGGATTTCCAAATCCGGATAATTTTGATCCAGATTAAATGTTTTGAACAACTGGCCCATTATGACAGACGCTTCACTTAGCACCAATTGCAAGGTTTAATTTTAAATGAATGTAGCCTACTGGCAATCTGGCACACGTGGGTGCTCAGTGGGTGCTGGTATTTTCCAAGGGTGCTCCGGATGCAGACGTAGCCTACACTAAGTCAATAGATAGTAGGCTATACAGGGGAGTTGCATATTAAGTGGTTCAGGGTCCTTCTGTAAGTCATTTTGGGATACACTTTGGTTTTGATAAATTCTACAAGCAGCAACACACCATGCCAAGCAATCAGCCCGTTTTCAATGGGCACAGCACTAGTCCCACAAATGCATGTTCCTTACAAATGGGGCATAATTTTAAAGGGAACTAAACAGGCTTTCCAACGGTATAAAATGTATTGCCAAAAAGCATTGTTACCATAGAGAAATAATCTACCAAACACAAATTTCCTTACTTTTTGTGCTAAGTAGAATTTGGCAGCCCCCTGCACTTCTCGGAGGACCCCTTAGGGGCCACGGACCCTCTGTTGAATATCTCTGATGTAGACAAACTTTGAGCAATAATGTGAGACTGCAAACAGAACCTCGTTGGCAGATTACTTAAAACAAAGAGTATGTCATATACAGGTGCTGGTCATATAATTAGAATATCATGAAAAAGTTGATTTATTTCAGTATTTCCATTCAAAAAGTGAAACTTGTATAATGTATATATTCATTCCACACAGACTGATATATTTCAAGTGTTTATTTCTTTTAATTTTGATGATTATAACTGATAACTAATGAAAACCCCAAATTCAGTATCTCAGAAAATTAGAATATTGTGAAAAGGTTCAATATTGAAGACACCTGGTGCCACACTCTAATCAGCTAATTATCTCAAAACACCTGCAAAGGCCTTTAAATGGTCTCTCAGTCGAGTTCTGTAGGCTACGCAATCATCGGGAAGACTGCTGACTTGACAGCTGTCCAAAAGACGACCAGTGACACCTTGCACAAGGAGGGCAAGACACAAAAGGTCATTGCTAAAGAGGCTGGCTGTTCACAGAGCTCTGTGTCCAAGCACATTAATAGAGAGGTAAAGGGAAGGAAAAGATGTGGTAGAAAAAAGTGTACAAGCAATAGGGATACCCACACCCTGGAGAGGATTGTGAAACAAAACCTATTCAAAAATGTGGGGGAGATCCACAAAGAGTGGACTGCAGCTGGAGTCAGTGCTTCAAGAACCACCACGCACAGACGTATGCAAGACATGGGTTTTATCTGTCGCATTCCTTGTGTCGAGCCACTCTTGAACAAGACACAGCGTCAGAAGCGTCTCGCCTGGGCTAAAGACAAAAAGGACTGGACTGCTGCTGAGTGGTCCAAAGTTATGTTCTCTGAGTACATTTTGCATTTCCTTTGGAAATCAAGGTCCCAGAGTCTGGAGGAAGAGAGGAGAGGCACAGAATCCATGTTGCTTGAAGTCCAGTGTAAAATTTCCACAGTCAGTGATGGTTTGGGGTGCCATGTCATCTGCTGGTGTTGGTCCACTGTGTTTTCTGTGGTCCAAGGTCAACGCAGCCGTCTACCAGGAAGTTTTAGAGCACTTCATGCTTCCTGCTGCTGACCAACTTTATGGAGATGCAGATTTCATTTTCCAACAGGACTTGACACAGTACCAAAGCTACCAGTACCTGGTTTAAGGACCATGGTATCCCTGTTCTTAATTGGCCAGCAAACTCGCCTGACCTTAACCCTATAGAAAATCTATGGGGTATTGTGAAGAGGATGAGGCGATACGCCAGACCCAACAATGCAGAAGAGTTGAAGGCCACTATCAGAGCAACCTGGGCCCCATAACACCTGAGCAGTGCCACAGACTGATCGACTCCATGCCACGCCTGCATTCCTGCAGTAAATCAGGCAAAAGGAGCCCCAACTAAGTATTGAGTGCTGTACATGCTCATACTTTTCAGTTGGCCAACATTTCTAAAAATCCTTTTTTTGTATTGGTCTTAAGTAATATTCTAATTTTCGGAGATACTGAATTTGGGATTTTCATTAGTTGTCAGTTTTAATCATCACAATTAAAAGAAATAAATAAATCAGTCTGTGTGTAATGAATGAATATAATATACAAATTTCACTTTTTAAATGGAATTACTGACATAAATCAACTTTTTGATGATATTCTAATTATATAACCAGCACCTGTATTCTCAGCAGTTAACATTAAAAACATATTCAGTGTTGCAAAAACAAAGTTAATATTAATGTTTTTGTTATTTTACTTTAGTTTAAAAGAAAATGACTTGATAGTTGAAGGGGTAATTGGTCCTGTTTCAATGGCAGTAGAAGTAAGTTCAAGCTTTTCCAATATTGTAATACATACTCATTGGGAGTATCTTGACACTTAGTAGTATAAAAGCCTTTGGTATTATATTACGTCTTCTTTCTGTTTCTGCTGAACACAGTCCGATAATCTTCACTATTCCTAATGCTCAATAGAATGTTTGGCTCACTTATGAGGAAGCAATTTGAATTATCTATCTGATTTTCCTGTAACTGGTCAGATGACAGATGTATGGGACTGTGCCAGCTTTAACTGCATAAAGCATCGTTGCAGCGCCGCAGTCTCACACAGATGAGAGATAAAGAACAAAAGACACACATATGAACAGGTAATCAATTTATTTTTGATAAATGAGACCCTATTTTCAAACTGATATTGCTGCATATTAATATTTCCTTAAAACATGGTGCTGGTTTCCAACTGAATTATAGCGGAATTATTGAGGACAATCTTCACTTGACATCAAAATGTTATTTTTATTAAAATGATTACCTCAGACACATAGGTGATGTTTACAGTCTTTTTTGTTTGCCAATTACCAGGCTATACGTTTTTTATAATAAAACGTTAATGAAAAATCATATAAAATTAGACTGCAAGATATAGTTTTTTTAAACACTTGCCATGACATTTTCTCAGAAAGTATTGCATATACTTACAGTACATGAATAAAAATGTTATGTGCATGTGAATATAATGTATGGTCTATATTTTAATGTACATCTGGATCGATATGAATTTAAATCTATAAACATATTATGCTCTTAAAACCATAACTGTAACAAATGTACAGGACTAAGAATCTTTGGGTTTGGTATGTAGTTTTTTGAGTGCTCTCTCGTTCTAATTCTTTCTTATTTATTTATTTTTTTAATTAAATTAATTATATTTAGTCAGCAGGTTTAGAATTTCATTTTTGGAGAATGGCGGGTCAAATCATGTTGACTGTGCTGCTTTTGGGGATGATAGGTGAGTATTTTATTAAATACAATTCAATTAAACACATTTTTATTTCTGTTGATGCATTTACGTAGATTCACTAGCTAATCCAAGCATGATGTAGATACACTGTATGTCATATCCACCTACCTAATGTATATAAGCAAACTGTTATTTTTATCATTCTATATTTCAGCACCCTTTACACTCTGCAAGGCAAACTTGTTCAGATTTGTTGTGCTTGTTTTTAGCTGTATGTCTATTTCTGTGTTTGTACTCAAGTCAAGTTCCTTGTATGGGCACACATACTTGGCCACTGAATGTAATTCTGATATTCATGCGTTGTTTTCATAGGTACGGTGATTCCTCAGACTTCAGGTAAGTTGAAGCTTAGATAATGTTTTAGTTTTTTATTTGTTCATACTCTCAGCATAAGCTCAAACAACACTCAGCGACTGACAGTCTCAAATAATTATCCACCTATGTTCATGTTTGTTTTCATACAGTATATAAAATATATATTACTTCTCAGGTGACTTCAGGTAAACTGAAGCTTAGATAACCTTGTAGTTTTAATTTGTTCATATTCTTAATAACAGGCCAGACAGGATGCCCAGATAGCTCAGTTGGTAGAGCGGGCGCCCATATGTAGAGGTTTACTCCTCGACGCAGCGGGCCCGGGTTTGACTCCGACCTGCAGCCCTTTGCTGCATGTCATTCTCCCTCTCTCTCCCCTTTTGTGTTTTCATCTGTCCTGTCAAAAATAAAGGCCAAAAATGCCCCAAAAAAATCTTAAAATGAAAATAAATAACAGGCCAGACATGCAATCAAGAAAAACCACAGGAATTTCACATGCACTAAGCCCATGTGGAAAATAACCAATAATGTCTATAATCTAAATCTAAATTAATTGTGTTATATTAGTACTCAATTTACATCCCATACCAGTTCTTAGTGTTACATAGAACAGCAGAAGCTAAGGGTGTGGAGGTTGGGAAAGTACCACACTTTGCAATGGTTTGATTTGCCTTGCTATACTTACCAAGTAATATAATACCAGACTGAAAGGCAGTGTTTCACTGACCCCCTCTGGTTGCACCTGGGATGTGGTAGGAAGTGATATCATGGTGCATTGAAACACGATAAAGTACACTCAGGCAAAAGAAGATCTTCAGGTGGTGTAAAGGTGCTTTTAAATTAGACATTTTTCACAGCAGACATTTTTGAATTCAAGTGTCCCAGTAAGCAAAGCCAGTGAGCAGCATTCACATTATCAGGACACTGGAACTAGCTCACCTTGATGGAATGCTGTCATTTGTTTTTCTTTTTTTTCTTTTTAATTTAGATTTTTATTTGTTTTTCTTTTCTGACAAAACAATCACAAACCACATACATACATACATACATACAAATACAACACAAGATCACAAACTCATCAAACATTACAATACAAGTACAACAGACAGATAGTGCTTTTCCTGCTATGACATTGTCAAAATGTCTGAAAAGGAAAAGGGGAATTCTGGTTGGTCGGCTCTATGTTAAATCTAGCGATCTATGATGATGTAATGTTAAAAACAGTTTGCAACATTTGCCAAAAAGGCCAGTGTGGATGAGCATTTTATCTTTTTTTTTTTTTTTTTTTTTAAATGTGATGTATTTGTTCCTTAGGACCCCTCTACCCAATTGCTGGAACAACAAGCCCTCGATCAGACGATGGAAGTTCTCCTCTAATTCTCCTGCAACGACCTTTTGTGTTTTTCGGCCGGTCATATTCTCAGATTTATGTATGTAAAAATAATTTTTAGCAAACTACAAAATCCATAACATGACCAAAATCACTTCTAACTCAATATCTGTGTTGTAAATGAGCAAACATTTATATTAAAAATAATAAGAGAAGGAAAAAGCATTTTATGCTTTAAATATTTTATGAAACTAAAATACTACTACTGTTTAACTTCAACTTAACATAAATGTTTCAGATATTTACAAAAAATTACTACAGTTAGTTGTAGTTAGTATATTGTTATATCTTTAATATGGTTTTAAAATACAGTAAATACATTGATCCTTGATAACGTGCAATTGTCAATAAGTGTAATCAAGGCCTAATAATACTCTGTTAATAAGAACTGGTTTATTTGTTTCCAGGTAAACAACAATGGACACCTTACCTTTAACGAAGCATTTTCTAGTTTTACTCCTCAAAGGTTTCCAATGTATGGAACCAGAGACATCCTCGCTGTATTCTGGACAGATTTAGATAACAGAGTAAATGGTGAGATCTACTACAACCAATACACCAGCGGCAGTGTCCTCCAACAAGCTACACTGGACATTAATGGGTATTTCCCAGGGCTGAACTTCAATGCCAACTGGGTCTTTGTTGCAACATGGTATGAGGTGGCCTACTTTCCAACCACTGGAACAGTAAGTCAACTTGTTCAAGAAATGGAGAATTACAAAATGATGTGTATGTGTATTTTACCTACTATATTTACTATAATAATCACAACTCAATTTTTACAGCGTACAACTATCCAAGCAGTCTTGATCTCTGGTGGCCAGTACTCATTTGTGCTAATGAACTATGGGATAATAGCCTTAACAACTCGCAGTGTACAGGTTAGAACCATTAAAACTGTATGTAATGTATACTACAAAACGTGTTTTTAAGTTGCCATGCATTATTTAAATCTGAACGCAGTAATGTACAAAAACTTTAAAATAATTGTATTAATAATTATTTTACTAATGTGTGATGTACCTCCAGGCTGGATATGACACAGAACAATCACCTCATCATTTCACTATTCCTGGATCATTCTCAAACAATGCAACCGACAGTTACTCAAATTTTCGCCTGGGCAGCAATGTCAACGTACCCGGTCGTTGGGCTTTCCGGACAGATCGTGGATCAAGAGGCTGCGCTTTCAATGGTAAAACTAGAACCATAGGGTGTTCACCATGGTACTTTTTACAGTAATCTGTACATGTGATCATCGTTCTATAAAGTTACTAGTCTGATGATAAACATGTGCTTGTTGTTGAACTATTGAACAATGTTTTATATGCTATATTGTGTATGTTGTGCACTGAACTGCTAGCCCATTAGAATATGATGATATACTGGCGATCTAAGTTACGTTTTTTATATCATATCTATTATTTAATTAAATTTGTAATTTGCATTGGCATGGTTAAGTAGTTATGAAGAGTTAAATGGTTGGGGAATTTAAGTATTCTACAAGGTCAAGACGCTGAAAGTGACAATGCAGCGTCCCAAGTCCATGGTGGCTGGGGACCTGTCTTCTTATGTCCTCCTCTTCTCTATCACCTCATTTATTGTTCCCACTCTACTGTTTGTTATAAAAACTAAAGGCTCAAATGCCCCCTAACATGAAATTGTCCCTTTATTTGTCTTCAAGGTCAACCTGTGCAGCGGGGTGACTCATTCTGGAGTGACAGTACCTGTGCACAGAAGTGCACCTGTACCTCAGAAGGCCTGGAGTGTCACAGTGAACCCTGCTCCTTTTCCCAAATCTGCCAGCCTACTGCCTTTCAGTTCTCCTGTCAGACGGTGCAGAGACGTGCCTGCACCATAAGTGGCGATCCACATTACTATACCTTCGATAATACAGTGTTTCACTTCCAAGGCACCTGCACTTATGTTCTCTCTGAGCAATGTGGCCGTGGGTTGCCCTACTACAGAGTAGAGGGCAAGAACGAGCACCGTGGCAGCACTCAGGTTTCTTGGACACGACTGGTCAAAGTGTATGTCAATAATGAAACAATCGAGCTTGTCAAGGGACGACGTGGTGAGGCTAAGGTTAGCAATAAGAACTTTACACCTACTGTAATATTTAGAATTTAGTTCATATTCTTTACTATTACTATTTAAGTAGTTTTACTATGTCTTTACTTGCTTGTGTGCTTACAGGTTAATGGGAACTTTGCAGCCACTCCGATCTCCCTTAGCAACGGCACGGTCCAGGTTTATGAGTCAGGTTTTTCTGTGATCATCAGTACTGACTTTGGCTTGGAGGTGTCTTATGACACATATCATTATGTCAGGATCAGTGTGCCATACACTTACCAGAATGCAACATGTGGCCTGTGTGGAAACTTCAATAATCACCCTGAGGATGACTTTCGAACCCGCCAAGGCGAAGTTGTGAGCTCTGACGTGGTTTTTGCCAACAGCTGGCAAACATCAGGAGACGATGAGCCTGGTTGTGGGACGCGATGTGGAGGTCTGAACTGTGCTGCCTGCACTGAGGCTCAGACAGCTTTATACAGCAACAATGCCAATTGTGGTTTCCTCCAGAGCAGTTCTGGACCTTTTGCTGCTTGCCATGGACGACTTCCACCACAGACCTTTGTTGAGAGTTGTGTGTATGATATGTGTGTAGGAGGAGGCTACCAACCCATTCTGTGCCAAGCGCTAAATGTGTATGCAAGTCAGTGTCAACAGAATGGTATACAGCTGCCCAGCTGGAGGAGACAAGGCTTCTGTGGTATGTCTGTTCATCAATCAACATTATTTTAAATAATCCTTTTGGTAAAATGTCTGTGATGTCAAGATCAATGTTCTTTTTTTCTGTCTAGAAATCCTCTGCCCAGCCAACAGCCACTTTGAGTCCCAAGGCACAGGATGTCCAGCTACCTGTGTCAATCCCAATTCTACCTACAACTGCCCTCTCCCTGCCCAGGAGAGCTGTATCTGCAATCCAGGCTACGTCCTAAGTGGCGGGGTCTGCGTGGCTCATTCTGAATGTGGCTGCAGCTTTGAGGGTCGCTACTACCGCTCTGGAGGAACTACAATACTAGACGAGGACTGTGGGAGACTTTGTACCTGCAGTTATGGCTCCATGACTTGCCAATCTCATGGTTGTGGGCCACAAGAGTCTTGCAGGGTGGAGGAGGGAGAAAGAGGATGCAGGCCTAACAGTTATGCAACATGTTGGATAAGAGGCCCAGGGTCATACCATACATTTGATGGACTGACATACCAGTATCCTGGGGCATGTAGACTGACCCTTGCCAAAGTAATGGGTTTGTCTAGTCACCCACATTTTGTGGTGACAGCAGAAAAAGTGCCCAGAGGCCAGCAGGGTTTTGCCCGGTTGCTAAAGTTTGAGGCCGAGGGAACACAAATCTCCATAGAAATGACAGGTAGCAGCAGTGTTCAGGTAAGTCACGAATATGTTTCAAGAGCTAAAGAAAATAAATGAGTTGTGACACCAGAGAAGCATTTTATTAAAACATTGAATTATAGAATAACCTAGAAATATTGTTTTGAACAACACGCAAAGAGAGTCACCTTTTTAAAAAAAAGGTTTCGAAAAGTTTTTTGATGAAAACTGAAAACACACACAAACTGGCTGTTTAAATATCCCTTTAGGTTGACGGTCAGCAGATAAGACTACCATTCAGCTCAGCGTCCAACCGAATCCAAATCTACCACAGCAGCATTCAAAGTGTCATAGTTCGCACCTCCTTTGGTGTAACGGTGCAGATAGTCTGGCCTCATTTTGTGCGTGTCACCGCACCTGGTATCTACAATAATTCACTGGGTGGACTCTGTGGTAATTACAATGGTCACCCACAAGATGACTTCCGCACACCCAATGGAGTCCTGGTCAACAGTTCTCAGGACTTTGGGGACAGTTGGCGAGATGGCTCTCTCGCTGCACAATGTGTGGAAAGTGTAAATAATAACTCTACAACAAATTACAATTCTAGTGAGTACTGTGGCATTCTTGGCTCACCACATGGGCCGTTTACCCGGTGTTGGGCCATGGTGGACCCACGGGAGCATGTGAATGCATGTGTGGAGATCATTAGATCCTCTAGAGATCCAGCATCAGTGCTGTGTGAAGTCCTACGAGATTATGCACTAATGTGTCAACAGAACGGCGTACACCTTGAACGCTGGAGGAATGCAACTGAATGTGGTAAGCACTTTGCTCCCTTTTAGGGTAGGTAATTTTAATATAATTTCAATGATTTTGCTAAATTAATTTCTTCGTTTTTCTCTAGAGCCAAACTGCCCTCTAAACAGCCATTATGAAGTCTGTGGAACCACTTGTCCTTCCGCCTGCCCCAGCCTCTCTTTCCCTTTTGCCTGTGACACTGTGTGCCAGGAGGGGTGCCAGTGTAATGATGGTTTGGTCCTCGATGGCAACCAGTGCGTAACGCCAACAGCCTGTGGATGCTATCACCAAGGACGCTATCGGCACGGGGGCGAACAGTTCTGGGATAGTGAGGAATGTCAGAGCTTGTGTATGTGCAATGGCACTACTGGGGCAGTCCACTGTATCCCCAACTCCTGTGGTCCCCAGGAGTCCTGCCGCGTGGTGGAGGGTGAGTTTGGCTGCCATACAAACCCTCATGGCACCTGCTCTGCATCTGGTGACCCTCACTACCTCACCTTTGATCACAAGGCCTATGACTTCCAGGGAACCTGCCGCTATGTGCTGGCGACCCTTTGTAATGACACTAATAGGCTCCATGAGTTTTCAGTGGAGGCTAAGAATGAGCCGTGGAATGGGTTGACCGTTTCAATCACAGCTGAAGTTTTTGTGAAAGTGTGGGGCTATCGAGTGCAAATGACGAGGGTGAGCCACGGTGTGGTACAGGTGAGTAACACAGATTCCTATTGAAGACATCCTTAATCAAATTATTCCTCTGACTCTACATCTATTTTGATCGACACTGGATTTGACATCTATATATTTTTAAAAGCAACAGATAGTTGCAACACAAATACAAAACTATGATTGTTCATCAGCTTCTGTTTTTCCAATGTTAAAGGTGAATGGAGTAACTAAAAACTTACCTATTCTCTTAAATGGAAGTCGTGTTTCTATCTACGCAAGTGGATCTCGCACATATCTCAGCACTGATTTTGGCCTGAG
Organism: Perca fluviatilis; assembly: GCF_010015445.1. Lineage (NCBI taxonomy): Eukaryota > Metazoa > Chordata > Actinopteri > Perciformes > Percidae > Perca > Perca fluviatilis. Next base: position 16,066,614 of record NC_053132.1, on the reverse strand, counting down.
TGTCATGTACGATGGACAGTACACAGTGTCTATCTCTGTGCCTTCAAGTTACAGGTATTTATGTTTGAATGATTTAGTTTACATTCTGAAAAATTATTTTTATCACACATGTTGAACACATGTAGCTTTGACTCTGGATGTATTTAACTATTGTCATTAATACAGAGGAAAAACATGTGGACTTTGTGGAAACTTCAATGGCAATCCAAATGATGAGTTCCACACCCCATCTGGAATGATGGTCACCACTCCACAAGAGTTTGGGACAGCTTGGAAAGTGGCAGCCAACTACACCTGCAGTGAGGGCTGTGGCTCCTCTTGCCCACAATGCACCAATGAGCTACCTGCTAGAGCACAATGTGAGATGATTCGGGCAGCCGACGGTCCCCTCAGCTTCTGCCATGAGCATGTGGACCCAGCGCCATATTTCAATGACTGTGTGTTTGATGTTTGTGTGGCTGGAAATCAAGGCCAAGATCTTCAGTGTAGGGCCATTCAAACATATGTCAGTGCCTGTCAGTCTGCTAATGTTCAAATCTACCCTTGGAGACAGAACACCTGCAGTAAGTGTTTTCCAAGAAAGTCTTTTGATCTACTGCACATATGTTCATGCTTAGTTAATTGACCAACGTTAATCATTTTAACAACCTGACATCCATCATTTCATTCTTATAAAGGACTTGACTGTCCAGCCAACAGCCATTATGAGCTGTGTGGTACCAGCTGTGGCCACACCTGTGCCAGCAGCATTGATGCCACCTGTGAGCAGGTTTGCTCTGAAGGATGTTTCTGTAACGAGGGCTTCCTCAGGAGTGGGACAAGATGTGTCCCTGTGGAAAGCTGTGGGTGTCAATACGACGGCTTCTACTATAGTGTAAGTTAATTAATCTCTATCATTTTAGCCTTTGCACACACAACCATTTCCCTTTGGTCAAGGATCATTAAGCAGCTCTCCTATATCACAGATGTCAGAATCCCATTGTCTTTCTCAATCTACCCACCTCTATCAACCATCAACATCGCTGTGCTTAACAAAGTAACCAAAGTTACCAACTTACAAGTTATTTCACAATACTTTAGAGAGAGGACCAAAGCCACGCTACAATAGTTGTTCTGTTTATCATCAGATTACTTAAATATGGAAGAACAATTTGCTACTTTATTGTGCTACACATTTTGTGTGTAAAAAAATATTTTGTAGTTGCAGAACACTGGCTGACTGTATCCTCAGATTTTGCTTAATACATTTAGCAAATTAACCCTTTTTACATCTACTCCCCCCATTACACCTCAATTTCCCCCTCTTTTCTCTTAACACCAGTGCCATTATCATTAACACCATTTGCCCATTGTTCGTTTTCTATTTTATTCATCCTTTTAAATGTATTAAAGCTTTCTAATTGCCTTTCGATGACTTGGAATATTAAATATAATATTGTTATACACATCCCACAATTTATATAAATCTGTATAACTGTACTATATGGCATATGGATATGAATATGTTGCATATGAATATTTAATGCATGATTCACAACACAGAACAATGACAATCTTATTATATTTATGCTAAATATATCCTTTTTATGTGTCTCTTTTTCTCACATGTTGCAGGCTGGTGAGTCCTTCTGGACAGCGGGTTGCACCCAGCGATGTGAATGCCATGCTCCCAATGACCTGCGCTGTTCTGCTACATCTTGCACTCCTGCACAAGAGTGCACCATCAGAAATGGTCAGCTGGGCTGTTTTGATGCAATGTCTTCTTGCACTGTGTGGGGGGACCCACACTACTTCACCTTTGATGGGGCACTAGCTCATTTCCAGGGCACATGCTCTTACATCATTACTGAGAGTGTGAGCCACGGCACCAATGAAACTCAGTTTCAGGTAGTAGCCACCAATAATCACCGTGGAAACAACCGTGTGTCGTTTGTCACAGCAGTTGATATATACCTCTCAAAACAACCAGAGAGAGTGTATGTCAGGATTGGACCCAACCAAATAGTAAAGGTAAACACTTTTTGGATGAACAACTTTCTATATGTGTCTGGTGAAAACTTCGGTAGTGCATCCTTACTTCTTGTCAGTCTGTCTCTCTCATATCTCTTATCCCTCCAGGTAAATGGAAGTGAAGTATCTCTTCCCACCACTGTAGGAACATTAGCTCACGTGGTAAGGCAGGGAAGCTACATAGTGGTCGATGCCGTTGACTTGGTAGTCCAGTTCGATGGGCACAGTACTTTACTGGTCAGAATAGGCCAACACTATCAAAACAGAGTCACTGGGATGTGTGGAAACTTCAACAGCGATCCTGCAGATGACAAAGTCTTGCCCAATGGCACATTGACACAAAATGACAATCAATTTGGACACAGCTGGAAGTCACCCACAAGCCAACCAGGGTGAGTTGTTGTGAAAAAAAATAAAGTATCATCAGTTGACAATCTTTGCACTACTTAAAGAAAGAGAACACACCACACAATATTACAGAAAATATGTTGTGGCAAAAGTCAGCCCAAGTGTTAAACGTATCATGTGTTATCCAGGTGTGGATCCACCGATGAAAGGAGTGGCGATGGATTGAACAACTGTCCCTTTATGGAAGAATACTCTGAGCTCTGTAGTGTCATCACCAACAGTAGCGGCCCATTCAGAGCCTGTCACCTGCACTCTAACCCACAGCCATTTTTCACTTCCTGTGTCTACGATCTCTGCCTCTACACTCCAGCCAATGGCATGCTGTGTTCTGCAGTCTCAGCCTATGAGAGAACCTGCTCTGTTTTGGGGTTAAACATCCCAGAATGGCGCTCTGCTTTGCAATGTGGTATGTTGGCACAGGGCTAATAGATGGCCAATATAATGAATGAGACCACAAATCCTTATGTTGCACTTACATGTGGCACTTTGTAGTTTGGCTTTTTTTAAGCTAATGCTGTTCCAAGTTTGTACCTTCATGGTTAAATGGACTTATTGGAAGTCGCATTGGATAAAAGTATTTAAATTAAATTCAATGTAATATAACAGAGCTTTCCATTTGTCCTTCTTGAGGAAAGAGGTATTATCTTTTACTTGTTTTTTTAAGTTTTATGACTCCTTGTCTCATCCTTTCCCCACTATGTCCATAGCAGAGTCAGACCCCTGTGAACAGCTGAACTGCACAGAGTATGAGTGGTGTGGTGAGAAGGACGGTGTGTACGGCTGCTTCTGTGATGAGCACTACCATCGGCTCAACAATGAGAGCTATGGTGAGGGCAGCTCTTAAATCGTTGCTTTGTTTTTTAGATCACTTACGTGATGCATGTGAGATGATTAGTAGACATTGCTATGGAGGCCAAGGTTCATGGGTATTGAAGTAATGTGAACCATCCACCATGACAAAATAACAGACGAAACATGATTTTTCAGAAACAATGTTAAAACTGGTAATGAAATATAAACTCATAGGATTGGTACAATATCTGTTAGAGTCTCAACTCTGTTCTCTGTGGGTTTGTCACTAGGAGAAAAACCTTTTAAATTACAGTTGTGATTTGATCCATTAATCGAAAAATATTGATTAGTATACTTTAACCATGAGAATCTATAAAGAATCTACAGAAACATATATATATATATATATTTCTTTTCTTTTTTCTCTCTCTTTCATAGACTCGTCCATCACTTGTGTCAGTAGTTCAGGCACTATGTCCGTGTCACGCTGCCAGCTGTTTGAAGCTGGCTTCCACTCCAACGCCCTCCATCTCCAAGATGACTTTTGCAATGGGACTCTCCAGAACGGACGATTGGTGTTCAACTTTAATAATGATGATCAGCTGTGTGGGACAGCTCTCAGGGTACATAGCTCCATAGACTCTAATGTTATCAACACAGACTGAAGACAGTTTGAGATGTAAATGTTCTCCTTAAGACATATAACAACTACAAACAACTCAAACCATTTTGTCATTTTCATTAAAAGAGCAATGGAACCCATTTCATCTATGAGAACGCCATCCAGGGCAACGTGGACCCTCATAAAAGTCTAATCAGCCGCCAGAGAAGCATTCATCTGCGTTTCTGCTGTGAATACCCACTGGCCCAGGCCCTGTCCATGGCTGTGGGCATCAACCCTATAGAGAGGTGAAGACACCATCACCACCCCCACATGTTGCTTACTAAATAAAAATAACACTATCCTTTTTATAGTGAACATCTGTCCATAGTGATACGTCATGGCGTCTGTAATGATAGGGTTTTAGTAGTACGTATTCCAATAACAGTATATTAAACACTGCTACATCTGCACCTCGCATTTTTTGAGTAAGGTGGCAGTGGTGCTCTATGATGACAGTGGTAATGACAATGACAAAGATTGAAGATAGGTGCCCTTGGTTCTTGGAAATGTTGTGTATTCGCCCACTGCTCACATTCAGCACCCACTCTAATAAACTTACTGTTTAAGCCAACAATACAAACAAAACGAAAAGTAAATTCAGGGAAGTCTGTCCCTGTTCTGTAAATGTGAATATGAAAAAGATTGCAAGCAAGACTTTCACCTGCCAGTGAATTGTTCCTTCTCAAGTGTAGTGACGTTATGTGTCGTTTTTTTCCATAGTATTGTGAGGAAGAAGCTTCCAGTAGGCCATGGACAGTATCATATGAGAATGATCCCCTACCAGGATGCTGGCTTCCGTTTCCCCCTGACCAGTAACAGGAACATAGAAATGGAAATCGACCAGAGGTTGTATGTGGAGGTGCGGACAGAAGGAGTCGACCAAAGGCAGATCTCCACCGTTCTGGACTCTTGTTGGGCAACGCCGGTCAACCTCGCCAGCTACCCTGTCCGCTGGGATCTCATAAATGCAGAGTAAAGGAGCTATTGCAACTTCATCTTGTCTTAGCACACTGAACCCTGGTTCTTGATTCCCAAGATCTGAAAAAATAAATAATTGAAGAATTTACAACTTAACTACTTTATTTTCCGCCTGGTAACATTGTAACTTTCACCATCTTATCCGTCTTCCAGGTGTCCTAACCCAGCAGATGGAACAGTAGAGATGGTTCAGAACGGCATCTCCACTGTGTCCCAATTCTCCTTCAGGATGTTCACCTTTAAGAACTTTTCATCCATCTACCTGCACTGCCAGGTCCACCTTTGTCTTCTACGACACAGCAACTGCACAGCTGTAAGTACTACTGTGTTTTCTGTGTGTTTTTTGTGCGTTTGGATAAATTATCAACAGGTACATAAACAGACGCCTCTAATGTCGTTTCCTGCAGCACTGCTACCCAGGTTACCTCAGGCGCGTTCAGAGGGACGTTTCCTACCATGCCACTACAGACATCTCACTAGGACCACTAACCATGAGGCCACATAGGAGAGGTAACTTATCTTCTCATATGTTTGTACTTGTACTTGATGTATAAATAACACAGAGCTCAATGAATACATTTTAATTCAACTTTGTTTTTTCTCTTGCAGGAAGAATGGTGCAACCGAGCAGTGCTTCAGGCCAGTTGACCTCACTGATGACCCTGCTAGTCAGTTTGCTGACAGCCAAAACTCTGGTCTAGGCTGATCAAAGGTGATCTATATTGTAAAATTACTCAACATACCTTTGCTTTTGGATTGTATTTCTATTTGAAAGGCCTTGTCCTTGAGTTGTGTTTTGTTATTTGTATGCAGGTGAAAAGTAGAATTAGTTATTGCTTTAAAACAGTAGGGGATGCCAATGTGCAGCATACTAAAGTCACTTGTCCTTTGTTGTTTTCACTTTGCAAGGTGTTTATTGATGGTATCCTTAGTTTCTTTTTGGTGGTTCTTTTCATTAAATATCATATAATATCATATAAGAAGTAATCATTTATAATAAAGGTTAAAATTATAAATTGAAGTATTTTATGCATGGTGTATTAACGTCATTTGTTGCCTAAGAACTTTTGTACAGAGTCCCTGTCCAGCCCACAGAACAAACTGGAAAAGGATGAAACTTTTTCTATTGTACATAGTGAATGGTTCTCTGGGTGCGCCAACCACAACAATATTAAGCTCATCAACAATAATCAGGTTGTGGTTTTATACCTGAATGGCACTCCAGTATAATGCAAATAACTGTTACCAAAGCCTAAGACTTAAGTCAATTCCAAATGTGTACAGTCTGAACATGGGATACATCTCTGAATTTGTTTCCCTGCTTCCTTTAAAAAATATCAGATTATTTTAATATTCCTTCATTGAAAAAGTAAGTAAGTAAATTAATTACCATACAATTACAATCTTCAGACAACAATGTGTGAGTAGGTAAGAAAGTTGAAAAGATTCAGCCAGGATCTAACAATAACTTGAGTGCACCGTGTCCTGTTCACTCACTCTCACACAAACACAACCAGCAGAGATGTACAGGAGATGTACACCAACACATAAAATCATATCACATAGTAGGTCAAACAGTAACTAACCAGATTATGGTAAAGAAAGAGTCTTTCCCACAATAAATGAGTAATCTGCAATACTGAACCATAGCTTACACGTTTCGTTTAATGATTGCATACGTATATAAGTAAATAATTGACCACATACATGCCTGAAAAAGTTATAAATGTATCAAAATATTTATAATGTGTTTTGTAAATTGTTTGTAATTTGTGTTACGCTGACATCTGTTGTTGTAGTTTGTCTTTACAATGCTAGAGGGCAGCATAAAACCAAAAACACATTTGGCTCTTTTTTCATGAAACGTGTATTTAGCATAATGTTTATCATTTGTATCCTCTGGGCTTTTGTAGTGATTCTTCATAAATATTAAATCAATATTGCATTAGTGACAATCCTTAATCAAGATTAAGATGATCAATTACATCATGTATCTGTAAAATATAAATCATATAGTATTCATGTATTCATGACTCTGATCAAATTTAAACTTAAAAAAATTGTATTCACTAAAAGTTCGTAGGAATTTCATTAAATTACAGCATTTAGAAATACTAAGTTGGTAAATAAACTCCACTGTGCTACCACAACATGTTCTGTGCAGTAAACGTAACAGTAACCACAATCCCAACCTTTAATACAGCATGTTTCTCATTTGACATGAAAGAAGCTGTCGGTGAGACAAGAGGCCAGGTTTCTCTCTTTTGTGCAGACACAGCCGATATCTCCTGTGTCTTCTCTTTGGGGATGAAATTCATCATTGTCAGTCAACGTGTCCTCAACAGTATGGGATGAGCTTTACAGTAGACATAACAACACTTACCACACACTTACATCATGTAATTTGTCATTGGTGTTACTACAAAGACTTCAAAGAGGGGTAATATGCCCAATACTGTACCCCATGGCCCAATACAGTACACAGACTCTCCAGTCCACCACTGTCAATTTAGGTAAGTTATGTGGAGATTACTTTACAGATCATGTTTCACATTGGTTGGTTTAGTAGAAAAAGAATATACGTGTATAATCCTTGTTATGAGTTTTCATGGTCTTCTGTACCCAAAACATGTTTATGATGGTGCTAGAGCACCAACACCCTCTTTATACTGGAGTAATTGTTTGATCACTCTGTGTTTTTCATGTAATAGTTTAAAGTAGCTCCTCTCACGGTGTACCATTGGGAGGTTAATCTTGTGCCTCATGTGGCATTTGCAGGCTTTCAAAGTCAATGTGTGAACATGAATGTGAATGAGAAATGGAGACTTGCAATGGAACTTATATCTGCAGGTCATTATATAGCATGCAGACATCATTTGTTAAGAGAAAAGAGACAAACAGATCTAATCTCTCATGCCCAGGCTTTGCAGGAACCATGTGCCTAAGCTCCACATAAGATGACAAGGCAGGTTTAGTATGAAAGTGTGTTACTTTACAGGTATACCCAAATTACTGAAGGAAAATTCAGTGTGAAGGAAATTATCCAGAGTTAAAAGTTGTGCTGTTTGGATACAGCTTAAGAAGATATTGACGATGGCATCAAAGCAACATTGAATAGTTAAAAGCCCTGGACAGGACCACTGTGATTTGTACGAGCATAGACATTGAAAATAGGGTTGCGGGGGATGCAGACAGGACAGATATGTGCAGTTGCTGTGATTTTGTGGTTACAGACATCTGTACACACATGTAATCAGCCTTGTCAGGAAATAAGGAGGATGCTGCTCATTCTATGATGATAATGTTCAAAGGCTTGTGGACTAATCGATCGACTAAAACCACTTGTCAACACTGTAAGTCAACTGTGAATAGTTTCATTTTAGATAATGTAATTAAATAATTGACTTTAAATAATTAGTTAATATAATGATGAATATTGATGGTCATATATGCTTACACATATAGTCAGCCTATAACTTTCTTCAGCTTTGCAATACTGCAGTATTCTCACAGTTAATGGTATTTCAGATATATTTTAGAGTATATATTTAACATTTACTTATTTTCACATGTATTCAAACAAGACTAAGTGTCTACAGTCTATGAGGTTGTAATTAGGCATAGTGGTGCTTTTAGCTTATTGCTAATGTCAGTCTGCTAACATGCTCACAGTGACAACATGCTGATGTTTAGCAGGCATATTCTACCATGGTCCCCATCTTAGTATTGCATGCTAGCATGAAAACATTTGCTAATTAGCACAAAGTACAGCCGAGGGTGATGGGAATGTCACCAAAATATTGGACAAATTAAACATTTGCCCTGATGGCTCTAAATGAAAAGCTCCGGTGCTTCTCAGCTTGGAGATCCAAGTGTACAAGGGATTAAGGACACTGAGGAGGGTTAAGTTTAAAAAGCTTATATTATATTTCTTGGCTAAATCATTAAACCAAGGCAAGACGTTTCGGCCCTTGAAGGCCTTAATCAGGGCAAGTATAAAACGTTTCCATTTGAACTGTATCTTATAGCCTATTGGCCAGTAGTCACATGGTCAGTAGGTAAAGAGTCACACGATTGTTGTGAACAGGTAGTCACATGACAGACCATGTTCAGCAGTAAATGAATCCGCAATAATCAAACAAGAAAAAAGAGCAAAAGATACATACCAAAAAATTTAATCTTAGGCAGGGCAGCCTATCCCATCATTTATCAGGACAACTAGAAAAATATATTTTATATACAAAACTTATCTATGTCTCTCAGCATTTAGGCATGAGAGCACATTTTGTTTACAGGACGCTGATGCTTAACAAGACAGGAAGAGACCATTCAAGAAACTCAGAGAAAATGCAAGAAGTCAAGTTCATTATTTAAACCAGGATATTGCATAGCTTTTAAAGTATAAATCCAGAATGATTCTCTCTGTAAGAGCCTTTTTAATTTGTCTCCACCCCTTATAGAATCTCCTATATGGTCTATGCCTGATATCTTTAAAGAATCACAGCTTCCATGGTTAGCCTCTTTGTACTGTAGAGCCATGGGGTATTGGGGGTTGCTAGTTCTTATAGCATGTTTATGTTCAGCTCGTCTTGCCTTCAGTTTATGTTTTGTTCTCCCGACATAAAAACAGCCACATGTCACTTGACACTCAAGTCTGCATAGTCACATATGAGGTATTGCAATGAATGAATTACTTTATATTATACTTACGACCTGATTTTATGTCGGTAAAGTAGTTAGTATTAGTCATATTACCACAATGATTACAATATCCACACTTGTGGCTACCTGTTTTTTGCAGGGGGAAGATAATTCCTAACAAGTTTGTCACTTAGAGTTGGAGCTCTTTTGAAGCTGATGGTAGGGGAATCTGGAATAGCTTCTCTAAGAGAACTGTCACTTTGTAGTAGGTCCCAGTTTCCTTTAATGATTTGTTTAATTCTAAAATATTTGCTTCACTGCTATATTGTGTCACAAAATACACTTGGTCTGAGCACTGTTGTTGCTTATGTTTTTGGTCAAGTAACTGTTCTCTAGTGAGACATTTTGCTTTATTGTAAGCTGTGGATATAGTTTTATGTTTATATCCACTTTTGTTAAATCTTTGGCTCATGTCTTGAGCATTTCTTTCAAATACTCTTCTGAATCACAGATGTGTTTAAGTCTCTGAAACTGACCGAAGGGTATGTCATTTATTAACCAAGGAGGATGAAAAGAATGGTGTTACGGTCAGTTGATTTTTCTGAATATTGAAGTATGTAAATCACCATTACCATCTTTAAATCAAGAAAAATTATTTCAATTAAAGAAAAATCCAAACTAAGCATCAAGTTGCTGTTTGTGCTATTTAAATATGAATAGAACTGAAGAAGTTCTGTCTCTGACCCGGACCATAGCAGAAGAATATCATTAGTTTATCTACCCCATTATATCATTTCTTTTTTTCAAAAAAGACATTTAGTCTGGAATATACAAATATTTCCAAAGATGAACATGAACAGATTGGAATAGATTGGTAGATATGATGATCCAATATAGAACCCGACCGATAAAGGATTTTTAAGGCAGATAACGATACAAATATTTGGTGATTTAAATATCCGATATTCTGATATATCGGCCGATATATATTTTTTTTAAATATCCAGAAAAGTGTAACAAAACATTAACAGATTTCCCTAACATTAGTTATTTGTAGTTATTTATGAGTCCTTACTAAAATATGATAATGCAGTTTGTTTGTTTTATTGTCACAACAGAACAGAGGAACATCAAAATATATTTAAGTTCTGATAAATAAAATGTATAAAAATACAAACTTAAGATATGAAACTTAAAGGGTTAAACATGAGTGTTGCCAACAGGGACGTTGTAGAGTGGACAAACTATGCAATGCCAACACTCATAACATAGTTGAAGGGTGTTTCGTCTGTTTTTATTTTATTTTTTAAATATTCATTTATCGGCCATTATAAATGCCGATAACGATAGTTTGGAAAATGCCTAAAATCGACCGATAATATCGGCACGTTCAATATATCGGTCGGGCTCTAATCCAATATTCTTCCATCCATCCATCTTCGTCCGAATAACCGGGGTCGGGTCGGAGGAGCAGCAGCTCCAGCAGGGGACCTCAAACTTCCCTTTCCCAAGCCACATTAACCAGCTCCGACTGGGGGATCCCGAGGCGTTCCCAGGCCAGGGTGGAGATATAATCCCTCCACCTAGTCCTGGGTCTTCCCCGAGGCCTCTTCCTAGCTGGACGTGCCTGGAACACTTCCCTAGGGAGGCGCCCAGGGGGCATCCTTACCAGATGTCCAAACCACCTCAACTGGCTCCTTTCAACGCGAAGGAGAAGCGGCTCTACTCTGAGTTCCTCGTGGATGACTGAGCTTCTCACCCTATCTCTAAAGGAGACGCCAGCCACCCTCCTGAGGAAACCCATTTTGGCCGCTTGTAACCTGGATCTTGTTCTTTCGGTCATGACCCAGCCTTTATGACCAGGGTAGGAACGAAAATTGGCCGGTAGATCGAGAGCTTTGCCTTCTGGCCCAGCTCTCTTTTTGTCACAACGTCCAATATTCTTTATATCTTTAATTTTATTTTATACGTGTGTGCTAGCTTAAATGAAAGAGTGCAACTCAGACACAAATGGCTTGATGTAAAAGTCAATAAGCTGAGATGCTGGTTCTGTAACTGACTCATTTCCACTGATTATTGGTCTTCCTGGTGGATTATCTATGTTCTTATGCATTTTGGGAAGCATGTAAAAAGAAGGTATCCTTGCGCTCTTACACAATAGAAAATCATGTTCTTTTTGTGACATCAGCTCTTAATTTTTTGCCTTTAAGAGAATTTGTGTAAGTTCAGTCTTAATTTGTTCTATTGGGTTAAACAAATAATGCTCATAGTACTCACAGTTGTTATCCAGTCGATTTGCCTCTGTGATGTAGTGGTCTCTGCCCCATACAATTGCTCCCCCTATGTCAGCTCTTTTAGTTATGATGTCATCATTAGTTGACAGCCATTTTAATGCCCCTGTTTCCTCCTTTGTCTAATAATAGTCCCCTTTCTCTTAGAAACAAGTTCTAGAAAAAAAGAAAAAGTTTGCCCACCTCATATGTCACTTTTTTGTAGAAGGTATTAAGAGTGTGATTGTATATATTTGGTATGAAGGTAGACTTGGGCTTGAATGGTGTTCTTGTTGTCTCCTGCTGGACATAAGAGCCATATTGAGCCATTTTACCCAAATCCCAAAATGTCAACCTAGAGGAAAAGTCAGGGCATCACCAAGCAGTAAGATTCATCCTCTGGGAAGCATGAACGTCAGTGGAAAATATACTGCCAATCCATCAAGTACATGTTGAGATATTTCACTGTGGCTAACCCTAATCAGCATTTGGAAAATCGCTTCTCTTTAGAATTAAAGGTATAATGTATCCTCCTGAAATGCATGTAGCCCTTTAATCCCCCCTGGTCGCTCTCATATCTTCTTTTCAGTCCCATTTATTTTATCCTTTTTCTTTAACTCATCTATCCCTGATCTAATCACATTAACTAAATGCAGTTCCCAAAGCTTCACAGATTTTGTCCCACCTTTTTGAACCCATCCACATATGTCAAACTTAACAACATCCATATGTGGCAAGTCATACCTTATCTGTCATTTGTAAATGGATGTCATACAATCACTTTATCCTGCTCCTTGATGTAGCGAGCTGCTGGGTGAACTGCATTGACATTAGATAGCTTGGAAGAGAAAAGAAGCTGGTAAACTACGGCAAACTTTCATGAATGTCTTTGCAAGTACTTAAATAACATGTATATGTAATTCTCAGTTTAAATAGTTGTATTTGATATATCTGAACAGCCATCATTAAAGGTTCATTAAATGTCTACAAGCGGATCCTGTTTTCCTTTGTTTTGGTCTGATTTCCAGGCAAAGACTGTCTACCAAGCATTTTCCAACTCTGAGCCATCAAACCAATCTTGAATACTCATCCCTCCACTTCAGACCTGAGCTGTTTTTAGAGGCAAGCCTGGGAGTTTGTTGCCTCCGGAGGGAGGTAAGGAGAGAGACAGAATAAAGTGAAAGATGGTGAGAGAGAAGTTGGTGGATAGGGAAGAGAGGGAAATATGAGTGATGGCTTGTTGACTTACAAGATGCTGAGGGCTTAGTGGGCCTAATTGGATTCGCTCATAAAGTCCCCTGTGTGCTGTGTTGGAGGGGTCAGGATTGTTCCCATCTGACGTTTGACCTCTCCTATTCCCCTCATGTCAGCACCACTGACCGCTATGCAGCTCACAGCTAATTACATCTGAACTTGAGTCCATTTATACCAGATTCCATAAAATAAGTTTTAATAGTAGAAGTAGAAGTTCTAATTTGTGGTTAAAAACGGGCACATTAACCATTGATAATTGACAAATTTTAGTGCCCACCAAGAATTCTCCCAATATCACAACAACTACACTTCAGTGTGTTACATGCCCACAGTTTGAAAGACATATTCAGTGTCTGGTTATGAGGATGAATGTGGGCTAATGCTGCTACTTCAAAGCCATTGCTATTGAAACATAATGGAATATGACGTCTAACAAACAAATAATTTAAGAAACAGATAAATGACAAGTAAATTAAATCTTTAACATTATTGTCTATGGCTGTATCACTTTTTTCAAGATAAAAGCTATGGCTTAAAAACCCTAAACAATGTATTTAATGTTTTATGGGGTTACATGGAAAAATTTGTTTACTAAGTGTAAAAAAAGGGTACTCTGTAGGTTTGTACACAACATCAATCAAGGTTTAATAGCTCTGAGGATATTGCAACATGTTTACATGGAAATGACAACACTTTTTTAAAAGAAAGTGGAATGGAAATAATTAAATTACATTTTCAAATTAAAAGTAGTTTATACATATTATATATTAAATTGGGTTTCAATGTACGGTAAGAACTAAAGGTAGAGACTAAGTTGCCTCCTTGCCTCTTTACTCTTTTGTTGAGAACGTATTCCACTGTACTAAGTGTTGCTATGCAATTATTTATTAGCTAGTAACAGTGAGATATTAATGCTTTTAATACTTGTAATTTGCAATTTCCAGAATGCTTATAACTGGCAAGTGTAACCTTAACTGTTATTACTTTCATTTGTAGTGAATTTTCTCATTACTGTTTTCTCTGGGTGTATCTCTGTTAAATGGTAAGATCAAGCAGGAGACAGCTAATCATGGTGAAGATGAACTGGGACATAATCATGGTATTTGTATAATTAAACTTGAAATATACAGTATATTTTTTTCTTTTACAGAGGATGAAAACAAAAGTTATAGGTTTATGTTGGTTGAAATACGACTGAAAAAAATCAATATAGTATTTTAATTCTATAGACAAAAAACATGCTAACACTGACTAATGCATTACATTCCTTTGAGTAGCAGGTATACTTTAGCCCACCTTTCCACTATATCCTGTGTGAACAAAAATTCTCAGGAAAAGACTTTTCTTTCTGTAGTTTGTTTTTCTTGTTGTTCACAAAGCCTTTTGTTTTGATCGGACCTCTCTTGATAAAGTCATATCCGGCCATCTACTGTTTCTGTCGAGAGTAATTCGATTTCCCTGGTGAATTCTATACTCCTGAGAAGGCTGGACAGTCAGGGGACTGTAGCTGCAATCCTAGAAGTCATGAAATTGACTGAGCAAACCATGTGTGAAAAATCAACACTTTGTTAAGTGTACGCACCGTGACTTTCATCCATGCTGTGTTCTTCACAGATTTACTGTGACATTGTTACCGTCCTGAAAATTACATCTCACAAGAGCAAATTTTTTTTTTTATATTCATAGTTTATCTGCAGTCTTAATGTATTTATATTATGTCCCATTTAAAGTGAAAAAACAAACAAAAATCTAATCATGTCTTATCAGCCCCTCTTCACTATAGGGAAAGTATAATAATACTATAACGTTGTGTTTGGTCATGCTTATTCATCAATTAATTCCATAAAAATCCATTATAATAAAAATGCCATGATTATGAATTATATTGTCTGTGACATGCTGTTTCCATTTGAAATATTAGATCAGAGGTTTACCAGAGGGCTTCCTCTTGCCATCTGGTTCTGCTGTCAACCCATGACTGCTTCCTTCAGTCCTTAAACCTGTACTACGGCTTTCAGTGACTCACTAAAGATTTGTCTTAAAAAGCATCTGGGGAAAAAAAATGCATTTATGTGTTCCTATGGTCACACTAGCCTATGTGTTAAATAGAAAATAATTTAACATTGCAACCCTCTTCCTCTCCCCTTCTACTGACTGGCTTGTCTTGTCTGTGCGATAGCCATGTCCTCATACTTTCACATATTGGCTGAATAGTCAAATTTGCTTAGGAAGGTTCCTAACAGAGTGAAATGACCTGGAAGTAGTTAAGTGGCTACCATGATAAGAGGCGTCCGAATATGTATGTGATAAGGAAAGGTGCTTCATTGCTTCCTTTGTTACCTTCTTTAGCATAGGATACACTGGACCATCCTTTACGAAAGGAAAGGCGATAATGCCGTCCCACAAGTCCTTGCGGCAGCAAAATTTAAAGCGAAGCATCACCATTTCGCCATTTATAATCAATATAAGGTGCGCAGTAGCGCCGTTATCATGTACGGACTGTGTGTGCATTTTATTTTCAGTGCGACAATGCAACACATCTAATAGGCCTGATAATGATAATGTAATGTATGGCACTGTTTGAATGGTTTAACAAATCGGTTAATGTGAGAACTTTACTCTCCTCTCCAACGCGTGTGACAGTGCAGTCCCCCGCACTGTGCAGGGAACAGGGATTGGACCAAATGCAGTCAGTTGAGGAGGCAGCAGGGTGATTTCAGTGATTTATTGGAAATAGCTTACAGGCAGAGTGTCCAAATGGCAGCCGGTCCGGCAGGCAGATAAAAGGCAGACAGCATTGCAACTATGATGACGACCTGACAGAGGAACAACAGCTCTGGGCTGGTGTATGTGGAGCTGGATCTAATCAAAGGGAATGGGAAGCAGGTGGGTGATTGGATGATGCAGGTGACGAGGTGGGTGGGGAAGGCCAGGCAGAACAGATGAGGGATGTGGGAATGGACCTTTTTAACAGCAGACATTTTGACTTGTCATAGTAGGAAAAGCAAAGCTGAGATTGATAACCTTAACGATGGCTCAATTCCATCAAGTGTCCCAGTAAGCTATTTCAGTGAGTCAGCATGCACAATACCAGGGCCTCTCCTAAGTGGAATGCAGCCATTATTAATGGTTTTGAATACACCTGTGCTTTTCCTACTATGACATGACAACATGTCTGCCATGAAAAAGGTCTATAGGGCCACGTTCAGCCCCGACAAAACAAACCGTTTATGCCATTTTAGTACCACGAGTTTGCATACATGTTGCTACAGATTACAGAAACGAGAGACACATTCACCGAACGAGAAACAACATACTTCAAAGCCTGTTGCACACCATTGCACACCTTTCCGAAAAACCCCAGAAACCGTAGCAAAACGATGCACACCGTTTTGAGACTTAACGTGCCACTGGTGGCAGATGGGTGCGGGTGTGTCAGGTGATTGGGAAAGGAGGGAAAGTCCGGGGGCATCTGGTGGATGGATGGAAAATGACAACTTGGAAATAGTATTACACTTATGAGGAAGTGAATGTAGCTGAAAAGGGGAACAGAGGCAGAATGTGACAGTATGTGATATAAAAATAAGATAACATTTACATTTCATCCTTTGAGAAGCTCCCTGGCTGCTCTCACATGTTCCATTTTCTCCAGTTCACACTTCATAGTGCAACTTCAGATTTTATAGCCTGAGCACATTTAAAATTCAGGCCTCAGTTGTGTAGTATTGCGTCTTGCAGCAGGAATCTGTATGTTAACACAGTGTTGATGGGACCTTTGTTAAGAACGGAACTTCTTTGGGATCCTCACAAATGGCTGTGGATGGTACAAGAAAAGTGTTGTCAACGGGTGAGAACTAAATTTATTGTATGGAACAAGACTTTGGGATTGTGGTGATTTTTGGAGATGATCTTTGGCTCTTGCTGCTTTGACTGATAATTGATAATTAGCCAGACAGCCTTTCAGCATCTCAAAAAACACCTGTAGCCTGTCTTTTTTTCCATTTTCTCTCTGCTTTTCGACATAGTCGTCTAAGAGCACGAGTGTCACTATTCAGACAAGGCTGAGATTTGGCTCCTGATAGTCAGAGGGGCAATGGAGTCCAAAATATTTCCACAGATAGAATTAAACTCTGTGATTAATAGGTCTGTATTCAGCTGATGGGGTGGGATTTTAGAACTGCTAAGTGAAAAGGTGGCTCTGAAGGCATCTGAGAAATAACTTGGAGTGGATGTATTTATAGATCGGCAGGTAGTGAGCAGGAGTTTGATGATTGCCGATGATTTGAAACAAGGTGGAGAACCTGATACACTGATCCCGGTCAAACCGGGACATCTGGTCACCCTATGTTTAGTGAAAGTCTCATTCCCAGCTTTCAAGTCATTTGGTCAAACCAGATTGTATGTAGTTTTCTGAGTATTTTCAATTTACTTAAAATGCTTTTAGCTAATTTGCCTCCATACTCTAATTAAGTTTATCCCAGAAATTAGAAGGCCAGAGGTTGATGGAGTGAGTGATGGACTGGACAAAAGATAATAACAATCCTCCTGCTTTCCTTTTCCACTGTGTCACCATATTCTCTTTCCTCCGCCCCACCACCACCACTTCACTCCCTCCAACATTGACCATGGGCTGTTTATCGACTGACTTCTTCTTCCTGTTTGTGGTACTAAGAGGCTGAAATTAGATCTGCATCGCAGAGGATTTGAGATAAATTGGGCAGCGGATCGGTCCTAACGCAATTTTCACTTGTTTTCGGAGGGGGAAGAGGAGGATAGTTCATCACGAAGTAGCAGACAGGATAACACCAGATTAACACGGAAAAGGATGGGTTGAATGTGGGTCTGTTGGGTCTAGGTTGTGCTGCAATTAATGATTTTTAAAAACAGGAAATATATATTGTGATTGGTCAGCACAAGAGTTGCAGGAATTTGGCATTATTGATGGCTATACTGTATTTGTAGCTGATTGGGATAAAATATTCCCACTATGGTCAGTGATAGTCTAACTTTGGCCCATACTGCATGCTATCCTCCACTGTGGCTCCCTCGGGTTAGCCCAAATGGCTCTGGTACACAGGGGTAATCGGCCGCTCCCATTACAACTCCTGGGGGAGGGGGGTTTGCTCCTTGGCTTCATTGTACGGTTAGGAGTCAGGGTGTTGATCTCACTCTTTTCACTATCCCACTTTGATCTGACTCCAATCCCTGACAGCCGATACCGTAACCGGACACTCGGCGCTGCCTCTGAACAAATCTGGAATGGGAAGAGGAGAATGGGATTGAGACGAGCAGGGCTGAATGCCAGAGAATCTGTTGTTTTGTGTGCCAGACAGACATGATGACCCTCTTGGTTAAACTCAGCCCAAGAGGTCACGGCCCACCATAAAGAGGAGGGAATGCCCTGAGGGTAAACAGTGTCTCTTGATGTTTTTGTCACTTACATCTGTTCACATGGATGCCTAAAATATAACTTGGACATGATGGTGATATGGGATTGTGTATCAGCGTCTGTATAAGGATCCTGTTCTTCAAGGTGTGTAAATATTGTGGATGATGTACAGACAACACCTTGCCCTGGAGATTTTCAAAATCCAATGAAATGAAATGAATCCAATAGATTGATCAGAAAATAGTAGCTAGGAGGTTCAGTGAGTCTAGCCGGGGTCTCGTAAAATCTTTGTCTCCATCCATGTCAGACTGTACACAATATCAGGACGGGGCTAGTGTTGACCCAGTTGTCCAAACGGCACTAACAAAAAACTTAAATTCCAGACAGAAAAGAGTCTCCACAAACCATGTAAAAATTAAAGATTGTGCAGTACTGCTTTCTCACTCAGCGACTGGTGTGCTGCTCAGCTTTACTGCTGGCCAGAAGATGTATACTAGTACTAGTAAGGCTGCAATATAGTTTCAAAAGTTGTATTTTTTGTGTTTTGAACATTATTTTCATGACAAATCTTATGAGTGGATTTGAGACTAAAATGTCAGTCATGGGAGGTTGGGAGCCATGCAAGTCTGTGATATGTAGTGCAGTAAATGATCCTGGATCAGGGCTCGTCTCACACTGCAATCTACTATTTTTGATTGATGACCAAATATGATTGTCAACTTTGTTCTGGGACAGCCCAACATTTAGTGTATATAGTGTATAGGGGTCTTAAGTTTGCCCTTGGGTTAAGTCTACTATATTTGCTGCTCTAAGTGTAAGCGTACCAAGGAAGTTCAAAACATGTCAGAAGATGACATAAAAGAAAGAGCCTAACTTTCTCATAACTTTGTCCCTGATCTTACAGTTCTGACAGCTGTATTTTTCCTGAAGGGATGTTTCAGACTGAGTCTGAAGGCTGAATGGCCAGCCCTCCACAGGTGCTACAGATGGGCCCCACCAGCATTAGCTGCTATTGGCTGAATGGTATAGAGCCATCAGAAACCCGAGCCTTCCTGAATTAAATTGATAGAAAAGCCATTTAAACAGTGGCTGCAAAAAGATCCCCTGGGATACACGGGGGCGTTCAAAGACATTTGATGTTGTGTGTTTCTCTGTGTATATGCTTAACCAAGCTTATCAAGCTTTACTGAGGTGTTTTGGGTTCCACTTGTGTTTTCTTAGAAATACTCCCACTCTCAATTCTCAAGAACACCAGTGCAGTTGGCATACATCACAAACAGACAAGCTGCAACACATTCTGCCTCAGGTCAGCACTAGAACTGATGTTGACCGATTGGGCCTCTTGTCTGTCATCAAATACCATGAACATACTTGAACAATACAGTGAAAAGAACCTAGAAATGTGCATTTGTGGAATTCTCCACAATGTCAGGTCATATTTGGGACATTTGTCTAATTAGATACTTAAGTATTTTCACATTTCATCGCAAGTAATGTTAACTGAAGGGTGGTATGTTCCTCGGAGGCTCCTTTAAAACCCATTTGGTAAAAACAAATTGCTCTATCATTTCTGCATCATTTGCATATAAGCGGTAGACCAGAATAGTGATATTAAACCTTTCACAAAAGATTTTGGCGTTTCTAGCACAATGGTTTCTTTATTCACGGGATGCTTTTGGAAAAACTCTTGCTTAACACGGTATCGGTATCTTCATTACATAAAACACACAGATGAAGTACCAAAACCCACAGGCTCTTTCTCTTTCTTGGATGTCGAGATAGATGTGGGAAAGGTCCATGTCATACTAGAGAGCTGTATTATCTTTTGGAGTACAATAATATGTGTCCTCTTCCACATCCACAGTGCAACATTACATCACTCCTTTATTTAGAGGCCATATCAATGTGACATCATGATCATCACTCTATACCTGCTTTCACCACAGAGACGGTTGGCTGGGATTGAAACTAAAGCCTTTGTATTATATGAGATGCAGAACATTGATGCTTGTCCTTGGTTGTTCTGAAGGCTAATCAGATTGCATGAGGCAGAATATGGGGACAGAGTTCCAGTTTCCTGTACGCTCTGTCCAGATAATAGATATAGTGGACATCTCACAAATAACCCATGTCTCGAAGAGATCATCCTGTTGGTTAGCATCTTTTAGCCTAGGTTGGATTATCAGCAGGGCCCAGATTACCCCCAGGTACAATTTGTGGCAATGAATTTAAAACAATAGTTAGACATTTTGCGATATGCACTAATTTGCTTTCTCTGTGAGAGTTAGGAGAGAAGACTGATACCTTTCTGATGTCGGTAAATACAGTAAATATGAACCACCAGCAGCCGTTTAGCTTAGCACAAAGACTTCAAAAACGGGGAAACAGCTAGTGTGGCTCTGTTTTAAACACCTCTAAAGATTACTTATACCTTTTATATCTTGTTTGTGTAAAAACAACACATTAACACATTATGGTTTTACGGGGGAGTTGTAATGTAATGTAACTTTCAATGAACCAAGTGGCAATTGCAGGATATGGCACATTGCATTTCCCATAATTTCCAAAGATTTACTTCAGTCAGTTGCTTAAAAGACATCTTCATTAGTCAACCTCAGTAACCACGAGTGGAAAGAGACCTTCTTTTTTTACCTTTGTGATAGAACCAACAAGTGTTACTGGCCAATCCTGCCCCTGCACAGAAAAGTTTCTTTAGTAACCTGTGACTGTGCAGCTGGTGTGTGTTAGAAATGCCAGCACTTAGCCGTAGCCTCAGTAGAGTGCATGCTGTTAACAGTGGTTAAGTTACTGTCTAAAGATGCTCGGGGGGTAGCATAATGGTTATCAAAAGGTTGTGTGCTGTGTTTGCTGCCACAGAAGAGAAAAAAATATATAAATGTTCATGTAAAGTTACAACAGCATCTCTTTACTATTCTTCTCTGCAGAGTTGGCCAAAACTGTAAAAAGCTGGTTACCAACTACGAGCCAGAACCAGAGGCCTCCCAACTACGCTTTGAAGCCACATATCTGCAAAGGTAACATGCAAGAATGTAGTGTAGCAATAGCACAAGTAGAGGGGAGTCATAAAGCCAGTAAAGTGACTCAGTAATGTCAGTTACACAGTAGTTTCATGTTATCTAAAGTTTGCTCACATTAGACACATAAGCTACTGGTCATACTGGACCAAGTACTGTAGGGTTTTAGCAGCAAAACTGAGGGCATTACTTGAACAAGGATGCATTTTATTGCTTATAAATCAAATGTTTCATTTGTAAGATAAAAGTTATGTTCATATTATCTACCTCATAGATGCATTCATTTTTTACATTATTGCATTTTGCTAATATTCTCAGCATGTGCTAATAACTACCCCTCCATGATATAATGGGATTTTCTAATAACATCCCTGGAACATAAACAGTGTTTAAATATAAAGCATTTAATGTTAAGTGCTTACAAGGTTTCAAAGCTTCTTTGACAGCCGTTGGAAATATGCAGCTGGCTCAGAGTATCTGTGTCATTCAAGCAGTGTGTTTGTACCTCTAGGTGCAGATCAGGCTTTGGAGGTATCTTGGTTGTCTTGTTGCAATTGTAATCCATGCTGTAGATCTTTTTTTCTGTTATGACACAAAGGCTCTGTTGGTTCAGTGACTTACTTGTCAGGACAGGCTGACAAAAGAATCAAAGGGAGGAAGCATGTACAACATTTTCACATGAATCTGTGATGAAGCAAGTCAAAATTTTAAATGGGTTATGTCTATGGTTGACGTCTTGTTGTTGTAATGACGACGAAATAGATTTTCTCTTTCAAAACACTGTCCTGGGTAGGAATTCTGTTTTAAACATGAGACAAGAAACTATGTGTCTGTTCTCAATAGTGCCTGAATATTTTCTAATGGCACAGCTGACATGTGTGTGCCAGGCACCTGGTAAACAGACAGGACACACAAATATAGGGGAAACAGGGGAACATGTGTGGTTTTACATAAAATCCAATTAAACCAGTAATGTTTTAATGACATTTCCCCCTTGAACCAGCCCATGACAAACGAATCCGCAAAGCCACTGGCTGGAATGCCTTACCAATTACGAGCTTCTGAAAGACACTGTATAAATTGTGTAAAACTTTCCTTTTTTTGTCACTTTATACTACAGACATTAAAGCTTCATCGTCGCTGAAAATGGAATGATTGTGCACAATAAAAGCTGTTACTCTCCAAAGCACATTCCCAGCGTTAAGCTTTAATCCATGCTTTAAGGCTGCAGACATTTTATAACCCTTCAGTCAACAAAGATGTTGTTTCTTAGGAATGATGTTAACTGTTGGAATAATATGACCCTGTATTTGAATGTACATTTTATGACTTTTTTTACTACATTTTCTTGAGGCCATAGTAAGGGGTGTTCTGTCTTATTTACATCATATGGCAGTAAAAAAAGGACTGTAATTGAGAGGTGATTGATAAGGTAAAATGCAGAGAATAGAGTTCAGAGAAAAGAGAAGGGTTTTCCAGGGAGAAGTAAGAGAGAGGACATGCACTATCTTTAAAGAGGAGAGAGGAAAGGAAAGGAGGGGGAGGAATTGAATAACAGGCTGATGTGGAAGGAGGTGAAAAATGGCTCTATTATAGGCCTAATAGAATTTCCCTTGGCCCAGAGGGACACAGAATGGACTCTCCCTCCTTCCCACTTTGCCTCTCTATCCCCTCATCCCTCCATTTGCCCGGGCCGGAGATATAATTTCATCACTCTTCACTTAATTGTGTGTGTTGCTGGCAGAGGCTCACTCTCTGTTCCAGCAAACAGAGGCAGGTGGGAGAGGAGGAAGAAGAGCAGAATAATAGAACAGAGTGGGCAACCACATCACTTCATTTTTATAGATGGACAGCGTGTAAAAGTGATGGGTTAGGTGGTCCCTTCTGAGTAGCCAAGTGTAAACACAGCCAGAACAATGAGCGGGATCTCGGTGTGTTATACAGAATACAGCACTAGATGGATTTACAGTAACATGCTGTCCATAACACAATCCATGTAGACATAAGATAATTATTGCCTTTGTTTACATATGATTGCTTTTCCTAGTCAAGAAAAAGTTAAACAAAAAGAGTATCTATTACAGTGTATTGATGAAGAGTGGTTAAAAAGATGATTTGAAAGTTGATAAATGTATGTTTCCGTCAGAATTTGCATTCATCGAAATGCATTACATAGGCCGACATTTTCTACAACACAGATTGTGAAGTAATTTGTCCTTTTCTCGATCATAATACAGATGCTACCGATTCTACATAGGGATAGGGCAATAACCAAATATATAAATGTTTTGTAAGCAGATAAACACAACAGAAGTGACAGCATATTACATTACATTACACGTCATATAGCTGACGCTTTTGTCCAAAGCGACTTACAATTGCTATTTATGTCATAGGTCGCACGCCTCTGGAGCAACTAGGGGTTAAGTGTCTTGCTCAGGGACACATTGGTTGATGTATCGCAGTGGGATTCAAACTCAGATCTCCCACACCAAAGGCATGTGTCATACCTGGTTGTAGTTTTGTTCCTTAGTATTACTGTGTATGGTTAGAGAAGAGAAATAAACTGTGTCTGAATTAATTTGCTGTATTAGTAAAATGTCATTTAAAACCAGATTGATACGACCTTCAACGTATTGTATACAAAACAGGATACAAATTGAAACTGACCCTTAAATTCACGCCTAAGAAAGAAAAGAAAGCTGCTCCACCTCTGTTACCTTGTCAGATGCCGACCTCTGACTTCAGAGGAGATCAGTCACTTATTCCCTACTGTCCCACACCATTTTGCTACTTTCAAAGGCTGCACAGTTGTATTTGATCTCCTGTTAAAGTCCTCTGTGACCAAAGAGAACACGTGTGGCAACGTCTGGAATGATCTGCAGACTTGCTACAGTCAGCCATACATCATCATGAGTGTCTACTAAGAGCCTCAGAGAGATGCTTCTCACTTGGTCTTAAAGAAGAAGATGCTTCAGACCTTTGACCTCATCTCATGATTGCCTTTTTTAAAGAATACTGTGCTAACTTGTATAAAGGAAAAAAGACATGGAGGTTAGAAGAAATAACTAACAAGGAGTTCTTAAATCTGCTTCACAGGCAAATACGGTATGCTGCTTCTGACTCTTTAGTTGGCAGTCAGCATTTATTTTCATTTCTGAATCTGCAGAAATACTTATCTTGAACGGTCAAGGAAATTATCAACATTTTGGGGAAATACGATTTCTGGTAGAGAGTTGGATAAGCAGATTAATACCAGACTGTCAAGGTTGTCATTGTTGCCATTGGGACCTCAAGAAAGTCTCTGCAAGGTTATTTTAATGGCTCACATAAGTAAATAGAAATACATTTCTACATGTAAGGCATCAATCTTTTCAAGAAATAGTCATGCACATAACACCCCGTGAAACCATAATGTGTTCTTTTTACACTTCAGGTTTTGTATGGATTAAACAAACAAGATATAACTAGTGACTCTAGAGGTTCCAGTCTTTGTGCTAAGCTAACTAGTTGCTGGCTGTGGTTTCATATTCACTTTACAGCCAGGGGAGTGGTATTCATCTTCTCATCTAACTCTTAGCAAGAAAGCAAATATGCATATTCCCCAAAAATTCAATTTCATTGGTTTAAACAAGGATCTAAATCGTTTATTCCTAGTTGATGATGGTAGGCTGGATATGAACCTTCTGAAGTTATTACGTGTTACTTGTGTGAGACCTTTGGAAAACAGTTTTTCATGGCAAAGGTTTCACCAACTCACATTTCTAGACAATCCTAAGGGAGTCCATTTTCCACATTCTCACTTTATCAGTGATTCCATCCATTCATCTTCGTCCGCTTATCCGGGGTCAGGTCGCGGGGGCGCAGCTCCAGCAGGGGACCCCAAACTTCCTTTCCCGAGCCACATTAACCAGCTCCGACTGGGGGATCCTGAGGCATTCCCAGGCCAGGTTGGAGATATAATCCCTCCACCTAGACCTGGGTCTTCCCCGGGCCTCCTCCCAGCTGGACGTGCCTGGAATACCTTACTAGGGAGGCGCCCAGGGGGCATCCTTACCAGATGCCCAAACCACTTCAACTGGCTCCTTTCGACGTAAAGGAGTAGCGGCTCTACTCCGAGCTCCTCACGGATGATTGAGCTTCTCACCTTATCTCTAAGGGAGACGCCAGCCACCCTCCTGAGGAAACCCATTTCGGCCGTTTGTACCCTGGATCTCGTTCTTTCGGTCATGACACAGCCTTCATGACCAAGGTAAGGGTAGGAACGAAAATTGACCGGTAGATCGAGAGCTTTGCCTTCTGGCTCAGCTCTCTTTTCGTCACAACGGTGCGATAAATTGAATATAATACCGCACCCGCTGCGCCGATTCTCCGACCAATCTCCCCAAGGTACTTGAACTCCTTCACTTGGGGTAAGGACTCATCCCCTACCTGGAGTAGGCACTCCATCAGTTTCCTGCTGAGAACCATGGCCTCAGATTTAGAGGTGCTGATCCTCATCCCAGCCTTCACACTCTGCTGCGAACCGATCCAGTGAGTGCTGAAGGTCGCTGGCCGATGATGCCATCAGGACCACGTCATCTGTAAAAAGCAGCGATGAGATCCCCAGCCCACCGCCCCCCCCCCCCCCCCCCCCCCTCTATCCTGCTTTCTTCCATAAATATTACAAACAGGATTGGTGACGAAGCGCAGCCCTGGCAGAGGCCAACCCTCACCTGAAATGAGTCCGACTTACTGCCGAGAACCCGGACACAGCTCTCACTTTGGTCATACAGAGATTGGATGGCCCTGAGAAGGGACCCCCTCACCCCATACTCCCGCAGCACCTCCCACAGTATCTCCCGGGGGACCCGGTCATACGCCTTTTCCAGATCCACAAAACACATGTAGACCGGTTGGGTATACTCCCAGGCTCCCTCCAGGATACTTGCGAGAGTGAAGAGCTGGTCCGTTGTTCCACGACCAGGACAGAATCCGCATTGTTCCTCTTCAACCCAAGGTTCGACTATCTGCCAAACCCTCCTTTCCAGCACCTTTGGGAGGCTGAGACGTGTGATACCCCTGTAATTGGCACACACCCTCTGGTCCCCCTTTTTGAACAGGGGAACCACCACCCCTGTCTGCCACTCCTTAGATGCAGTCCCAAACTTCCACGCAATGTTGAAAAGGCGTGTCAACCAAGACAGCCCCTCCACACCCAGAGCTTTCAGCATTTCTGGACGGGTCTCATCAATCCCTGGGGCCTTGCCACTGTGGAGTTGTTTGACTACCTCAGTGACTTCCACCAGGGAAATTGACGACAATCCCCCATCATCCTCCAGCTCAGCCTCTGACAGAGTTCCTCAAAGTGCTCCTTCCACCGCCCTATTACCTCCTCAGTTGAGGTCAACAGTGTCCCATCCTTACTGTACACAGCTTGGATGGTTCCCCGCTTCCCCCTCCTGAGGTTTTCCAGAAGCACCTTGGTGCCGACCGAAAGTCCTTCTCCATGTCTTCTCTGAACTTCTCTGCAGCTCTTTTGTAGATCTGATTTGTAGAGTAAATAAGAATTTGTGATATACTTTTTTTTTTTCTCCTTGCTTTTCTCATTCATTCTTTTCATAGTCTTAACAGAATAAAGGGCAACATTTAAACTGTATTCCTGTATGGTGCTGTATGGTGGCTGAAAGTTTTTGGCATTACCTATCTTGTTGCAAAATCGAGGTAGCCCTCAGATCCATCATTTCAGTATGAATCACATTTGAAGTAATGACTTAAGAGGAACTTCAGTAGGTTTTCATCATTACAGAATGTAAATCAGCATGTTGAAGTGTTCAAGATGATGTAAAGATTAATAATACAAACCCACTGATTATAAGCGGTGCGCCTCTACAGACTCTGTGAAGACAGCTTTTCTTCACTCGGTTCAACATGAAGCCAACACTCAACTGGTCACCCAAACTCAACGTGGCCTATCCTCTTTCACCACCACATGTCACTCCTGCACACATGGTTCCCTTCACACATCGAACATTCCTCGCTAACGACTCACTGGAGGTTAGCAGCAGTTAGCTGGGAAATGTGTTTTCCATTTGAATCACGGTTCACTTAGAAACTGATCCTGGGTACTGGGACTGGGTCAGAACCTGTTGATGATATTTCGGATCTGAATAAGCAGAAACCGCTCAGGGTGCAGTTACCAAGATGGCAGGGTAAAGATTGTTGCTAACCTATCTATCTATCTATCTATTAGCAAGCAAACATGTAGCAAATACAGATATCTGCACAATGCACAAATCAATCACCTGGTTATTAGCATACAGCTTTTCAATGAAATTTTCTTATTATTAACGATTTTGTTGTATTTATTATTTTAAACTGTTCTTTATCTGTTTCCTACATCTTCTTGTCCATCTGTAACATGTCAATTTCCACTCTGGGGATCAATAAAGTCTTGTCCTATTTTATGTTAAAATTTGTAAATATCTATTATAATTCTTTCCAGCACATACAGTATATGAATTCAAACCAAAAGAAGTATTTACCTTTCGACCATAAAGTATACTAATTCATCACAATGTTTCCACACTAGTAATATTACCACTGACTTAAGCCCACAGTGACATAAAAATATAAGCCAGCGGGAACCACTCTGCCAGCATGTGTCACATCACGCACCATTACCTTGCCGTATCACTCACCAGAGTAAGTCTAATTGCGTTGACAGGCTGTTGGTTTCTATTATTATAGTATTGTGTTGCTGTTGCCACATTGACCACACACAATGCCATAATTCATGCAGTCAGTTTGATGAAGCTAAAGAGGAACTAGTCCATCCTATTTAGCCCCCTTTTCAGTCCCCCATCCTCTTTCTTCCCTCCTTGGGCTGCAACTGTTAAAGCTTCCAGTAATCAGTCTGTCTCATTTGGCTTGGATTACATGTCAGAAGGACTTCAGTGGCTTTTGAGGAAAATGCACAGACCTCCATCCTGAGGGCAAAATACAAAAGAATCCAGAGCATAACTATGGAGCCCCAAAGTTCACAATATTAAATAAATGAATAAGTACTTATGAAATAAATGTATCAAATGAATAAATTGTGTAACACATATGAACCAATAAATTGTAAATCCTTTAAGAAGTTAAGTATTAAACTCAACATATTAATGTGAAATGTAATTTTATCCTTATTTTCATAATCGTTTTATTGAAGTTCTTTTTTATTGCATTTTATGCTTATATTTGATAATAGCATTTTTCCTAACACCACTTTTATTTCATAATGTCCTCCTTTTATTTATCTTAACAAGGCTACATGCTATGGTACCTAGCTAGACAGCTAACTAGCAATTTTTTCATGTTGGTATTGATTATTATTACCCATTATCAATGTACAGTAAAAAGCCAGTGTTAGCAGCAGCAGCAGCAGCAGCTAGTTAATTATTGCTTACCTGCTTTTCCCTTTCATTCGGAGTAATAATTAAAGCTCACACCCCAGTTTAGCCAATCCTTTCAGAAAAAAGAGTTTTTTTGTGATTGTTGTGGGCAAAAATCCTTGATTATGCGGCACGTTTTCATAAAAAATGCGATGGAATATGCAGGATATTTATGCAATTTTATGTGATGAAATTGCGGGAACTTGCAAAAATTGCGGGAACTTGCAAAAACTGTGGTTTGATGAAAAAGAGAAAAAAAGTGATTCCCCAACACCCTGCTTTTTGATGATGTTCACGTCGCGTAATTTCGTCACTTCATAACGTTCCCATGGCCACAGGGGAAAATGGCTGCTCTTGTGTGAAGTAAACAAAACATTTTTCAACTTTCTGCTAAGATATATATGACTTTTTTGCAACGAAAATGCAGGGATTATGAAATCATGCAAGCCCCGCATATTTTGCGCAGAAATCGGCAATTTATGCGGCGAAAGTGCGGCGTATTTGAAAAAATGCGGCCCCCGCAAAATTATGCATTGAATTATGCGATCGCATAATCGCGTTTTTCTGGAGGGACTGTTTAGCTATTTAGCTGGCTAGGTTGGTAGCATAGCCTTGTTAAGCCTAATAAAAGGTGAAGTTAGTTGTTTGTTTATTTACAGCAGCAGCCTCTAGTTTGGTGCTGTTGCTCTAACGGGAGCAAAAAAATTAAGAATGATTGATTAAATAACATTCCAGAATAATTAGTTGAGTTTTATACTTTTGTAAATAATTTCACAATTTCTTGGTTGATTTATATATGTTACTATATGTATTCATCAGAGTATTTCATAATGTCATATATATCTATATATAGCTCTGTAAACACAGACCAATTCACTGACTCACAAACTAACCTGTTTTGTACTTTTGCTTTGCTAGCTAGCTAGCCAGGTGTGTGTGTGTGTGTGTGTGTGTGTGTGTGTGTGTGTGTGTGTGTGTGTGTGTGTGTGTGTGTGTGTGTGTGTGTGTGTGTGTTACTGCAGGTAAATGCACGCTTATGTTTGTGTGTGCATTGTTGGATCAATACAGGGTATAAGTGGATTTAAGAGCTTTATTATTGTTTTTTTCTGCTTGTCTGATGTAGGAATTTGGTTCGCAAATTCACATTAAGTATAGTACAGTATATGTATTGGTAGGCTATACAAGGAACATTCAGTATTTCTCAGATGTCTACTATTCAGTACTGGTGACACACACACACACACACACACACAGAACACACATACACACACACACACACACACACACACACACACACACACACACACACACACACACACACACACACACACACAGACACCACCACCCTCAAACCCCAATCTGCATGGCTACTTTGTTTCGCTCAAGTGCAATATGACATGTTCACCTTCAGTTGGGTTTACTGTACATGCATGTCTGCTCACTGTTACTCAATTCAATCTTTTATATCTATCAAACTAAATACTGTCTGAGAAAAAGCCTCCATCTTCAGTCACAGTCACCACTCTGAAGATAGTGTTGACTAAGTTATAGTACAATGAAAAAAGGGCTTTCAGGGAATGTCATTCTGTGGTAATGGCTAATATTGAAAACATATGTCACGTTTCCTTAATCCTGTTAATTGCTATTTTACCAGAGTAATTTACGTTTTGTATAACTTTTTAATTAGTCTGTCTGTCTGATAAAGATATGGCTTTGGCCAGCAACAAGTTAACTTAGCTTAACATAACGAGTGGAAACCGGGCGAATAGCTAGTCTGGCTCTGTCCAAAGGAAACATAATCTGCCTACCAGCTCTGGACTATTTATGCTATTGGACTAAGCCAGGCTATCATAAATAGTCTGGTATGTAACACCCTGTAACACCACAATTTGTTGTTCTTACACTTACAGATTAAACACACATGATATAACATGCTAATTAGCTAGCTTTAAATGTACTATGTACTGTGTATTTTGTTACCTTTGGACAAAGCCAGGCTAACTGTTTCTCCTGTTTCCAGTCTGCATGCTAAGATAAACTAACCGGCTCCTTGCTGTAGCCTTATATTAAATGTACACATAAGTGATATTGCTCTTTTCATCTAACTCTCTGCAAGTAATTGCAAGCGTATTTCCAAAAATGTCATACTGCAAAATGATTGACTTACTGTAGAGGGCACTCACATCACAGTGTATTATATTGTTGTATAGTTGAGTTTGGTGGTAGGGGGTGTTTTTCCTAATGGACAATTTGAGCCTTTCCAGTTCTGACTAGCCTTATAAGTATATTCAATTTGTGTCTAGTCTTAATGACGCACTGCATTAATACAACTGATAGTAAATTGTTGTTAATTGTAACTCACAAAGGCACCTACCTCTACCCTGGAAATCCAGAGTTCTTGCGAGAGCACAATTTGAATTTGCTCAGCGAGTCACTCTGCCATTCAGTAATGATGCTCATTAACTATGCCCTTGTAGCCGAGCTGCACCAATCACATCGTTGTATCTGATATAGGCGGGCCAGAGGCGAGCTAAACAGATGACAACAGTTTAACCAACCAGTTAGCTCCGCTGGTAGCTAAGCGTATGGGGCTCTGGATAAGTCACCCCGTGTATTGTTGTGATTGGTCGTAGTGTTATCCAATTGCGTGCAGTGAGATTTTCAAATGCATGCTTGGTGCCGCCCCTTCAGTTGGGCCATTTTCATTACTCAATGCCAGACCCTTAATCTTTCGGATTTGGGTCTGGATTTCTCCCTTTTGCCCTTCTTACCCTTTTAAACTTGGACAGCATTGATATTGTAACAACGTTCCATTCACATAGTACAGTAGAGCCTTCTATGCTCTAACTAAAATAAAAACTAGAAAAAGACGAATTATTTACAAGTTAAAAAACAACAACTAAAGAAAATATACTTACAAAAACGGCTAACAAACAACACATGTACAACATCAGCGGACACCTGAAATAGTTCTCAGGCACTTGTGATGCAAACAGACATAATTAGACATTTAAGTACTAAAATCTAGGACAATAAGAGAAACATAATACCATTTACAGTTGTTATTCGGTAGTTAAAATACAACAACCCTTAGAGAGTAGAGTGAGAATACCTTCATTTAAAGTAACACTACAGCATTAACTCAGTATGCTAGTGGTTAGTACCAATGTACAATCTGTAACTGAAAGTAACAGATGAAATTGGTGATATAGGTAAGTTTAGAACAGTAAATTATTTGCTCCTTCAAATATTTCCCCCCACAAAAAAAAAAAATACAAATAGTTGCGATCCTCAGTCGGCAGCATATTAATATCATCATAATCACATTTTTTGAAGTATGCTTTGAAAAATTCAAACCAAAAGGGTACAACATAACACAATGTAAAAAGCACATACAGTACCGCCATGAGAAGAGGAAGGCATGCTTGTACTTAAACAAGCTGAATGCTGGATCCTGGGTTTCACCTTTTACATTTAAGTAATCCAAAACTTTTCCGCTTTCCCTCGGTCTGATCATCCCACATCCTTTGACTTATATCTCCACTGACTTGCCTTTTATCCAGAGGTCATTGTTGCAAACAATGAGGAAACAAGACACCCATTTTTCTTTTTTTTCTGGCCCGCTTCCCTTTTCTTATTCACCTGTCTGAAGGATTGTCAGTTGCAAGAATCACTGCTTTGGATAAACACAGTGTCTATAAAGGGTGCAATAATAAGTGTAATATTGATGTAACAGTCATTCAAGATACCCTGAGAAATTAAGCAAAAAAGATAGAAAACCCTGGACTTTTGTTTGGCATTCTGATTATTCTGTATGTTTTGTTTTTTTCTTGGAATTTGAGTTGCTAGTTTCTGCATGCTGTTTACTGTTAAGGTAGCATTTCACCATCTATAGCACACATTGTAAATTAAATTGATTTTAGACATACTATTACCATATATTGGCTACTAATAATGAGATTGAACAATACATGGTCCTCTCATGAAAGTGTTTTCATACAGTATATGGCAGGATCGAAAATCGTGTGTGTGTGTGTGTGTGTGTGTGTGTGTGTGTGTGTGTGTGTGTGTGTGTGTGTGTGTGTGTGTGTGTGTGTGTGTGTGTGTGTGTGTGTGTGTGTGTGTGTGTGTGTGTGTGTGTTACATGCATGGTTATATACTGTTGGTCTATGTGTGTATGTATGTACAGTATGAGTATGGTGTGTGCCTATGTATGTACTGTGTACATAGTTGTTACTTTTGAATTCCACATCCCTTTTCTGGGTCAGTATGATGGATTCTGTGTACGAGCTTCTGTGTTATGCAGATAGACCTGAGCACATAGAATAGTGTCTCATGTTGCCTTGGTCAATGACCTGCCCCACAGACCACCTAGTTGGCAAAGTCCAGCCAGCAGTTCTTATAGCAGTTGTCGGAAGAAAGCAGGGTCTGCAGAAACCAGTTAGTTGCGATCAATCCCATGTGTGCTGCAGCTCACTGTCTCACATATTTAAAATAAGAGCACATAGCCGGACTTTTGTTTTTGCTGAAAGAGATCAAGTTCATTTGAAAAGCATCCAAGCATCCTTCCTCAGGTTGTCATATTTGCAAAGATCCAGATACTCCGTGGTATGCAGGCCCAATCGGGCAGCAGTAACAGACACAAGCCGTTTGACAACTTAAATGCAAAAAGTCTAACATGGCATGTAAATAATGTCGCTCGTCAGGTATGGTCTCAAGACATTTACTCCTCTTTGGTAGCATAGATTTGTAAAGTAACAAGGTACAACACTGGTGTATGAATGCTATAAGCTAGGGACAAACTAACTATGAATGTTTAGGAATAAAGATGCAGCGGATCAAGTTGTAGGAATGAAAGAGCCAGGTATCCACAATAAATTCAGTTCAAAGCCCATTTCTTTTCTATGGTTAATAAAGTCAGAGGATGGTAATAGTGTGGGAAGGCAAATGGATATCAAGGCCAAAAATGGACTGATTATAGACATTTTTCTTCCACATAGGCTTTACAGTATGTGGATTTTAAAAGGTGAGAATGAATGATTATAAGCACATCCAGATGATTAAGTGAAGGGTTTTGGCTTTATTAAGTATGATGATATTCATGCAGTTTTTGTATCTCTGGCGTTTTATTCCTTTATTAAACACGAGTCTTCTGGACTCATGATATTTGACTGCTGGCTTCTTGAGGGAATAACTTTTAAGCGGTTCTAGCATGAATTATGTGGAGTGAGGGAGGCCATGGAAGAATATTAAGGTTAAGGTGGTTTGCTTACTGTTAAGTTCAAATCACACTACAGAAGTGGCGGTAGGCTTCGTAACATTCGGGCTTAGCACCAGACTCTGGGCGATGTCATCGCGATTAATTTTGCGCAGTGCCGTGCACAGCGTGTCAATGCTGGCACAGTCCTTGCTCGCCCAGTCAGACAGGAGCGCGCGGACAGGATGCTCTTCCTGTTGGAAGGTGGCAATCCGCTCCTCCTCGTATCCCAGAAGGCCCGCCAGGTTGCACCAGTCACTGTCCTCCATGTGGTTGCAGTCATCTCCTTCGTTGCCCCTGAACAGCAACTTCTCCACTTTCTCTCTGGTGTGGAGAGGAAGGAGCAAACAAGGCTCTTCATCCATGGTGACAACTGCAGAGAGGGAAAACAAGTTGTCATTTCATTATTTGAATTTATATTATTTAGGTATGTTCAGCTTGGTGTGATATTAAACATAATACTAAATCTAAATATGATTACATCTTCTAACAGAATCTCAGATCTTTTAACATAACTTTGAATCTTTTTATGAATGACTGGTTCACGTAAAGGAACATTCTTAGAAATCCCTACAAATTGCTCTCTATGACTGAGTAATATAATATAATAACACAATATGGATTCTACCTACATCCTGTTCATGAGCTTTTCAATTGGCTTTAATTATTTGTAAAAAGGAAGTGATGGAGTATACATTTCCTGAAGCAGCAACAAAAAAGAAAGCACTGGGTAGCTGCATTGCATGAGCAGCAATAGCCTCTCTGGCCAACCAGTTTTGATGATTAAAACATCATGACAGGAAAATATCCCTCTGACTGTCAACAGAATTCAAGGGCTATGATACAGTGCCTTGCGAAAGTATTCGGCCCCCTTGAACTTTTCGACCTTTTGCCACATTTCAGGCCTCAAACATAAAGATATAAAACTGTAATTTTTTGTGAAGAATTAACAACAAGTGGGACACAATCATGAAGTGGAACGAAATTTATTGGATATTTCAAACCTTTTAAACAAATAAAAAACTGAAATATTGGGCGTGCAAAATTATTCAGCCCCTTAAGTTAATACTTTGTAGCGCCACCTTTTGCTCGCGATTACAGCTGTAAGTCCGGCTGGGGTATGTCTCTATCAGTTTTGCACATCGAGAGACTGACATTTTTGCCCATTCCTCCTTGCAAAACAGCTCGAGCTCAGTGAGGTTGGATGGAGAGCGTTTGTGAACAGCAGTTTTCAGTTCTTTCCACAGATTCTCGATTGGATTCAGGTCTGGACTTTGACTTGGCCATTCTAACACCTGGATATGTTTATTTGTGAACCATTCCATTGTAGATTTTGCTTTATGTTTTGGATCATTGTCTTGTTGGAAGACAAATCTCCGTCCCAGTCTCAGGTCTTTTGCAGACTCCATCAGGTTTTCTTCCAGAATGGTCCTGTATTTGGCTCCATCCATCTTCCCATCAATTTTAACCATCTTCCCTGTCCCTGCTGAAGAAAAGCAGGCCCAAACCATGATGCTGCCACCACCATGTTTGACAGTGGGGATGGTGTGTTCAGGGTGATGAGCTGTGTTGCTTTTACGCCAAACATAACGTTATGCATTGTTGCCAAAAAGTTCGATTTTGGTTTCATCTGACCACAGCACCTTCTTCCACATGTTTGGTGTGTCTCCCAGGTGGCTTTTGGCAAACTTTAAACGACACTTTTTATGGATATCTTTAAGAAATGGCTTTCTTCTTGCCACTCTTCCATAAAGGCCAGATTTGTGCAGTATACGACTGATTGTTGTCCTATGGACAGAGTCTCCCACCTCAGCTGTAGATCTCTGCAGTTCATCCAGAGTGATCATGGGCCTCTTGGCTGCATCTCTGATCAGTCTTCTCATTGTATGAGCTGAAAGTTTAGAGGGACGGCCGGGTCTTCGTAGATTTGTAGTGGTCTGATACTCCTTCCATTTCAATATTATTGCTTGCACAGTGCTCCTTGGGATTTTTAAAGCTTGCGAAATCTTTTTGTATCCAAATCCGGCTTTAAACTTCTCCACAACAGTATCTCGGACCTGCCTGGTGTGTTCCTTGTTCTTCATGATGCTCTCTGCGCTTTACACGGACCTCTGAGACTATCACAGAGCAGGTGCATTTATACGGAGACTTGATTACACACAGCTGGATTCTATTTATCATCATTAGTCATTTAGGTCAACATTGGATCATTCAGAGATCCTCACTGAACTTCTGGAGAGAGTTTGCTGCACTGAAAGTAAAGGGGCTGAATAATTTTGCACGCCCACTTTTTCAGTTTTTTATTTGTTAAAAAAGTTTGAAATAGCCAATGAATTTCGTTCCACTTCATAATTGGGACCCACTTGTTGTTGATTCTTCACAAAAAATTACAGATTTATATCTATGTTTGAGGCCTGAAATGTGGCAAAAGGTCGAAACGTTCAAGGGGGCCGAATACTTTCGCAAGGCACTGTAGTTTAGCACCAAAAATGCCTCCACACATTCCACCTATTAGCACTTTAAGATACTGTCCATACCTAGAGAGAGCTCTGCTAAATTCTCCTGCTTGCACCACTTTGTTTTTTTTCTCCATAATCTGGACAAGCATGTGCTTTTAAAAGTCCTGAATTCTCTCAAACTGGTTTGTCAGGGCAGGACTGGAACATGCCAGGAGCACATTCTGCCAAAAAAGACAATGTAGCTCTGTCAGGGTTGTAATCTGTGTTTGCGGATTTGCTACAGTAAATTTGAAAGGTTGTATTTCAGATGAAGCTACGAGACGTTTAATTCCTGAGGGGAAATTCTTTCAACTGACGCGGTGGGACCGTTCAGGGTGCAGTCCTGTGTACATTTACAGTAACCCATCAGATTTATTTGTGGATGAGAAGATCTCATTACCAGAGGAATTCAGCTCCAGATAACACTGACTTCTGTTCTGAAAGGTGCTTACGCCCAATTTAAGTCTGATAGTTTGATAAATGAGGGCTATTGCTT
The DNA here is from genome assembly GCF_010015445.1 of Perca fluviatilis. Taxonomy (NCBI): domain Eukaryota; kingdom Metazoa; phylum Chordata; class Actinopteri; order Perciformes; family Percidae; genus Perca; species Perca fluviatilis. The sequence continues at coordinate 16,029,507 of NC_053132.1, read as the reverse complement.
TTGTTGTTATTAAGGGAGTGGCCTCTGTTTAGGTACAGGCATCAGTGTGCTACCTGTATGTGCCCCAGGCTGGCCCTGCTGCTCCTGCAGACTTTGGCTATCCACAGAAATGCCACTGTCACTGTGCAGCTTCTCTCCCTCAGGTGACGGCGTCTGGTTCTGGTTGGCTGTGCAGTTGTTAGCTCCTTGCTTGTTCTGCTTCCAGCTGTTCCACCTGAGTGACAATAAGGAAAAAGGAAGCAGTAAATCAACAATACTGAAGAAACAGTTTGTTTCATGTAGGAACTATGGTAAAAATGAAATAGTTCCTTTATGAAACTGCTTACAGCCAGGTCTGTGGATTATCTTGAGTAACTGGGTCATGATCTCTGGAAAAAAATGCTTTGACCACCACAAGCCGAGGGCCATCTAGTATTATTATATTCAACAGAAGGCAGGCATCTCTGGGGCCAATATCTGGCCGTAACACTTGGCAACTTGCACCCAAACAATCTAGATTGTAAATAGCACTGCAGGTAAGATTGTATTGTATTTTTGATTTTGGGTTGAACTGCATGGGTTTCAAATATATATGAAGAGTGTAAATAGACCATATTGTGACCCACAGGACAACAGTGTGCTCTCATCCAGGAAATCAGCAGATGGTCTCATTAAATATGAAACTTCTTTGTTTTAGTTTTTTGTTGGTTTTGTTGCATATATACATTTTTTTTTTTTTTTTACTCAAACATTTTTTATGACACTTTTTAAATTTCAGCTTTTTTTTAACATTATACTTCTTAAAAAAAAACATAAAGTTAAACAATCTGAGATTTGTCTTGCTTGTTTGTCTGGGAAAAAAGGGGCAACTTCGAACTATAATATTATAATCCAGCAGTGCTCATCATTTATTTTTACTGTGTGCTTTAACTTACATCATATTGTTTCTGTCCTCACCTCTTGAAGATAATGAAAGCCACGAGGCCGACTACAACAGCTGCCAGGATGGAGCAGTAGATGGGGATGAGTTTATCATTCAGATGGTAGATCGGCTCCTTGGAATCACCATTAGTGGTGGTGGTGGTGTCTGTAGGGCCCTCTGGTGGGAAGCCGCCTGGTGGGAAGTCATCGTAGGTGGGTGTGGAGTTACTCGAAAAGGGCGTGGGAGACACTGTATCTTCGTAAACTGTAGGAGCTGTGAGAATTAACCAAAAAAGTAAAGTTGAGGGCTGTAAAACCAAAACATAAACTGAAAGAGACTTGACCGCTATTCAAACAAAAGGAGATAGCGCAAAGATAAATTCCTCCAGGCCAAAGTTTGCCCCACCATCAGTAGCAGCAGATGGAGAAACATGTTGTAGACTCTTTGATACCCTGCAGATTTGGGATATTTCCAGCTTGAAGATATGGTTGGAAAATTGTATCCCAGATTTAAATATGGATACAAATATGACAGTAAGACAGATCATCTATCTCCAAGCTCCTATCATTTGTTTTGCCTCTATCCACCATAACCAGTGTAACCATAAATGTCTCACATGCTGCAAACACATACAACAAGCACAACCGCCCACACATTACATCCCCCATCACTCGGTCATTTCCCCTCCTCCCCAGGTAGCCATTAACATGGGTAAGAGCAAGTATGTCCATCCAGTCCTGCCCACTTTCCTCCAACCATTAGCGCTAAGCAGTGATGTTGGCTCCTCACCGCGGATGTGGAAATCTATCCTTGCCTGTGACTTCTTTACAGTTACTCACATCATAAACAGGAAATAAACATGGTGGCTTCCAAGGCCACTAAAAACCTCAGGAGAGCCGCTGAATGAGGTGAACATTTTTTTAATTAGAGCTCATATAGATGGGTGCACGGAGAGGCTGTAGGGCTTTCAGCTGAAGGTATTCTAAGGGTGTGATGTGATAAGTAGTTTATGGCAAAACCAATATACTGAACATGCTATTAATATATTATGCTGGATGTCCATCATTATTAATCCTTAACCTGTTAAGCCACAGATTTTTTTTTCACTAAAAATAAGTCTTATGATGATGTTGGTGACGTATTACTCTAAGGCCTAAAGACATTGTCCAAATGCACTGTTGGTGGTTGAGTTGCATTGTGGGTTATGTAGGCGCCAGGAAAGAAGACAAGGAAGAAGAATGTGGAATAAAAAAGATGATATCTCTGGTTCTGCTGCATCAGTTTTGATATATAGGGCTAATATCTGTGAATAAAGTGCCTAAAGCGTGATTTATGCTTCTGCGTAAAAGCCACCTTATGGATACATACGTAGGTACTAGAGATGGCCCGATATCATTTTTTGCTTCCCGATACCAATTCCGATACCTGAACTTGCGTATCGGCCGATGCCGAGTACCGATCCGATACCAGTGTGTCATATATTTTATTATGTTTTAACAATTGTATACTACTATCCCTGTATGGATGTGATATGATTTCTATCTTTGTTGTCAGTCTGGCTCAGGTTAAAATCTTTGTTAAACATGAACAAAAACATACAATGAATGCCACAGAACTTTCTTTATTATCCAGTTTGACAGTCAGTTATAATGGAAAAAGAACAAAATAAACTACTTTTAAGTAGATTTTCTTTAGGGCTTTATTACGTGGTATCGGATCGGTGCATAAACTCCAGTACTTCCCGATACCGATACCATTGTTTAAGGCAGTATCGGAGCCGATACCGATATGATACATGAAATCAAGGAGAGGGTTAACTTTTCCTGCTACAGATTTCCCACCGTGGTCAGAAAGCACAGGGGAGACACTTTGTTTCTCTCACTATGACTCTAGAGTCGGTACTCGCTCCGAAGCTAATCGCTGTCACTCTCACTTCTCCCTCTCTATACCACACACTCCCCACACACACAAATGCCGGCTCGACGCACACACCAACGCACAAGTATAAACATCAGGCCACTTACGTAGGCCACGGCGAAAGCTCTGCAAAGCTCCGCAGAACCATAAATCACGCCTAAGAAATACAAAATACATTACAATACAATACAAACAGGCTTCTGATTATGCACTGCAGCATATCACATTTCTTCCCGTCCTGTTCAATATCCCCTACAAACACAGACACACACACACACACACACACACACACACACACACACACACACACACACACACACACATACACACACATACTCGAAACCAGACACCATTCATTGACAGAAATCTTCTTTGTCCAGCGCAAATGTCCCCTCTTCATCCTTCAATTCTCTCTCTATCCATTTTACCGCTGGCTACATTTTTGCTCGTTCTTATCAGGCGTTTCCTCTTCTGTCAATCAAACTTAGGGTCATTTCAATGTCGCTTTTTTCTTTTATTGCATGTTTTTCACATCCTTGTGAGCACCTCCGTTGATGGGAAACACAACATCATTGTTGTCTAACCTTCCTGGTTATATCTTTTATTCATTTTTGTTCATTAACCATTTATGTCATCCATCCTTATGCCCTTGACTCTATGCATTACTTTGCTCTCCCTCTCTCTATGATTAACAGTTAAAACAGGGCTCTAAGTGCCTTTACTGAACCACTCAGTCAACCTATCACATTGTATGGCCTCTATTTCCACTATGCAGAGAGCCCAGTGGTTACTGGACTGCTGCTTTCAGTCAGAGAGTTACCATTGTTCAGACATTTTAATGATCAGCTCAGCAAAAACTTCCTAATGCTGTACCCTTAAGTCACGAGCTTCTTATACAAAATCACCTCCATCCACGCATTAGAAATGAAGTGATTATTGAAAAAATCTAAAATAAATGTATGTATTAAAAAAATTTAGAAATTACTGCACAGAAATATATGAAATTCAAGAAAAAAGGAGATACAGTATGCAGCTCATCACATAAAACTACTGCTTGCATTACCAGGTGAGAATATGCATGGAGAGTATACAGACATCATACTGATTTAGCAATTTGTCATGAAGGTGCATGCTATATTTAGACAATAATATGTTAATGTCCTGAAATGGTCTTCTATGATAGTCTATCCCTGATCCCAACACCCAAATAAGATCCACACTTAGACCTCACAGTGCTTTCATATATGGTGTTTCCATTTTAAAATGATAGGAGTGCAAACTTGGATGCTCTGTGTTACGATGTTTCCGTAGCTTGTCATTAAGATCATAAAAGCTGGAAGATGTGGAGCTGTCAAAATAACAGGTTCAGTCAACTGTAACTCTTATCAACAAACCGTTTATTGTATTTATTGTTAAGCATTATTTGGTTGTTAATGAAATTACTGGAATTTTCCTCCTGGCTTTGTCTGTTAATGATTAATGTGCGACTGGAAATCCGGGCACATGTGTACTTGCCAGCATTACCTGAGTAATTATATAGAAAGAACTTGGTGTTCTCATCAGAGTGTATATGCATACAGGGGGAGTGTGTGTGTGAAATTTGTGTTCAAAGTGAGTGTTTGTGTGTATGTGTGGGGTGCTCTAAAGCAGCCACGCCTGTGTTAAACTCGTCATTCCAACCTCTGGCAAACAGGTGTTGCTGCTGTTTCGACACCATATACTTTAAAAGCTTGCTTTGGAGTCAAACGGAAAGGAAAAGGAGGGGCTTCCGACACCAGCAAGTTTGTTTTTTTATATGTCATTACACCTGAGCACAGCCGCAGACCTGCCCAGCCAAACCTGAAACGCCTTCACCAATGATGGACATTTTTTAAATATTCATGTTGTTACAACAAGAATAAGTGAAGGGATAAATTAAGAATATTTTTGAAGAATGTTGTGCTTTTCTTAGATCCACCATCTCTTCCCTCTTTCTCGTTCTCCTTTTCCTATCTTACATGACCCATCTCATTTATCTGCCCACATGCTCTTGTGTGTGTGTGTGTGTGTGTGTGTGTGTGTGTGTGTGTGTGTGTGTGTGTGTGTGTGTGTGTGTGTGTGTGTGTGTGTGTGTGTGTGTGTGTGTGTGTGTGTGTGTGTGTGTGTGTGTGTGTGTGTGTGTGTGTGTGTGTGTGTGTGTGTTTTCTGCGGCAGAATGTGATCAGCACTTGTAGAGGTCAACCAGAGAAAACCCGAGAGTGCAGAGGAGTAACTCCATCACTTTTATCGACCAGGCCACATTCTCCGCATCTGTTCTCTCTGCTCTTTCAAGCTTTCTTCTCTTTCTCTTTCTTTTCTGCAGCTCTCTATTCCACTTTCTATTTCGTTACAATCCAGTTGACTGCTCGATTATGAGTTGTGAATGATTGGTAATCTTTCATAAATGCTTGATAGGTCATTAATAAATGGATTTTGATCCAGATCCTCTACAGCCCTTTTTCAGAATTGAAGTGATTATAAAGTCAAAGAGATCTTTCACATCTGGCAATCTCAAAGTTGTTATATTAATGACTTATAACTGATCTATAAAGCATTACTAAATGATTTAACCATTAATTAAGCCACTAGTTACAATGTATACACTCTTTATAATAGGTGCTGTATTAGAAGGTGGTACCAAACTTTGTTCTTTATTCTGAAACGTGCTACTGTTGTGCACAAATTTGACTGTTTGCCGCAAACCACTGTAACCTACTTTTGCTTCTTGTTTCTTTATTTTAAGACTTATAAGTGCAAATAAAAATACAAACCAAAAAATAATATAGGCTAAATATTACAGCCAGCTAGCTAATGTAACCCAAGTATTCATAGTATTATCATGAATAAGCAGAAAATGTAGAAAAGGGCATCTCTACAGTATATGATGTGTATATTTGCACTTATAAACTGTATGCCAGCCATTTTTCACATTTGTGGAATAACACAATCCTAATCTCTGGAATTTTGGTGAAGAATTTTGAAACGCATAAATTGTAGAAAAATACAAAACCAGCTTTCACTATGACAGAAATAATGGATCAAATGAGCCAACAACACAAAATTCCATAAAATTCCTTCTTTACACCACACTGCAGTAATTCAGCTCTAGACCGCTATGGCAGATAGAAAGATGATTATCACTGAGAGAAAGTCTTGGCAGAGACACAATCCCCCCCCATTACATCCTATAAATCTTCATGAGGACAAAACCTTGACTCCCCAAACAGAACTTTCGGCGAAGAATGAACGGCACGAGCGAAAGCGCAAGTGTTGTGGTCACCCTTGGACCAGAACAGCCCACTCATTCCAAATCGTTTCCAAAATGTTCCCCTGGAATGTCGAGGGGCAAATTCCTGGGGGATAGCAGGCGACTTCAGGAGACTGAGTCATCGCCACAAGGGGTCGATTCTTGTATGACGGCGCGGAAAGAGACACAGTCGACTTTAAAACGTATTTCATTGTTACAATGCTTGTACTGTGTGAAACAGCGAGCAAAAGGGTTAAAGAGAGAAGGTCAGCTGTGGTCATGGAGCCCAAGTCAGTGGAGATATAAGTCAGTAGATGTGTGGAGACAAAGCTATAGCCATACAATGAGTGACTGTGTAACACAAAGACTGTGAATTGTTTAGTCAGACTGGGCTTGGTCGACTTTTCACAGCTATTGATGTGGTAATGCTTTGGATGCAGGAAATTAGAAATGTCGATGGCATTTTGCCCTTTATCATTTTTCCCATTTGTCTTTCTCTCTTTATCTGTCTGTCAGATGCTTGCTGGAATTGATCATTAACTAAGCCCCTCCCACGCACAGTGATTGTCCAATCATAGTCCAGCAACTGTCATGGAAATATCCACGTTGAAGTGGTGTGCATGGGGCTCAAGAAAAAGCAACACTAGATATTTGGATAGTTTGGAGGGTGGTGTCTTTGTTTTTCAGCCTTTGCAAAAACTAAAATTGCTGGAGAAAAAGTTTAGGAAACTCATTAAACTGTGTGTTTGTCTGCTCTAACATATGCTGTAATCATTAGCATCTCTAGTAAACCCAGCTTGCTACCTACAGTAATAACCCTGCAGTAGACAAGGAGCGTTTCATAATTTGGAGTTACAGGTGACGTAAAAACATGATGACATATTGCAAGCTTGTCCTGGACGCTACCATATCAAAGTTTAGGCTAACGTTAGGGACTCTGTCCTGCTCTTTATTAGATTAAGGGAAGTTTACACTCTAGCAATCACAGTTATTTTCATCCTCATCCTAAAAGCCTTTTCTCTTGTAATGTGAAACCTGAAACATAATGCTGCGAACAATATAGCATAATTCTAGCCTCTTTCTGCTTGTCCAATATGTGAGTTAAACAGCGAAACAGGGTTATGTTGGAACAAAATAACATTACATTTTACTATATCATATTTATATTAGACTAAGTAGCTCTACACTGCAATACAAGAGCAAAGCTGTTTCTTCATTCCCACGTCTTCTACATACAGTATATTATTAATGTGGAGGATACTGACTTTTTGCCTGGGACATGCAGCTTCAGCCTCAGTCATTTAGCAGGATATCATATAGTATGTAGCCATCAAGTGCATATTTAAGACCCATTTTACAAGATTCCCATTTTAAAATGAATTTTAAAACATTTAAAAAGTCTGCCAACGATGGCATTTCCAACAATTTATAGAGCTAACATTAGCTTAATTAAATCTCAAACCCTTTCCCTTATTTTCTCCTACAATCCCTCCATGTTCTCCCTTCCTCTGTCTCTATGTCTTGATTTAGTTGAACAGGTCTGGCCCTGAGTGCTGTGAAGCAGATCACGCTTTCTGATTTCTGGAGGGCAACCTTTGATCGTTAAGGTCAACCAAACTCAGGAAGGAAACCGCTCCCTCCTCCTACTAACCTATCAATTCAATAACCAAATGCACTTGGACCAATCACCCTCCCCTCCCCCCTTTTTCTTCCTCTTAACCGCACCCACTCGACCTTCCATATGCTGTCTCAGATCTGTAATGTTCAATAAGTCATCTTATTGATGTAAATCTGTGCATAGAAGCGGGAGTATCGGTGCACGTCTGTATCCATATGGATCTTCGTGTGTTTTGTGACTCACATTTGAGTGATCCTTTAAACTTCCTTTCAGTGCGTGTATGTGCATGAATAAAATAATTGCATGTGTGCTGCAAACCTCAACTTGTTGCCCCTGCAGCCACAGGACCAGAAACTCAGGCTGTGGGTGATAGGTCATCCCACATATGCACAATCATGGGTAGCCTACAATCTCAAAGAGGAAAAGGGTCGAAGAGTGAAAACCTCTGTCTCCCACTAGCCTTGAGGCTCGTAGCCAAAACCTAAGACTGATAAGAGCAGGCAGTGACTACTCTGTCAAACTCAAGCATTGCTCATTCAACTTTCTTTAACCATGTTGTGAAAGGGCTTTGTCACATGTGTGTCAACATTGGCTGGCCATTCCTATTAATAGGGCATTTGCAAATAATCTCTCTCTGGGCTTGACAGTAATTACCCTGTATCCAATCCTATTATTAGCCATATTAAAACCTCAAATCCCGCCAGCGGGTTTTAAAAAGCATGTTTTGTTTAAGGGATCGCCAATTAAAAACCATTTATCCTGGAAAGAAGCTGAAAAAAACAAATTGTTCATCGGATTCTTGTCTCGGTTGTAGATAAAAACAAGAAGGTAGACATGTTTGTTTACTGTGATGCATACTAGCCATGTGATGAAAATTCATCCAATCCATGACTGGGACTGCAAACAACAGCACCAAACCACAGCACAGCTTAGTGTTAAACAGAGGTAGAAGAAGTATTCAGATCCTTTACTTAAGTAACAGTACTAATACCACACTGTTAAAATGCTCTATTACGAGTAAAAGTCCTGCATTGAAAACGTTACTTAAGTAAAAGTATGTACGCATCATCAGGAAAATGTACTTAAAGTACTTATTAGTAAAAGTACTCAATGCGAAACTATGAATGTAGTGGTGATAAAAGTATATATCTCTCTCTGAAATGTAGCGGAGTAGAAGTAAAAAGTGGCATGAAAAGAAAAGACTAAAGTAAAGTACAAGTTCCTCAACATTTGTACAGTACTTGAGTAAATGTACTGAGTTACATTCAACCACTGGTGTTAAGATTCTAAAAATGTTAATAATTCTTTGTGAATGATGTTTAGCCAAAATTATTTTGTCCTGTATTGTATATAGTACATGTGTACCCTTAGGGAAATGTACTATCTGATGTTTTTCTATTTTTAAAGCTATAGTGTGTAGTTTCTGTCGCCCCTATGAGGAATTCTAAGTATTGACAACACCACTGTTGTTGCATCCACATGATACAAGCTTTCCATAATCGCACACCACCCACACTCCTCCTCCACGCAGTTGCTAGTAGCCAAGGAGGACACTGAGGATTAAAAAAAAAACATGATGGACTCTTCAAAAGAGGTAATTATCTTCACTCGAGTTTCTGCGTGTGAAAGTCGCCGGATGACTGAGAAGTACAGAGAGATGATGGTCTTAATTAACTTTGAATCAATTCATTTGGCAATGGCTTTAATGTACCGGACGTTCATTACTATAAAAAAAGTTACGCACTAAAGCTTTAAAAAATAAATTATCAAATAAATGTAACTTATATTTTTCCTTTTTTATGTTTTATACCATTATAACGGTGTTAAACAGCACAAAAAACATGTATTTGTTGTTGTTAATTTGAGATGCAAGACTTGCAGATAGATAGAAAATCTCAGAAAAAAACCCTCAGAAACGGCTTGGTTTTCACAGGGTTAATACCCAGTCCGGTGCAAAGCAAAAACCACTCCATCTTTTCATTCCTGTCTCCTAGGAATTGCATTTATAAAGTATGAACTTGTTTTTCCAATTATGTTATGGTAACAAACATAATAGCAGAAAAAAAATTTTTTGAGTGAAAGAAGTGTTACAGTTACAAAAAGTGTAAAGTTCAGGACTGTGACACAGGACACCGGTGTTCGCATCCTGAGTCCTGCATGTGCTTAAGTTAAGTCAACAAAAGTACTTTGCTTAAGGTTAGTGAAAGATTGTGGTATAAGTTAAAAGTTGATAAACACGTCCTGCCTCATGCACGGCCAACTTTATTGTGTATTAAAACTAAGACCATGATCTTTTCTTGTTCTTTAAACTTTCCTCATTATGTTAATAGAAAATGTAATCTGGACGGCACTGCATTTTCTTAAACATATTTGCAGTTGCAAATTATTTGCATATATCATTTCTAGTAGACAAGCTTGACCCGTACAGTATTGGTTTGTCTTAGCTGATTATAACACAGATGTTACTTCAGGGGTCATTTAACAGAGCACTAATCAACTTCACTTGTCTTAGTGTTGTTGTGACCCCTAAAAGGATTGTGGGGATCATGCCATGCTGTTCAGTGCACATCCCCAGAGGAAACTCATACTGCCTGATCTTCCCACAAAGACCCCTGTCAGCATACAAGCCTCCCATGACCTTTAACCTCTGACCTTGCTCGGCGGCCTGCAGAATAGTAGAAGTCATATCACACTTCTTTAGATAAGCATCTTGCCTTCAGACCCATCAACTCCGTGGGTCTACCGCAACAAAGTGTGGTCGGTAGAGGCATGTTTTACCATCAGAGAGATGAAGTGAGTGAGTTTTTTTTCCTTGTAAGATTCAAAACAAACCACTAATCCCTTTGGAAGTGTGGGAGGAAATTGGATTTTCACCCCACATAGCAGCTGAGCTTGTATCCACATAAAGGGGAAGATTCACCACAGGCCTAACCTCAAATATAATCCAAACAATAACTGCTATAAATCCAGCTTTCTCTCCAAAATTCACCTACAGTATAGTCAATGTGATGTTCTAGTTCCCTCCACCTTCAGTTAAACTATGTCTCTAATGTCTCAAGTTACGACTTGTCTTTTCACAGGCAGTGGCCTTCTCCTCTCTCTCCCTCCACCTTTCCGACTGCGTTTAGCCTTTAGGCCTGTGTTGCCCTCCTCCACAACACTAATGGATAAGGATGTCTGGCAGCACTACAGATTTGTAAGTGCTGATTATGCTTGTGCTTCGGTAAAAAGATTACATTAGAAATAAAGAGCACATGATTGGGTTAAAGTGAAGAATAACATATGATGATGAAGCCCATACACAGTGAGCTGTGTGCCTGGAATCACAGCAAATTCACATTCATCATGAAGTATACTGCGTTAGCTATGTTTTAGTATTGGAGTTCTGGCTCCTTTTATATCTTGATCTTGGATGAATCATCTCTGCATCCTTCATTACAACCACACTTCTCTTTTAAAACCACAAGTTGAATCAAGCTGCATTAAAGCGCCATCCTCAATGGAAGATGTTTTTTACAGCAGCAGGGCACTCGGTAGGAAAACATCAATACACTTTTATTTTTGCTTATCAAATAGCCTTTTCTGTTTGTGGTCATTTTCCTGGTTATTGTAAAGCTGGTCAGACACTTTGTGATTTATTAATCTTGTATGTCCCATTTACTTACACTACATGTTACACTACATCACTACGTGCAAGTAATGCAATTATCTAATCAACCAATCACATGGCAGCTGCTCCAATGCATTTAGGGGTGTTGTCCAGGTCTAGACAATCTCCTGAACTCCGAACTGAATGTCAGAATGGGAACGAAAGGTGATCTAAGCAACTTTGAGCGTGACATGGTTGTTGGTGCCAGACGGGCTGGTTTGAGTATTTCACAATCTGCTCAGTGACTGGGATTTTCACACTTAACCATTTCTAGGGTTTACAAAGAATGGTCTGAAAAAGGAAAAACATCCAGTCCTCTGGGCAAAAAATGCCTTGTTGATGCTAGAGGTCAGAGGAGAATGGGCCGACTGATCCCAGCTGATAGAAGATCAACTTTGACTAAAAATAACCACTCGATACAACCGAGGAATGCAGCAAAGAATTTGTGAATCCACTGTAAAAATGTTGCCTGGTCTGATGAGTCTCGATTTCTGTTGAGACATTCAGATGGTAGAGTCAGAATTTGGCGTAAACAGAATGAGAACATGGATCTGTTACTACTGGGCAGGCTGGTGGTGGTGTAATGGTGTGGGGAATGTTTTCTTGGCACACTTTAGGCCCCTTAGTACCAGTTGGGCATCGTTTAAATGCCACAGCCTACCTGAGCATTGTTTCTGACCATGTCCATCCCTTTATGACCACCATGTACCCATCCTCTGATGACTACGTCCAGCAGGATAATGCACCATGTCACAAAGCTCCAATCATTTCAAATTGGTTTCTTGAACATGACAATGAGTTCACTGTACTAAAATGGCCCCCACAGTCACCAGATCTCAACCCAATAGAACATCTTTGGGATGTGGTGGAACGGGAACTTCGTGCCCTGGATGTGCATCCCACAAATCTCCATCAACGGCAAGATGCTATCCTATCAATATGGGCCAACATTTCTAAAGAATGCTTCCAACACCTTGTTGAATCAATGACACAAAGAATTAAGACAGTTCTGAAGGCGAAAGGGGGTCAAACATGGTATTAGTAGGGTGTTACTAATAATCCTTTAGGTGAGTGTAAATACGTACTACGTTAGTAATTACTAAACAGCCAAATTGATTAGTTCAAAAGCTCATTATTTCTGTTACTCAGCCCAGCTCTAACATTCCACCCACATGTCTAATTGTCTGTATTGAACATGTGTAAAAAGGAGACGCTGTGGTTTAACACACAGCAAGTCCACTGTTGTATTTACTGACCACCAACAGCTAGCTAAGCCCCATGACTGCACACAGCAGAACTTCAGAAGTCCCATCTTCACAATGAAGCCGTTAAACTCAGCTGATTCCTGAATGTAGTCGTACCAGTGGCTAATATTAGCAAGCCAGCTAAGACATGTAAAGAAGACCACTTTGGAGTTACCGGGAGTTTCATTTCTCTTATTTGGTACACTAACCATCTCTCAACACCTTTAGTCTCTGTGCCAAGCTAACACATACCCCAACAGTCTCTCTGTTAAAGCATAGCCCAAATTGATAACAACCCTTTATCAAACTCCCTGTAAGACACTGAACAAGGCAATCCCCAAATTGTAGAACTAATGGGATCAGTAACAGTGGCAAAGCTAGTTAAACAATGTCAAATATGTAATCCCTTACACTACTCATTAATGTATTATTGCCCAACATAGGTGCTTACACTAAGCGTTAAACGTAAAACCCCAGTCAACCTAGTCCTTGTATTCAAACAAGATGACCGCGTCCTCAAACATTTGAACAGAAAGCGAGGTTAAAGAAATAAGAATATGGACCTGCAGATGGCTGTGAGGAGGTGGCCTATATGGTCTTTATGTTTTGCAGCAAAGTCAGTTTTATGACTATCACGTAACAATTAAATTTGTAGTGTCTGCCCAGCTCAAGCTGCCAACTTTCATTTATATGTACAAGGTTGTGACCTTTTGAGCCTTTAAATAACATAAATCCTCCAGTTTGACTTAAGTAAAACTTAAAGCAAAGCATAAAAATCCCCAAAACAGGAAGAAATACTTACAAAAATACATGAAGGACAAATCTACACAGGTTTTACTGTCTGTTTAACTCATTACTAGCTCCTTTAAGTAGCCCCATGGGCTGAACTGAAAGCCCTCACAGGCCAAACGGGATCATGGGAGAGGCACAAAAGACTTCCTTTAGTCTTGCTCTGTCTTCATCCCTGTGATAACAACATCCTTCAAACCGCTGCCTCAACAGACTGCATGGCTGATCAACAGACTCCTTTTATTGTCATTTCACAAAAGCGTTGATTTAATCTGTGTGTCATCAGGTCATTGGAATGAGCAGTGACTGCAGTCATAAGGAATTTGTGATATGGAGTGATACCCACAGGGTGCAATGATATAAAAGAAATTCAGAGCTCCGTTCAGAGATATGACCTCCTTCTAAACCCTCAATACAGAAAGAGTTTGGTCTTTGTATCTGTAGATGGGATGAGTCCATGAAGATAATGAGACAAGCTTTGGCGTGGCATTTAGGTCTATGGGCCAACAATGTCTATAGTGTCACACTGAGATGATCTGATTATGTGGCTGACAATGTGGATGTCCAGTGCATCGTACTGTCCGCACAGTGCTGGACGGCGACTATGTGCTTACATAGATTCTATTCAGGCCATCATGACCCTGGGCGATGTACTCCGTCATTCAGCTTTGCTGGCCCTACACAGAAGCTCATGATAAACTTTCCTAGTGTTATGATAGGGTCATTCCGCAGCCATTTACTAAATAGCTGAAAAATAAATAATACATATTACATCTCTGAACAAGTGAATTAAGTCTCTTGTTAAAAGAAAAAAAAAAATTTAGAGGAATTTCACTTTTCCTCTTGAACAATCCCATGAATGCCTTATTCATTTCTCTCTGCATGGAGTTTAGTGTTTTAAGTGTTGAAGATTTTTTACTTAATGGCCTATTAATAAAGGGCCAGTTCGCCCTAATTGCAAAAGACTTGAAGATATTTAGGAGCCAGGCTAGCTGTTTCTCCCTGTTTCCAGTCTTTGTGATATGCTATGCTAAGCTAAGCTAAGCGGCTGCTGTCTGTAGCTTCATATCTGCCGGATATTTTTAAGTGTGGTATGGATCTTATATTTCCCAAAATATCAAACTTTTGCTTTAGGTTTAACTTTACACGTACATTTTGTCACTTGCTTGTATCCATGTGGAGGTCCGTGAATTGCCCTTAAATTGTGGTGTAAAACCACAAGTGTGAACATGCCCACAGCACAGACACCCAATGTACTGTATTATAACCAGGATCATGTAGATGTCCATTTTGGAGTATATATCAGGGCCTGAATTTGGTACACTGTGACTTGATGTTCACTGTGAACATAGCTAATCGTCTTACCAGGACAAACTGTATCTGTGAGAGAGGTGCAGGGCTGTAACACTTCCCCGTCATCACAGGTGGTGCAGGGGATGCAGGGCTCCCGAGAACTTTCCTGGTCAGAGTAGGTGTCCCCGGTGCACTCCTCACACACCGTGTCATGGTCAAACTCACAGCTGTACAGCATGCCCTGGCCTTCAGGACATTTGGTGCAGGGTTCACACTGCTGAGAGATCGTATTCATATAGTAGCTATAGTTGCAGACACAGGTGGCGTCATTGGAGTCTGTACAAGGCGCCTTCATGCGGAATGGACCTGTGCATATTGTGCAGGGCTGACATCTCTCTGTGTGACTGAAGTTTTCTGAGAAGGTTTCACCTGAAAGGAGAGGGAAGAAAATAACTATTAAACTTTTTATCTGCCAGACTTCTGTTTCTTCAGCTATCCCTTTAAAGCATTTGCAGTATATGCACAATCTTATTCCACCTCCAGGCTGTTTATATTTTCTGCCCAAAGACTTGTGTATTGAAGCAGAAGTTACATTTCCAGTCAGAATCAAAGACTAATTATGTCCTTTGCATAGTCAGCTTGTGGAATATTGTAGTGTACCTCAATCTAGTAGGGTTTTCCCATTTATTATTACATTTTCTTCACCAAAAATGTATAAATTCTGTATTCAAGAATAATATGTGTAGTATATCATTATATTATATCATATGTGTGCTTGTTTATTTAGCATTTTTTACTTCTCTAAATCCCCTTAAGAGTGTTGTTTTAAATGTGTGTCAAAAAGTGGAATTGTTAACCATGTTATTGGGAAGGGCACATTTGGATTCAGCTTCTCAAAGTCACACTAACATGGAAATTCAGTTTTAGGGTCATCTCCCCTGGTGGATATGTAATTGCATGAGGTCCCTTTGGACAAGAAAAGATTCTAAAAAAAAATTATGAATAAATGTATAAGCAGCAACATGTTTTTTAAAGGATTTTTTAGATGATAAACTTACAGACATCACATATGTTTCATAAATGATTTGTATACCTGCCAGATATATCTGCAGAGGACGCAATCAATATTGCATGTTTTATGGAATTTTATTTTGGTTGGATAGAGAACTGGGAAACACTAAATTATGCAACAGACGTGTGTGTGTGTGTGTGTGTGTGTGTGTGTGTGTGTGTGTGTGTGTGTGTGTGTGTGTGTGTGTGTGTGTGTGTGTGTGTGTGTGTGTGTGTGTGTGTGTGTGTGTGTGTGTGTGTGTGGTGGTGTTTATTTATTTTGAGTTGATGAAGAAAAATCATCTGCAACTATGTCGATAATTTTATTAGCAACAATCCCAAATATTCTCTGGTTCTAATTTTCTGCTTTGAATAAATAAATAAACTTAAATATCTTTGTCCGTAAAGTGTTGGTCGGACAAAAAAACTATTCTGATACCATCATCTTTCTCTATTTTCTTCAATTTTATGGACCAAACTTGAAATACAAAAAAATTTATTATCATTTTTGAAATAATACGACCAATGTAAACTATGCAGATCTCATCTTTCCAGATCCTGCCTCAATTGTCCTGTCTGTTTGACATTCCTTCACCTGAACTAACCTAGTGTTGCAACTATTCATTTCATTATTGATTAATCTGCTGATTATTTTCTCAACAAACTGTTTTGTTTATAAATTGTCATACAATTGTGAAAAATGTCCATCACAATTTTCCGCAGCCTGAAGTGACGTCTTCAAATTGCTTGTTTTGTCCAACCAACAGTCTACAATCTAAACATATTCAATATATTATGATAGAGGACAAGAAAACCAGCAAATATTCACATTTTAGAAAGCTGGTACCAGAGAATTTTGGGGATTTCTTTCAGCTCAAACTAAACTGAACTAAACCGTGTGTGGTAGGAGACAGGGGGGGTTGTGTCTCATAGCATATCAAGTTTTCGGTCTGCGTCACTGGCCCACCAACCACGGCGAACGCTCTGATTATGCAGAGATTAAAACAAAGATGAGGACAGATAGACAGAGAAACAGAGAAAAATGGAGGAACCACAAGAAAGCAGAGTGTCATTTGAGATGCACCGTCTGAAATTGGTGGTGTCCAATGTGGGTCCTTTACATTTTTGTTTAATTATGTCTTTAAGGAAGTGGACAAACTATCGTCCAGCCACCAGTTCAGTTATACACTGTTATCCCCCCTCACCCCATTTATCTCCTGCATCTCCTCTCCCTCTCTTCAGACACACACTCAGACTACCCTCACCCCTCCTCCCCACGAGTGCTCTCAGAGCCATTATCATAATGCCATGCATCAATAATGCAAGTCAATACATTAATAACGCTAGCCTGCAGCATGGAGGGGGGGTTGAAGGAGAGGGGGAGGGTGGGCAATGGAGGCGGAGTGAGGAAGGGGGGTACAGGCGGTCTTTTCCTGGCTCAGCATATTGTATCACAACAGTACTTTTGCATCTAGTATAACATTCAATCCTTTGTTTTCAACACCCATAAAAGGACTCCTGACTTTAACCACTCTGGCTACTGCGCAGCATAAGATGTGTGTGTTTGGTGAATGTGTGGGAGTTTTGTGTCTGTGTGTGGTTAAATGTGTGTTTTCGTGTGTGTTTGTGTACGAACCATTAGCTGCTGGCTGAGAAGATGTCTGGATTCCAGCTGTACAGCTATACTTGCTCTGTTTTATCTCCACCCATCTGTTCATTCATCCAAACTCCTCTGTGTGTTTCAGCTGGCCCTCCTTTTTAGCACATCAGCCAGGACCCTGTTAGCTATCTGTACTAAATGAAGCCTGAATGCTGTCTGGAAACCACAGTCTGTCTCTTTACAGTATAAATGGATTCTTGGCACATTAGATGCTATCAACTGTGGGCGACATGCCTGAAACAACACACGCAAAGACATATGGTGGGTGGGAGTTGATTTTGGAAGACAATTAGGGGGAAGGATTGATAAGATGCAGTAGTTTCTGTCACATGAGTTTTTGTCAGAACCAGCTATCCTAAACAACCCACCGCTATCTGCTTTGCATTTCTCTTTTTCCACGAGTCAGTGTAGAGCCTGTCTGGCCTCATGAGTTTGAGAGCCTGTCACTGTTTGTCTTTTCATGTCTGAGCACAACAAGCACTGTAGGAGTGAACGTTATTAACCTGAAAGCCTTCTGTTGTGCAACAGAAAGCAGAAACCTCAGAGACACAGCTTACTGTATGTCATTAGTTAAAATAATTTTGAGCCTAAGATATAGTTTTTATACAAATAGAACAATCGTTAATTAATAATAAGCAGTCCAGGGCTTATTTTATATATACAAGGCAACAATATATCATAAAGATGTAACTCATGATCTCACTTATAAAAACATAAATCATTCCTGGAAGCCCAAAGAAATACAAATTTAATAATTTTCTTCATGTACACATTCTGTGACTTCTCTCATGACCTAAAGTCTGAATCATTTTCTGACTGTGGGGCCTCTTGGCTTAGGGTTTGCTATCCTTCACTGACCTAGGGAGGTTTACAACCACTTCCTAGCCTGGACGCAGGAAAGTCAGGGAATTCATAGAAAACTCTGAGAACAGTGTAGGAACTGGCTGTGGACCAACCCTGGCCTCTGCAGGCCCAAGCTGTACTTTGACCTCACACATAGAGTAAACAAAAAAAAAGAACTTTGAATGTTAATTTGTTTTACCGACACACTCAAGCAGAAGATTCTTTATATATCCTTTGGAGCTCTTCAGTCACCAGTCATGTTTACAAAATCAGAATATCTGTGCTTACCATCTGTGTGACATAACGTGTCTGAGGCTCTAAATATCTTCCACTGCAACAACATTTGGAGCTGGTCCCATTCTTGTATCCTCTCAATATCACTGTCCTCATAAAGTCTTACAACCCAGCACAGCTTCTCTCCCTACATGGTAAGGGCCATGAAGAGGGCAGTAATGCTGGAACACAGTCAGGTTTGGCATCTAGTTTATTTCCTGACAAGCAGCTGAATAAGTCTACAGATTCACATCTAGACTTCAATCTGTATTATGTTTCAAACTGATGTTGAGGACTATTATGTTGGGAAATCTAAAAAACTGTGACCTGTTTTAGCCACACTAGGCAATGTCAGTCAGTCAGTGAGTCAGTCAGTCGGTCCAAACTGAAATAATAATAAAGAAAGATAAGATGGATTGCAATTAAATTTGGTACAGATATCCACAGCCCCCCAGAGGATGAATTATATATATTATCAAATCAAAATTAAAATTTGTTCAATACTTGGTTTGTGACGAAACACATGTAAAACTAATGACATTCCCATCAGCCTCAGCTGTACTTTCTTTAGTGCTTATCAGCAAATGTTAGCATGCTTACGAGCCTAAAATAAAATTGGGACCATTGTAAACGTGATACCTGCTAAACATTAGTATATAAGCATTTCCATTGTGAGCATGTTAGCAAGCTGATGTTAGCATTTAGCTTATCATACCACTGTATCTAAGTATGGCCTCATCTCTAGCCTGGCTGTAGACTTGTCTTGTTTATGTTTCTGAATTCTTGAAGTTACTTCATTTAACATTCAGGTCCAAGAGTGGGATCAATAGTGCTAACTACAACCAATACTACTACCACCACTAGACAAAAGAAAATGATATAGCAACTTTACTATCATGTCATACTAAAACAAGATTGGTTGCAAAATATACAAAAACTATCATCGTCATGTCCAGATTTATTTACTGTTTTATAGGCCAGAAGCACGATTTTGGATCCTAATTCAAACTTTGCAGAAACATTACTGTAATTTACAATCCTGCATATTTCCAACTGCTGTTGAACCGCGTGTATTCTCCAGGGACAGTAAGTGCAGTAGAGGGTTTTTATGAGGAGGACATAACTTATAGACAGAATGTCATAGTGGCAGCAATCCAATGTTTTTGTGTCAGATGAAACACTAAATTACTGTTCAATACATTATGTATGTATGTGTGTGTGCCATTATCTCTGCATTAAGACATGTGACCAACACAGCTCCTTTATCAATGTGTGTGAGTGTGTGTGTATATACTGTGTTACTCACTGTCAAGGCAGGGGGCGCAGACAGTCTGTGTGACTCCACATGGTTTGACGACGCCCTCACCGGGCTGGCACTGCACGCAGCATTCTCCGCTGGTTGTATACTGGCGTGAAACACATTCCTCCTTATTTGCCAGAGCCCCAACCTGCCAATCACCAGAGAGACCGTTCAAAATGAGGCAAGCAAAGTATCATTTACATTTAGCAGCATCCATAAGATTAACAATACATTGGCACACAAAAAACGACTTGTTATTGTCTACAAAGAACTAAACTTGATTTATGCTATGTCTAGCATTGTGCAATGTGAGCTTTATTTTCATCATTTTCAGAGGCCTGAAAATATTCAGTATTTCACAAGAAAAAGCAATGTCTTTAATCATCCGGGGTCCCTTTAGATTTATTTTGGAACCACTAAACTAGCGGTTCCCAGTGTAGGCGGCAGGGCCGTGCAACAAGATAAATCTAAGGGGGTGTGAGATGATTAATGGGATAAGAAAGAAGAAAATTTCAGCTACAAAAACGTCATTGTTCTAAGTTATTTTCTTTGACCTACAGTCTTGTGAAATACTAAATATATTTTTTCTTAATCAAGCTTCGAAAAGTATTCAAATGAAGCAATCTGGAGGGAAAATCCTCTTTGGTCAAACTGCTTACAACTTGTAGGCACTGTCAGGTCGACAAAAATACATGCTTTATTTTTATTCACACATCTAAAGTCACAGATACAGTAATAAAATCACACATTCAGACCAGGTAACACTGGATTATGTCTTCTCTGCATTCTTCAAACAGTAACCTGTTGAGTGCTTTATGTTGGCTGTTGACAGGTGAAAGATGTTTGTGCGTGCCTCTACATTTGCAAATGCATGAGAGTGCGTACAAGGTTGCACACTCATGCCCGGGCCTTGATGTTTCCAGGAGTCTATGTTTATGTGACCTTTTGCGTTATATCATACTGAAAAGTTTCTTATCTCACACCGGGTCTTTTTTTAATCTTCCGCACACGTCGATCTCAAAAGCAAACCTTGATAAAAGCAGGGATTGCCCTCTGACACCGAACCAGAGGAATTGTCTGTCTTTTATTTTCTCCAGATACATGAGAAGGGATTGTTTTTATTTATGAGGTTATGGTCTTCTTCTGTTGGGCAGTGTCTCTGTCACTGGGTGACAGACAAGCCGCAGATCAGAGGGCAAAAGAAAGCTGTATCCTAAACTTGTTTTAATCCCAGATTTCATTAAAAGTAGCCGGCGTGGGATTTTAAAGTATATTACAGCTGTCAGATGCGAGTCATTTTGCTCTTTACTGATTTGAAGTTTGGGTGTGTATGCATGCATGTGTGTATACTGAGGGGTTGTGTGAAGGTTCACTCAACATAAATCGTCAGGGTTCAGGTGTGTGTGGAATGCTGCAGACAAGAGAGAGGAGCTCTAAAAAACATCAAGTGTCCCCTCAGGCACTTCTGAGTCAGCTGGCAGATAGTGTGTGTGTGTGTGTGTGTGTGTGTGTGTGTGTGTGTGTGTGTGTGTGTGTGTGTGTGTGTGTGTGTGTGTGTGTGTGTGTGTGTGTGTGTGTGTGTGTGTGTGTGTGTGTGTGTGTGTGTGTGTGTGTGTGTGTGTGTGTGTGTGTGTGTGTGTGTGTGTGTGTGTGTGTGTGCACACATGTCTCCCCCTTTTGCCGTTGATGATGTCACGGCCCATTCGCCTTTAAGTCTGGTATTCAGTTAATCACGTTGTCCATGTTCAAGAATGTAACTTTGGCTTTGTTGGGAAACTTTTCGCTTGAAATGTTTCATGAGACATGCCTGATGATATCTAAACATTTCCTGAAAGTTTTTACGAAGACTTTGGGGAAACAAAAGCATTAATCTTATCCTGCAGAGAGTGAAACTCTAGTCTTGGTAATCCTCTGATGTTGTTTAGGATCTTTAGCCACTGAATATGCACAGAAATGTTTTTCATAAACAAATATTTCTTGAAAAGTTGACACTTGAGATGTGACACTCTCACAGTGCAGCAATTAAAATCATTTATCAGTCTTCAGAGCTTCACTGACCTTACTCTCCAGCACACGCTCTACCTCACACATACACCTTGCGCAATAGGCATTCATTCAGAGATGAATCAAATCTGTCATCACACACGCTTCCCCTGAACTGCCCTCTTATATATTATATTGTACACACCCATCGGCACGCATATGTTGCCGCAAAACGCATTAACATCCTCACATATGAACAAACCTGCTCCAAAATGACTGACTGACACTTTTGAAATATCTCCAAGTTCCAGTGTTTAGCTTCCCTTAGTTCTTATTCTATGACACTATCCTAGCTCCGGGTGTGGGTGCAACGCCAAAGCGTCTCAGAGACCAAAAACTCAGATTATAGTGCAACACTATGAATGTAAATTGTGCATACAGATGAATTAGAGGGTAATGTGATTTGAGCAAATAGCTTGTGGAATGAAAGAATGTGCAGCACTTAGCAAGTTGCAGCTCGACTTGCAAGTTTCCTGTTGTTGTTTTTTTTTTTTTGAGGGTTCAACTTTTTTTCAGCCGATTTTCCTGAAGCTAAAGCAAGAAGCAAGTTGATGGCACACTCACATCAACAAGCACACACAAGCATGTGCAGAAGCATCTGGACACGTAACTTCAGAGCAACCAACCTGACTAATAAATGCAATTTTCAGTTGGGGACACTTAACCTCTGCACCTCAGCTGTCAGCGCTTGTTAAGCCATTATAGAGTTTGACTATACCAGCCAATAAACTGGGCCTAATTTTAATCCAGGCATGGACTGCTGTGGCAACACCATTGACAATTACATTGCTATTGACTTTCTAAACAACGCTGAATCATTGTCTATTTTTAATTGAAAGGGACAGACAGACAGACAGACAGAGAAGAAGAGAGGGATGTGAGTGTGAGGTGAAAGGAGAGAGAGAGTGAGCGGGGGATGGTTCGGGCTGTATCAATATTGCATGTTCTGAGCCAGCAGAGGATGCATACCCATCAGTGGAAGCAGCTGTCATGTATCAGTGATGTAGCCTGTTCCTTAACCAGGACCTTGACAAGCTGTGCAGCCCTGACTGGCCATGTCTTGATAGAAGAAACTGGAAAATAGATTTCCTTCCTGGGCCCTGCATGGCCTCAAGGGATTTAGAAATAAATCATGATCATATCAAATGCGACTCTACAGAGTTTGTAGCCTCTCAAGATTTCTGTTATTGATTTCTGGTAATGGAGGAAAAATTACAGTAAATTCACCTCATCAGTTAACACATGGTTTCTTGGTGAGCTCCTCCACAGTCAGAGACCAGTGTGACATTGTTATTGTCCTGCCGTCTGAAGGGCCACATGTAACTGAGAAGGGTGGAACTACAGATCCAGCAACTGGAGCTATAGAGTGTCAACCTGAATGGCTGCTGCATACATCCGCACTGCTTTACATTGTCAGCCCGGGACTGAAGACAGGACAGGTGCAAGGACACGGACTCTTATAGTTTTCAGACCTAAAAGATATACTAGACATTTGTACAAGTAGAGATCAAACTCGTGAAATTTAAACTGTCATAAAGTAGCCTAAGTTAAATCTCACTTCATGCAAGGAAAAGACTGTAACTTTACAGTTTTTTTCCGGATGAATTTCCTGTCAAAACGTAATACGGTGCTGAAGGTTGGAAGGAGGGAAATCTGAGGAAGAGGGTCAAGTTTCTCAAAAACCACTTGCCCCCTTATTGGGATGAATGGATGCGCATTTGCGCAGGTGTTATCCAAGTTTAGCTGATGGCAACCATTTAATACACACTTTGTAAGGGGCTACTCACCACTCCAAATAACACTGCGATAAAAGCGGAATTCATCCTGTATCTCCTTTGCATCCTCACAGTAGGCTGAATCGGATCGGATGCGACGCAGCAAGATGCGGATCTCAGTCACTTCGAAGTGAAATAAACTCGGCTGTCATCGCTGCGCTTCTTTTGAGTTAAACTTCTAGAAGAAGAAATACATAATAAAAAAAAAACTCTCCAGGTTTGCAACCAAGTGTGTAGAAAACTGTCCAGATCGAAGCTGTTGTTGCAAAGAGTCAGTGAATAAACTCGCTAGATTGACCCATTGGATGTTCGGCTCTGGTGCGCTTTTCTCCTGGGCTCAAATGACAGGCGCGCTCAGCTCAACTGCTTTAGGGAAGGAGCCATCTCCCTCTCCACGCCCACTGTACGCGCGCGCACAGACACACACACACACACACACACACACACACACACACACACACACACACACAAACCTGTTGTTTTCTTGCTGAGTCGGATAAACCAACCAGCTTAAATGTTAGAGACAAATTAAGTCTTGCGAAAGTCGTCCATTTAGCAAAGGTTTTTAGATGACATTGTGCTATATGATGAAAAGCCTCGCTGCAAACAAGACAATGGATTAAATGTAAATTTTCTCCAACTTTCATTCCCTTGAACAACTTCTATAACTGAAGGAGATCCAGCAGATTGCAGTCTGTTTCTGCCTGGTGACTTTGTCTCCCTGAAGCATTGAACTGGCCTTGTTTTGTTGCCTATCAGTGCATGTAGACAGCAGCCACATCAACAGACTTCTCTCTCCATGTGAATGCACTTTTAACACAGAAACCTGAGATCCACACAGGTAATTATCCACTTATATTTGCAGCAGCATAAGTGCAACTTGAGTATCCCCATCACTCCATGGTCTAAGTTAGATAGTCTACATAAAAACTTTATAACAGTGCTTTTTTTCATTAAGTTAAATCACGGGTTGGCTCTTTTCAGAAACACTGCTGCCTTTATACCTAAGAAGAGGCAATCTGTTGACTGGCTGACACCTGAGGCCAAATGTTGGCCTGAAATAAACCGGGGAGCACATCATATTTTACTCTTTTTGATTGATATTTTAGATTGACAATTTGTTTGTGAGGTTTACAAGTGAGTGTGTTATAGTCTGCCATGTTTGTGCATGGTCTTCACAAACTGACTGTCCCTGCAGCCTTATAAATTATCTTGTATCTCTTTCTTCTAATGAAGTTACACTTGATGGGCACTGAACTAGTTGGTGCTACTTCAAAATGATTCCTGGGATGACAATAAGCCCAATTATGAAGTATTATTGTTGTTTTTTTCCTTTATAACATGCTCCACTGGAGCACCGTAAGATATAGCTGAGTATACTTTTTTTTGTCAGATATTGTGAAAGAAGACCAGGAGACATACAGTAGTAGAGAAATCTTTGTGAGTCACACATTGGTTCATTAAAACTGCTTATAATAAAGGTTGTGATATCATGAATGTTACACCCAGGTTAAAAAGGTATTCTCAGACATGGCAGGTGTTCATTTCTCTGTGCAGAGTGTGTATTTGCATTGGGATTTAAGATTGCTAGTGCAGTGCCCGTTCAAAACATGCCTGTTTGGAACGGGACGAATAGTTTTACTATTAATAGTTAATAGTAAAAAAAAAAAAGTTTTGAATACTTCTTCTACCACTGCCAATACAAACATTCCCAGTTAGAGAAAGGGTGAAAAGTAAAGCAAGACACTTTGCCTTGGCCCCCAACTAATTATATGTTACATCAAACAATTCAGTTAATCTAGTCTTGCCAAAACCATAAACCAATAATTTTGTCAATTTACTCAAACTGCTTTCAGATAAGATTTTATCTGACATATCATTATCTGATGAAAAACACAGGTGCCTACTGACGTCATCCTCATTTCACAACCGCCTTTAGCAGTTTAGATAATATAAACTCAACTGTCCGGTTATTACAGACGGACATGTGAACTAAGCACAGATGCTCTACTGTCCTACTGTTATTACAAACCTGAAGTAATCACAGACATTTGCCTCATCAACACCAGAACCGGACTGAGTACAGAGACGGACTCAGCCGGCACGGCAATGTGAGTGTGTTTGAAGCAGGGTTGTGGGGGGGGGATGGGAGGCAATGACAATTAAGAGTTTTTTATTGTATCTACATTTTAGTGTTGTCTTTTTCGTCAAAGATATTGCATGTTGATATCACCACAGTCAGAGTTTAATGGTGGAGGAGGTGTCTTGTCATTATTATCGTGAACAAATTTAACACTTTAGCAGAGGTATGAATTTCCAAACAGGCTTAGTGGCTTGATGGTTATAAAGTAACGTTGAAGTATGCTCACTGCAACTTAATAAGATATAGTGTCTGGCTTTTATTTGATATCTAGTGTCGTCAAAAAAATGCCTTTTTATTGAGTTTCCTCATAGCGACATGGTCTGGGTGAATGTAAGCTGGGCTTTTATTGTAAAGGGTAGACCTGGAAGAAGTGAAGCCAGCATAATGCCAGTGTTTTTTTAACTCAGCCTTTATTGTGCGGTCGTTAAGTTTTATTCACTGTTTATTAATAACCAATATCCAATGCTGTCCAAACTCCAAATTCCAAACGCCAAGTTCATAGGGTACCCAGAAAGCCAAGTGTGAAGTAGATCAGATAAACGGTTCTCGATATATTTGAAAGACAACGGACACACACACACACACACACACACACACACACACACACACACACACACGCACACACACGGTCCTCAATTTATATAGTTAGATGTTTCTGCCTTGTATGTATCAAGAGACAGTGATTTATTTAGACCCTGTAAGGACTGAGGGCAGGGAGGGAAATGGGTGCAGCGAAAGAAGAGAGAGAGGAGGCCAGGTTACTATGGGGGGGATAAATAATGCATGAGAGAGAGAGAGAAATAGACAGACAGACACAATGAAAATCTGTTTCAGAGTCACTTATTTGGGCCAA
The DNA here is from genome assembly GCF_010015445.1 of Perca fluviatilis. NCBI lineage: Eukaryota > Metazoa > Chordata > Actinopteri > Perciformes > Percidae > Perca > Perca fluviatilis. The sequence continues at coordinate 16,002,891 of NC_053132.1, read as the reverse complement.
AATAGATGAATGTAATTTTCATCTTGGTCCCTGTAGTTCATTCAAGATACTCTCTGCTTATTCCATCTGAAATCACTCATCAAAAATGTTACTTTTTGATGGGAGATGACATGAAGGCGAATAACAGCACACTCTGGATAAGAAAGCTTTAACAGGAATACAGACCTCAAACAAGCGCTTTAACAGGAATACAGATTGGTATCTTTGGTTGGCTATGAAATGGTGGTATGATCCTACGATAACCCATTAGATAGGAGACTATAAGCTGTGACATAAATGGTTACAAAGATTTATTTGGTTAAATAATATATTTTTCTGTGTATTTTAATCAAGTAACTCATTTTAAAACTGTTTCCGGGAATCGATCCAACCTGAGAAAAAAAATTCAAAGCTGATGTTAAATAAAGATTTTTTTTTAGCATTTTTTTAGCATTTGAGTGAGTTTTTAATGTTCCTTTTCATTTAAATGTCTATAATATTACATTTTGTAAAAAACAAACAAAAAAAGTAAAAAAAAAAGTATTATAAGAAATTATAGGGAACTGAAACAGCCAACGATGCAAAATATCTGGAGTTCCACTTTGTTTTTGCAACAAAGCTTGTGCGCATTTACAAGTCTGTGTTTACTGGAAGAGAAAAAAAGAGGAAAGAGCATGCATAAAATTTAAAGGTCCCATGACATGGTGCTCTTTGGATGCTTTTATATAGACCTTAGTGGTCCCCTAATACTGTATTTGAAGTCTCTTTCCCGAAATTCAGCCTTGGTGCAGAATTACAGCCACTAGAGCCAGTCCCACAATGAGCTTTCTTTAGTATGTGCCATTTCTGTGTCTGCAGCTATTGAAGAGGAGAGGGGGGGGGCTAGATGGAGGGTGGGGGTGTGGCCTTGACCTACTGCCACTTTGCTCGTTTGAAAGCCATGATGTCTCTCTCTCATGGGTGGGCCAAATTCTCTGGGTGGGCAAAGCAGAGAAAGGTCAAGGGGTAACCTTGCTCCTTATGACCTCATAAGGAGAAGATTCCAGATCGGCCCATCTGAGCTTTCATTTTCTCAAAGGCAGAGCAGGATACCCAGGGCTCGGTTTACACCTATCACCATTTCTAGCCACTGGGGGACCATAGGCAGGCTGGGGGAATGCATATTAATGTTAAAAAACCTCATAAAGTGAAATTTTCATGCCATGGGACCTTTAATGAAATTTGCATGTGGAAAAATAACTTTATCCATTTTGTCACATAGACACAAAGACAAAGCTCTAGACTCGCACTCATGGAGTCACACACACACACACACACACACACACACACACACACACACACACACACAGACCATCTGTCACTAGTGAGTGGACAGAGGATGGGTGGTCCAGGAGACATTTACTGTCCCATCTCAGGTTCCGAGAAAAGGATTCTGTTCCAGGTGACCGATCCTGCGTAAAAACAAGTGTGTGTCTGTGTGTGTGCCGTCTCAGTCTTGGTAAGCTTTCCGTTCTTGTGCATGTCCCATGTTTCAAATTTAAGGTTTTATCTCCCATGCACACGTCCATCTTCAACATGTGAAAATAGTTTTTCATTTTACCAACGCTGACCACCCGTCACTCTTACAACAGCAGCAACAGAGGAGCACAAACAGCATTGGCAATGTGATCCACAGCATCCTTGCAAGCTCTCCTTCTAATGCACTGTAATAGATGGAGAGGCATCATATGACGAGCCAAGGAAGCCCTTACATTACTCTGAGAGCACTCACACCAATAACTGGCATGACAGTGATATTGTGTTGTGTTAAGAGAGTACTGCAATGCTGGCGGTGCATTCCTGTTATGTAGTGTATTTGGTAAACAACTTCAAGTTCAACAAACCAACATCATTATGTGCAATAAAGGTTCAGGCTGATGAGTTGGTGCAGACATCCTTAATTTCATTTTGTGCCTGCTGTGGGGATAAAATAGTTGGATTCATTCTGTGCCAGGGTGAACCAGGCCAGATGGCAACGAACCTCGTTTCTTCCCGTGGGACTCCCTCATCTGCGCTTTATTGATCTGATCTGTCTTACCCATTTTTCTCTCTCTTTACTGTACACCCTCCCCTCTATCCTCTGTTCACAAGCTGCCATATCTTGTAAAATAAGAAATATAAATATAAATAAATATTTTTTCCTCTAAGCGTTCTAAGTTAGAATCTGGTAATTTACTGGTCATCCTGTTCACAATCGCAGGGTTGTTTAATTGTTTTATATAATCACATGAGACATTTAACCTCGTCTTGGACATATAACTCTGTCCTAAATATGAGCCGGCCACACAAATATACTTTAACACAAATTTACAAATGTAATATCTGGAAACAAATATGAGTTTCTATTACAGTTATGCTCCGAGGTTTGTTCTCTAAATGCTGTTTTTTTCAAAATTTTACCATACCATGAGCTTTACTCACTTCTCTCCAAAACTCTGAAAATGAATGAATGAATGAATGTGTGAGCCTTTCAACTGGGACCTGACCTGAACCCTAAGGCCCACAGTGTCGGTGTCATGTTGAAGGAGCATGTGCATGCTTGCCATACGTTGATATTCTCTATGTGTGTACAGTTACGTCTGCACTTCCATTCCATTCAGCATGATGTCCTTGCGTTTGTGTAACATATGTGCTTGTCCTCACTGGATCAATAAAAAAAAAAAATATTGATTTGCACGTTTTTTGTTTCATTGAAGGGACTTTTATGGGGAGGGAGGGGGGTAAACAGGCCTTTGTATTGATCAGATTTGGGCAGATTCAGTTTAACACACACTGGGGTAAAAATGAGCCTCAGGCTGTTGACTGTCAATGCATCCCATTATGCATTCAGAGACACAGATTTTGCCGATATGAAGCAAGCTCATGCACTCACAGACACAATAGTAACCTGCTGAATTCAGACCCAGAAATCACAGAGGTACAGGATGGTTTATGTTGCATAGTATCACTGTGAAAGCTGACCAGGTAAAATAAGCATCTATTTAGTAGATTCAAATTTAATATGTTGTTTTAAAAAAGAAATTTAAAGGATTCATGACATTGAAATGAAAATGTTGTGGTAACAAAGTGAACCATTGAACAAAGTCAGATTTTACGTGTATTGACTTTTTTTTTTTTTATATAAAAGTGGTTCTTAGGTGACCTGGTTGAAGGTGTTTGATGAAACAGTTACATTGTGTAATTTTCTGATGTTTTATTATCAGAAGATATATTGGGTAATGAAGTCTAAAGTATAGTGCCATAAATATATTTTCTGACTTCAAATGGTGTAGTTCACTTCTGTTTCGAGGATAGACTATAATGTGGCTTTTCGTGTTTGAGGATGATGCCAGAGGTTATGTCCAGGTGGTTTGGTCAGAAAGTTGGTAGGACGTATTCAAGGAAATCAATAAGAAACAAACACTAAAGGACTATTACATGCTCACATCTTTCAAATGGTCAGTTTAAAACATGTCTGTTACATGATGTCAGTGATATTTCCTTTTAAGAATATTAGTTTTGTAAATGATCAATAAAATGCAGCCTGGAAAAATCTTTATTGGTTGCACATGAAACTAAAGAATCAATGTCTAAAACAATGCTGCCCCCTTCTGAGCAGAAGACCATCATCCTGTCAGAGATGCTGTTCAAAGATGACACTTGATACAAACATTAACATTGACAAATTATAAGTCTGTATTTGCATCACATGGGTAAACACATAATACTCCCCCCACACCACCACCACCACCACCACCACCACCCCCCCTCTCTCTGAATGTGTATGTTTTCTATGAGTATGTAGAGTTTCAAATATGTGGCTTCTAATAAGGCAGACTTTATAGGGAGTTATACTGTAGTTTGTCATTAATGGTTAATAAATATTTACTCAAGCTTTATATATCAGTTTGAAGAGCTTGTAAAACAGCTTTTGGGTTGACAGGTTGTAAAGTAATGATTCAATGTCCTACTTTCCTCTGAGTCATAAAATCTGCACTCATGAATGTTTGTAAGTCGTTAATAACAATAATAACAGTTGTGGCTCTTTTCCAGAAGGGTGCTACTGATGAATTACAAAATGTTAAAAAGACAAAAAAGGCAATGCTACACAGAACAATTGAATAATTTCACACTTAAATATATTTATATTTAAACTGCTTTTATATCTGGACTTATATCTTGGTCTTTTATTTCCTCTAGTCTGTCTGTATGTCTGTCTGTCTGTCTCTAAAACAAACTGTGATTAACTTGAATACCCTTGTGATACCCAGATGTACAGTACTGTATGTCATTATGGTCACCTGCACACTGCTGCACCCTCAGTGGGTGTCTCTCCTCCGTTGGTCACCTGACGCCTCCTGCCTTCACAGCTGCTTCTCCTCGGCTCTTCAGCAGACGACAGTTTTCCAGGTGCATTTTGCCAGATCGTCGCCAGGCTTCCAGCCATTCCTGCCTGCCTCCTGCCTGTTTCCTCCTCCGACTACCTGTTGCTGATGTCCTGCCCGACTGCCTGTGACCTTCTGTAAGCCTAACCCTTAACTTCCTTTTAACCCTTTCAGTTGCATCAAGTTTCCAGTTATGTGATGCTGTTGCTTGTTATGTGAAAATATGAGAAAGAAACACTCATTCAAAAGGGTTTGGTTAGCTCTCTATCTTGTCTTTTTCTGTTCTGACCAAGATAACTGATCTGTGCAGAGAGCGACATGTGGAAACCAAAGAGGTTTTTAGTAGAAACAATACCTCATCTCTGGCTCCATCTGTCAACATTATATAGAATGCAGTCATGTGAAACAGTGCATGTATACTGTAGATTTCAACATTACGAGGCATTCATATGTTATATAAACTATCCTAACAGCAAGTAATAGTTGTAGTATGCTTATTTTTAAATTTATATATTTTTTATTTTTCATACATCTGTACTTTCATGTCAAAGTACATAGACATATTATCAACAAAAATGTATTATGTATCAAATCTATAATTAACCATTATGTGTTATTTAAAGGATTCTTCAGAGTGTTCAAATATATATATATATATATATATATATATATATATATATATATATATATATATATATATATATACTGTTGCAGTATTATATACAGCAGTTTAAGACTTTAGTATCATCAGTACAATGGAAAGTTTTACCTTTTCATTGTCACAAAGGTGCTCCCTGAAATTACTGAGGCAGAATTAGTAGCAGAATTCCGCCTCCTAAATCAGAAAAATGATCACTCAACAACCACATCTGTTTTTGTATGGGCTGATGAGGGATACTAGAATAATTGCGAGAGAACATTGTCAGAGTTTCTGCTTAAAATTAACAAATCCAAACAGGACATGACACCTGTTTTCAAACTGCAAACAAAAATCAGGAGAGTATACTACAGCTTTTGTCACTTGCTTTAAGAATACCTGGCTTAAAGTTGTGTGTGTATACTGTTGACTGAAAATCTGTCATATTTACTTATGTCTTGCCAATATGCATGAGACGAATGCACGTGTATGTAGAACGCTATAAGATGGCTTGCTTCAGATAAAAGCGAAAAGGAGTCTCAGTCTCAGAGAAAAGGAATTTGCTGAAGCGTTTGTGACTAAGGACAACCACATGATGCTTGCTCAAGCCTCTCACACTGACTGGCAGCCACAAGGAAGTGGGATTGGAGGGGAGGAGCTTGTGGGCAGGGCAGGTGGCTACACAGGCAGACCTCTGCAACAGCGAGGGAGAGGGAAGAGGGCATGTCAAGACTTTCCCTTTACTTGTAAGATCCTGTGATGAGCCTCAGATCAGGTTTTATCTCTGATTTGTTATCATTCCTCATTCACCTGTGAGCTTGCTGGGAAAATGTTTGCTTTTTTGGGTATTTATTAACATTCACAAAGAAGGCGATCTCTATTGATGTCCCAACAGCAAATTCTGTTTGTTTTTTCAAACACAGTCAACTGAGGCAGACACTGAGGCAAACACAACATCAGTTTTCAGCTTGACAAGAGAACAGCATGTACAAACCAGAGAAGAACTGGCCAGTTGATAGACAATCTCCTCAGATATTTGCCACATACACATCATCATATACCACACCTGTCAATCCTGTGCCTAAGCCTAATACGGCTAGGGATTTACTTAGGACCTTTGAGCAATCAATAATTTCATTATTCCATTAGCACCTATTGGTTCTGATGTTTAATCCATCCTTAGTGCTATTTGCTGAGACAAACTGTGTGAAAAAGCCTCACTAAAATTGTTGCAACACCTGGCTCGCTGTGGACACAAAGCCACATTGTCAAAGTTGCAATGGTGCAAATAGAGAGTTCAATATTTGGGATTTCTCCTGTCCAAAGGGTAACGTCTGTTATCTGCTGATCGTGTCTCATTGATCCAAGAGGTTCCTCCTCCTAACACCCCTAAGGCAATGATGAGTTTCCTTTGTCTTATTTACTATTGCTGACAGAATAGATCCCTGACTGTTCTTACCATGACACGATTTTGAGACAGGCTTACCTTAAAAACTCTCGTCAGACTGTTGTACTGTATGGTCCGCAGAAATTATGCACTCATTTTCAGTGTTAAAGGCTGCTCTGTGCAGCACCCATGCTCTGACCTATGACTACCCTGTGTGAATTACCTGATTGGATAACAGAAGCTCACTCACTTATTCCTAACTCAACTCAAGCTGCTGAATTGATAATCCTAAATAGATCTTGCATGGTCATGGCCGGTGAAATGATGACTACCATTCTCATTTATGTCGCTCACAATTTCCGCTGATGGTAAACCTATTTCTCATAGTGCTCTGGTAACTGAAGATTAACCTACCTGCTAAATTAGCTATTGTAAAGACCAAGGGTCACTGTGATTCTGGTAGTGAGGTGGCTAGAGGAAATTTGCAAACAGTGGCTAAACGCTGCTGCATATTATCCTTATATCGTCCATTGCTGCCAGAACAGCAGGTGACTTATTTTCCTGTGCTACAGGCGGTTTACCTGAATTACACCATTGGTTTTCACTTTATTTTATGGGACATAAATAAGACGTAATAAGCCATAGCCTACTTTGTATCATCATTAAAAAAAAAAAAAAAAAAAAAAGGGTTCCACTGGAAATTCAGCCGGATGTCTTTCATTTTGGCCGAATGTCCATTACCTTCCGCTTTCTTTGTGTTGGCATTTTAAACTCCGGTGGATTCATGAGGATTATGGTTAACTGCTCCTCAGATCTCTGCAGGGTAAATCCAGACAGCTAGCTAGACTATCTGTCCAATCTGCGTTTTCTGTTACACGATTAAAACAATCTTTGAACAAACACATGTTCCACTCAAACAAGTTCTTTACCTAGGCTATTTTGCAGAGGCGCCTTTGCTCTGTGTGGCCACAGCAAGTTCTTCTCCCATCCCAAAATGCTGTGTGGACTCGCCAGACCCCCTTCCGCAGTGCTGTGGAGAAAGGTCTGGCAATGCGACACTACCCTAATTTATATGCTGTAATTAGAAACCGCACATAGTGACATGTTAAACCCAAACTATAGGCCTACTTAAACACTGTTAATTACATTATTAGAAACCAAATATTGGGCATAGCCTTTATAATAGTCCGATATAAACATTGAGAGCTTGGAGGACAATACATGTATTTGGCATTGGTTTCTCTTGCAGTGTTTAATGCTCATTAGAAGAAAACTGCACTAATAAGTAGGCTAATGCCAATCCATGTCGAGTCACATCTGCTCGCTATTTCAAATAGTCCCTCATAGCCTGGATGTTCTCCGGAGTCATCCAGTAGCCTAATACATGTTTAATCGATGCCCACCTCCCATACCAGTTGTAAGATATCACACCATTTAATGTCACCATCCAACCACAGTAGCCTATCTATGGAAGCTGACCGGACAGTCCATCTTGATTTCTCACTGTTACACTATTATTAATGGGTGAAAAGTGAGGGGTGGGGTGCCAAGTGCAGATGTTAGTCAGACTAACAACTGACTCCGCTCTGTCATTATTGGGTTATGTTGCACTTAATGTGTTTTATTTGTATTAATTTTTTTTAATAACACAGTGGAACTTTTCCTTTTGATAAAAAGCCAGTCATATTCCTTTCATTGTATTTAAAATACTGCACTTTAATTTCAAGTGGAAAAACTAATATTTCCATTAAGAACTGACATGTTATAGGCTGCTGTTGTTAAAAAAGTCTAGTGCTGGTTGAGCTTAAGCTTCACTTTATGTTGATGGCCTTAGTCCATAATGTGTTCATTTTTATATATAAATAACAGACGGTCCTGGTCAAGTCCCTGAATCCCAGAAAGCTTGGAGATGCAGCAAGTAGCCTAATACTGATACTGCTTGTTTAGTAATTGATTAATTGCATGACTATTATTACGTCTATTTAGAACTTTTTTGTTTTCCTCCTTTATTTTAGCTCTTATTATTATTTATTTTTAAAAGAATATTTTATTGGGCATTCTAGGCCTTTGTTACACAGGACAGCTGAGAATGTGAAAGAGAGGGGGAATGACATGCAGCAAAGAGCCACAGGTGGGAACTGAATCTGCGTCCGCTGCGCCAAGGACTGGGCCCCCGTAAATGGGACGCACGCTTATATAATCCAGGTGCCCCAACAGCTCTTATTTTTGTATTAAGTATTTTCATCTGGGTGTGATGGTTTAAAGGTCACAACAGAAGACCTGTACTTAGGAATGTAATGTTGTCCATTGCCTCAATGTAAAGGGGACTCGCTATACTCACTATAAAAACAATTTTATAGCTTGCTCAAATATACAATATGTTACTACAAAGCAGTGTTATTTATACTTATTGGAGTTGTTGTTTAATTACATTTTTTATTTGACATGTTTTATTTCTTTTTGTAACCATGTTTGCATTAACTTGATATTATTCAGGTGTACTTCAGTTAGATGTCAGAGTGCTTCAGAAGATTCTTTCCCTCCTCCAGCCTTTGAGGAATTTTCTCTTGTGGCATTGATAGTTAGGGAAGTTAGTCACAGCGAGTCTTTTACCTATCTCCAGCCATCACATTTAGGTGAGATGTTTGGCCTGATGTGTGTGTCCTTCGACCTCTGTCAGATCACACTGATTTGTTGAGTCTTATTTCTTCACACAGCCTCCTGTCAGGCAGCAGGGGAGACAGAGCTTGTTGGTGCATGAAGATAAGTTTTTAATCCCATGCAATGAATAACTGCTTGTTTTTGACATACCCTAAATTAAGTAAACATGATCCAAGAATGGAATGGCTATTCTAGTTATCCTTTTCACGATAACTGTTGTGAATATGTTACACTCCATTTTGTGATAATTGAACAAAGCCTCTAATCTGTTTTAATTGGTATCATAAATTGTTACACTTTTCTTCCCTGAAGATTTATCTGCGTGAAACTGCCTTGAACCAATCCTCCTTTCCTGCCCCATTTTTATCTATCTACTCTTACGTCTTTAAAGTAAATGGAGCGATTGTTAGAAAATGAATATATTCTTTTGTGTCTCAATAAACCTTTAAAACATTTTTGAACTGAACTTGCTTCGTGTCACTTTGTTCTCTGAGTACTCAGAAGTGCTTTCAGAGTCAACTCACAGAGGTCAAGCCAGTAAATGATAGTAAAACAATCATGAAATCAGATTGTTTCGTAACAAAAAGGCTATATTTCTTTTACTTTTGATACCTTAATTTCATTTTGCAATAGGTACTTACGTACCTTACCTTAAGTAAGATTTACAATTAGGAGTTTATTTATAGTGGAGTATTTTATATTGCAGTATTGCTACTTTTACTTATTATGTAAATAACCTAAATACTTATACCAGCATTGGGCAAAGGTCATTTTGACAAACTGTTTGGAAGAAAAAAAACATTTTAAAATTAGTATTTACTTAAATTATGGAAACCTTTATAGAGTATAATTTACTGAATTTCTTTTGTAGTTTTGTATCAGATATCTTTGCACATGGGTTTATGTATGCTGTATATGTGTCCAATCATGCATAAGTGCTGTGTGTGTGTGTGTGTGTGTGTGTGTGTGTGTGTGTGTGTGTGTGTGTGTGTGTGTGTGTGTGTGTGTGTGTGTGTGTGTGTGTGTGTGTGTGTGTGTGAGAGAGAAGAAATGGAACATCCAAATGTCACCACAGGATGAAACATTGGGTGCCTAATGAACCAGAGTGTTTCTTTCGGAGGGTAAGTGATCTCTACTTTTTTGCCAGCAGGTTCAGTGTCATACTCTAATATACAGGTGATTATGTATTAACTGTCATGTCTCAGGTCAAATTTTCAGGCGATGGACAGATATTGCACCATTTTAAAGGGAGAGGAAGATTAGAAGATGAAAGGCGTCTTCATCCAAAGTTGCACACTCCAACCCGGTGGTGTTGAAGGTGAGCGTGCATGCGTGCACTATCCAAGCCTTTGTTGTCCTCACAAACACAGACATTAAATGTGATAAGATGCTGGTTGGATAATGACACAGTGCGACTGGTTTTCTGCACATACCAAGTCAGTGTATTTACTATCAATATTATGAGTGAGACCAGAACACATCGCTCTGTCGGATGTGTGGTTCAGAGATAATTAGTGTTCATATCCATGTGTGTGTATGGGGGAGTTGGTCCCACCCATTGTCCGGCGGCACACATACACACAGGGGCAGCTTTAAAGAGGTGGTGTTTATAAAGTCACGCTTTTTTGCCATTCTGGGGTCAGTCACTTGTCACTGCTGCGTGTCAACAGGAGGTAAGTTTTATCTTTTCTGCTAGAGTTACGAATAGTATTTGTGCAATAATACAAGAAAGACATGTAAACTGTTATATTTCTCATGGTCAATGCTGCAGTAGGATGATTTCAAAGATTAGTTCAGGGTTTTCTGTAACTATAAATTTACATAGCTTTGTAAACCCTTTTCAAGAAAGTAAAACCAAGGAGGCATGGAAGCTTGCAGATTTCATTCTTTGTTAATACAGCTCAACTTTGTTAATAACGCCAGTCATTAACAGGCTCAAATGTAATGTTTAAAGAAAGTGCAATGTGCAAATTAATAGTTATCTTCCCACATGCAAAAATGTTATCTTACCATATGCATGTTCAAATACAAAAAGTCTGTTTTGCACATTGGACACACATTTCTTTTTTAAACATCTATAAACATGTATTTTTCTTTAAATGTCTTTGTGTGAGTTAGATGCATCTTTGCATGCAAGAATACAGTGTATTAAAAACACTTGACACATACATATCTGTTTATACCATCTTGAGAAGGACTCATTGCATGATGGAAACTGTTCTCAGTCAAAAAATGTAAACATGCATGCCTCCTTCAAAAATAATCCAAGGCACTCTGTAGGATTTGTGCAAATTTAAAATACCTTTATTTTACATGCCAATATGTTTTAAAATGACCAACGCGTTCCGACTCACATAGGTCTTCATCAGGGTCATTGTCTGCAATAACTTCCCCTTTCTTTAAGTTATTGCAGACAATGACCCTGATGAAGACCTATGTGAATAGAAACGCATTAGTCATTTTAAAATATATTGCCATGGGATTTTCAGAGTGCCTTGGACTATTTCTTTTTTTTTTAACTCATGCAATGAGCCCTTTACAAGATGGAATAAACATAGTGCACCCGAAATATCCAAGGAGCACCTGTATGTGAATACCAAAAAGACCCACCAGCTATTCTACTCTTTTGTCTGCACATATGAATCTATATTTGCAGACACATCTGCATCCATGTGTGCACTCTGGCTTTACACCTACACTCATGTAACATCATGTATGTATTCACTGTACATAAACGAATGCATGCAAATACATACTTGATGGTTCCCATATGCACACACGTGAGCATGCACACTCACATGCTTGCATGCACTGTAGACAGCGTCTAGCCGGTCTAGTCTGAATCTTCCACCCCTTTGCTCAGTTGTGTTTAGGAAATAGATCATTCTGTTGTTACAGACAACTTCAGCGCTCTGGTCCAATCTGAGATAAAACGGACACTCTGGAGATATCTTACATAAGACTGAAGTCAACCGCCAACAACAACCTATATCCATATTTGCCACACAATTTATGTATTTATTGCATATTTAAACATTCATTCACTTATTCATTCAGATCATTCTTTACCACTTTCTTGCAAAGCTTTGAACCACATTATTTTTTTTATTTATTTAACCTTTAAAACGTGTATGAAAGTGAACTCAAATATCATACGGGGAACATATTCACAGTTAAAGTGCCCATTTGTTTTCATTTGATTCTAGCAAGCGCTTTTGTTTTACCACACCTGCTGTTGTAAAGGTTTTTTTGTTTACGGTGCTGTATTGCCCACTGTATTACTGAATTAGCGTTACAGGGAGGTCATATAGTTGCAATGAATGCGATGACAGAAAATCATTCATTCACAATAAGAGAATAAGTTATATGGGCAACGGGTAACGTTATCACTGTCACTGTGTCACAAGCCAAAGCATTACGAGTTTTTTGTAGCAATCAACGTAATAATAACTTAGATTAATATAGCGCATTTAATGAAACCAAGGAAGCTTCACAAAAGTACAATGAAAAAAAAATAGTAGGCCAACACAAACACGGACAGAAAAGAAAAGAAATAAAATCGGGTGCTAAATGGAAGGGGGACGTAATTTAATGTCGGCTACTGACTACAACCACTAACCCTGAATGACATTGACATATTACATACCTGAGGGCTAATTCAGGTCGGTTTTGAATCATTTACAATCCTGTAATTGTCTCCATCCGTTGAAAGCCTGACTGAGATTGACTCTGTTTTTTTTTTACCTGGCTGCATAGGCTTGTACGGTGTTACAAAGAAATCTGTGACCCGTCAGAATGTGTTACTGTAGAGCCATTCTACCTGCCGTAAATCATTTTGTGACTTTGCAGGGAATATCGGACCGGGCGAAGGCATTAATAAAAACTATATGAAAAATAGTATTCTTTTCACTGTTCTCGTTTGCTGTTACAGGTTATTTATGATCATTAGATGAAAAATTACACAGTTTCAGAAACATTAAAAAGTTACATGTAGTAACTTTAATATTATTTACAGTGTTTTTTACATGGGTCCATTGTGTCCTTTTCAGCTGCCTGGAAACACCAACCCCAGCGCAGAGTGTCAGGTAAGGGGGCACACGCACACACACACTCCAGACACACAACATGTGTAGACAGTCCAAACATGTCCAGGGTGAGCCATCATTAATGTCCACACAGGAAACTAACAGTGACCCAGAGCTTGGAGCCCGCTGGTTGTTAAGGTGGGGGAACCAACATGTTTACCCTGTAGACACACAGAAGTGTCACCTCCTTGTCACATTAGCTAGATCGATATCCACACTGGTGCTGCCAAAAGATGATAGAAACAACAAAAGCTTCCTGTGACACTTAACACCCAAAATGTGTTTCTGTAATGTAGCGAAACATGAACGTGGTTTTATCTGATCCTGCTCTGAAGAGAGTGTTTCTGTTTTAGGGGCCATAAGGCATGCAAAATGATGTCCCTGTTGCTCTCTTAACCAACAAGTATAATTTCTTTCTTTAGCTGAAGGCAACAAGCTCAAGAATATTCAGTTAAGTTTGTTGAAAGTCATTCTGTGAAATGTAGGATATCACAAAGTTTATTACAAATAGAAGGCTTTCTTTCTCTGGCTTTGTGCTTACTGCACTTGCTCTTGATAAGAGATCAAACTAAATACCTGAAATTAAAATGCAAATTGTAACTTCACATCAGCAACAGAGAAGTCATCTAAAACTCACTTTTACTGGAAGAGCTTTTTTCTATTTTTGCCCTTGCCACTATTTGCATTTTAACTCTGTTGTACCCTTTTTAAATTCATAACATTTTTTCAATATTATTTTGCTTATTTGGTATCTCATAGTTTTAACAAATGTTACCGTTTCGTCCTGTTTTGCTTTGTTGTTTCACTGTTAAACACTTTTTTTTTTTTTTTTTTACAGCTATCGATACATCTGAATATTAGCAGTAGTAAAAATAATCGTCACATTATTTATAGATTATTATTTTACAGTGGTTCTTTGTTGAGCTGCAGTGGAGACAATGTAAGACAGAGACTAAAACATTGCAACCTTGGTAAGACAGGAGGAACAATTACAGCATCCAAAAACCCTTTAAATGTATGGCCATTATGGGCATGCGTATGTTGCTTTAAGACAGACTTGATAATATGAACTTTGCCTTTATCCTAAAAAGTAACTTACGTTTACTTGATATAAAAGCTATTTAGAATTTTTATTTTCAGGTGAGATAGAGACTAAATATTGTCTTACAGTGAAACCACAGGTGTTTACCACATGCTTCAGCTGTAATTGTGGGAGGTGCAAGCTTGTTTCATCCACCTGCCCCGACCCAGATTTTCACTCTGTGTCTCACAGACACAAGCATGTTTGTGCCTGTGTCCTACATTCATGTCCTTATGAGCAAGTATTTACCTCTGTCTTTCTCTGTGCCTTCAAAGGTACGTGGAGCTATAGGAGCAAATGAAGGACCAGAAGCAGCAGACCTACTGGCAGGAGACGGGCCGATGGATGGGCTACGAGGAGAGCTTCGACCCCCAGACCGGGGTGTGGGTGTCTTCGAGCATCTCCTACCTCACCTTCAAGAGCCTCATCCAGCTCCGACGCACCATGAACACAGGTCAGAGAAAAAAAAAATATATATATATATATATATATATAAATCAATCTGTCAATTTTTAGTGGTGCAAAGTAAAATACATTTTCTTGAGTAATTCCAATTTACGCTACGTTAAACTTTTACTCGACTACTTTAAGAGGGAGCTATTATACTTTTTATTCCTCTATACCTGACAGCATTAGGTACTTTGCAGATTCACAATATTATTACAAAAAAATAACCAACAAATACATTAAGAGGCATTATTATATGCTGCTTTCCTGTATTTTCTCTGACAGTATGTTTCACCAAGAGAATGCCAACATTTAACCCAACAGATTCTTGGACCTTCAGCGCTTCTTTCTCGCTCTCATTTTGTCTGAACTTCCCCTCAAACCACAACCACACTGCCCTCCTCTTTGAGATCACCTCTGAATATTTTCCAACATGTTTCTTTGTCAAGGCGTGACAGTTTTCGACTGTGAAGAGCAGACACTGGCCAGCATCGCAGAGAAGATGGTCAAAGAGATGGTTAACAAGAAGGCGATCAGACCTCAAGACCGGGAGGGAGTGCTGAAATCTCTGCTTCAAAACCGCAGGTATCCTTCGAAGACATCACCCAACAGTGACTCAAACATAAATGACCTACATTTATGATGCTGTTATCCAAAGCTGCGAGTGAGTTCCACTCTCTCGCTCAGAG
The DNA here is from genome assembly GCF_010015445.1 of Perca fluviatilis. Taxonomy (NCBI): domain Eukaryota; kingdom Metazoa; phylum Chordata; class Actinopteri; order Perciformes; family Percidae; genus Perca; species Perca fluviatilis. Next base: position 15,987,522 of record NC_053132.1, on the reverse strand, counting down.
AAAGTTGAACACAGCATGTAACTATTGTGGAGATTAAACCTGTAATTTTGAAACATAGTCTCTGACCACCAAACCACTGTGTCTGTCTGCTTAAGTCTTTGTTAAAGGGGACCAATGTGTACTGTAGTTACCTCACTTATATAGGCCAGGTCACTCTAAAGGGGTATATACAGTCACTGTGTTTTCACATTCTTGTTCAAAAAGTAAATAAATCTAAATTCAAACTTCTGGGTAATTTAGATCAAAGTTGCCAAAGTCCACTTCACTAAGATTTTAAGTTTTATTGTTTTCTCTAAGCCAACCTGATGTCCTCTGAGACTATTATTTCCAGTCTAAAGGTCTTTTCTCTACACTGCCAGAATATTTACACAAAACTAAAAAAATCAGCCTTTAAGGGGAAAGTTTGACATTCTGGGAAATACGCTAATAAGAGTTGGATCAGACGTTTGATCTCATACAGTAAATATAAAGCTACAGCCAGCAGCAAAAGACTGGAAAAATGGGGAAACAGCTGGCCTGGCTCGCTACAAAGGCAACAAAATGTTTTGCCTACCTAATCACCGATATTGTTTGCTTAGCCTAGTGAATGTTTGCACACTCTTGTCTTCTACAGAGGAGACTACCAGAGAATAATTTAACCATCTTTCATCACAGCCGCTCAGTCTTCAGTTTGACACAAAAGCAGCCAATGACACATGCCATTTTCTCTCTCCAGCCAATCAGATGACCCGGAGAGCCAAACCCTGACTGATGGGGTGGACCTGCAGAAGTTTTCAGTCAAGGACAAGGTAGTTTCTTCCATCCTGATGATCTGATTAGATCGTCTTATTAATGTGTCATTGGTGATAACAGGATCTGATATCATGACAATGGGGAGACAATGGAAGTGGATTTAAAGGTGAAAGTGATTTCTGGCATCAGACCATTTAGAAAGTCCTTCAGAGGAGTAAAGCTTTAATGATTTAAGGATTCTGTTTCTTTTTAGACGAATACATTCAGATTTCTTTCTTCTGATACACGTTATCTCAGTTTTTATTGGATCCATTTATCATTTAAATTTCTGCACATATTGTTTTCTTTATGTGTTGAGTGGATCTTATTTAGTTTTAAGGGCTGTGACACAAGTCTTGGCATGTTAAGTAGGTATTATCCCACAGCTGTGATGCTAAGATTGTAATTTCCTCTTGAGGAAAATGTGCAAGAAAACACATCTATATATATATATATATATATGTGTGTGTTTGCTTGTTTGCTCACTAAGTTTGCTCATTTTGTGTTCCTTTAGAGGAATGAATCTGACGGTGTTGAGGCCTCCATGGTGCTAGTAGGTAAGCCAGTGTTTGCATTGTTTTTTATTTAGGATCTGCAGTACAGTTTATGTGTTTATTGCTGCAGAATCGTTTGTATGCATCCTTTATGTATATGTGTGGCCAGTGTGGGTTTATTAATGAATGCAACATTTCTGTCTGTTTGAACCAGGAGCGTTGGACTTTCTGGAAAGGCCCACAGTAGCGTTTGTGCGTCTGAAGGAAGCGGTGGTGCTCGACTCTGCCTTGGAGGCCCCAGTGCCCGTACGCTTTGTCTTTGCTCTGGTTGGCCCCACCAAGAATGACATGGACTACCGCGAGACTGGCCGCGCTATGGCAGCACTAATGGCTGATAAAGTGAGTTAGCTGACACTTACTACAGATAAACATACTGTACATGTATCTTATAGTTTCAATTGTTCAGATGCTAGAAGAAGAATATCTCTCACATTACAGGATATATTGTTGCAAAACTCTCCAAACAATAAAAGTGCGGACAAAAGAAATGTTTAGAACACAGACATTTTCTGCCACTTTGCAACAGAGTTATTGAAAGTACAGCATGAAATGGGAATGCACGCCTTGTCAAATGCACCCTGACCCTGTGCAGTCCTAATATCCCCTCCACTATCTCCAATCCCAGGTGTTCAATCAGGCAGCGTTTCAGGCAAGGAGCAGCCTTGAGCTGAAGTACGCCTTGGACGACTTCATGGACTGCAGCATCGTCATCCCGCCCACAGAGATCCAGAATGAAGCGATGCTTAGCTCCATTATCAGCTTTCAGAAGAAGCTGCTGCAGGACAGATCCCAGTCCTATGATCCCATGCTCCGTCTGGACTCCAGACCTCGCAGGGGTAAATACTATCAATAGTCATGGAACTTTAGATTTCCTACAACACATACACATAAACAAGATTAAAATTGTTTCCCCACAGTTTCCATCTTTACTGGTCCCCCACCTGAAGACCCCCTGTCCCGTACTGGTCAACCATTTGGCGGGATGATTCGAGACATAAAGAGACGCTACCAGTACTACAAGAGTGACATCACAGATGCTCTTAACACCCAGGTCCTTGCTGCCGTCATCTTCATCTACTTTGCCGCCCTCTCACCCGCCATCACCTTCGGGGGACTGCTGGGTATGTGTGCATATTTATTTTTATTTGTATGAGACATGGTAATGCTGTTGCTAAAATAATAATACTTTGATGTGATCTTTGCCACTACAGCTGATAAGGTGGACAACATGATGGGCGTTTCAGAGCTCCTCATCTCCACCTGCATTCAGGGGATTATCTTCTGCTTCGTTGCTGCTCAGCCCATCCTGGTCATTGGTTTCTCCGGCCCTCTGTTAGTGTTTGAGGAGGCTTTCTTTGCCGTAAGTTATAATATTGAATCGTGTAGGTAAACTGTTGAGTCTCTTTTGATCCATTTGAGCCCACTCAAGTACATTTTTGCAACAAATTTGTGATAAATTCTACATTTTTGTATACCACAGCCCAATATTTCTTTAATTAATTTGCTTGGTCAGAGTTCAACTCAACCCCAGTTTCCTTCATTCAGTTCTGCAAGTCCCAGGAAATTGAGTATATTGTGGGAAGAGTGTGGGTTGGAGTGTGGCTGGTCATCATTGTAGTGATCGTCGTGGCCTTTGAGGGCAGCTTCCTGGTGCGTTTCATCTCCCGCTTCACCCAGGAAATCTTCTCCATCCTCATCTCCCTCATCTTCATCTATGAAACCTTTGCCAAGCTAGGGAGGGTAAACCATATTCATCCATTTCACACATTTGATCTGTCATAATAAAATCTGAGACATTTAAATTTTGTGATGATAGTGCTGACTCTCATGGACCAGGTTATAATCTTTCTTACTCTCTCCTGACCCCTCTTCAGATCTTTAAGGCTCATCCGCTGATTTTGAATTACGATCATCTGAATGCAACTCTAGAAAATCCCTGGCACCCAAAGGTGGAAGAGTTGGTCCTGTTTGATAATGTTACTGGCAACGCCACTATTGTTGTAAAAGCTATTAAGCCACCTTACCCCAACACAGCACTGCTCTCCATGTGCCTCATGTTTGGATGCTTCTTAATTGCTTTCTTCCTGCGCCAGTTCAAGAATGGTACTTTTCTTCCTGGGAAGGTGAGTTAGGTCCACAATTATAAGTGAGGTTATTTATGTTATCAAGTGTTTTCTTCAATTTTGAACTTTTTAATCAATCTGATCTATGCTTATCAGGTCAGACGTTTGCTTGGTGACTTTGGTGTGCCCATTGCCATTTTCCTCATGATTGCTGTGGACTACAACATTGATGATACCTACACTCAGGTTGGCCGATCAGTCTAAGCTTCCAAATCCATTTTATGTGCTGAATACATGCAAATTCAGATAAAATGTTGGAGGATAGGTTCACGATTCACATACTAGCCATTAAAAGATCCCTGGGGGATGGGGGACAAAATCCACATCTTTCTGTGTTTAAAATATATTCAAAGGTTTATTTAAAGCTTATATGAGGCTTCAGTCGGCCATTAAAATTGAGCTTTTGATTGCCAGTATGAACAGGTGCAAAACCTATTTCAATGCACATAGGGGCACTATTTGTTTCAGAACCCTTTAACTCTCATTAGATTTAATAGATTTAATCCAAAAGCTTTTTCTTTACAGAAACTAGTGGTTCCCAAAGGTCTGATGGTGTCCAACCCATCCAAAAGAGGCTGGCTCATCAACCCCTTCGGAGAGCACAAGACACTACCTGTGTGGGTGATGTTTGCATGCTGTGTCCCTGCCTTGCTTGTTTTCATTCTGATCTTTCTGGAGTCTCAGATCACAACGTGAGTCGTTCACATCTCAACAACAATATCACTCACTGAATGATCAACCTCATCAACAAAACATTACATGTGCTGTCTTTTGAACCACTTGAATCATATGTTCAATCTGTTAACAGTCTGATTGTGAGTAAGCCTGAGAGGAAGATGGTCAAAGGCTCTGGGTTCCACTTTGACTTGCTGGTTTTAGTTGGCATGGGAGGGCTCAGTGCAATATTTGGTGTGCCGTGGCTCAGTGCTGCCACTGTGCGAACTGTCACTCACGCCAACGCCCTCACCGTCATGAGCAAAGGACCAAAGCCTGTGATTGAGAAGGTGATGGAGCAGAGGGTCAGTGGCATTTTGGTGGCGTTACTGGTTGGTAGGTGCTTTCTAATCATCCATGTCTGCATGTCTAAAAATCTACAGGTCTGTCATTAAAACACAGTACACCGCCCTTTATCTGAATGTCTGTTTGTTTCAAGGGCTGTCAATTCTGATGGAGCCAATCCTAAAGATGATTCCCATGTCGGCCTTATTTGGGATCTTTCTCTACATGGGAGTAACGTCACTCAATGGCATCCAGCTGTGGGATCGTATACTGCTTCTGTTCATCCCTAAGAAATACCACCCTGAATCCTACGCCACCAGAGTAAGATCCCCGTGATCACATAACTAAAGCGCATGGTGCATGATGCATGATGCATGATGCTTTAGAACGCTAGGACTGTTGCTACCTTAGCAGAAATGCACCATATATACCAGTATTTGTGAGACTAATGTGCTTAAGAAAAACAGCACTCATATGAACTTATATCCTATAGTGTCACATGTGTTGGCAACTATTAGAGCCTCTAAATCACATCAGAAGGCAAAAAGTGTCCGCAGTTGCTGTCATGTCTAGCTGACTGATATTTTGAAATGTTGGCTACAGGTGAGCACAGGACGAATGCACTTGTTCACAACCATCCAGGTAGTGTGCCTTGCAGTTTTGTGGATTGTTAAGTCCAGTCCAGTATCCCTCGCACTTCCCTTCATACTCATCCTCACCATCCCTATACGCATGTTTATGACCGGGCGTCTCTTCACTGAACAGGAAATGGAATGTGTAAGTGGACACCTCCTGTCATTTAAAGAAATGAATGCAGATGAAAGCAGTATTAAGTACTAATGTTTCTGGGTCTCTTGTGTTTGTAGTTGGATGCTGATGATGGCAAAGTGACATTCGAGGAGGAGCCGGGGCAGGATGTATACTGTGAATCTCAGATGCCATTGTAGATGTCTTCCATGCCAGCTCATGCCAGCAATACTTTTATTTTGACAAAAGTATATTCATTTTATGTGGCTCAAATGAATGTTTCATCCACCTATAAAACATGTTTTGTTATTAATGAAGATGCAGATCTAAATTCTATCTTTATATTGTCAATATGGATGAATATTAATATCTTGTAAAAACAAAAATGTCTTGGTCAAACATTCCTGAAGAGTTTTCAACAGTCACTCAGGTAAATTATTTGAAACATGTTGTTTTGTTTCTAACAGCTTGTGCTTTTCACACCACTGATGCTAAAAATAATTAAATTACATTGACATGTTTTTACAAAAAAGAAAGAAGCACTGCATGAAATAAAAACTCATTCATGTTAACACTCCAAAAATTGACAGATTGGATGCTGTGTGAAAAAAATTGTAGTGTTAAAAGCCAAAATTGTATGTTTCTCCAAGCAACGGCACATTGAATGTAATGTTGTAACATGTGTCACTTAAGTTATTGTTGTACTTACTTGCTTGATGGTAGCAATATCCAATCTCTGAATGAAGTAATACATGATTTATAGGGCAATGATGCAAGCAAAGTGTACATATTTTAGCAAGAATGATCAAACTGGTAACACTGCTGAGCAACACCACTGTATCCCAATACAGGGAGAGAGAAAATGATGAATTGTGTGTGTTGTTAAGTTTATATTGTGTGTTATATTGCTGTGTTCTTGTCGTCTCTCTATAAATAATAATAATAAAAATCTACCTCCCAAAAGCAGCCCTGTATTAAGACAATGTGGTGGGCGCTGGGCACTATACCTCAAAGCCGCCCCCCCCCACACACACACACACACACACCCCCGTCCACTACCCCCTTTACTCGTGCTGTCCTCCTGGCAAAAATATCAGACATAATCAAGGGGATTTCTCAAATGTAATTTACTAACTTGTCCAACTACATACATGTAGGCATATGAGCAGTGAGCACTATATTCAAATGTCTCAATTCAAAATGTCAAAATCAATACACATCAGTACATCAGCCCAGCAGACAAGCCAAAAAAACTAACAAAAAACAAAGCATTTTCACTATGCAAAGAGAAACCAACAATTGCTTTCCCCCTGCCAAACATATCAGACATAATCAAGGGGATTTCTCAAATGTAATTTACTAACTTATCCAACTACATACATGTAGGCATATGAGCAGTGAGCACTATATTCAAACTTTCTCAATGTCAAATGTCTATCAATTCAAAAAGCCAAAATCAATACTATATATTGCAGCATTGTGGGTAGGTCAAATATGTATTTCATGGGCCCTGAAAGCAACTCCTCTGGTCAAAAACTTTCAAAAGCATCATGGGAAAGCTAAAACTGCTTAAGCATCACAGCTACAATAAAAGGACCTAAAATGAATAAAATATGGAAAAAATAGACTATCAATATTAGATCTAAGAATATGGATTTATTGCACAAAGTCCTCTGAAAGAAATACAAGTTCTAGGAAAAGAAGCGCAGACTGTGGACTGGTCTTTTACACTTCTCTGCTTACTGAATAAACTCACGAAGCGCCGTGCTGGCCTGCTGTCTGTGAGCTTGAAAAACACAGAGAAGGCTTTGGCGCAATGAAGTCTCACCCAGAGGTGGGGGGGGGGTTTGTGTGAAAAAAAAATTCTTTGCTTGCCAATTACATTGAATCAAGAAAGTCAACCACTTATCATTTTTTATAACAGTTTATATTTTACATTGATCATTATGATAACATTTTTGGGGGGGTTAAACTGGCCACTTTTGATTATTGTTCCTCTTCTTCTTCCACCACGCATTTGAATTCCTTGCCCCCTCCCAGCCACTCTTCTTCCTCTTTCAGCCACTTCTCCATCTCTGGCTGGGTCCATGTTTACATCACAATACAAAACTATTCTGAGGTTGTCTCCTTTTCTAATGAAATTGAAAGAGTAACACCTGTAGGTGTTCAGCCATAATGAGAATCAGCTGTAGTTGGTCCAATTGTCCAATTGTTTTCATAGCATTTAATTTTTTGATTAGAAATATATTTAATTACAATATTACTGTAGAAATGTAGCAAATTGCTGTCTTATTCATTTTTTTTATTATGTTATTGTTTGAACTTAAGTTTAACAGTTTTGAAAACAGTATGTAGCATGTGCAAATTGGCCTGTAGGTACATAGAGTTTTGGCGGTTGTGTTGAAGTAAGAAAAGAATGAATGTCATTTGAAAGATGTCATTGAATGCATTTTGTGCCAAAGCAATGATAAACGATCCACAGTTTAGCCCACATATACTTCTGTTGTGCTCACTGTATGAAGAGTTTTGACAAAGTGACCCAAGTATTGAGAAATGTGTCTTAGCAACTGTAAAAAAAAAAAACTGTAAGTGAGTGTTGTAGGCCTACTTGAGAGCAAAGATTAACCAGAGTCCAATTCCTTGTTGATCTGGCCAATAAAGCTGATTCTGATTCTGACATGAAGAGTGTCCCTCTGGCCACCACTCCTATTATCTGCACAGGGTTTTCTACTCATCTTTGAAACTATCACTGTCAGGAATCGGACAGTTAAGGAGCCTCACTTAATGTTTTTTTCTTCTCAGAAATTGCCTCTGTGTTGCCACCAGCAACCTGCCAGAGAAGTTGGCCCCGTCACGCCAGGACATTTATCAGGGTAAGATCCTAAAACCGCCCGTTATCACATTCAAGATGATGCAATTAGACCCGGATAGGCCTACTCACCTTATACTCTGGCCTGATGTGCACAAACACTCTGAAGGACCAGCTTGGTTTCATGTTTTAATTAACGTAGATTTTTCTGGAGGGCCCTGTTTGGATATTTTTCTCAAATTCTTTATTTGGACTCTTGATTAGTCTTGGCTGCTAAAAATAAAACAGTCCAAGAGAAATGGAGAAGAGTCCACAAGTGACACAGTATTTAGAATTGTTTCAGGATTTCAAACAGTAGTTAACCTAAAACACGCAAATACATTTGAAATGAATGTATCGTGTATGTCAGGTCGTGCAGATGGAGCCATCGGAGTCCTACGAGGTGATACAATACATCCCAGCAGCCAACCTCCTCTACAGTCAGCCTGGTTCCTGCTACACTCTTTACGTTATTGGGCTCATGGGAGCAATGACAGACTGTCAATGAAACTGTTTTCATAACATTTAGATCACAAATGGGTTAGTGACCACCTTATGCACAAGGTCTGAAATGATATCTTTTGAGCAGCAAATTGTGCGATTAAACAGCGTTGACAAGATTTAAGCTGTGTCCTGTCTGTCCACAGTGTACGTTCAGTTGTACTATGAAGTACCTGCTCAAAGACTGTGACCCCAACACATGACGGTTAAAGACCCATCAATTTAGTTTAATTAGGTGTGGTTGGCTTTTGATTGGTGTTAAGGAAAGCAGGGAGTAATGAAATGTGTTTTCACTTTGGCACCTGTACATTAGGCTATTGAAATAAATCCCTGAGACACCAGAAAAAAAACTCTGGGTGCTCTAAAATCAAATCAAACTTTGTATAGCACCTGTTTTATGCAACGTTTTAATATAATTAAATAATGTACAGTCAATACATACATACATTTAAAACTCTAAATGCAGGCTCTGCCCCTAATGAAAGATATGTCAATATGTTGATAAGCTTTGTAATTTAGAGAGGAAGATATTTCGATTTAGAGATTTAGAGAGTCAAGGCAATAATGAAGGTTAAAATATCAGGTGATTAACTAACGTATAGTATATAATATATTATTTCTATTTTCTATAATTTATCAGTATTTAATTGATTTAGTCAGTAAATCATGAAGTGGCCAGACTAGACACTCCGGCTCTCAACCTCACCGCTGCTCGAATCTGATCTGCCAATAAACAGAAAGAAGAGGAAGAAGAGGAAGCTCATTGGCTGCTTTCTGGCTCTTTTGGGTGACGCTCTGCAAAGACCCGCCTACCAAAAATGGAGGCATTTCACACATGTTGTCGGCTAAAAAACTGCAGCATAATGTGGCGTTTGTGTTCTGCAGAAAAACGTAACGGCAACCACGCCAGTTAATGAATATATATTTAGGTCAAATATCGCTTGCTTTTGGGTAATTTTCTAAAACCTAAGCTTGATTTTTTTTTAGCTAACTAGCTATTGTTGTACTGTTTCCGGGAGTCACGTAGATAGACCTGAAGTTCTGTCCAGTTTGCATCCAGCTACCGAAACACGTTTTCTGGGGAAAATGAGTGGAACTGAGACTGTGACTGAAGAATCTGGTGGGTATAATTAATACTTAAATTGCACAAATTACTAAAAAGTAGTTGGGAATTCCTTTGCAAGAAGACACGCTTGTCGATCACAATTGTATTAACTATTGATTGGCTGTTTTTTTTTTGTTTGTCCCTGTGCTATGCTATAACTACAGGGTGGACCAAGGCAAACCTCCAGAAGCTTCTCGCTGCAATGAAAACCAGCATCCCAGAACATGACATGATGAGCGCATATACCAAAGGACTGAAGAATGTGGACTGGAATATGGTGGCTTTCCCCCCTTTCTCTCCTGAAGCATGCCAAGAAAAGTGGAGAGAGATTTTGCAGAAGGTGAGTCAAAAACAGTTTCAACACTCAGTAGCTGTTCTAAGGCTTTCAATTATATCACATAATGTACTTAAGCAGATGGAGTTATAGAAATGTCATAGAAATGTAGATGTTAAAATCTTGTCTTATAAACAGTTTACTATAACAGTACATCTCTTGGGGTTCCTGTGTCATCACAGTATTTAAACCAAATAGATTTGTTGTTACCAATATGTTACATATTACCATTTTGATATGAGCTATAGTGAATTTGGATGTACTGACGTATTCAGTTGTCACAAATCACATTACAATGAAGAATTCCTAAATAAATGTGTTATTGCATGTTGGTATTTGTTGTGTACTTAGGTAGAGTAATTATGTATTGGGATAACTATGTAATGTATATTGTCACAATGAGGCTAGTTTTTGTCCTTTTTACTACCATGCTACAAACAGTACACACTGGTTTTACTTTTAATAAGAAGAATTGGCAGGTTTTTCAAATTAACAAGACAGCTAATTTGAAAGATGTCCTTCCATGATGATGAAATGCAAAAAACTACAATTTAGTATATCAAACTATTCATTAAAGATAGTCTTATAAATGTTGTTAGTTCAGTGTAATATCCTTGTTGTTCTTGCTCAGATGCGAAAGACTCGGACCCTCACAGAGCTCATCGTTGAAGCTGAAGATGTAATTTCCAATCCGGTCAAGAATATGAAGGTAAGCACAGCACAATCAAGCTTTAGATATGATGTGAATAAAAAATTTCTCTGTACAAGGTTATATTTTAAATACATGTAGGTCACTGTTTATACTAATACAAATCCCCTGCAAAACCATAATGACTTATCAGTCTTCAAACATCCACTCTGTGGAGAGCTCACTCGCACTGCAGATAAAGACAGAAATCTGTATGTATTGCTGATAGATTGCAAACACGATCCGTCCAATAATACCACATGCTTCATCGGTTAATTTGTTTGAGTAATTTTTCCTGCAGATCCATCCAGAGTTCCCGAAGAAACCCAGCCCGCCAAATGCCATTTTTTGTGAGGAGAACTGGGCCAAGTTTCACGAGAAGCACCCAAATATGAGCCACCGAAAGGTGTTCAGACGCCTAATGAAGAAATACCAGGCACTCTCAGATGAAGAGAAGGTACAGTTGGTGAAAGGCTACTGCTGAAACAGAGCTTCTTTTCGTTTGACGTTGCCTAAGGCCTCCCATTTTAAATTATGAATTACTGACATTTTCTAGGCTCAATATGTGGAGAAATCTGAGCTTGCAATGGAGGGATACAGGAAAAAGATGCAGCAGTTCAGGTTGTAAATAAACACACATAACATACCATATGAATATGGGACTTGGCCCAGGCTGCTTGTGTGAATTCAGTGTCAGCTAACTCTTTGTCTTTCAGAAAACAATACAAATTACCTCCCTGCCGGGAGCCCAAAGCCTGCCAGAAGAGGAAGAGACTCTCTGCAGACACTCCCAAAGTAAGTGATGGTCACATCAGCCAGACCTCGTCACAAACCATGGTGTACTATTTGCATGGTTAGCTGGGTTTATTCTTTTTGTCTTCCCAAATACATATTAATATTCATATGATTTAATACAGTTCATACAGTAGTTATTTGGAAGGGCGCATATTTATTTGCAGTTACCTTACCTAACACTGCTGGTTCTAATTCTTAATGAATTATCTTCAAATTAATGTGTGCTCTCTCTCGCTAAAGCAGGGAGAAGAGGGTACTAAAGTTGCAAAGGACCTGCCTCCCAAGCCTCCTTTGTAAGCCACACACACACACACACACACACACACACACACACACACACACACACACACACACACACACACACACACACACAAACACACAGGGTGATTGAAATTGAACTCAGAAGTCCCTTATTTTTCTTTGTTGTGTTCATAAATCTGCAGCATGCATCTCTAGAACTGTGAGGTGATTCTTTTTTTTTCTTTTTTTTATTAAGAATTCACTGGACTTTCATTGTGAAGCTTCACCTAAGTGGATGAAAATAATTGCTGACACCATAGTGGATGAGGATGTAATTGGAGCCACCAGTTCAGAAAGTGCCAAAAGCAAAGTACATTCTTAAAGCAGTCACACTTGACGTTTGCTAATTAAACATTAGCAGGTAATGGATGCTGTGGATGATATTAATTGTTGTTTTCACAGCTTTTAAGTGTTGGCAGAAACAGTACAGTGTGTTTTTTGATTTGGTGTAAACCATGAGAAGCCATATCATTTGTTAATTTATTTAGTTTATTAGTCTGTATTGTTTTCCCCACTGTTGGACACATGCAAACCACTCCCATCATCATCATCGTACTGGTCAGCTTGTGGTGTGCAATTTACCTGGCAAAGAGAGGGGCCATCACTAAAAGGGTGGTGCCACCAAAAGCCGCAGCAGTGGCAGCAAAAACTGTCTACTGTTAGTAGTGTCCTGAGGAGTGTCCCGGGACAGTCAAACACTGTTCTGTACACTGTCCTGTGACTCCCAGACACTGTCCTGTGACTTTATGACTGTCCTGGGACAGTCAGACACTGCCCTGTAACATCCAGACACTGTCCTGTACACTGTCCTGTGACTGTGACTCGAGAGTCACAGGACAGTGTCCGGGAGTCACAGGACAGTGTCTGATTGTCCCGGGACAGTCATGGAGTCACAGGACAGTGTCTGGGTGTCACAGGACAGTGTCTGACTGTCCTGGGACACTCCTCAGGACAGTTTTTGCTGCCACTGCTTCTCACCAAATGGTGACCTCCATACACATCCTCATCCACTAGGGGGCATGGCATTTCCAAGGGATACATGCTCAATATTTCCTGCCTGTCATTATATATGAAGAAGCCCTTTGGAGAACCAGCAAAACTCCATTAACTTTGTGACAAAAGTCTAGTGGATTGCTGTATTTAGACTCAGCTTTATCTTATACACTTAGCTTGAACAAAGTTTTTAATCACATTTTAGGTCTTATCTGTGGGTAAATGAATTGAAACTTAAGCTAACAAGGATGTAAGCAGGTAATTTACAAGCAGCTGAGCACATGTGGTGTGTGTGTCTGTGTCTTTAGCAATGGTTATAATCTATTCTGCAAAGAACAACGTGCGTCCATGACGGGTTTCTCTGGAAATACCTACGTGAGTGTCTGGGCCCAACGTTGGCGAGATTTGACTGAGAGACAGAGGGAAGAGTACAGCACTCGCTGCAGAGAGGTATGCACACACAAACGGTTTCATAAAGACAGTGCTACTAAAGATTAGTATGTTGGGTTACGGTAAAAATCAGTTAAATCTGAATGTTCATTTCTTTCAGTTAAAGAGACAGTATTCGGTCAAGCTGAATAAATATCTAATGGTAAGTACTTTACAAGACTACAGTTGCAGCGTTGAGCTTATGCTGCCAGACTTTGTGTGACGATGGTGTTTATGTTCCTCAGACTTTTGATAAGGAGGAGCAGCAGCGTATCCTAAATGAGAATGGCATCAAAAGACCTCATGAGCATAAGGTGAGAAGTAATTCATGGTTCCTGCACAGATGTGGTAGTTAGTCCTAAGAACTAATGTTCTGTGTTGTCACTTCTGTTAACAAAAGGTAAGAGGCTGTTTTTAACACTTGGTTGACTAATTTGGTAACATTCAGGGAACTTTTCTTTGATTTGATTAAACCTATTTGTTTGCTTTTACAGCTATTGTTAATTGTCCGTGTCGTAAGCCTCAACAGCTTCTAATCAGCGGGGGTTGTTTGTGATCCCTCTTCCTTTTTAAAATAAATAAAAACTACATTGGATTGATGTCCTCTTCTATTAATACATTTTGTCATTATTATGCAGAGCATTGTGAAAAAAGTTGCACGGAAACTTCCTGGCGAGCCCAAGATGCCATCTCGGTGAGCACAACCATCAAACATCTGTTCCTTTTGAGATTCCCAGAATTAATTAAAACTTTTTTTTACTTTACTCACAGATCTGGTAATGTCATTTTCTGCAAAAACCAGATGGAACTTCTGAAGGAGAAATTCCCAAACTCAAATGAGCGCTTCACCAAGGTCAACCAAATGTGGCATGCCCTCTCCGATAGGGAGAAGGAACGCTACAAAGCGGAAGTATGTCAAAAAGTTAATAAATACTCGATGGAGCTGCAGAAGTGGTTTAAGGTATAAGAATCCTGTCCTAATTTATATATATATATATATACACACACACACACACACACACACACACACACACACACACACACACACACACACACACACACACACACACACACACACACAGTACAGGCCAAAAGTTTGGACACACCTCATTCAATGTGTTTCCTTTTATTTTCATGACTATTTACATTGTAGATTCTCACTAAAGGCATCAAAACTATGAATGAACACATATGGAATTATGTACTTAACAAAAAAGTGTGAAATAACTGAAAACATGTCTTATATTTTAGATTTTTCAAAGTAGCCACCCTTTGCTTTTTTATTAATAAGGGAAAAAATTCCACTAATTAACCCTGACAAGGCACACCTGTGAAGTGAAAACCATTTCAGGTGACTACCTCATGAAGCTCATTGAGAGAACACCAAGGGTTTGCAGAGTTATCAAAAAAAGCAAAGGGTGGCTACTTTGAGGAATCTAAAATATGAGACATGTTTTCAGTTATTTCACACTTTTTTGTTAAGTACATAATTCCATATGTGTTCATTCATAGTTTTGATGCCTTCAGTGAGAATATACAATGTAAATAGTCATGAAAATAAAGAAACACATTGAATGAGAAGGTGTGTCCAAACTTTTAGCCTGTACTGTATATAGTTTTTTATAAAATTGGAATATCCTTTTAAAATGTGTAACTTTTTACATTCCATAGACATTGCCGGCAGCAGAGCAGGAAGCTTATCGAATACGTAACCCCAGTGTAAGCACACACACATGTGTCTTTCTTTATGTGTTTCATAAATGTTTTTTTTTAAGATCGATAATAAGCTTATCTTTGCAGAAATTGCAATTCCTTATTGTCAACCAAATGAAAGATGACAGAGAAGAACCATGTGGAGCTGCGTACAGACCATCAGTGAGTCAAACCGTAGTTAATAGAACACACACAAAATAATATAGTCTTCTTAACCACACCAATGCGAAGCTCTGTGATAGTACAGGCTGTGTTATAGTGAAGTTTGAAGTAAATGTAACTGAATGTATACAATCACATACATTTGTTTATAAAAAAAATTCTATATGCTGCACTCAGGTTTAAAAAGCTTTATTTTCAGCCCTAATTTATCGTTTGCCACACAGGATTCAGAAGACGAAGACATTGAGGACAGCAGCAGTGACGAAGAAGAAGAGGACAATTCGGACTGTTATCAGGTTCGAACACCTAAATGTATATTTTGTACTTTTGTATTTATTTTTGCATCTCCAGATGTTATAAATGTTAATTGTCGATCTACAGGTCGAGGAGGAAGAAGACAACGATGTCATCATGTTTAAGGTGTTTTAAATGGAGAGGAGATGGACAGCAAAAGCAACACACACTCATGTCAAGTTCAGAGCTGGAAATATTCAACTTGGTCTGTACAAAGAAGCACATTTGAGATGATGGGCGGTCTCTCCAGTGGCTGTCTTCAGTGCCACATTGTATCGTGGCCATATTTGCTGAAAGGTTGCCATTACCAGTACTCCTATTTATTGTGCCACAACCAAGGTTGGATTACAAAGTGCCCGAGGACCCGAGACCCCCAGGGGCCACACAAGCCCCGGGTTTACATATTATGTGGCGATTAGTTGGTTGTAATGTGAACAATTGTAAGACTGTTTGGGAATATGCACGACTAAAGCACAATATCAACTGATATGATTAGGGCCTTGAACTATTACATTTAGAAAAAACAAACACCCTTATATATTATATAAGGGTTTATCAGTCATTGTGATTTTTTTTTTTTTTTTTTAAATCCACTTCAAAAGAACTAAAACTGTTGTAACTTTGGCAGAAAATTGTGTGTTCATGTAGGCTCCCATAGTAAGAAGCTAATTGAGAATTACATGTCTGGGTCCTTAAAGGTTATTATCACATTTTAAAGACTTGTGAAAATAGGATCCCTCTGCAAAGATAATGTTTTAAGACCATCGTTATTTCATTTTATATTGTGCTCACATGCTGCATATCCCCAAAATAATTTTGTTCAAATTACCACACAGCAAACATGGGTCTATTTGATAATCTGCCATTGGAATACTGTTAACCATGGACACAGATTGGTGAAAAATTGAAGGTCTATAGGGACCCACAAGCGGATTAATCTGGCCTTTACTGCAACATAATGCATCTGAGCTAGTCTATAAATTAATACACTTTATTGTACCATTACTCTGCTATTCTGTTCTACTTTTAAACAATGACAACATGCATACAAATATTTTAGAGAGAAAGCCTGACCAGGGGATTTTACTGCAAGTACTCAGATTTGTCTGATTTTATGTGATGGGGTCAAAATGATGTGATTTGTTTTAATTGTGTGGAAAAACAAAATAATTTACTTTGTCAAGCATTGTTTTTTTATTGATATAGACCCTTGTACATGCTGTTGTTTGGATGTTCCAGAAAGAAGAGATATTTCCAATATAAAATAAAATATGTTACATGTTAAAGATGTGAGTCATCTTGCCTGATGCAGCAAAGTTCAAATAACAAAGCACAAACCAGTGTTACCAAATAGGATGGTTTGTAATGACTACTACAAAGCTGAACAAAAGGCCAATTTAACCCCTCAACTGCTCGGGGTAACGCGCAGTGCCTGGATGATAAATCCACTCCCACTGAAGTTGGCTGAGTAAAGGAAATCCCCGGCAGTGCTGCAAAGGAAGCGTTTGGTGGAAACTCGTGTAGCGATCGATTGCTACTGTCTGATCTCTGTGATGTAAAGATGGATGCCTGCCGAAATAGGTAAATAAAGACAATTAGCAAATTGTGCGTGGCTGTGATTGATGTATTCCTCGTATGTAGGCTTTATATTGGGATACAAGTGTGGTTTGAATCATTCGGGGCTTGTTGAGAGGCGAACAGCCGCAGTGCAGCAGCGGTGTTGGGTTCGCGGACAAGCCTCGCTGTGATCAAATGTAATTCTTCCACAGCAAAAGCGTTCAGTCACTTCCAAATGTGTTACATTGTTTCTATTTCTTCCGCCTAGTCTGATACATTTGGCACGTTTAGCTCGTAGCTGTAGCTGCTGTCGACTGGAGGATACCGCCTCTTGTAACGTTAACCTCTTGGCATGTTCAGTTTCTCCAGCCTATTCATAGCCTCACTCTTTGTTTTCCTCAGTAAGGTTTTGGCTAAGCTACCTTCATTAGACAGTAATGCTCGGAGCAGCAGGGTGGTGTGTTTTAAAATTAAGCTAACTGTGTCTGTTTATTGGGATTTTGCAGACAGTGCTGCTACACCAACGCTAATTTATGCTTCTGCTTTGTGTTATTCGTAGGTTATAAACGTGGGAAATAAGTCCCTGGCAGTGTTCAACGTGCAGTTGTAAGTAGCTGTATCACATTCAAGGCGTCAAATGTTGACCATGCACTGATTTACATGAATCGCCACTGTGCTGCTAACAGTGTATTTCCCTCCTGCTGCAGCCCTGTTCTGGCCAATGCTTGCTGCGCTACAGCATGACCACAGCAGCGTCGGCTCATCTGGTAGTTCTGGCAAATGAAAATGGAGGAGGTTTCAATGTCCAGCCTGGACAACAGCAAGCTGGAGGTACATTAGACCAAGGACACAGTATAATAGTAGTTTGAGCAGCCTTGGAAATTCACATAATACTGTACATCTGCAGACACTTTAGGATACACACAGACAGTGGCCTGACTTGTGTCTCTGTTTCCCCGGCCCTTCCCTGCCAGGGCCTAGCTCAGGACATCCTGTCTGACCTGGTGGAGGATGCATGCCTGGGTCTTTGCTTCGAGGTACACCGGGCCGTCAAGCAGGGCTATTTTTTCCTGGATGACACGGACCAAGAAAGCATGAGGGACTTTGGTGAGCACAAAGTCTTCCTACTAGTGACATAAAGGTGACATAAATGAGAGCAGTGAACAAGTGAGTGTGTTTTCTTGCGTATTAATGAAACCAGATAATAAAAAAAAGTCCAAAGAAAGCAATGACACATCAAGGAAAAAACATCTCCTCTTTAAAACCAATAGTCATTTTGTGTATTTTGACATAAAGCAGAGATGTTCATTGCTTGCTTTCAATTTCCAGAAATCGTGGACCAGCCGGGATTGGATGTGTTCGGCCAGGTGTACAACCAGTGGAAAAACAAAGAGTGTGTATGTCCCAACTGCAGCCGAAGCATTGCTGCCTCACGCTTTGCCCCGCATCTGGAGAAATGCCTGGGGATGGGACGCAACAGCAGCCGCATAGCCAACCGCAGGTATGAGAGTAAAACGGCTAACCACAGTGATATATGTAGTACAGTATACTACTGATTTACACCTCTCCCTTTGTCCCGTAAGCTTAGCCTCCTTCTATGAGCATTAAAAGTTAAATTTGATAATGCATATGTACCGTATTTATGTTGTGTAGCTACACATACTGGAGAAGTGATGCTCCGTATATATTACAAAATAGAATGATACAAAACATTATGAAATAGTTTTAGGTCAGAATCTATTTGTTTTATAAGCAGACTGTTATTTACAGTGAGTCACTGTTGGTGTCATATCTTATTTCTCCCTTTTTTTACAGAATAGTCACCGGTAACAATACCAACAACAAGTCAGAGAGCGACCAAGAGGATAATGATGACGTCAATGACAATGACTGGTCTTATGGGGCAGAAAAGAAAGGTGATGTGCTGGTGCTACTTTTTAACTTCTTTTTAGTGATACTGAATGTTAATTGTTAATTTCAAATGAAGTTTGACATGTATGAAATTACTCAAATGTTGTATTTTTTAATCTTGAAATGTAATGTCTTTCTTTTACAGCCAAGAAAAGGAAATCTGATAAGGTACTTTCATTTTCCCCGAAGATTAATATAACAATCTTGAGGAGCATGACACTGTTTTATTATCCACAATCATTAATTCTATTATATAAACACATGTAGAATGTTAACTAATTATTCCTGATTTTTTTTTCTGAATTTTCTTTTTTCCACCTCAGAATCCAAACTCACCCAGAAGATCCAAATCATTCAAGCATAAAAGCAGTAAGTGGAAATGAATCCTTGAACTTCTTGTTGATGTGTGCAGTTTGTACTTTGTGCACAGTTTAAAAGAAACCAATACATTTGTTGGCTAGTTATTTTTAACATACAAACCCCAATTCCAATGAAGTTGGGACGTTCTGTAAAACATAAATAAAAACAGAATACAATGATTTGCAAATCCTTTTCAACTTACAGTACAGGCCAAAAGTTTGGACACAACATTTTCATGACTATTTACATTGTAGATTAAATCTGAAGGCATCAAAACTATGAATGAACACATATGGAATGATGTACTTAACAAAAAAGTGTGAAATAACTGAAAACATGTCTTGTATTTTAGATTCTTCAAAGTAGCCACCCTTTGCTTTTTTATTAATAAGGGAAACAATTCCACTAATTAACCCTGACAAAGTGAAAGTGAAAACCATTTCAGGTGACTACCTCATGAAGCTCATTGAGAGAACACCAAGGGTTTGCAGAGTTATCAAAAAAGCAAAGGGTGGCTACTTTGAAGAATCTAAAATATAAGACATGTTTTCAGTTATTTCACACTTTTTTGTTAAGTACATAATTCCATATGTGTTCATTCATAGTTTAGATGCCTTCAGTGAGAATCTACAATGCAAATAGTCATGAAAATAAAGAAACACATTGAATGAGAAGGTGTGTCCAAGCTTTTGGCCTGTACTGTATATTCAATTGAAAACACTACAAAGACAAGATATTTAATATTCAAACTGATAAACGTTTTTTTTTGTTTTTTTTTGCAAATATTCACTCATTTTTAATTTAATGCCTGCAACATGTTCCAAAAAAGCTGGGACAGGGGCGTGTTTACCACTGTGTTACATCTCCTTTCCTTTTAACAACACTCAGGAAGCATTTAGGAACTGAGGACACTATTTTTTTGAAGCTTTGTAGGTGGAATTCTTTCCCATTCTTGCTTGATGTACAATTTCAGTTGCTCAACAGTCTGGGTTTCCAATGTCAAATTTTGCGCTTCATAATGCGGCACACATTTTCAATGGGAGACAGGTCTGGACTGCAGGCAGGCCAGTTTAGAACCTGCACTCTTTTACTATGAAGTCACGCTGTGCAGAATGTATCTTGGCATCGTCCTTGAAGTAAGCGGGGATGTCCCTTGTATTCTGTTTTTATTTACATTTTACACAATGTCCCAACTTCATTGGAATTGGGTTATGTATTAATGTTTTACCAAATTTTGCTTAATATTTTTTAATTATTTGATTTTAGAGTAAAGAAGTGAACCCACTTTGTGTCCATTAAATTCATGCTTAGATTAGGGCTTGGTTCATTCTGTCAATATTGTTTTGAATATCTGTCTCTTGGCTATGCATCCAAAATGCCTTACATTGATCAGAGAAATTGTGAAATTCTGTAAATATTTATTTAAATCATTGTAATTATCTGGTACAAGTGACTGAATGACATCCGGCCTTATGTTTATTCCCATAGGCATGATGGGTCAGAGACGTCGCATGGACAACCAGGAGAGCCCGCGCATGCTGATGAAAGATGAGGCATTCCCTCAATAACACACTCATCCACAAACACATTCTCTCACCATTGTGTACACACACACACACACACACACACACACACACACACACACACACACACACACACACACGTGCACACACAGGAAGACCAGTAACACTTCACCCTTGGTTCTTTATGTTGCAAAATCAATGGATGTCGATGTTAGTGACATTCAAGGCGTTTGCTGCTCTGCAGAAGAAGTCCAGACCTCCCACTGTATACTTGACAGATTGTTTCACAAAATCATTGTACCAACACTCATTTTTTTATTTTGTTTTAGTTATTTTGTCTCAGCAATTTTTGCTGGAGTCCAAAATAATGAATATCACCGTATACAATTACACTGCACAAAGGTAGATTGTGGTGTCATTCATTCAGCGGCCAAACAGAGGCAGCTGTGTGCACATACAGTATGTTGTTTGTTTTTTTAATACAGAAAGGATTAGTCATTAGGTGCACTTCTATTTCCTCATGTTTTAAAATCTCATTCTTTGAAAAATAATGTCAAAGACAATCATTACTAATGGTTTGTCTTTTATTTTCACATTCACTGTCGGGCTCGTAGTTCTTCGGTTGAATCACAATACAGTGTTTGAGAGAGAAGCAACTCTCAGTTTGTCATTCACCTGTGGAATTGTTCAGTAAATGAACCCCTAATTGTACATGCAGGTTTTTGCTGCAAACAGCAGGTTTGTTTTGTTTCATTTTTGGTGGATAGGTCGGCTTGTTTTCCAGCATTCAAAAAAATGTCTTTGTATCATGTGTTTACATTGTAAAGGGTTACATATATCTTTGGTGTGATGTGATAGTGTAAATATTCCAATAGTTGAATTGCTGCTATCATGGCTCAGTTTGTTTCATCTGTCTAGCATAATAAATGATTTGTTACCTGTCTTTACATCTTGTGTTAACTTGAAACTGAATAGGGTTTTGATATTAACCCTGATCAAGTACTTATAGTTAAAGACCAAATGACCCACAGGGGATGCTATTGATCAAATGAAGAGGTCTAGAAATGTTCCAGTTTTGATTATTTTAATACACTTACCATATGATACATTAAATGTTCCTTTGTGAAAGTTTATTTTTCATTGTAGTGCTCTGGTAGATCTTATTCTGCAGAAATTGAGACATAGTAAACACTGAAGTTCACACAGTTGGAGATTAAATCAAAAGTGTTCTGCATTGACTTCCCCCTGAATAGAAAACCGCCAGGGTAGCCAGTTATGCTGCCTTCATGTGCTCCTCTTAAACTCTGACATCTGAGATTTTATACATTTGTGTGTTGGGGATTCTTAATGCAGGCTATTGGTGGGCCCCACGGCATACAAAAAAACAATTCATCTAAGATATAACATATGATATAGACACTATCATCTAAAGAATTTGATATATGTTTTAAACAACCCATCCTTGAACAGCTATGTGTGGTGTAATCATTGGTCAAAGATGTTAAATTGCTCAATATTTCACAAGAAAGCTTAGCACATACAACCTGACCATCCCACTACCAATCTGTATATAAAACAGTTAAAACCAGTGATGTAAATTAAGGATTTCTGATGAGAATTGTGCTTGATTTCATTTTATGATACTTTATACTTTTCTGCACTACATTT
This sequence comes from Perca fluviatilis, assembly GCF_010015445.1. Taxonomy (NCBI): domain Eukaryota; kingdom Metazoa; phylum Chordata; class Actinopteri; order Perciformes; family Percidae; genus Perca; species Perca fluviatilis. Next base: position 15,965,147 of record NC_053132.1, on the reverse strand, counting down.
CAGATATAAATAATGGACTCATTACATTTATCCGACAGCTGTAGTTACTTTGCAAATCATTGAAACAAAATATGATCAATAAAGTAATTATGCATTATTATAGTTTCAGCTACATTATCTTAATCAGTAGCCTGTACTGTATAAAGAAGTTAAAATTAGCTCCACTTTTACCAACTGCAATAACAGTGTGAGCCTTACACACTGATGCATCAGTGTAATTATAATCAAATAATCTAATTTTCATTATTCGAAAATGGGCCATTCTGTATAATGAGTACTTTTCCTTTTGGTACTTTGAGTTTAGCCTATGTTGATACTAATAGTTTTACTTGTACAATTTTAACTGCAAAACATTTACTCGTAACAAAGTATTTCTACACTGGTATTGCTACATTTACTGAAGTAAAAGATATCCCACCACTGGTTTAAATGTTTAAGCTCCACCTCAAGCAGCAACAACAATAAAAGGCTGCTTACACATTAATGCATCAGTATTAACAATCTAATAATGTCATATATAATATCAGTTATCAATATCAGTTCATTGTTATCAATAACAATGTTATTATTTATTTATTTATTTATTATTAATTATTACTAACCAGCTAAAGCATGCAGCTGCCCTAACGCCCAACCCCAGGTTCCCTTAAAATTCCCAGGTTTACATTTCAATTTGCACCACACTATGTGCGCTAAAATATGGAACGTCGAAATTTCCAACATCTGTGAAGGCAGCATTTGGCATTGTGTGTAGGCAGTTACAATAAAACTTTACAGTTTGTCGTTAGGCACTCGTTATCATGTTTTTCATCAGCCTAAAGGTGAAATAGCTGCTAATTAGCAATGTAAAGACTTGAGAACAAGGGGAGGAGGTGACAAACAACAGAACAGCCACCGCTTGTCCAGAAAACAAGCAGTTGTAGCTAGGCAGAAGCATATCCCGGAACTCGAAAAGAGCTAGCTAGCTAACATTAGCTAGCTTTTTGTGATGACAGTGTGCTTGCTGTCAAACCACAACCCGAACTCATTTAAAGTAACTGTCGTCAGCTAACTCGCTACTTTCGGACTTGTACCAGCGACTTTCATTTAGTAGCTTGCTAGACTCGTATTCAGACCGACATTTGATAAAAGTTTCCGTGACTTTTAACCACTTGTGGATCTAGAAGATGGCATCAAGAGGAGGTGGATTCATGAATCTGAATGTGAACCCCATGAATGTTGGGCATGCTGCGGGCATGAGGATGCCAGGTATGCCTCAACCTCCGGCGGGATACTCCCGGAGCATGAACAACGCTCCCCAGTACCAGGTTGGTTTCTTGCTTAATTTCTCTTTATTATATAGAGACACTTACTGAGCTAAACTAAAGATGAGGGTAACTTTATCTGTTAAGTTAATTTTACTGTGGTTTCTTAAAGTTGATGTTGCCTTGGCTGCTTTTAACAGTACACGCAGTCCTAAATTTAGAGTAATACAAAAATAACGATTTGAAGACAGTCGCCTAACATGTAAAAGTATGAATAACCTTAAAGCTCATTATTCTTAAAATATCAAGGTGTGGACACTACTTCCGCATTTGAATAGGGTATGTAATTAACGTTACTTACTGCCAATAATAAATTGAATTTAATATTATTAATATGGCCTTTATAGTGGATTGATCATTGTGCACCTTAAGTAGGCTTTTTGGATGTTTAATTATAATTAGTATCAACGATTAATTTGTTGTGCATGTGTGAAAGAGAAAATCACATGGCTGCCATCAGCCTCCTGTCAGTTAGCATGAAAACAAAAGTAAGTTAATCATCTCCACCATCTGTCAGAGCCAAGCCTGCATACATTATCCCAGTTTTACCACCATCTGCAGCTTCATGTGGTCTGTTGTTAATACACACTATTACCGTTGTCTGATGTTTGTTAGTTAGAGCCATATGGGTTCGGATATTTGTTTTACTGTTAAAGGTGTGGCCAAACAAAAAACCCAGCAGTGTTAAAAAAGAAAATTCACATATATTGTTGCTAAATCTACAATTTGGTTTATATCAGACTCTAACAGAATAATAACAAGTTAAAAGATTGGAACATCAAGAAAATATTCATTATACACAAAACACACCTTTGGTTTTAAATGTAATATCACAACCATCGCATTGGGAGCATACAATTGTAAACCAGCACTGCAGGGTGAAAATAACTGCAACTAAAGCATCTGTCTATACATGCTCATTTTAATAACCACAATTTTCTTTAAAAGGTCTGCAGAAAGATACTTGTTTTTTCAGTACTTGAACCTGAGATCATAGCTTCAGCTTCCCTTTTTTCTTTAGCGCCCAGGGATGCCACCCAACAGAGTCGGGGGCCCCATGGGGTCAATGGGGGGCCAGCTGCCTGGTCCTTCTTATGGTGGTGGGAACATGTCCATGCGGCAAGGGCAAGGCATGGGGCCTCCAAGCATGGACGCCTCTAGGAAACGGTTCCTTCATCTGCATCAACAGCAGCAGCAAGAGGCACTGGGAGGCCTAAGACGAGGGTAAACTGTGGAGAAGTGAAAGTGTTTGTGTGAGAGAAGGAGAAGAGGAGGGAGAGGAATAATACCAAGGTTGATTGATCAAGACAGCCTGAGGCCAGATCAGGGAATGGCGCTGCCTGAGATTTAGACTTAAATAGAGCTGCAACTAACAGTTATTTTCATTGTCCATTAATCTGTGGATTATTTTCTCCATTAAAGGTTTGGTCAACAAAGTCAGATAGAGTGAAAATGCAATTTTCTAATTGTTTGTTTTGTGTGGACAACAGTCTAAAACCAATACATTCCATTTATGATGATATAAAGCAGAGAAAAGCAGCAAATCCTCACATTTGAGAAGGTAGAACCTGATTTTTTTTTATTTTACTTATTAAATGACTCAATTAACACAATTAAGATTGTTACCAATTAATTGATCGACTCAACCATTATAATTCAATTCAGTTCAATTTTATTTATAGTATCAAATCATAACAGGAGTTATCTCAGGACACTTTACAGATAGAGTAGGTCTAGACCACACTCTATAACAATAACAATTGCCAGGCCCCTTTTTACAGTAACAATGAATAAAATAAAAAAAAAATTGAGATACAAAACCTAATTGTCTGTCTTTGACTGACTAAAACAAACATTGGGTGTAAAGTCATAGCCAAGTCAAACAGATTTCTTCATAGCATTACTTTAATGACCTTACTAGTGATGTTTTCGTCAGCCAGGACAAAGCCTACAGCAGTAAGTGTGTGTACTTAAAATATTCTAAATCAACATAATTACATCCATTGGGAAATGTTATTCAAGTTATAGTCCATAGTCCAAACCTAAAAAAATTGTAAATATATCTCTTCATACATAGCATCGCAGTAGTCATATAGTGATTAAGATTCAGTGACTAATTTTGCGTGCTGTGGCTCATTAACAATAAAACAACACCACTCTGTTTTTCTCTCTGTGGTCTGTTTGTGAAGTTACTGTGCTGTTAAAAACACAGCTCGGATCACACAGACACAAGGGTAGGAGTATCTCATGACTGCTTTCAAAGCAGCAGACACGAGTGGGTATTTTTGACTTCAAACTGCTCAGTTATGCCACGCTCATAAATGTTTTGATCCATGATGTGAGGCGGCACTTAAAGTTTCATCCACAATGAACCTCTTGTCTTTAAAGCTTTGATCTCATAACAACATTCTCAGTATAAGAGGATTGGTGTGCCACAGTGCCAGAAGCAACCATCTAAATTCTCATTAAAGAGCTAGGGAATTACATTTAGTCATAATGAGGAGGAACAGTGTAATTTAATGAAAGAAACAAAGCCGCTTTTATGAAGTCAGTAGCGATGATGAGTCAGAGCCCAAGGCGCTCATTTGGGGGGAGTTAATGAAGAGATAGCACTGGCCAAGATTTTTTTTTTTTTTTTTTACAAATAACTGATAATCAAATGAAGTGAGTTATGTCTTTCTGTTAATCTGTGTGTGTGTGTGTGTGTGTGTGTGTGTGTGTGTGTGTGTGTGTGTGTGTGTGTGTGTGTGTGTGTGTGTGTGTGTGTGTGTGTGTGTGTGTGTGGTCAATTCCTTGTAAATTTGTTAATTAAGGTCACTCTTTAAAAAGGGCAAATGCTAAATGATGACACAACTCTGGCAACACAGTACAGTATGTCCTTGACTAAGTAATATATTTTAGCCATTAGATATTCTATATGTTAGAAAAAGCATATGGTTCATGTGTTTTTTTTGGGCAAAATAAACATATAGTACTTTGGAAATCATCTCATTTATGATCTTTTCTCTGTGATTTTAGGGCAAAAAGACGCAAGATGGCTGACAAGGTTCTCCCGCAGAGGGTAAGAAAGTTTTGGTCCTCTGAATCATACTTCAGATGGATTCAATTTGTTCAGCTGTGTTCCCTTAATATTCATGTCATGCTGTTGGCTCTTTAGATCCGAGACCTGGTCCCAGAGTCCCAGGCCTACATGGATCTCTTGGCCTTTGAAAGGAAACTGGATCAGACCATCGCCCGAAAGCGTATGGAGATCCAGGAAGCCATCAAGAAGCCCATTATGGTACCTCTTCACGAGAGTGAAGTTTACTTTATGGATTTATGAAATGCTGAAGAGTTTGATTTCATGAATATCTCAAGGATTATAACTATAGTAACTAATACTATAACTGTATGTAACTATATACTGTAGTTTGCACTGTCTTGATTGACCAATTTATGACTGCCACGTTCTGTCCAAGGTCTGTCTTCACCAAGTGCAGTTTAAAAGTCGAATTCACAAATGAATCTTATTCAAATTTTTCATGGTTCATTTTTGTTTGAGAAACAGTTCCTGATATATCTGCTTGTTCATCTCTATGAAACAGCAAAAACGCAAGCTTAGGATCTACATTTCTAACACGTACACCCCCTGCAAGCCAGAGGGCGAGGAGGCAGAGAAGGTGTCCTCTTGGGAACTGAGAGTGGAGGGAAAACTTCTGGAGGAAGTAAGTGAACAACTTTCAACTTTCATTCTAATCTTCGTGGTCTGTTTCGCCATCGTCCCAGTGTGGTCTGACTCCCAAGTATTTCAGTCTGTGTTATTGTGTTTCTGAAAACTTCAGTCACTCAGCTCTGGTTGGCCTGTGTCCTTGGCTCAGGCCATGCAACCAGATGTGTGTTTACAGCTTTCCCCACTCCACCCCACAACTCCTAACACACACAAGCTCATGTTCTCTTTTGAAACGAGGAATTGAAACCACTGGCCGTTACATACCATGAGCTGACAGGCCTCCCCTCCCTCCATCAATTCCAGTTCAACTCATTGTGTCATCTGGGGCCACATGAAGGAGGATTTTTTTTCTCCTCTGGCTCATTTGGTTTAGGCATGCGTAGGAGTTTTGCATGGAGTAACAGAAAAAGAAAAGGGATGTGAGGGAGGGAGTCATGTTGTGCAAACAGACTTTAACATTGCTTTGGAGAAGGAGTGGGTGCAACAGCTTTTTCTAGTTGTCTACAGTTTTGTGCTTCGCCATCCCCAATGTGGTCAGAGCTAAACAATGCGGCTGCACAGACTGTCACGGCACGATAAGAAGCCATAGATAACAATCTTGTTGCCTGTCTTTTCACACTGTTTCTGCATTTTTTTGTTTCTAGCCTGGCAAGCAGAAGAAGAAGTTCTCATCTTTCTTCAAAAGCCTGGTGATTGAGCTCGATAAGGAGCTCTATGGACCTGACAACCATTTAGTAGAGGTATGACGTCATCTTAAAGGCATTTGATGCATTTTAGGCACATGGAGACCAATATGTTCTGAGACTGCTATTGGTTCACTGGCCACTTTTTAGCATACTTTTCATCTGGAATCATTCAACTTTTCGTAACTAAGTTCTTTCATATTTTTAAATGACATTAAAAAAAAATCAAAAGTCCATACATAACTGAGAGTCTCACACTCAAAAACAATACAACAAAAAGCGGTGAAACTATTTGTGATGATAGATGGTGGAAGGGGGGATTATTGAATGTACATACAACTTTATTCTGCTAACATATTTCAGTTTAGATTTAGTTTTAGCTCTAATTGAACTTGAAATGTGATCTCTTTACTTTATCTTTAGTGGCACAGAATGCCCACCACTCAGGAGACGGATGGTTTCCAGGTCAAAAGGCCCGGCGACGTGAATGTTAAATGCACCCTTCTCCTCATGCTCGACCACCAGGTACCACCCATTTGCTCAGTGACCATCTTGCAAACAGTCGTTTGCCTGGATGGTAATATACTGTATGCGACCACCACTTTCTTTACCCCAGTTCTTTTTTTTTCAGCCTCCTCAGTACAAACTGGACCCCCGGTTGGCTCGTCTGCTGGGTGTGCACACACAGACGCGGGCCAGCATCATGCAAGCTCTTTGGCTCTACATCAAGAACAACAAGCTGCAGGATTGTCACGAGAAGGAGTACATCAACTGCAACCGCTATTTCAGACAGGTAATGGAATGTTTTTAAGGCTACGCCAAGCAGCAGAATGTTAGTTCACCATTTACGCATTTCCCAGTGTTGCGTTGACATTGAAAAATTCTTTCAAAATCATTTAGTATGTGTTTTATGTCAAGAATAAATGTTCGCATACAATTACCTAATTTGTTCCGTAAATTAGTAATTTATATCGTAAATGAATAGTTTGTTGCTTTGAATTTGTACACGGTACGTATTGCTAATTTGCAAAAACTAATACGTACTGCACTCCATGACTGTAAAGGACTTCAGATGTGCACCTAATATACATTTTTTATGTTAGGTTTCTCACTTTTTGAGGCTTGCGGAGAGATAAAATGATAACAAAACTTTACATTTTCTAACCAAATGCTGTTCAGATCTTCGGCTGTCCTCGAATGAGGTTCTCCGAGATTCCCATGAAACTGGCCGGCCTGCTGCAGCACCCTGACCCCATCATTATCAATCACATGATTAGGTAGCGGAGTGTGGATCATTCATGTATCCCTCTTTCTGTGTTCGTACATGTGTTATGTGTGTGAGTGTTGAATTGCCAGTGTTGTCAGGATCTCATATCTAGAATCAGTAACACTTTACTTGAAGGTATCTACGTAAGAGTGACATGACACTGTCATGAACACGTGATACTGTCATGACACATGAACCCTAACCCTAACTCTAACCTTAACCCTAACTTGTCATGACAAAAAACGAATGACACTTAATGACAAAAGCGTTATGTCATGAACGTTTATGACTTGTTTATAATGTTTATGACATGTTCATGACAGTGTCCTGTCACTCTTATGTAGATACCTTCAAGTAAAGTGCAACCCTAGAATCTTCCAAAGTGTTTCCAAAAGTATTTCCAAAGATAAAGTGTTTGCTTATAAACTCTAATTTTCAAACACAATGTATTTATATGATCTTTTTGTTTTATTTAGCTTTATGATATGGGCCATCAATACTTATTTTCTGTCTGCATCAGCATCACTCTTGACTTGAATTCCGTTTTTCTGTCTGTGCGTCTCCTCTGATCAGTGTGGACCCCACAGACCAGAAGAAGACAGCGTGCTATGACATTGATGTGGAGGTGGATGACCCACTGAAGGGCCAAATGAACGGTTTCCTGTCCTCTACAACCAACCAACAGGAAATTGCTGCGCTGGAGATGAAGGCCAGTCAATTTCAAATGCCTGCACCTCGCTGGCTTTTGGATAAAAATACATATTGTTTGTTTAGAATGTCTTACATATTACTGTATTGGTTGTGTTCACTGCAGATCCATGAGACGATTGAGTACATCAACCAGCTGAAGACTGAGAGAGACTTTATGCTGAGCTTCAGCAATAAACCACAGGACTTCATCCAAGACTGGCTCAAGTCTCAGTGCAGAGATCTGAAGGTAAACATTTAATCCCACAACTAATGTACTGTACGTGTTTTGTAAGAATCTAAACACTGATAGGCTTTTTCGCCTTATTCGCGTGGTGTTGAAAACACGTGCCATTATACTGCTGCTTCACACATAGTATTGCTCAGATGCATTATGTTTTCAAGTCTACTAACAACAGTTTGAGCTGTTTTGTTTTGTTTTTCAGTAAGGTTGTACTGTAGATATCTAATTGTATTCTTTCCTCCTCCACTTCTTTAAGCTTATATGGCTGTTGTATCATCACAAGTATCTTCATGACAACCCTGAACAAATGTTTGTTTTTGTTCACACGTTTTGTGCAATCAGTTGTTTGCTTATTTATTCCAACATACTCAAATTTCCGTAAATGGAGGGACTTTGATGCCTTGAACATTATTTTGGTTTTCTGTATTCATGAAATTTTGGTTCCTCGTGTTTAATGATAAAAAAAAAAATGTTTTTGTCAGTTGATGACGGATGTGACCGGAAACCCAGAGGAGGAGAGGAGAGCTGAGTTCTACCAGGCTCCCTGGGTACCAGAGGCAGTGGGCAGATATGTTTTCTCCAAAGTAAGGAATTACCTAATGTACTGCTTAACAATGTGCACGTTTCATAAATGCTTATTTGGTAAGGTGTAGATTATTATTAGTTTTAATATGCACTAACAGTATCCCTTTGTTGTTCCAGGTGCAGCAGAGAAGACAAGAGTTGGAGCAGGTGCTGGGGATCCGACTCACCTAAAGACTTATTCCAGAGATGTCACAGCCAGCTCAAGTCTACTCAATGAAAATTGGAATTTGCTTGAAAAGAAATAAGCTAATGTTGCAGCTTAAATATTCACAAAGCCATCCTCACTAACATGGTATAATAAACCAGCTTCTAAGTGGGAAACCTATAAGATAATAGTTCTAAAATCAACAAAGTGTATGTGGGACCAAAGCGATGATTAACATGTCACTAATAATATGTTTGCCTTGCATTGTCTGTCATTTTGAGCCTGTTCAAATAATCTTTGCCTTGTCTTGCAATATGTTTTGTTTATGGTACAATATTCCTAAAACATATTAAGCATTGGTGCTGACTAGATGTTTTTTACCATCACATTGTGTGCTGATGTGAAAAGAGTCTGTTTACCTTCACATTTGAAAGCCATAACCTTATATATATATATATATGGAAAATATATCCATACTGAAAACATTTTATACAAGAAATATGTATATATATTTTAATTTCAAGAATATATTTAGAAAATAAGGTTTATATTCTTTAAAAGAAAAATATAGGAGTTCTTAAGGTGTCTCATCACTTGGAAAAGAACAAAAAACAATATGCCAACAATAATTTTTGTTGTTTTTTATAGATCAGTAGATATGTCATTTGAAATTAAATGTTTTTTGCTGTGTAAGAAAGCAGGATTTTCAGGACAGCTCTACTTTGGGAAAAGATTGAGCTTCTTGATTGAGTCCACTCTGTCCTGCTGTAATTCAGCAGCTCTTTTTTTGTACTTTTTGGATGTTTACATTCTGTTTTCGCTTGTTATTGGGGTTGTTGGGGTTATTGTTGTAATGTCAGAAAGAGGAACTGTGGCCGGCTGTTTGGACTGAAGGGTTCTTCCTGGAAGATCCATACCTCCTAAGAAGGTCAACTGTTATTAATAAAATAGGAATGCTGTTGTAGTGTGTCAACTAAACAAAGCACCAAATTGTTGTGTAAAGTTTATAGTTTCACAAGTTAACTTTTCATTGAAATGCAATTTTGTTAGGGTTTTGTATGAAAGGGTTTTCTGACTTTTTTCAAACATTTCATGTTAACAGGTATAGTGCCAAAATTTGTTTTGTGAAGAAGGCACTTAGAATTTGAGCAATGTTGTGTACAAATATTATTTTGTACAACCTCTTTGTAAAATGTTTGCATGTTTTGTATCAATCAAATGACTTTTATCTTTTATACATTTGGAGTATTTTTTACAATAAATATACTTACAAATGTTTGTTATTTCATGGTATAAAAAAAAATGTATATACAATGTTGCCCATTGTGTTATTAATATGATGGTGCTGGATATACTCATAGCTTTTACAGTGCAGCCTCAGCTCTATGACAAAAGCTGGGCTCATGCCATGAGTGTGCATGTTAGGGCTGGTTGAGGAGCTCAGGTGCCTGTGAGAGCTGCAGTCTAAACATGTAGGGCTGGTCTTACCTACTCCTACAATGTACACTCTTCACAGATCTACGACTCAGTTTTTAAGATGAAAATGGTACAAAGCACAGATGTGACCAAATCAGTTGATAAAAGGTACATGTGTTTGTATCATATAGACTGCTAATATTAGTCAATGGTTTGTATGCGTAAATTAAGCTTTGAATAACGTTAAGTTAAGTTAGTAAAATAAGGTGTTAACGAAAATGTAGACGCGAAAACACGTTAACGGTTAAACGGAAAAAAACTGGAGGTGGCGATGTGCGCATTTATTTAATAATAAATATATATATATATATATATATATATTTTTTTTTTTAAGTTCCCGAAAGAAGAAGTCTTCCGGAAATACGCCTCTCCTCAAGCGGAAGCAGAAAATTCCAAGATGGAGGTGGACGGAGCTGATCATGTAGGTGTATTTTTTTGCGGACGTTTTGTTGCTTTTGTTGTTTTATTATTAAAGAAACGTTACTATTACGCTTTGAGTCGAATCGTTACCTTGAACCGCTTGTGACAATGAATATATGTGCGACTCTGCTGTAGCTAAATGGCGAAATGTCTCTTCATTCAAGATAAGTGTAGTATGCTGCCGGTTTGCTGTCTCATTGTCGCTAACCAAGCTAGCTAGCTAAGACTAAAGAACTGGCTAGCTCACTGCCACTGTACGTTAGCTTGAGCTAGCTACTCTGAATGACTGGCAGCAACAGTCAGCAAGTGTTTTTATTGTTACGTTTGGACAGTTAAATACATCACTATTTACAGTAATAATGTTTAGTCTCACCAAGCGTTAGCTAGCTAAACTACCGCATCTAATGCTATATCAGTGCGAGTTAGCTAACGCTAGCTAGTCAAATGTTAGTCAGCAGATTTAAACTAACGTTATCTAGCTAATCTAACGTTAGGTAAATTAGGAAAGTCAGGTCTCGCAAATTTTTAGTCAACTTTATTAATTGTATTGCTACCGTGGCTCAGTGGTTAGCACAGCTGCTAACCCATCCTAATTAGTGAAGATGGTTGAAATGCAGAGGTTACAATTCGTGTAACGTTATGTGTAAAATCTAACGTTACTTGGCAAATACCATTAAAGGATATATTATGTTGCACATACGGGTTCTGGGTAACGGAATTTTTGCTATCCTCAAATACCTTAATTCAGTCAACACTTTAGCACAACTAACGTTAACCTGGCTTGTTGAGTCACTGTTCACAGATGTTCATTATATATGCGTGGTTAATGTATTTGGCATTATTTTGAAAAAAAATGTAGTCTTTCGATGAGGTAAATAGTCAACCAACTAAAAAATTAATCAACAGCAATTGATTAATTGTTTGAATTGCCATGTATCTAGCATAAAGTCTGGTCAGTTATATTGTCTGGTTCTAGCTTTTAAAATGTGAAGGTTTGTTGTTTTTAGCTGTTTCATATTATCGGAATTGTTGAAGACAATACTGGGACTCTGGAAATTAATGATGGACGTTTCCATATATATTTTTTTTACATTTATCAGACCAAACCATTAACTGAAAACAGTATTCAACAGATGCATCTATATTAAATTTATTTAAAGTTTGATTATTTTCATTGACAGATGGAGATGGGGGAGAGTAAAGGTGGCTCAGGTCTCCGGCAGTACTACTTGTCTAAGATAGAAGAGTTACAGGTAAGAACATAAACTCAGCCAAAAAAGAAACGTCTTCTCACTAGAGTTGGGCGGTATCCAGATTTTGATACCGTCAAACCTCCTCCCTATTTTACCGTGGTATACGGTATTACCGTGACTAATTAAAAATGATGACGTAAGGCTCAGACGGCGTCACCAAACTGTTTGCTTGTGCACCGTTCAGAAACTGAATACCAAACACTAATACTGAAACAATAACATAACAACTTACAAAAAAACTACTTTCTCCTCCACACTGTCACGTGATGACAACCACACATAATTACATAAATTATATTTAATATTTAATCCATGTCTCCTATATAAGTGCATTGCATTTTTTTTTAATGATGGTATTGAAACTGATACCGTTGCTATTTTTAAGACCCCGCGGTATACCGTACTACCGCCCAACCCTATTTCTCACTTTCAACTGCTTTTATTTTCAGCCAACTTAACATGCGTACAACTTTGTATGAACCTAAAAAAATTCAACTACTAAGAAATAAACTGAACAATGTTTCACAGACATGTGACTAACAGAAATAGAAAAATGTGTCCCTGAACAAAGGATGGTCAAAATCAAAAGTTACAGGGAAGACATCCTCCTCCCTCATGTGGTACCCTTCCTGCAGGCTCATTCTGACATGACTCTCCAGCATGACTTGTTGGGACTTGTTGGATCGGAGGGTAAGGGCGAGAACCATGCCCCCCAGAAATGTCCGGGAACTTGCAGGTGCCTTGGTGGAAGAGTGGGGTAACATCTCGCAGCAAGAACCTCGTGCAGTCCATGAGGAGGAGATGCACTGCAGTACTTAATGCAGCTGGTGGCCACACCAGATACTGACACTGACTTTTGATTTTGAACATCCTTTGTTCAGGGACACATTTTTCCATTTCTGTTAGTCACATGTCTGTGTAACATTGTTCAGTTTAGTTCTTCGTAGTCAAATTTATTTTATGTTCATATAAAGTTTTATGCATGTTAAGTTGGCTGAAAATAAAAGCAGTTGAAAGTGAGAGGACATTTCTTTTTTTGCTAAGTATATATCTGCAAACCTTTAGCCGTTTATGTGACGTAAGCGTGAATTATGCTTCTGCGTTAAATCTACGCCGTAGGTGTGTGGAGATACGGACCCTACGCCGTAGCCTACGTTGCTTGGTAGCGTTGCATTTCCCCCTACTCATTTCCGGGTTCTCCTTCTCCAAAAACAACATGCAATCAAGGAGAGGATAAAATTTTCCTGCTACAGATTTCCCAACATGGTCAGAAAGCACAGGGAGACACTTTTGGCGCTTACCCACTGCTAGTATCAGCTCGGCTCGACTTGGCCGCGGTGTCCCATCATCCCTTTTCCATTGTAGATTTAGTACCGCCTCATGCGTGAGGTGAGCGTAGGGCATCGTTTGGATTTTAACTGTTTTGATTCAGATTCTTCCTTTCGATTCCGGTTCTTATCGATTCTCGATTCCGATTCTTTGAGGGGTGGAGTTGAAACGGGTCACATGCTTATTTCACAAATAAGAGGAAAGTTTTATTTTGATTCAATGGTGGTTTGCAGTTTTACCGGGCTTTTTCAACGTAAAATAAAGCCACACTAGAGCGCTGCTTACTGTGCTCCATGGCTGTAACACAACAAGCGCCTGGCCTCTATGGAAACCAAAACTTGCGCATGTTAAATTTGGAATCCATGATCAGATTTGAAACCAAATCCTCCAAATGATTCCAATAAACGATTCCGATGGAATCGTAATTTTTGAAACAATTCAGAGTAGGAATCGGTTCTCGATGCCCAACCCTAGCGATGCCGCATGAAACTGCTGCGACCTAATGCGACACACACAGAACGTCAAAGGTGCGTTGTTTTTGATTCTCGGCATGTGGCTGTAGCCACAGCCAAAAGACAAATTTTGTTTCAAAAGAAGCTGGAGGCAGCAAAAAACCCACTGCTGGCTAAACTATTTAAAAATGGCGGGTTTGTTCAGGACACCCCCATCTGTCGCTAGCAATGATGACACAGTGATTAGTAACGATTCTCTCCGACCAATCGGTAGTCTGCAGGTTTTCACGTCACCTTCTGGTATCGCCTCAGCTTGCTTGGAACCTCGACGGAGGTGATACTAAAAAAAGTACCTGTTGAGGTACCAGGGACCTTTTTTTCATAATGGAAAACGAGCAGGTACCATCTAATGGAAAAACGCCATTTGTTTCTCCCACAATATGTCTCTAGAGTCGCTATTCGCTCAGAAGCTAATCGCTGTCACTCTCTCACTCGCTCTACCACACACTCCCCACACACCAACGCACAAGTATAAACTTCAGGCCACTTACGTAGGCTATGGCAAAAGCTCTGCATGGAGCCTCCACAGAACCATAAATTGCGCTTTAGATTGCACAACTTCTGTTAGCCTGTCAATCCTGAACCGCTCTTTTTTTCAATAGTTGACCGTAAATGACAAGAGCCAAAATCTCAGACGACTGCAGGCACAGAGAAATGAGCTCAATGCCAAAGGTAAACTGTTCATCACTGCATCATCAGTGTATTTTTAAGTATTATTTCATTCTATTACACACATCTGTACGTAAACTTTCCCCATGGGTAAAAATATATTGGTCTACCTTTTGTCTCAGTGCGTCTCCTTCGTGAGGAGCTGCAGTTACTACAGGAGCAGGGGTCCTACGTAGGAGAAGTGGTTAGGGTCATGGACAAAAAGAAAGTGCTGGTCAAGGTATGCTGTTTACTTATACTTTGTACCAAACTATATTTTGAGTACTAGTTGAGTTTAAATTAACATCAGTTATCTTCTCATCATTTTCAGGTCCATCCAGAAGGAAAGTTTGTCGTGGATGTGGACAAGAACATTGACATCAATGATGTTAGTATTATAGTTATAATCATTTAATGGTTGCTAGTCGGAGTACTGGAATTGTTTTCCCACTGTTCTCTTTACAACAACAAAACGGAACACTTGCAGAACAAACATTATGCCTTTCACTTGTAACCACCATAGCACAAGACTGAATAGCAAATCAATCAAGCCATACTTGCTCCTCTGGAGGATTTAATGTCTGGAGCAACCAAACGTTAGTTTTCTTTAATAAATGGTGATATCGCAGCAAGAGCTGTGTGCAGGATTTTCTCTTTCGTCAAGTCCTTGTTTTTGTCCTATGCACCAGCACAGAAGAATTGTTCGGATGTGCTAATTTATTCTCTAAATGTCAGGAAACATGAAACCTGAAGTATTCTTACATTCCTTTATCATTTCTACATTAGGTGACTCCTAATTGTCGCGTGGCTCTGCGTAACGACAGCTACACCCTGCACAAGATCCTGCCCAACAAGGTGGACCCCCTGGTATCCCTTATGATGGTGGAGAAGGTGCCAGACTCTACCTATGAAATGATTGGTGGCCTGGATAAGCAGATCAAGGAGATCAAGGAAGTGATTGAGCTGCCTGTCAAGCACCCAGAGCTGTTTGAGGCTTTAGGCATTGCACAGCCTAAGGTGGGTGATTTTAAAAAAAGAGCTGATATTGCACAAGAGCTGTATAATTGCTCCCCTTTTTTGTGTTCTTCTTCATTCTGATTCTTAAAGGAGACAGTCCCCTTTTGGTTTGTCTCCATTGTACGAAGGTCAGAGAATAGGTTATGCTACAAATACAAAAGTGTGCTCCTGAAGCTGATAAGGAGACTACTGTCTAAAGCCACTCTGTATATTTTTGCTTTGTATTAGACTTTTTTTGTAAAAAAGAAAAGTTTATTCACATTTTGAGATTAGTTCAGAGATTGTAGGTTTTCCAAAGGGTTGTTTAGGAAAAAAGGATTATCTTCTCAATCGTGTCATCTATAAAACTTTTTTTTTTTTAAACTGTGTGAAAATGGCCATCACAATATCCTTAAGCCTGAGGTGATGTTTTCAAATGTCTTGTTTTGCCACCCAACAGTCCAAAACCCACAGATATTCAGTTTACAATGATCTAAAACTGATAAAAAAGGAGCAATTCATTTGAAAAACTGCAACCACAGACATGTTGTCCTTGAAGTGACGGAAACAAATTAATAGATTTATAAAATAGTTGCAGATTAATTTTCTGACATTTAAGTAATTGTTGCAGCTCTAGTCGTATGTTTTCTCCATCTGTCAGTGTATGGATGGTTTTCATTTCCGTTTTGCTTTGAATGTGTGCAGGGCGTGCTGCTGTACGGTCCCCCAGGTACAGGGAAGACCCTGCTGGCCAGAGCTGTGGCCCACCATACTGACTGTACCTTCATCAGGGTGTCCGGCTCTGAGCTGGTCCAGAAGTTCATTGGAGAGGGTGAGCTTATTTTAGTTTATTTGATCAGGATCCCCATTAGCTAACAGCATGATGTCAGCTAGTCTTCCTGGGGTCTGACACAAAAATCACACAATTTAACAATTATATACATTGTATACATTCAAAACATTGCATAACATGCAAAAAGAAAATCCATTAGCAAACCGTTAGGCGCAACAAACAAAAATGATTAACAGGCAAGACGAGTCATTTAGCTCCGGTGTCTATATATACCGGTACTTTTTATCAAATTCATTTCCATTCTTAATTTTTCAAAAACTAATTAAACCTATCCGGTTGTATAAGCTTGATTCTTCCCCCTCTCTTGCGGCAGGGGCCCGCATGGTGCGTGAGCTGTTCGTCATGGCCAGAGAACATGCTCCCTCCATCATCTTCATGGACGAGATTGACTCAATCGGCTCGTCTCGCCTGGAGGGCGGATCGGGTGGTGACAGTGAGGTGCAGAGGACAATGCTGGAGCTGCTCAATCAGCTGGACGGCTTCGAGGCCACCAAGAACATCAAGGTAACACACATGAAATAGTTCCCTGATCACATGACCTTTTCATATATTTACCAGTCCCTCCAGAAAACCACGATTATGCGATCGCATGATTCAATGCATAATCGGCCAAAGTCCGCATATTCATGCGGGGGCCACATTTTTTCAAATATGCCGCACTTTCGCCGCATAAATTGCCGATTTCCGCGGAAAATATGCGGTGCTTGCATGATTTCATAATCCCCGCATTTTCGTTGCAAAAAAGTCATATATATCTTAGCAGAAGGTTGAAAAAATTGTTTACTTCACACAAGAGCAGCCATTTTCCCCTGTTGCCATGGGAACGTTATGAAGTGACGTAATTACGTGACGTGAACATCATCGAAAAGCAGGTGTTGGAGGTTGAATTTGACATGTACTTTGAGTCTCTTAAGATGGTATCCAATAAGAAACCTATCTTAATATCTGATGTCTACTCAAATTTCTTTAAGTGCTCCTGCTGTCTATATTATTGATTTTTTTAAAATCTGTCTCTTTTGTATCTTTTATTTCCCTCTGTTTAGTCTATTACTTTTATTTTTACTTTAATATTATATTTGTATATATTTTTGTATCTTATTTGTTTACTTATTGCAATAACTGAATATCTGTGAACAATTTTTGGAAATTAAGTTTAAAAAAAGCAGGGTGTTGGGGGAATCACATTTTCTTCTATTTTTCATCAAACCGCAGTTTTTGAAAGTTCCCGCAATTTTATCGCATAAAATTGAATAAATATCCCGCATATTCCATCGCATTTTTTAAGAAAACGTGCCGCATAATCAAGGATTTTTGCCGCAACAATCACAAAAAAACTGCTTTTTCTGGAAGGACTAATTGCGTTTTATGTATTATGTAAATGTGGTTTTATAGTGTATATAGGACAGCCCCTCCCTCACTTACAGTATATTTCTTTGGTCGTACTTTGTTTAAACTCCCCGAGCGGTATATAAAACCATGAATTAGTTGTAAGCAGATATAAGGACATTTTTAACCACTTAGCATTCTGCCCAGTTTGTCTGAGGGGTGGGGGGCACCGAGGGTAGATAAAAGGTCAACAGTATATGCCACATAGAAGTGGTGTACTTCATCTGAAAGCTGGGAACCTGAAGATTAATTTGACATGTAGCTCAAGTAGTTTTTCTTTTCATAAATACAAAATAATGAGTTAACATATATTGTGAAGTGTATAAGGGCATATAACTTTATGATGGAAGTATATGATGGCTATCCATCATGCTCACTTATGTCATGAGCTATTGCAGCAATTTATGGGTTGATACCATTTGTTACACCAATTAGGTGCTAAGTCTAACCATATTTGACCATTTGAGAATTGATAAAAATGTCAAATCCCTCCATAATACCACATTAAGACACGAGGCCTTGAGCAACACCATAGAAAAATGCATGCTGTGATTTGGTATCAAAACACTTTCGGCATTTGGAGATTTCTGTAAGAATTCAATTTATCCGCGATTGGATGGCAAGCACTTCTGTTCTGGAAACTGTGCAGAAACCCCCTTATTGTCAATACACCTAGGGAAGCCATACATCCTCTGAATGCCCTAGGTCTCTAGTTTGTGGTTGTACAGTTTCATGAGGCTGTGATGTTAGGTCACAATACAGTAGGTTATTTTATACATTGAGACTTAAAAATACCATATCTGCTTACAACTCCATCAGTGTGTTTATAAACCATTTATTAAATGGTTATATATTGATTATAAATGCTTTTATATGGTTCTCAATGCACAGTATTTTATATACACTTTAGTTATCCAAGTCCTCCTGTTTAGTTTTTTAATTTGACTAAAAACAACTTTCTCTCTCAGGTCATTATGGCCACCAACCGTATTGACATCCTGGATTCCGCTCTGCTCAGGCCAGGCAGGATCGACAGAAAGATT
Source organism: Perca fluviatilis (assembly GCF_010015445.1). Classification (NCBI taxonomy): domain Eukaryota; kingdom Metazoa; phylum Chordata; class Actinopteri; order Perciformes; family Percidae; genus Perca; species Perca fluviatilis. The sequence goes on along the minus strand of NC_053132.1, from coordinate 15,946,607 downwards.
GAGTTCCCCCCTCCAAATGAAGAGGTAGTCACTTGCACAGCGTACACAGTATATACGGAAACTTAAATATGCTGTGGGGCTTGTATTTGAGCACATCTTAATTCTGCACCATTAGGCCCGTCTGGACATCCTGAAGATCCACTCCAGGAAGATGAACCTGACACGTGGCATTAATCTTAGGAAGATTGCAGAGCTGATGCCTGGAGCTTCGGGTGCTGAGGTCAAGGTAAGAATTGGCCCACTAAATGGTAGCAGTTGGGTGGTAAATGAAGGCCTTTATTTCATTTTCTCGTGTGTGTGTGTATTCTTTTAGGGTGTTTGCACAGAGGCTGGGATGTACGCTCTGAGAGAAAGGAGAGTTCACGTCAACCAGGAGGACTTTGAGATGGCTGTGGCAAAGGTTTGTGTAACTATTCTCTTTGCAGTGTTTCTCAGAAATCTGTATTTTCAAAGCCCTTTCATCCCTTACTTTGTCTCAAAGATATTTAAACATAGGAGCTCAGGTCCACCTCACACCCCCTTGTCAGGAATGAAGCCCTCATATTTGTCTAGTTTAATTTTAATACCTGTATAACAAATGTTTCTACTTATACTTGACTAGTAACACTGTTTCCTGTTCTCTTCACCAGGTGATGCAGAAAGACAGCGAGAAGAATATGTCGATCAAGAAGCTTTGGAAGTAAAAGGCCGTGTGTGCACACAATGCGACCACATATGTATATTTTTCTTCTTTTGTTTATGGTTTGTAATTGTCATTCTAGAGTAAATGGTTTCCCCAAATACTGGAGGGTGCATGGGTTTTATTTCTCAGTCTTCAAGTAGGAGTGCCAACGGATGCAGGTTTCTTATTTAATACATTTAGTACAGCAGCATGACAAGATGGTCTGCAGATTTATTCTCATGTTATAAATGCGCAATATGGCACTTTACATTACACATCTTACATAATGATCATACTGAGTGTAGAACTTTGACTTGGTTGTGCTAAATGCCTGTCAGTTCTACTGCCATTTTACACTGAATCTAGAACAAAGGCTCGCTTGACGTTTACAGTGATGCCGTAACTCAGCCAACTTTCACAAACCTGTACGTGTGTAATTGTTAGTATGGTAGTAAACACTGGATGACTCAGAACCTCCGGAGTTTAACCTGTCCTCCACCTGCTGTGGTCCACTGATCCAACTTGAACCAGGCTAGCTCCTTACCCAGGACACAGGCACCCACTGGCACTCAATCTGCACCCTCTCCAGTACGACCTGGAGCTCAGCTAAGGCACTGACTGGGTCCTCCTTCACCAAGACATAGTCCACCCAGGGGCCATAGCACTTGTCCATCTGCTCAGCCGACTGTTTCATTTCCTGTAGGTCATCCTCCTAGCCATCACAAGGAAGTAAGAGTTTATACAGAATCACGTTTAAATGATGCGTCAGAGCATGAACACGTGGGGGGAAAAAAAAACTTGAAATTACAGTAATTTGTGCAAAGACTGCTGTATGTTATTCACAATTTGGTCACAGAAAAGGTGCATTTAGACTTATAGTGGTCCAATTTGTCAAGTATTTAAGTTTTAAGCAACTCACTGTGATTCCTGAGCTGAGTGAGGAAGAAGATCCAAGAGGTTTCCTTTGACTGTCATCGATGTGAGGCCTTACATACACAACATATGGTTTGAACTCAGCATTACGTAGAGTCTTCAGTGCCTGAATGTGGGGGGAAAAATAAAGCATATATGGTACTTCACAAAAGACAATGATTTCATCACCTTTAAACAGATGTTAAATGTTGTCTTCCGTTTCTGTCAGCACAACACCCTAAATCTAAAAGTAAAACTTACATATATGATTAATATTCAAATACATGAATATTAAGTACCCTCAACCTTCAAAATCACAGGACATAAACCCATAAAACCTAAGTTGCCTGAAAGCTCACTTCAGAACTCAATGTTCTGCATTGTAGTCTTAATCCAGCCATACTTTAAATGTGACAAGTAAAAATTGTGCATGAACTTCAGGGACTTTGAGATTTAAGTGTTGCTGACAATCTAGACAGAAAAAATATTTCACATTTTCATATCATTGGTTTTAACTCTTCATCCTCTACATCAAATACATCATAGCTGACCTTATGTTTGAACATACCACTGGACAAGTCCTTGCACATTGAATTAAAAAGTAGGTAATGCAATAGTAATTAGAAATGCATACCAACCTCGGGTTGCACATCCACCAGACAGACCTTGTTTTGATCCAAAATTTTGTGAATGGACTCCAAACTGGTGCCATACAGATTATCTTTATACTCCCCATATTCAATAAATCTGCAAAAATACAGAACCATCATGATTAAATTATAAACTATTTTTTGCACTTAATTAGTCTACAAGATATAGTTTTCTGTGTCCAGTACTCACTTGCCACTCTGGATGTAGGTCTCAAAAGCTGCTTTGGTGATGAAGTGGTATTCCACTCCTTCCCTCTCATTACACTTTCTGGCTCGAGTGGTGTCTTAAGGTCACATTCAAAAACAGCCAGCAGGAAAAAAAGATTACCTTTGTACGTTCTGGGGTTAACGTTTCATAATATAGGTACAAAACACATACTTAAGTAATGCACGAATCATGTTGTCATATCCATGCATTTGTTCCACCTCTCTGAAAGCAGACCATATATTTCATTGAGATATTTAGCTGCTTTTTTCTAATTGGTAGTCACAAAAGATCATTTCAGACCTGAGGTAGATATGTGCATTTCTGCAACAGTGGATTGATCCTACTTTAATCCTATCTTACAGCTACTAGTAGTGCTCAGGGGAAAACCACAGCATATTAACCACAGAAAAAACACATGCATCCCTAGTGCAAATGTACATTACATGTTGAGTGTAAGGTTTAATATTTAAAAGGCAGAAAGACTTACGAGGAACAGCCAAACCATAACGTCGAGGATATTCAGCGATCACTTTCTGTTTGAGTTCAGTTATCCGAGCTCCCAGGGAACCTGGGACCATATAATTACAGAATAAATAACTAAATAAACAGTTATTCAAAACGATCATGTGCTGAGGAAAACACCATTTCTACTCTGAAGTGTTTTTCACACCGACGGTGAACCTACCTATCAGTACTATAAGACGAGGCCTTTCACCAGGGCGGGGCAGATATTGGGTTACTTCTTCATAAATCAGGAACTCTGTGTGATTGGCATCTGGAGTTTGAGGTTCTCCTGGTGAACCCTGGCGATCTTTACTAAGGCGGAAAGTTCTGCGCAGGCCAGCTGTGGTCAAAGAAATACAAAAGTAAGATGGACATAGATATACTGAAGTCTATTGCAGATCACACTGCCACATTGAAACCATGACACAACACAGACACGCTGAACACCATTAGAAACAGTAAGAGTACCTGAGTAAAAATCCCATGACAGAGCATTGCCACAGAAGACAGGGGTTGCCTTACTTTTGGGAGAAACTACAGCTCATATTAGACCATTTATTCAACCAGCTTAAATCTCAACAACAGAATAGAAGCTTGCAAGCCATGCATGCTGCATCAACCTCTTCCACAAGTACAAACAAAGCACCTTCAGTAATCGTAGCGTGAGCAGAGGCCATTTGTGAAGCACAGGGAGATAAACGAGCTGCAATGAGGTGCCACAAAGACACTGAGAAGCTCGGTGGCTGTAGCATACTGCACAAAAAGCCCGCCAGAGTAACAAGTCCACACAGAGTGCTGAGCGTCTTAATCCAAAGCGAGGGCATGAAGAGACACCCACATCAAACATAATGCCAAGAAAGCAATGAAACTCTGTGAGTGCTTAAGCACAATGGTGCTTTGAGCTAAACACTAATGTCAGCATGCTGACAACAATGATGTTAACATACTGATGTTTAACATCAATTTGAACGCGTTTCAGCTGCAGCCGAAACGCGTTCGTTTTTTGCCCAATGCCCACATTAAATAAGAAGATTACAAATTTGTGAGTGCCAGAGTTTTTGTTTCCTTTGACCCTTGTCACTGCCGTGCACTGATACACTGTCTAAGATTTGGAGCTGTGCGGGTTACTTTGCATTTACAGTTTTTTTTATATACTTCTAATTATTTATTCTTTTACTTTATCTGTACTAAATCTGTCTTTGTGCTGCTATAACAACTGAATTTCCCCAGGTTCATCTTAAGCTATAACGCACACTATGTGATGAGTCATAATTATTAAATTTAAGACTTTTACAGACATTTATTTTGCAATGAGCATTAGAAATCATACAGGTAATGGAATAAGATGTAAAAATAAGGCCAAGGTCAAAATGGTGTGGTGTTTGTTATGATATGGTGATGCTTTAAGACAAAAACAAAACCACAAAAAGCACAGTCACATTAAGCCAATAAAAGCAGACAGAAGGCCTGATCAAACTGCTGACTGAGCAGTAAAGACCTCAGGAACCAAACAATATTATAAACAATTATAATGAATGGCTTTCTGAATTTAAAATGCTAAAGAGTACTGAGGCATTACATCTGGCCTTTCATGGTATAGTATGCCATAAGGAAGTCAAAGTACAGTATATCATAACGACTCATACTATAGTATGTCATAAAAATATCAAAAGAAGAAGTCATAATATAATATGCCACAAAAATATCAAATAACGAAGGCATAGTATGTCATAAAAAGTCAAAAAGTCAAATAGTCATAGCATGTCATGGAAATGTCATAAAAAGTCATAAAAAGAAGTCATAGTATAGTATGACAAAATGTCATTAAAGTCATAATATAATATGCCACAAAAATCTCAAATAACGAAGTCATAGTATGTCATAAAAAGTCAAATAGTCCTAGTTTGTCAAAAAAGTCATCGGAAGGAGCCAGTTAAGGTGGTTTGGGCATATGGTAAGGATGCCCCCTGGGCCAGTCCAGCTGGAAGGATTAGATCTCCACTCTGGCCTGGGAACGCCTCGGGATCCCCCAGTCAAGGCTGGTGGCTCGGGAAAGAGAAGTTTGGGGTCCCCTGCTGGAGCTGCTGCTCCCGCGACCCGACCCGAGATAAGCGGATGAAGATGGATGGATGCATGGATGGATGGATGGATGGATGAAAAAGTCATAAAAATAAGTCATTGTAGGTTATCTAAATGTCATTAAAAAAGTCATGGTATAGTATCTAATAAAAACAGTCATAAAAAGAAGTCATAGTATAGTATGTCATAAAAATGTCAAAAAGAAGTCATAGAATAGTCTGTCATAAAGAGTCAAAAAGTTGTAAAAAGTCACCGTATAGTATGTTGAAAAAAGCTGAAAAGGGCATAGGATAAAATGTTGAAAACTCATGTCGAAAAAAGACATAGTATAGCATGTCGAAAAAAGTGATGAAAAAGTCACAGCATGGTCAGAAAAGTCAGTATAGTATAGCAAAAAAGGGCTAAAAAATTCATAGTACAGTATGTCGAAAAAAGTCGCAGTATAGCATGTCAAAAAAAGTGATGAAAAAGTCATAGTATAGTATGTTGAAAAAAGTGAGAGAAAATTCATGGCATGTTGAAAAAAGTGAGAAAACAATTCATAGTACAGCATATCGAAAAAAGTCAGTATAGTATGTCGAAAAAAGTCATAGTATAGTATGTCAAAAAAAGTGATGAAAAGTCATAGTATAGTCAGAAAAGTCAGTATAGTATAGCAGAAAAGGGATAAAAAATTCATAATATAGTAGGTCGATAAAAGTCATAGTATGTGCAAAAAAGTCATAATATAGTATGTGCAAAAAAGTGATGAAAAAGTCATAGTATAGTATGTCCAAAAAAAGTCATAGTATAGCAAAAAAAAGGGATTAAAAAGTCATAGTATACTGTATGTAAAGGACCACTTGGAGTTTTAATGTATGCTGCTGATTTAATGAATTAAGTATGGGTTGGATTATTGGTAAAATATTTGTATGTGCTTTAATGTTATTTGTATGTAATTGACCGGAAATTCTGCGTACCAGTAATGCTGAAATGTGTCCCCTTGGTAGCACTGTAGTTTTGCACAATGGAAGACGAGCTTTGAAAGGTAGCTGGTGGGTGTGAATGGCACGCAGCTGTGTTTGTGCCTACAGGATTTTATCTGAGATTTGGGGTTTCATTTATGAACTTTGAGAACTTGACGCCCGTTTCATGACGGAAGAAAGGACGATCGTATGTTTCGCATTCCTTAGGGAGCGCTGCGAGGTACGATGTGTTTTCATTCATAGTAATTCAGAAAAAACGTTTGTATGTACGGTCTATTTTTCTGTGTAATTAATGTTTGTCATCCTAAATGTTTCTTCATGTAATCAATGTAATTCAAGTTTTGTATCCAAGGGCTGATACAGTATAGTATGTTGAAAAAAAGTGATAAAAAAGTCATAGTATAGTATGTCGAAAAAAGTAATTGTATAGAATGTCAAAAGAAGTCATTTCATAGTATGGTGAAAAAAATTGATAAAAAAGTCATAGTATAGTGATAGGTTGGATATTTCAGCATTTCAGCATACATGTTTCAAATGTATTTCATATCTTATATAAGGTCTTGTATGAGGGGTTCATTTGAGGACAACATTCACCCACAGGAAATTGGAGCCTGGAATGTGTGACTCTATTAGAAGTATCTTCCATATAAGGATTAGTGTGGAGGTAAAACACTGTCTCACATAAATAGATAGACTGGAATGTGTGAAGCCCCACAAAGTATAAAAGGAGGAGTTATTCTGATAATTCACCTTGTCATATACGTACATTTGGTGCATGTCACCTGTCACCATGTCAACTGTTCTCCCTTTAATGAAAGTTTGTTGTGTAAATAAAGCTGCATTAGTCTGAACTCATTGGACTCAGCATTTGTTAAAGTCTTCATCTCATTTCCAGATATTGCCCGATATCAGTATAGCCTGTCGACAAAAAGTGATAAAAAGTCATAGTCTAGCATGTCGAAAAAAGTCATAGTATAGTATGCCAAAAAAGTTATAAAAAGTCATAGTATAGTATGTCAAAAAAAACAACATAAAAAGTCATAGTATAGCATGTTGAAAAAAGTCATAGTATAGTGTGTCAAAGAAGTCATAGTATAGTATGTTGAAAAAAAAGTGATAAAAAGTCATAGCATGTCGAAAAAAGTCATAGTATGTCAAAAAAGTCATAGTATAGTATGGTGAAAAAAGTGATACAAAATTTATAGTATAGTATGTCAAAAGAAGTCATTTCATAGTATGATGAAAAATGATAAAAAAAGTCATAGAATAGCATGTCGAAAAAAGTCATAGTATAGCATGATGAAAAAAAGTGATTAAAAGTTATTATAAGTATAGTGTGTCGAAAAAGTCATAAAGTGTAGTAAGTCGAAAAAAGTGACAAAGTCACAGTATAGTAATATGTAAAATAAAGTGTTGAAAAAGTCATAGTATGTCGAAAAAGTGATAAAGAAGTCATAGTATAGCATGTCGAAAAAAGTCATAATATAGTATGTCAAAAAAGTTATGATAAAAAAGTCACAGTATAGTCAGAAGAGTCAGTATAGTATAGCAAGTTTAGAGAAAATCCTGCACACTGACCATTACGCAGCAATAATTTATTTAGAAAAATAACAACGTCTCAGTCTCAGGCCTTCATCAGGTAAATTCACACTTTCACCTCAACCATAGCCTTAAATAGTTTGGTTGACTAACCAGGACCAATCAGGTCCAGCCTGATTGGTCCTGGTTAGTAAACCACCAGTTGATCATATCCTACGCACCTGCCCGACCAAAGAGGTGTGCAAAAAAGCTTTCCAACAGTATAGTATAGCAAAAAAGGGATAATAAATTCATAGTCTAGTATGTCGAAAAAAGTGATAAAAAAAAAAGTCATAGTATGTCGAAAAAAAGGGGAAAAAAAGTCACAGTACTATATTGGGACATAAAATGTCATAAGTCATAGTATATTATGGCAAAAAAAAAAAGTAATAGTATAGCATGTCGAAAAAAGTCCTAGTATGACGAAAAAAAGTTTTAAAAAAGTCATAGTATAGCATGTCGAAAAAAGTCATAGTATGTCGAAAAAAGTCATAAAAAGTCATAGTATAGTATGTCGAAAAAAGTCATAGTATGTCGAAAAAAGTCATAAAAAGTCAGTATAGTATGTCGAAAAAAGTCATAGTATGTCGAAAAAAGTCATAAAAAGTCATAGTATAGCATGTCGCAAAAAGTCATAGTATGTCGAAAAAAGTCATAAAAAGTCATAGTATAGTATGTCGAAAAAAGTCAGTATAGCATGTTGAAAAAAGTCATAAAAAGAAGTCATAGTATAGTATGAGATAAAATGTCAAAGAAAGTCATATACGTTATTATATCACGGCTATTAACCAATCAGACTGCTTGATTTGAGCTACCTCTTTTATAAATTTTGTTTTGTGTTTACACTTTTCCTATACAGCCCTCAATCCTATGCTAGCTCTCTAAATTGGCACTCAGTCATCAAATCGTTTAGAACCCCTATTCCAAAGGAAGGGATGGATTTGCACACCGATTGAGGAGAAATGTGATGTTACAGTGATTAGTATAAACTCAATGATCGTGCCTCCTCACCTATGTCCTTTCCATTCAGAGCACCCTCACTGTCACAGTCTTCTGCAGGATGGCATGCAGGAAGAGAAGACAGGGTAAGAGGAGGGAGGACAGGTTGATGTTGAGGGTACTTTAATGTCAAAACACAGCAGGTTGAAATGCGGTACCTACATTGCTAAGATTTTGAGGGTATAAAGACAACTGTAAAAAAGGTAAAAAAAATGGGTAAATTGTGTAATTTGTGTTTTTTGAGTTTTAGGTGGGGTTCTGATAGAATTTCATTTTGAAATTCTGACCATGATAACATAGGGAGGTAGGGATGAGTGCTTATTTTCTAACATGAGAGTTTGTCCACGTACCTCTCCCAGCACGATCATCTGAGGTTAGCAATGCAAGGAATAACACAAAGTATCACTATAGAGAGACAGAATAGTACACCTGCTATACTGTGATATTATTGCTGCTCAGCTCTGAGGGTACATTGTGATTTTAAAGTACTTTTTCTTTGTCGCAATTGTCAAATCTAAACTGTATATGCGTTTAGAAATCCTTCACCCACTTACCTGCTTTTCTTTATTTACTTGTCCCATTTCCTTTGTATAGGTTTATTAATTTACATTCAGTTCAAAGAACAATACCTTTACCATAACATTATTATACTGCAACATTTCAACTACATCTTTTTAACTCAGTGAGAGGGAGTTAAGCTTTTATGCAGATAAAGAACAAACAAGAAAAAAGTAGTGACTTAACAACCAGCCATTGTTTTTCAAAACCCTTTGTTTCATTTTACTTTTGAATTGGATTAGGAAATAATAAACAATGGATTACATTTTTTTAGGGAGATTAACCTCAGATGCCCTGTTTTCTTTTCATTATCTCTTTTTCTGTATCTCCTTGGCTGGATTACATTTGACCTGCAATAGAAGCTGTGTCGCTGCGAGCAGCCAAAGGAAGAAGTAGAAATAGGCTTACATGCAGGAGCTTTGGGGGACATAGGGGCAGGGAAAGAACCCATTTTCATTCTGTATCTCAGGCGCCTGGAAAGAAAAAGAAAACAATAGAGTAAAGATATATTTTTATCTGAAAACATATTTTTAAATCCTAAACATAGTGGCTATAACCAGTTATTTATTTGACGGCAGAGTTGAAGCTGACTACCTCTCCTGGAACTGTGTAGAGGGGATGAGGGCAGCGCGCAGGTTACAGTCGCCAATCCTCTTGGCCTGCCACCAGGTAGCGTCCTCCTGGCTAACAACCTGAAGAATGTCCCCCCTCTTAAAAGGAAGTCCCGCCTCTTGGCACGGGGTTGCCTTGTCCTCATAGGGCGTGTAGTCAAACAAAGCCCGAAGGTAGACCTTTTTACAAGCAGGAATATTAGGTTAGCAATGGGAACTTTAAAAGGAATAGTTATATATTTTGGGACATATGTTAATATTTGCTTTCTTATCGAGAATTAGAAGACAACCTCAATACCACTGTCATATCTATCCATTACATAAAAAGGTAGACCCAGAAGCCAGTTAGGATAACAGCTAGCCTGGCACTTCAGGAAGTCTGGTTTTTGTTTGATTAAACAAATACAATAATTGAACTTGACACTGCCTAGTTTCCATTTGGAGTATTAAAAATAAAAAGCAATCAATTAAATAGACATCTTTTCCCAGATTTCGGTGGAGGAGTAACTGGTTGTTTATTATGGTCGAATGTTGCAGACAAAGAAGTCCTCACCCTGCTTTCCTTCATTTTGTCTTCTTCTACAACAGCTGGAATGATTTTCAGGGTGATGGAGCCTTGTGACTGGGACTGATCAAAAACATCAGAGCAGCATATTCAACATGTATCCGCCATAATCGCCAGTGAATAGTCACACAGTGTCTGAACTAGTATGATGTAATATGACAAAAAGCTTTCTCTCTTTACCAGAATCTGACTAATTTCATCCGGCCTTTTGTGGGTTATCAGATTTCCATTAACCTCTCGAAGTTCATCCCCAACACGCACCAGACCTGGAAAGACAAAGACAACTCACACAAAACAAGTCTACTGAAAACAAGCCTACTAGCCAAAATAAAGCAAAGAAAATCCTAGTATCCTATGTGTAGTACCACTAAGAGTATTTTGGCATAGATCTAAAAATAAAACAGACAATTTTCCATTTGCTTGAAGTTGATAACATCATCATGGCAACAGCCAGGAGCAACCCTTGTTTGTAATCTCAAAATCTTGTGACACTAATCTCAAGGATTTGATCTCTGTTGACAGTTCATGGGGTTACACAATGTAATCTTCTCACTTCTATCAGTATGTCAGAGATAAGCAAGTCCTGTTGGGTAGGAATTTTAGTTTTTTTCAGAGAAAATAAAAGAATACAACTGACATTTGCAGAATGATATATGTTGAGGATACGGTTTGTCTCACCACTACGGTCAGCTGCCCCTCCCCTCATAATTCTGGCCACGATTACAGCTCCTGTCGCTTCATCTCTCCGGATGGTCGCTCCCTGGTGATAAAGATGCACGAATGATGAATCAAATACTTTCGAACACATAACGTATCTCATCTTCAGTTCACTGAGCTGATACAATGCTCTGGAAGACGGGTAAAAGCTACCCCTCATGTACATGTTGGTGGTTTTGATCAATAACCTCTTAGACAGTCAGCGTGACTGAAGATTTTGAGACTTGATTATCAGAGTTTTCTATCACAGGGTTACAGCTACATTAATTTCAGCACAGAGATTTTTCCACGGCATACTGTAATTAATTTAAAATCCAATTCAGTAGTACAACATTTTGACATTTTTGCAGACAGTTCGATGAGAAGATCAATACCACTCTTGTCCGTACGCTCAGGATATAGTTAGCTTAGCTTAGCACAAAACCTAGAAACGGGGGAAACAGCTAGCTCGGCTCTGTCCAAAGGTAACAAATCAGCCGTGAACACAGATTAAAATAAACAAGATGTAATGTGTTAATTGTCAGCTATAGAGGTGCTGGTACTAGTTGGTACAGATTCTTGTTTTTATGCTAAGCTAATTGGCTGCCACTGTAGCTTCAGTATATAGACATTAGGGTGGTAAGAGTATTTCCCAAAATGTCATCTATTCCGTCTAGCCATCACATGTATCATGTGGGTTGGCCAGTATTCATACACTCTCCACATGATGTAGCATATCAAAACACATTTTGGATGAATCACTGCCATTAAAACTTCCAAAGCTCATGTTCTGCAATAGGTTTTAATAAGCAGATATTAATTCAGCTGTATAATCATGTAAACTTGTTGCTGCAAAACTGGTGTCACTTCAGTAGGCGTTTCTGACAAGTTAACATCAAATCTATTTTTGTCCTTTGCTTGAAGGATTTCCTTGAGAATAATTTTTATGGCATGACACAGAGACACACATTCACACCCTGGGGTGTTTTAAAGCCTCAAAGCTGCTCCATTAAAGTAAATGGATTTTTTTTTAAAGCCCCACTTGAGGGCACAAGAATAATAGCTTTTGAGGGAAGGAAGAGCATTTATTTTTGTCTCAGGTGTGAGGCAGCACTTACCAGGGGCTCTTTGTTCTTCACCAGGCGGACAATCTTGACTGACTCTTCCTCCAGGTCGTTGTCCAGATCCTCTGGCAGTGGCGGCAGCACAGGGTCAAAGTTCTTTTGGGCCACTGTGTCGTGAGCGGACAGCACTGCCTTTATGAGACAATACACAGACAAATGCACAGATTGGTAAAATAGCAGAAAAAAAGAAGAGAATGCCACTCCTTCATTAACCGCTTTTGCAAATGTGTGTTCCGTCAACAATGCCGTCATCTTTTCCCTCTCCCCAGAAAGCCAATACATTGAACATTAACCACTTGATAAGAGTGATTAGGTTGTTGTGTCTGTGTCTAGGGGTACGGACAGCTCTGACGCTGGTGGCATGTAATATGTGATCAACTTAGAGGAATATAAGAGCGCAGGATAAAAGCAAAGAGAAGCAGCGACATTAAAAAGATCAAGACTCAGAAGGAATGAGAGGATGTCAAAAGACACTGTCAAATAATATACTGTGTATATTATTTTGTGTATGTGTAAGTAAAGACATTGTATGTGTGTGTGTGTTTATCTGTGAGAGTGAACCTTAAGGTGAGGAGTGCTCAGCAGGAGAAGCAGTTCTCTCTCATCGTCCTCCAGCGGCCCGTTCTGAAGCTCTTCTGCCAGCTGATGATTTGAATCAGAAAATCACTGCTTCAAATACTAAAATTTCCTCATGAAATACATTTACTTTTGAAAATTGCCTTTGCTGGATTCCAATAAAGGTTTACTTTTACTTGGCATCAAATAAATCAATTAATTAATTAATTATTAATTAAAATTTAGCTTCAGTTTGGCTTTAAAATATTAAGGAAAGATTGCACCTACATCCTCTGCCAGACAGGTGGCGCTATGTAGAACTGGAGTCGGGCTGTGTTTCTCATATTGCTTCAGTTTGTCATGAATCTAGGATGTACAGCACATGAAAAGATGTACACATATGCACAAACACACCACAAAGATTGACTTATTTTCATGACGTTTGGTGGACAGTTTCCAAGAATCAGCTCATTTAATTTAGCTAAAAAATTTTTATACCATTATATATCTAGAGGAACATAAGTATCACTACGTTCTGGTTTCCTTCTAAGATTTTTTATTGCAAAGAAACGCATGTCCCTTTTGTCAATGTTATTTGAAGTCACAAATATCAAGAAGTCACTTCTACCCAGACATATCTGCTGTACCTTCATGAGGTAACCAAGGCTTTTCTCACTGAAGACATCCTTGAGGAAGACTAGGTCCTCTTTATGGTTGGCATCAGAGTGGAGCTGAGAGGTGAGCAGGGCCAAAGTCTCATGCAGCCCTATGAATTTAAACAGGAATTATGTATTAATCACACATTCAAACACCCATTTGCTATCATGATTCATGAAAAAAAACTGTTCATACCAAAAGTAGATGCTTTTCTATCATTAGAAATGCATCATCACTGCAGAAATAAAATAGCATTGTGTCATTACTTTTTTTTCCAAGTCTTATGGATTATAATGTAATTTAGGGACTAGGAACCAAATACACTAATCGTAGATCTGTTTTGATATGGTTTCATTCAGTCAGTACCATGACATCAGATTCTCTATTTTCCAAGACAAGGAAAACAACAAATGTTGTTTGGACTGACACTCAGATTCAAGGCAGTAGGAACTATATGGCTTAGTTTATTTCTCTTATATCTGCCTTTGTAAACTTGTAATCACCCTCCTTTCTCCCAAGATCTTAGTGAAACTAACCATCTAACTATCATTCATTGTAGGTTGTTTAAAAAGTCAGTTTGCTGTTTGGGTAAATAAGACTGGCACACGTCCCAAGTCTGATATGTCATGTAAAGTCACTTCTTTTGGGTACAAATATCATTTCCAACAAAAAGCATTAATGCCACACACACACACACACACACACACACACACACACACACACACACACACACACACACACACACACACACACACACACACACACACACACACACACACACACACACACACACACCTGTCTGTACCTGTGCTTGCAGACACGATGGGCATGGCTTCAATCATTCAGAGGAGGCAGGAGGTTGCAGAGAAGGGGGGGAGGGGAGGGGGGGAGGGAAGGAGGAAAAATAAAAGCCGGTGAACTCTCCCCACTGGCTCCTTCTGTTCCTCGCGCACAGCCAAGGTGAAAAAAAAAATAAAAATCACAGACACAGCTTGGAATGGGAAAAAACAATACATTTACATCTTACACCTGCATTTTTAAAAAGGGGATTCAACTAAGTTTCCTCACAATTGTGATTTTATTTTTAACTCTTAAAATTTGTTTGTTTCACACATATCAATCTAAAACTACACAGGCTTCAAAAGACAAGAGTATGGTTCTTTTAGACACAGTTATTTTAAAAAGGAAGATACATAATTGCCATGTAGGTGCAACAAAAGGTTAAGGGTTGTTGTTGTCTTGTGATGCTAAACACAGTGAGGTTATACAAATACGTTTCAGTACCTTGGAACTCACTTAGTAAAGTACAGTATTTATTTTCTAATTTTAAATTACTTCTAAATGTGAACACATTTTGAAAGGGTAACTGGTCAGCCATGCTTGGCCAGTGATGAATCAACCCATTACTGTGCCAAAGTTTCCATATAATTAATAGCTGCTTTCATTAATGAGGCATAAAGCATTCATTTCATTTCAAACTGTGTGACTGTCAAACTTGAGGTAAATGCTGCACAAAGATGGTAAATGAAATTGTTTAAGAAACGTAACTTCACTGACCTTTAAAAGATATTTCTAATCAACTTCTGACCAATGAACAATCTTGTATGAAATGTTCTTGATTTAAATGTTATGTTATCATGAATGGTTTTTAGCATCACTTTACTTTAAAGCATCATTTCCCAAGAGGAAACACATTTTAACAGGCATACTCAAATTTACCAATACAAAAAGTAGCTGATATTGTTACCATGCCTGACAGATTAAAGTGAGGATGTCGCCTTTCTTTATACGAATACTTTAAATAGACCCATACCGACCGCACCAGCCAACATCCCACCATCTGAATACCCCCTACAAGTCAATACAAACAAGCCCAATAAACAAGAAATAAAAAAAGGCTATTCAAAAGCTGAAACCAAACAAAGCACCAGGACCCGACAGAATACCTCCAGAAACCATTAAAGCAGACCTGGAAACAGCATCCATATTACTTTACCAAATCTTCGTACAGATCGGGTAAACTCCCCCAAAAAGTAGTTATTATTCACCTGCTGTATACCCTTGTGTTTTGAATATGCTCAATCTTCATCCTACACATCATCTCTTTAATATCTGCAGGGTGATTTTCTGCTTGAGTGATGTTTTCTTTGATGATTTCCACAGACATGGCATATGTCTAGACATGTCCTGCACAGACATCCAACTTTCCAACATCACACTGTTGTAAAGTGTGTTTACCATCGACAGTGGACATGGTGGTCTATGAAAAACAAAAGCAAAAGTCTTTGATTTTCACTCTGAAAGCAACATTTCCTTTGAGATTTAAATTACAAACCAATCCTGCAGTGTTTTCTGCCTATTGTTAGTATCCCCAATTACCACAAACGCGCTTGACGTCCATAAACAAAAGCACCTGATCAGCATGTAGGCAATGTAGCAAGCTGTCAAGCTCTCGTCACATTTATTTACGGTTTAAGACAGATGAATGAATCATCAACCTTGTGAATTTTCTGAGTTGTTGCTGATTATAGTAATCAGTTATAACCACAAGGGTTTATCTATGAATACAACACAGGACTTTTAAAAAACAACTTTTCTTGTTTTTCTTTCATCCTATGTCAAATATTCTGACAATTTTAATTAAAACAGTGATTTACAATTGTCTTACATTAATTCTTTGTCATGTTTTGTCACTTCATGGTCACATTTCGCTGGTGGGCTGTTGAAAACAACAAAAACTGCTGCCAGGGAAATTGCTAGTTAAGGAAAAAAAAAAACTGATTGAAGGGTCAGGTTGGCATTATGCCAAAGTGGCAATTAGAATAAACAGCGACAGCATAAACAGATCTTCGTAAAACTACAAGTGCTCATAAAGCCCAGGTTGGAGCCATGTTTCAAATATAATGCACTCAATTGTGCATTATACTGATGAGTGGTGATAAAAAATAAGCTGCTCTGAAAAGAGCTATTACACGTTAGTTTGACTGTCTGTTATACTGTATGTTGCTGCTGTAATCCATCGACAGCGTGTGTATACTGATGGCATCATTATAAACATGGGAGATATAAATTACCTTCCATACAACTTACTGGAGGATGAACATACCATAAATCATCTATTTGCATATCTTCCTTCAGCAGTTGATATCATATTCTATTGCTTAAAAAGGTTTAAAAAAACAAAATAGTTTGACACACACACACACACACACACACACATATATATAATATAAATATAAAAAAACGACACTTTGTGGCTATATGATTGGCTTGGCAACTTTGTGGTCTCCAGGAAGTCATTGGATCCAGCAGAGAAGTAGTTCGGAATATAGGCTAATTCAACATCGTTTTTACACTTCAGGTTTGCACGGATTAAGATATAATGGAATCATTGTGCTGGTAGGTGGATTGGACAGAGCAACCCTATGTAACCCTATGTTTCCAGTTATTATGCTAAGCTCACATTCACCATTTACTGTACAGTCATGAGAGTGTTATCAATCTCATCTAACGCTCAGCAAGAAAGCAAATACGTGTTTGAACTATTTCTTTAATGTACTGTAATTAAGCTTCTATGTTTTACTACTGAACCTAAATAATACACTCACATGTTGACAGATAGACTAGCATCACCAGTGTGTTGTAATTACATGTTGTCCAGCAGGATCACTGCTGGCCTGAGCATGAAATGACCCTTGACCTCTCCCAAAGAGTCAGCCTCAATCAGGCATCAATAGTAATGCCCCCAGATTGATTCAGTCTAATGCTGCACTGCCATCAGCGTGGCTGCCCCTCCATTCACTCACTCTGTTGGGAATTTCAAAAAATCCATTCTGCACATTATCAGGAGCGAAAACAAAAACAAAAACATTCTGGCAGGCCTTCACACGGTCAACTATAAGCTATATATAAAATATGTATTCATGTTTGTTTATTATTTTCTCTGTCAGCAAGATATGGAGCCAAAGCAGGATATCCACGAAATATGGTGAGCCAACAGGTTAACAACAAAGAAATAACCTGACTGCAGCCATTAGATCAATTAAATTACATTAATTTCACACAAAATAACTTTAAAAAGGATCTATATTTTCCTTTTAACAAAATCTATGAAAAGACCAGAACAACATTTCAGAGAAAGCCAAACCAGGCAATGAACAAAGAAGACATGTTATGTCAAAAGCTAGCTAGCCTCCATAGCCTTACTAAGCCTTAACTAAATTTCTATAATAGATTTACTTATGGATTTTTTTCGTTTTAAATGAAAAAAAAATCCATTTTGATGAACAAACACTTAACTTAATTAAGTTTTTACTTAACTAAATGAGTCAGTTGCTTCATTTTGTCATGATGCTGGGGGGGAGGGGGTAGGGTGGTATCTGCTTTTCCAATTTTTTCTCAACTTCACTGCATCTGTAATTACTGCTCGCTTCTGCTATGTAGAGAAGCAAACTTATTATTTCCAAATTTAGAGGTGAATTATTTAATGTTTGGATTGAAATGCATTTTTCGGCTACTAAAAAAAATTTAAGTTAGTTTTTTGCTATCTGATCAACCCCATTAGATTGAGAAAACTTGGTTCAGACACCAAAGTTAACAGTTGTGGGTTAAATCCTCTCTGCTTCCGTTCAGCCCTCCTCCCAACACACTTGGCCCATGTTCCTGACCTTCTTTCTCTCGGTCTCGTCCTCCCTCCATCCGACTCTCTATCTCTAATTACAAGAAAGAGCTTAAATCCGACATACCGGTATTTCTGTTTTTTTTCCCATCTCAATCACTAAGCCTATCATCTAACTACTTTTAAGTTACCACAGTCCATATGGTGGTACAGTATTATCTAGCCTCCCTGATTTAAGACGGCGGCTGTGTGCATCGCTGAGAATTTCAATGAATACAATGAAGCAGATTAGAAAGGACACTAAGATTAGACGAGAAACTGAGTATCAGCAACGATGTAGCAGAGGCTATACTGAAAAGCATTTAGTTACCTTTTCTAATATGCAATGGATTATGTATGCCACACACTTGTATTCATAGCAAAAAGAACTCTACAGCAAATGAAAATAAGACAATTATTCATATAATTGATACACTGTGGTTGACTACATAATTATAAATAAATAAATTAATTATAGTGCTATATGTAAACATGTAGGTTTCTGCTTTTCCAGCATACGGATTTGTTTTCTCTACTGTACCTCATATCATCACAGTTTTTAGCCAACCTAGCGGCGGTTCAGACACCCATGTCCCCCTTTGGATAAATCATAATCATTTTGGTGGCTTTTCATCTTTCCCCAACACTTGGTTTATGACCAAATACCTGCTACACTAAAGACATCTGTACAGCTGTACCTTGTGTTTAGGGCTAATTAGCATGCTTACACACAAAACTAAGATAGTAAACATGGTAAACAACAGCATGCTAGCATTGTCACTGTGATCATGTTAACATTTATGCATCTCAAAATGGTGCTGTGCCTCACAGAGCTGCTGCCATGGCTGCAGACTGAACCTGAGGCTTCGATTTGTTTTTGTACATATTCTAATTCTTTTATAGTATGAAACCCCCTTACTCCCTTTAGAAGTTAATTATCAATGTTATTGTCTATAACATTGGTTTTCTTAAAATAAAAAAAAAAAGAATCATGATGGATTATATAATTACTGTAATGCACACTTCTGAGTACTGAATACTGACTTGTATGACTTCTGTAAGACATTGCAGTAATCTTGAATTTAACTCATAGTATGAGGAGGGATACGATATTTAGTCAATTAGGTTACTTTAACTTGGTAGTCAGGTTCATTAACTATTATTTTAGTCTGCCTTTTACAGTATTTGCATACAGATTTGATTTAAATATTAATTATTCATCATTTGTTGACTCCAATTGGTAAGTTTGATTTTTAATCATCTCAGTAACGTAGGGATTTAGGGAGTTGCTCAAGGACACTTCAACAAGCAGGGTGTCTGCCTGATGGCATCCCAATAGAAACAAATGTATTGTTATACTAATAAACATTTGTTATTTAGAGTTTTGACCTTTAGGCAATCACAAGATCTCGTTTGCTACTACACCTCCTTAAAGTTAACTTGTGATATACTGAAGTAGAGCTGTCAGCTGTGAGTTCCTTGTTGTGTTGTAACAGTTTTTTATTAGGTTTCTTCTCAGGTTTTCCCCTGGCTGCGGGTGCTCACGAGTGTGCTGTTGACGTTTCATATTCACATGCATCTTCTTACGGTCTTATGACTGACTGTAAAATCCTCACTGATTGTCCCTTTAATGCTTTAACTGAATGCCTGAGTTTCCCACTGCTTAACGTACTCCCTGGTGTCTCTCTGGTTCTGCCTCGGTCATTTATCTTCACAAAACTTGAGATTGTGACAAGATTATTCATCCTACTGCTGAACTAGAAACTGGTTCAATCTACAGTCAAGTCAGCATAGTACTTTATTATACTGACATTGTGTTCGGAGAGCTTAATCTTATGTCACGGTCCTCTCTACTCATACACAAATACAAACATGCACGCCACCTGTTTGCCAGACTCATTCTGTTGGATGAGTCCCGAGAGGAAGACAGAGAGGGGCGAGGTCGTCGACATACTGCTGATGCCATCTGCCCACCACTCTGTTTTGTGTGTGTGTGTGTGTGTGTGTGTGTGTGTGTGTGTGTGTGTGTGTGTGTGTGTGTGTGTGTGTGTGTGTGTGTGTGTGTGTGTGTGTATCTAGTCCATCCCACCACCTATGATGCCACCCACATGGCTGATCTGACATATGACAGATTTCATTCCAATATCCGTTTTGGGAAAACAAAGTTGCCTGCTGTACATTTCGCAAGGGTATTAAGATAATCTAGGCTTATAGCAACTCTTTTTTTTTTTTATATAAAATCATTTTTTGGGGCTTTTCTGCCTTTAATCGATAGGACAGCTAGGTGAGAAAGGGGAGAGAGAGGGGGAAAACAAGTAGGAAATCGTCACAGACTCAAACCCTAGACCTCTGCGTCGAGGAATAAACCTCCAAGTATATGTGTGCCTGCTCTACCCACTGGGCCAACCCGGCCACAGTTTATAGCAACTCTACAAAAGATTTATAGTGGTTTCCTCTTTAAAAAAAAGAATATATATATATATCAAAAATCAACTTCCCAGAGCCCCAAGTGATGTCTTCAAATCCTTGTCCTGTGTTTGTTCAACCACAAGTCAAAAACTCAAATATATTACATTTAAAATGATATGTAACATATAAAAGCAAATCGTCTCATTTGAAGAGCTTAAATCATAAACTGTTTGGCATTTTGTCATATTTTTGCTTGAAAAAAGATTGAAACAAATAACAAAACAGTTGGCCATTATTTTTAATTGTTTCGACTATAATCCTAAAATTGGTTAACAGCTGAAATAGTGTGTCTAAAATGAAATGGAGACTTTTATTTTATGCAGCATAAAAATGCTGAAAATTAAATATAATGTGGTGCAGGAGGTCAGGAGCCAGACGGCTTTTAAGAGGCTTATAAGAAAAACATGATTTCAGAACACCTTCAACTCGCCCAGTCTGAGACACAGCTGAGAATTACTTCTAGAGATTGAATTTGGCTCTGTGTCTGAGCGACAGAAATCTGACATTTGTCAGTCTCATTTCAGGATTTCAACAGCCAAATAGGTTTTTAGGAGCAGAGGACCTTGACATGATGGCTGGTAAAGTGCCAATCTGGCTGGTGGGCAACCAGACTTTAGAGGCTTTTTGACTGATGGCTGGTGTTAAACTCCCACTGAGCTTATAATATGTGTAAATGTACGGGGGACAGGGTGTAAAAGGGGACAGCAAACAAACACATTTTCTTAATCAATTAAATTGGTTTTATTTGTATTGAAAACACCATATTTTTACACATGGCAAATTAATAATGTCAAGAAGATAAGTTTCTAGACCCAAGACTTCCTTTTAAGCAGCCTGCACTGGTGCACATTTTTCCTTGAGTCTTTGTTTACTAAACCCTCTGTGCATAGACCCTGACCTTCACTGAATCTCTCTGGCTCTCCTGCACACCAAAAAAGCCATACAACCCTGCAGCAAAGCGTGACCAACTCATAGCTCAAGGCCTGTCCTGTCAGCCACCAAGAACTGATTCCCCCTTTTAATTCATCAGAAGGAGAAAGGTCATTTTTAGTCATTTAATTAGCTTATGTAGTAGTCTATGGTGGTGCATGGCCACATGCAATAGTCTCTTCCACGACAGTTTGATCTAATATTGGAGTTGGCAATCAATCACAGGTGATGTACACCCCTCATTAACATGCAGCACAGGCAGGCGTCCACATTTTACTCAGAAATGTGTTTGGAAAGCTCGATTTATTAAAAGCCCAAATAACGCAAAAACAGAACGAGGTTTTGTATTTGCCTAATCTACATTTGTGCAAATTAAGATTTTTAATTATTTCTCTTTGTCAGACACACATGAACAGAGGTAAAGAGCTGTACAGAGTTCAGGCAGTGCACGTTAGAAAGCATCCTTACCTTGTTGTGGCTCCTCTCAGCTCAGCGTGCGTGTTTAAACCCGACACAGCCTCTGATTATAACACGAGCGTGTTTTCTCTTTCTTCTTTCGGTCTTTCCACTCCGTCTTCAGCTAACTGGTTTTATTTCTCTGCTCCATCCAGTCTATCGCTCAATGAGCCGCCCCTTCCCCCGTTGTCAGTCAGTTTGCTCTCGCCCTCACGCTCTGTCTGTGCTGCCTTCAGGTGCTTCTCGTAATCTTCATCTTCCAAGATTCACAGATGAAAAAATAGATTCATGACTAATGATTAATGCTAGATGAAACATGAGGCGGAGAAAATATGCAGCACTAAAGTACAGTCAAACAACATTTATTTATATAGCCCTTTACGGCAACCAGCAGGTATCCCAAGTGCTTTGCATCAAGGAACAAGAATAAAACATAACATACAGTAGGTACAAAGGAAAATGTCACAGTGCTAATATGTATTAAAAGCCATTCGAAATAAATAGGTTTTTAAGGTTAGATTAAAAAATAGCTACGTCTGTAATTATGTCAGGGGTTAACCTGTTCCAAAGTGTCGGGGCAGCCACCGAAAAGTACCTCGACCTTCGGACGTCTAAAATAAGTCAAGGCGTGTTCTGCATTATTATTTTCATCTTGTTCCCCTCCTGTCAAGTTTGATGTTGGTGGACACTTTTACTTTTTAGTTATACTGTCTTCACTTGGTGGGTATTCTAAAACAATTGTGTGAACTGGGAGTAACAGGGTTGGATGTCAAAATGGGCCAAACAGCATTTTCTTTTCTCCAGTGGGCCTAACATGTTAACCCAGTCATAGCACCACTCATTGCTGACTTTTTGTTTCAATTGGTTTTAAGTTGTTTAGTAAATTATTTTTCTAGAGCCAAGATTTGAACAAAAAGCAGCATATTTCTGCTTTTTGTTCAAATCTTAGCTCTAGAAAAATAATTTACTAAACAACTTATATCAAAAATATACATTAATTTTTACAAAGAAAAATGCAAAACCTATATGGAAGACTATATCTGCCAGGAAAGGAAAAAATCGATGTAAAGAATGACAAATTTATACATATAGGCTAAGTGAAAATAATCAAGTCAAAAGTTTGACAATAAATTAATTTAGATTTTAAAGAAAGTCAAACTTATTGTTGTATTATCACTTAGCATCTCATAATTTTGATTTATCATTTGACTTGCCATGACTTTTGCCATCATTTTTAATCTGACTTTTCTTTTCCTGGCAGAAATGGGCTTCCATACGAACTATAACCTGACCAATTACATATGATAAAGAAAATGTTCCTCCTTACTTTTATTACATATTCTGTATAAAAATTAAATTCTATTTGAGAACTAGATCTTTCATGAGAACTGAGTGTTTGTACTCTGACTGCTCATGAAGGCAGCACAGTGTGCACACATGTCTCTTTGGTCCGCCCCCCTCAAATCCATCTATTGCTATTCATCCCCTCCCTCATGTCTGTGTCTCAGTGAGCGGTAAAGTCCATGTTTTGGCTGACGGTCAGAGATGCCTTGTGGAGGGCAGGCAGAATGTAACATTGACTACAAATCATCACGGACCACATCGTAGAAACACACAGGTCGCAGCTCCCTATACATTCCTACGTATCGGTCTTTTTCACTTTTCTTTTGTCCCTTTGCTCATCTGGTTGGCCTAGTTGTTGCAAGCTCAAAGAGACCTTGATGTGTTCAGACATTGGTGACAGTGGGAGAGGAGCAGAGTCATTACTGTTGCCCTGTGATCACGGCCTCAAATTGTGGCTCTGTTATTAAATGGATGATGAGAAAGCATTTCATATTAGCTCAGTGGGTCAGATAGAGCTGGGGATCAGTCTTATCTGTGATGAGAGAGTGGATAACAACAGTGAGACTCAGCCTTGTCGTAGTGACAGATCCTTCTGTGATATGTGCACTGTCACATAAAAAAGGTACAAGAGGGAGAGATTGTAATAACGTTCAGTATCAGGGGCTTTATCTAAAGTGCTTAAAATGCAATAAAAACACAAATGTACTCTGATGATAACAGCAGTTTTAATATTCAACTTTCTCACAATCAAAATGTTCACTTATTGAATGAGTCTCATATTAGTTACATTAAATCATGTTTGTCATTTTTTTTTTACACAAACAGTTATAGAAATTAAAGTTAAGCATGTAAATCCCTCCAAATGCATATCTATACAAAAGGGGTCTTTCTTTTACAAACTGTCTTGGTTGATTTGTTCTGGGTCTGTCAGTGTTCGCAATGCTCTGCTTGTTGAGTTGTGCTGTTGAGGTTTCAGTCCTGAAACGTGGTCCAGTCTAATCTCTGATGTAGAGGTCACATCAAATGTTAGAATCTGGTGTGTGGTCCTGTTGGAAGATCACAATTACTAAAAATGCCACCAATACATTGTGTCCAAGCTGGTTTATGTCATATACATACATGTCATATAAAATATTTAAACATAAAATGAAATCATTCTTGGATTTTCAACAATTTTGTTAATAGTCAGACTCACTGTTACATAATTTACAAAAATGACAATGTATGCTGTGAATTGCCAGAGACTAAGAATTAGTCTGTGAATCTGTGAATTGCTAAGACGGTCAGTACAAAGTTGTCAAATTAAAGTAAAAATGTATAGATATTTTTATATCTATACATTTTAAGACGGCAATAATGTGCAGAACGTTTACAGCTGTGTATGTCAAAATAAAATCTAGTTAATCCAGAGTGATAGACAGTTTTTTGAGACACTGAATGCGGCCCGTTTATATCCCTTGTTTTCCCCCTGACACATTCAGTCTGAGCTTTATGTCATTCTGGACTCACCGTGTATGTGGGGTTTTTGAAAGTCACAAAACTGTCGTCCCCAATGGGTTCAAACGTCTAGAAAAAGGAGAAATAAAATGCTTCAATAACTGAGAATATATACAAGCACACACACAAAGATTTCACTGCCCTCAATCTACTCTTGACAAAACTGTCCAGTCAGATATTGTATTTCAGACCTTTGGCTGCAAATTTCAAAACATTCAAAGGATGTAATTATCAATGTTTTCAGATATTGAGCAGTAAACGTTGTTGAACATTTTGACATGCGTCTCCATGGCTACCTGTGTGCTCGAACCCGCTGGTTGTGTAGAAGTGACGTCGACATCTTCTATGTCTGAGCCGCGTGCTGGGTTCTCAAAAGGCTCCTAAAATGGCCACAAGGTAGACAAATTCAAAATGGTTTAAAGCAATATTAAACTAGTTGAGGATCATCACACAACAAAATAAAACTCAGTAGTAACTTTAGTCAGTAAGAACTGAAGACCTGACATGTAGAAAATGATTAATGACTGAAACAATGTAATAACAGATATTTCTCTCGCTGCAATGTCTTCAGTGTGGTGTAATATTTGAGTTATTAGATATGTAAATCATTTGGCATTAAATCAAATTGGTGATGAATGTGAAACCGACCTTGTTGACAGTGGCAAGTTTGTCTGCACTTCTTGTGGGCTCGTCCACAACTTGAACTTCTTCCGTATACAAAGGATTCCTAATGTTCTCCTGAGAAAGGAAACACAGGATCACAAGACTGAGCTAATCCAAATATATCAAAATCTAAAACAAGTGAGGCGCTGCATTGGAGCACAATGTCATGTTTTTGCATTATGTCATTTGGTGAGTGATAAAAAAAACAAAAAAACAACAGATACAACAATTACAGCATGTTTGTATCAAAAATATCAAAATTAATTTGTACATTAGCAGGGAAAAGATCCATAAGGGAAAAATCTGGTCATGACAATATTGCCTTTTGGCATATCATTTAAAACAGTTGCCATGTAGTATGTCATATATATGCAGCCACTAAGCAAAAGAAGGTGAGAGCAGAATCAATGAACTGTACAGGCGAGCTGTAAGTCATTTCTGTTTATCTACCTCGCTTGTTCCATCAGGAGCAGAGGTGGCTGCTATCATGCTCGTGGCAGCAGCTGGTTCCCCAACTTCATAGGCTGGGTTCTCAAAACTCTTCCCGTCTGTTTCCACCACGGACACAGACATACAGGGAACCTGAAAACAGACGACAAAACAACGCAATAGCTAGAATAGCTCTTTGTTTATCTGACGAGTTGATGCCTAGCAGTCATATGAAACATTTGCTTTTATAATGAATAGGGATGCCTCCCAAAACCTGGGTCTGTATTGGAACCAGTTCTAAATGATTCTGGCTGATGGCAGCCCCCAATCACATCAAGCCCCTCCTCCCTATATCCACATTAGTACAGAGAGAGGATGTCAGAGGACAGGATGAATGAGTGATAGTGGTTGATTCATTCACATTAATTTTTAAAATTCACACATTGTTCAAACCTCAGGAAAATTTAGATATATTGATTTGTTTCCAGGAAGTTATTAAGTTTATATATCGACTTTGCTGTTGAAAATGTTGCTGCTGCTCTAAAATCACTACTTTGTTACATTTAAAATATAAATAAATCCTAATCCTGTTAAGACGTTTTTATTAAAATGTTTTTGGCAATAAAAAAGAACCAATAAGGAGTATCAATAAGAGTAGAAGTATTGATAAAGTGTTAATGACACCCCTCATGAATGGCTGTTTTGCTTTGCTACTTACGGCTTCAAAATCCCCCCTTGGGTCATTCTCCTCTGTTGTTGATGCATTTGGAGATGAACCATTTCTGAAAATCATCAAAAGACACAAATGATTCAGGTGTAACACGATGCTGTACACAACTTACTAACATACCCTCACAGTAAAACAGAAAACCTATTAGTAAGCCTACTACTCAATATTGAAAGCATATTATTAATAATAATACAATTTTAGCTTTCTTTAAAGTAAAACAATTTCAGAAGTTTTATATCTAGTCTTGTTTGGTAGTAGAAGATGAAAACTGTGGACATGTCATTAAGGTAAAATAAACATTTCAGATATAGAAAAAGAAAGAACCATCTCTTGTATCTTTTCTCTTTTGGCTCCATCTCACCTGAAGCTTGGCAGGTTGGGCATGGATGGCATACTGGGCATACTGGGCAGGTTGCTCCATACTCTCTCCAGCAGGTTAGACTTCTTCTTGGCAGCATAGACCAGAGCTCCCAGCAGAGCCACAATCACCACTGTCACCCCAATCGCTATTCCAACTAGGTGGAGGGACATGGACAGAGGAGGGGGGGAGCAAAAGGCAGCGTATTAATAACGAGATAAAGTTCAAAGTTTGAATGTTGTAATGTTATATTTTTGGCTTTAACATCAAATATACTTGAGGATGCGACCACGTTGTATATGTTTGTCTGGCAGTATTCTCCCGTCCAGTCTGGAGCACATCTGTGAAACAAAATACAAACTTTAGAATTGTAACATTTCAAAACACTGTGCTCATTTACAGTACTTAATCACTGTGCAGTGTATTTATCTGTGCATCCATTTTTATTCGTTTGTTTTATTTGTATTATACTGTGTATGAGTATATTTTTGATGGATTTTTTAATTCCTGGTTGTAAATATTTCTTACTTGCAAAGAGCCTTGTTGTCATCAAAGTAGCAGGTACCTCCATTTTGACACTGACATGGTGGGGGCATGGTGGGCGGTGGATCAAACCCTAAAATCATTTATGTTAACAACGATCATAACATTGAAAGGAACCACTACTGCCCCACATGGAAGAACAAATTATATCATTTCAACATCAAAGGGAATGTAATAGAATTTTAGGCAAACTACAGATTCATGACTTTATAAAACGTCCTCTTTATCTGTGTCTAGTGTAATTAAAACACTTTCCTAGCCAAGAGAAAGAAATATCCTCCCTCTCAAGCCAAACACACTAAATGGCATGTATTATTGTCATATTATTGGTATTTTGCTTCATGTTACCTCCTACTTGGCATTTCACAACTCTATTGAATCTCTGCCGTAATTTTATCAATATTGCTGCAATTGAGATTCATTTCTGCAACTTCAATACATGATGCCCCATGTTTTTAGGTCACATACTGAGGGAAATCAATAAGTCTTTCTCTTACCGGCATCACATTCAATGTTGCTGCCGGGGATGAAGCTGGTGCCCTGGGGGCAGGCGCAGGTGTAACCTCCCGGCCGGAGCAAACACAGGTGGCTGCAGGTTCCCTTACACGGATTCTTCACTGCAGAGACAAGGAAAGGTGCTTTGATTATTTCATTTTAACAAGGTAAAGTGCATGACTCACATATTTTATAATGGTAATCTGAAAAGGCTGGAGGCTGGGTTGTGTTTTTTGTTTGAGTATTTTTGAATTTGACATGATTGCTGCAAGCAGGACTTTGCTATCTCCCTTCTTTATTGATGGGGCCATTACTGTGATGACTTTTTCACTGAACTTTCTGTCAATCAAAATTTTTTCTTTCTTGCAGATTGCTGATAAAAAGCGCAATTCTTTCTGTGCATTAAATCCCTGGATGTGTCTAATGGAATACTAACTAACTAACTATATATATATATATATATATATATATATATATATATATATATATATATATATATATATATATATATATATATAACTAAATACTATATCAGTCAAAAATAAAATAGCAGTTAGTAAAATAAATAATTAATAATCTACTAATACAAAATAATCCACAGATAAAACAAGATGCAAAACAAAAAAATCTATTAGAGTGATATATACTGTAAACAAAAAAGAAAACCCCACATGCACATTGGACTCCATGCTTACAGTACAGTAAGTGTTACTGTGTTTGAATATGTGAGTGCAGCTTACTAGCTATGGAGTTGTATCTCTGCTGCTGGTACACAGAGATCTGGGTCAGCCACGGCCCGGCAGTCAGCAGCTTAGTCTTGGCTCCGCGGCCAAACTTGTCCTGCCGGAACACCTCTCCTTTCTCCTGAGTACCCCAATAAACGTGGTCCTCGAACACGCTCACACTGAAGGGGTTTCTCACATCTAGACAAGGTGCAACAAAACGTTTGAACAATTTCACTCAATACCAGTGATGTAGATAGATACTGAATGTATGGAATATGGATGGATGATGAGGGTTCTTGAGAATTACTGGAATTTCTGAAAAGTAACATATGAAAATGTTCTCCTTTAGAGATTTAAAAAAAAATTAATTTACAGTCTCACATTTAACATCTCATCTCAGTCTTCTTTCATGACTGTCCTTTGTAATCCTCACCTATGTAGACGGCAGTTCTACGGCCGTCTCCCGAAGGAAGAACAGACTCTATGCGGCTTTCCTTGGAGTCAGACCAGTAGATTCTGTCATCGTTGGTGAAGTCGATTGACAGACCAGTGGGCCAACCCAGGCCATCGGCCACCAGGACTTTCCTCTCCTGACCGTCCAGCCAAGAGCACTCGATCTTGGCTGCGTCCCCACGGTCTGCCCAGTACAACATCCTGCCGAAACGTAGCAGAGATTAGAGTTCTGGGCTCTGAGATATGGTGCGTTAAAGTGCCTTCCTTTTAGGTTTTCCATGACAGATAAATACAACATAACAGCAAGATTCTCTAGAAAGATTCCACACATTTTTCAATGTTCAATCCTTCTACTAATCATTTTCCAACTAATTAAACCAGGTAAAAAAATGGATAAATTGAGCAACATAAAGTGACACAAATCAATATTATCTGCTTGACATTGAATAAACATTTTCCCTAATTTACTGTCTATCTGTAAAATAGTTCCTTAAAGTCAGGTGTGGTAGCTCTCTCTGTCTCACCCCA
Organism: Perca fluviatilis; assembly: GCF_010015445.1. NCBI lineage: Eukaryota > Metazoa > Chordata > Actinopteri > Perciformes > Percidae > Perca > Perca fluviatilis. The sequence goes on along the minus strand of NC_053132.1, from coordinate 15,917,008 downwards.
GTCGTGGGTTGACGGCCACAGCAGATGGGTGGCCCAGCTCAGTTTTGACTAGTTGCTTCCTGTAGCGTCCGTCCAACATAGTCACCTCTAACCTCTTCACACTGGAGTCTGCCCAGTAAAGGTTCCTACAGGCCGAAGAATTACGAAACTATTCACAAAATATGCTTTGACACATGCAAACCTTCTAGCGAGAAGCTGTATATTTCTTTCTGACAAGATTCTTTATCAATCAAATCAAGACAGTTAAAGGGACCAGAGTACTGCAGGAATGTGAATCAGGTTAGTTCAGAAAAGTTAAACGCACCTGCCCACCCAGTCCACGGCGATGCCATCTGGTCTGGTGATGTATTTGATGCCGAGGTCAACAGCAGCACCGATGTTGTTACTGCCATCATCCACTGAAGGTATGTATGCTCTCTTTATGGCACCTGGTACAGAGTCCTTACCAGCTACAGTGAAATACACCATACCTGACAAAACACAAGACATCATCAAATAAGTACCTCTGATTGATGATGTGTCATCATTACTGCATTTCATGTAGTATCTAGAATTGATCTGCGTGTGACCTACTGAATCCAGTGTTGTTGTGGTCCCAGTCATAGTCCAGAGCCATAATGTGCTCCTCTTCCTGAAGGAAGTCGTGGTAGGCCTCCGTCTGCAGGTTGAACCTGCGGATACGAATGTTCTCTGGTAGAAGCAGCAGGGGAGTCGCTCCTGAGCGAGACAGAAATTTACACTTAACACTGTTTTGGGCATTCTTAAAAATATTCAGAGATAGCAGATACAACTTATATCTGCCTTATGACTCTTTATTATATCCAAGTGAAGTTTTTGTATGTTGCTCTAGTCTAAACCCAGGCTCATAAAAAGTTTGTTCTCACCCTTAGCTTCGCACATGTTACCGTTGCCCACTTTCCGGTAGCCAGGAGCACACTCACAGTCGTAGCCACCCTTGGTGTTTTTACAGACCTGAGGACAGGTGCCGTACACCTCACACTCGTTGATGTCTGTAAGAGGTTGCGAGAAAGAATTCAGTTTTTTTTTACGGTTTTACCAAAAGATCTTTACCTGAAATGATGATATTATCATAATTATAATTTATTGAATATTAATCTTTTTAGTGGAATTTTTATGTTCAACCATGTGCAGTCATGTTTGTGCAAGTTAAATAAAAGGAGGAGCAGGCCCCCAAAGAGTGTGTCTGTGTACCCAGGCAGGTGTAGGTGCTGTCTGGGTCCACTCTGTATCCGGGCCTGCAGGAGCAGATGAAGCCGGTGCCGTTCAGGTTGGTGCACTCGTGCTGGCACAGCTTCTCTTCACAGTTGCGATTGTGGCCAAAATCTGGAGCCAGACAACACAAAGCACAGCTTAGACACATATGAAACAGATTTGTTTCTAATGTTAAGAGCTGCTTACTTCTGATGAAATCCAACAATGGCTTTGTTTACATGGGCAGAATAATTCAACTGTTGACTATAAACCAGGTCACAATGATTCTCTGCACCTTTATGACTGAACATTCATGTATCCATAAATAAAATCGGCCAACAGGATATTTCTGTCCACCTGTAGTGTTAAGGCCAAACTGAAATTATAAATTATTATATATATTACAAATAGTAGAATTTAAAATCTAATTGCAATGTATTTTTTTAGATAAATAATAGGATTTTTTTCTGATAATTACAAGATTCGTATCTCATACTGTAATTATGAGACACAAAGTTGTAATTGGGTTGCCGCCCTGAAGAAGCGGAAAATGGATGGATAAGTCAACATTACACAATATAAAAGTCACTATATATAAATTTATTTTTACTTGGAGAATGCAATGTGCTTCCTTACAAGACCACATTGTTCACATTATCATAATAATGACATTTTTCTTATTATACAATCCCTTTTTTTGGTTAATGCCATACGATGCTGTAGTCTTGACTTATGATCTGCTATTATCTGTATAAATAATGTAGCTATAATTATGTTTTCTGCTTTAACATGTTTAATAGCAACATTTAATAATCAACATTAAAAAAGAATATCTCCCGTGAGTGAATGAGTGTTTTGTCATGCTACTTACTGCAGCCTAATTCATCGGTGCGGTCCCCACAGTTGTCATTGTGGTCACACACGTATGGCAGGGCCACACAGTGTCCGTTGGTGCATTTAAACTCTTCAAGTGTGCAGGGCGGCAGAGTGGGCTCGCGGCCTGAGAAGGACACAGTTAGAATGAGTCATCAACACAAGAACACAGGGAAGGTTGAGTGGGTATACAACCCATCTGTGGAAACATGTCCACCTCCACTAGTCTAAATTCAGAGCTTTCTCTAGTTTCGCTCCTCACTCCCCAACTGTCTAAATACCAACAAAAATGAAAAGAATTTGTGGAAATTAGTGCCCACACTTGGAGATTTAAAAACACCCAAGCATGCACATATACAGGCAAGCTCCCACACAAGCAAGTACTCAAATGCAGACATATAGTCTAACATGGCAACATACTTTATTCACTAACAGGGATGGAAATTAGTGAACTGGTGAATTTGCCAAACCTACCAGCCACAGTGGCGGGTAAATAAAAGCAGCATACTGCTTCACTCGGACACTTTTAGAGGAGACACACCTTCATTGGTTAGCTTACGACGAGACAAGCCGGACAATTTCTGTTCATTATGTTGTCAACGCGCGTCAAATGTCAGACAGGACTTCCTTAGTAAAGTTGCAGACTGCGAGGTTGCGGAGCTCCACAAGCAGGCTGCCAGTGCAGGTGGCCATGCCACGGGGCAATGCAAGACAGCCATCCCAGCTCCTCCTGTCTGAACCCAGCGTAAGCCATAGCTGAATCTCCAATGTTTCTAATAATCTAGACACGTGCTGCTCGTTTACCGGTCAACCTTAGGTAGATGCTAGAATGTAGTCACCGAACGAGTCTCAACCAAGTGCGAGAATGAGCAAGGTGGATGGGGCCAGGCCAGATCCAGAATTTCTCAATGAGGGAGAAAGGGTAGATGTGCTTCCAGCCCATGTCAGACTTTTATTTTACTTTTTATGTGGGTAAACCATATTAAAAAAAAAAAATACTTATAACGGACATTCAAAATGTGTCTGGAGTTGGACTTTATGTTGTAATGCCACTGCCCAATGTAATGATAGTTTCTCTTCTTTTTGGTGTAGCACCTGTTCAAGTACGATCTGATAAAGTAAAAGATGATGATGAAGATGGTAAAAGATGAACCAGTGAAAGATCAGAATGGAACTGGGACTGGGGATGAGGATGGGTGGAGGAATGTTTTTTGTTTAATCTGCCCAACTCATTAGGCTAAATATAACTTCATGGTTCGTGTGTGGGTGTGAGTGTGCGGTGTGTGCATGAGAGAGAAAGAGAGAATGTTAGTATTTTCCTTAAGACTTTACCTTATGAAATAAACATGCTTGAGATATACTTGTAGATCTTGTATTATTTTTTCACATGCAGTTACACTTGCCAGTTACAAAACTAAAAAAGTGGCTGGTGAACAAAACAGTTAATCACTTAAGGTTTCTCCACAGTGTCCTCTCGGTTTACCTTCACTGTCTCCACCCTAAAAACAAATGGCTTATGATGAGCTAGCCAATGTCCATCTCCTCTCTGAACCTATTTAATCTCCTCTCAAAATAATTTGCTCTGATTGACATTTAACCTGACTGCGTAACAATTCCATTAAACAGACTATTTCCTTATCCCTATATTCTATGTTTCAGGCTTTGTGTCCTGTGCAGACACACTGATGTCATTTTGGGATTTCCCATTTCACTGGCCTTTGAGAGGAAGGTTTATGAGGCATTAGTAATGTTACGATTACGACTAATCCTTGGGGATACCAAAAACTGATGATTGGTGGTGCATTTGCTGAACCTGAACGTATTACATATCTGGTAATGGTTATGTTTAAAAAAGGAGAAAAAAGCATTTGTTTAAAAAAAAGCAATGTTTGCATTACCGCTTGTTTCCGTGTGCTTACATCTTTATGCCTCGCTCAAATGTCTCTGATTTGTGTTTAAACAAGTTTTAACAATTTTTTTTTATAATATCATAATATTTTGCATCTAAATAATTAGTTTGTTGTCCAGCTCTTGCCTCTAAATAACAGCTACAGGTTCAGCAATTTCTCTTAGTATAAATCAAGTTTTATCTTATCAAGTTTTCTTATATGTTTAGCTTGATACCTTTGTGTAGCGGTGTTTCAGTATCTGTCTTTTTGTTAATTGAGAGCTAGTCTCGCATTGCCAGCTCTATCTCCACAGCACTGTGGAGTAAGGTCTGGCTACACCACAAAAAATAAAAAAATAAATCGCTCTGGGTTGTTTGCGTTTCTTTGAACCAATCACAATCGTCTTGGGCAGCACTAAGCTCTCGACGCAACGACGGTGGCTCTGCAAAATGGTCTTGGGAAGAAACTTATTTTGGTGAAACATTTGCACCCTGCAAAAGAGAACACCAGTGCTTCAAAATGCTTTCATTAAATTTGAGTTCCACACTTCCGGAGAATTTAAGAAACCCATTTGGTGAGAGAGGATGTTACACACAGTACCTGTTATACAAAAAGTAGCACTGGCAATGGGTAAAGGCTTTTTACAGTCGCCGTTCCTGACCTGTCGCGCGACAATGTGACGTCAAAATAACGTAGATCTCGCTGCCGCGACAGAGATCATGCACCACTATTTTTTTTCCGCAGCGCACGACAAAGTGGAAACAGGAAGCATGGACAAGTTCTCTCTTGTAAACTTACTGGGTTAAGATGAGTTCTTTTATGGTGAATGAAAGGCTTGATCCGACGAAGTAGGTCATTGAATTGTTGTGAATACATTCTGAAGAATTCAAAGTTCTTCTCTTCGTCTATCATCCTCATTTGTTCCATGAGGATATTGAACTCACCATATTTATGTCTGGCGTTATTCAAAGGACGAACATTCCACCTTCTTTTTCTTTGTTTCTTTGCAAGCAGGCTCAAAAGCAGCTGTTCTTCCTCATCCATTGACTCCAATATCATCTTGATGATTGATGTCAATGCTGCTGCCAATTTCTTTATTTGTTGTTTTGCTGTATATATTGTTTCTACCTCAAAGCTGTCAACACTTTTTTTGACAAATGTACAAACACAGTGTGCCTTGATTGTATCTCTATTATACAATAAAGAATATATAAAAAAAAAATAAAATGCTGCTGCCAGTTCTGCCTTTTTTCTTCTTCTTCTAGTCCGTAAAAATAGCAAAGTCGGTAGCCTTTCCTCAGTTGCGACACCTCTGTTCAGGAGAAGACTGCAACTAGTGTCGCAACCAAAACGAGCGAGTATAAATAGTTACGGCGCTCCCATGACGTCACACTGTCACGCGACAGGTCAGGAGTGGCGAGTATACTGCACGTTTTAGGAGCAATGTTTATATTCACAATAGCCCTGATGAACTAAACAGATTGCGGCAAATGTGTGTGAGTCATACAGAGTTCTTCCTTCTCGTCACTGCCGTCTCCACAGTCGTCCTTCTGGTTGCACAGCAGGCCGGAGTAGATACAGTAGCCGTTTGCACAGCGGAACCTGGAAGGCATCTCACAGGTGACGTTCACTGGACACACACACACACACACACACACACACACACACCTGAGTTTAGAACAACCACTGGGAGTATAAATTATTAAAAACACACTGCTACTTTAAAAGGAACACGCCGACTTATTGGGAATTTAGCTTATTCACCATAACCCCCAGAGTAAGACAAGTCGATACATACCCTTCTCATCTCCGTGCGTGCTGTAACGCTGTCTGACGGCTCCAGCATTAGCTTAGCACAGATCCTGCAGGTAACTGGTTCCAACTAGCCTACTGCTCCGAATTGTGACAAAGTGACAAAATAACGTAACATGTTCCTATTTCCATGTTTGATTTGTAGAGCCACAGCGTGTACAAAAACAACGTAACATGAGGACACATCAGTCTTCTAACCGTAAAACAAACCGGAACTATATTCTCAGACAGGCTTGCTTGCGAGCATATCACTCCGCCCAAGCACTATATTCTTCCGCCTGTGAATATAGTTCCCGGTTTTGTTTACGGTTAGAAAATGCTTGTGTCTCATGTTACGTTGTTTTTGTACACATGATGACTCTACAAATCACAACATGTAAATAGGAACATGTTGGTGTTGCTTGTCACTTATTCGGAGCAGTAGGATTGCTGGAACCATTCACCTGCATGTTCTGCTGGCCTGATGCCGCTGGAGCCGTCAGACAGCTTTACAGCACGCACAGAGATGAGAAGGGTATGTATCGACTTGTCTTACTCTGGGGGTTACGGTGAATAAGCTAAATTCCCAATAAGTCGGCGTGTTCCTTTAAATCATGTAAGCGTATTCAAGTGTCTTCTCTGTACACATTTGTTGACTTAAGTATTAGGTAGATTCAACCGGGGGAAGCAGCTACAGAGCTCCAGATTCTTTGATCACTTTATAGTATTTTAGGAAGATGGGAAAGAAAATCTGCTTGCATTTATCTGTCTATGCATAGAACAAATTACTAACATGAAAATGCTCAAAATATATTATCAATCCTTATATTAGTTCATTAATTAAGATTAGGGTTAGCATTGTGTGTCAGGGATAAATGATTATGTCCATCACACAGGGAGAAATTCTTTTCACAGGACTTTGTCATACACTATAAACCAAATGGTTCTCACAGCATAAACCGAGCTGTTCGTCAGAGCGATCCCCACAGTCATCAACGCCATCACACACCCAGCCCTGGTTCACACACAGACGGTTCGCACACTGGAACTGGTTCTGAGGGCACCAACGTCCTCCTGGGTAACGAGTAGCTGTTGGAGTAGAAAAAATGGTTATTAACAGATCATCTAATATCTACAGACAGACAACATCAGTGTTTATCTCTTTCCATGATTTTTCAGCCTTCACTCTCCACTCACCTTCAGATACAAACAGTCACAGCCAATAGTTGCCCGGTAAAAACTGAGTAAGTTGCACTGGAGTAGTTAGAGAGAGTTGATCTTATTTTAGTGTGGCCACCTTTCTTCTTGATTATGGTAACGTTTTACTCACTAAGATCTGAGATCTGGGGTATGACACTCAAAGGGTGCACAGAGCAACTAAACCAACAGACCTTTTACGCCTTTAGAATGGGAAGAAAAGAAATGGGAAAGACATGCAGAAAAGGTCCGTTGCCAGACTTGAATTGGGAACATTGCCAAGCTTAAACCCTAGACCACCAGGGCATCCCAAGTCCACAGTTTAAACATACCATATTTAAATCAAATACCTGGATGTGAAAACAAAAGCAACTGGTATAGATTTAACCCAAACTGTCAATTGAAACAGTCCTTCAGATCTTGTAAAGCTACTCTGTTGTTCAATTATTGTACTGTACAGTAGTATACTGTAGTTGTGTGTGTATGCAGTTTTACAATGTTACTTTGAAAAAACTAAATTTGAATAACTGGGTTAAACTGTTGCTGTGCTTCTAGTCTGCATTTTAACTGCTTGTGCTGTGTGTCCTACTGTAGCACATTTTAGACATTTTCATATTTACACTTGAATAATTTAAGACTAAGGGCATGTAGATCACACACACACACACACACACACACACATACAGTACAGGCCAAAAGTTTGGACACACCTTCTCATTCAATGTGTTTCTTTATTTTCATGACTATTTACATTGTAGATTCTCACTGAAGGCATCACAACTATGAATGAACACATATGGAATTATGTACTTACAAAAAAGTGTGAAATAACTGAAAACATGTCTTATATTTTAGATTCTTCAAAGTAGCCACCCTTTGCTTTTTTTGATAACTCTGCAAACCCTTGGTGTTCTCTCAATGAGCTTCATGAGGTAGTCACCTGAAATGGTTTTCACTTCACAGGTGTGCTTTGTCAGGGTTAATTAGTGGAATTTGTTCCCTTATTAATAAAAAAGCAAAGGGTGGCTACTTTAAAGAATCTAAAATATAAGGACATGTTTCTCAGTTATTCCACACTTTTTTGTTAAGTACATAATTCCATATGTGTTCATTCATACAATATATATATATATATATATATATATATATATATATATATATATATATATATATATATATATATATATATATATATAAGTGCAGTAAACTCTGTAGGGACCAGGCACTTACGACAGCTGGTCTCATCTGACAGGTCCTGACAATCAGGCCGGCCATCACACTGCAGAGCAGCAGGGATACAGTGACCAGAGTCACACTGGAAAGAACCTGGACGGCACGTATGCAACTCTGGAAGAGAGCCAGGATGGTAACAAGTTTATGACAGAGAATATATCAAGGAAGTGATTTTGTGTGCAGCGCCTGCTCACCACAGTCCCGTTCATCTGAGTTGTCCCCGCAGTCGTTGTCCTGGTCACACACCCAGTTTCCAGGGATGCACTGTGCGTCGTCACATCGAAACTCACTTTCAGAGCAAGGCCTTGGCTCTGTAGACCACAATCACCATAAGAAAGAGACACAATATATTCAGTATGCAATCAGAATGAGGTCTTACTGTTCAAGCATACCCTACACAGGCAGGTAAGTAAGTATGAGTAAAACTGAAAGGTTAGGTCAGCATTAAGAAAATTATATTAGTAAATGCTTTTTTGTAGATTGAATCATAATCGAAAATACAGGGCTAAACAGAAGAAAAATTTAATTTTGTAACCCTGGTGGTCACACGACTCCTGCTGGTCTGTGATAGATTAAGCAAAAAAATATGGAGTATGACACTCACGGCAGTTCCTTTCATCTGAGCTGTCACCACAGTCGTTGGTGCCATCACACAGCCAGCGGATAGGGACACAGCGGTGGTTATCACATCGGAAATCTCCCAGAGGATCACAGGTCACCTCCTCTGTTGGAAGACAAAGTCAGAAATGGACATGCGGTCAATTTGAAAAACAAGAGTTCAGTGACCCCATGTTTAAAACCCCAGATATGTTCATACAACACAATTACGTACACACAACTGACTGACAAAATGGTATGTTTAGATCCTACATCACTAACATTTTGTGCTTGTCTTCATTATACTATTTTCTCTTTAACTTGTTTTGGTGTGGGCCACCATCAGATGACATTTTTCCTGCCTATTCAAAATATGTCAATAATCCTGTGTTAATGGCATACAACTGTGGGAAAAATCTGTTATTTTCGGTTTTCTGTTTCCAACAGTACAGCGCAGAGCTCTAGCAGAAAAACAAGATCTCTGTTCATCGTCATGAAACTCCTGAAGGATTTTTAAATCATGTACAGTAAGACACAGTATTTTATTGCTAAATTTGTTTTTCCTCAACCAGTGCAGTCACGTAATACATCTGCTGACACACAAGCACTGACCGCAGCCTTGCTCGTCGCTGTTGTCGATGCAGTCATTGGTGCCGTCACAGCGCGCCCACTGAGGAATACAGCGGTAGTTTGTCTTGCAGGAGAACTCAGTGTCCTCATCACACTTGTAGTCTGGACCCACTGGACAGAGATACATGAGACATAGGAAACAAGTGAGAAACAGACAGTGAGTAAGAGCAGAAGGAAGATGATGAGAGGGTAAAAGATCAATAGTTTGTGCCTCTTAAATTCAGAAAAACACAATACAACATCATTAATTCACTCAGATTCCTCTTGGGACATGGAAGATTCTACATCGATTATATATATATATATATATACACACATCACTGAAAAACATAAATCTATGCTTGATTAAACTGTCAGCTCTGTTTTGCCACATTACACTGCTGTCATCAATTACAACAGTGTCTTACTGTGCTTCACACAGAAGAAAATCAGGAATGGCACAGCTTTAATTCCTGCCACAGCCACTAAACAAGACATCATACCTCTCTCTCCTGACTCAGCAATATGGATAAGATCATCAGTTTGTGTGGTGTATGGTATCATTTTCTTGTTCGATTTACCAAAACCGCCATCTCATAATGTGCTACTTACTGCAGGTTTCATACGGCTCATCAGATGCATCCCCACAGTCGTCCTGGGCGTCACAAACGTAGCTTGACGGCAGACAGCGCCCGTTGGCACACTGGAACTGTCCCGGTCGGCAGGTCCTCTGGGAACAAGTCTCTGTGTCCTCGTCGCTTCCATCAGAACAGTCATTCACGCCGTCGCAGTGCCAGGACACAGGGATGCACTTCTTGTTTTTACACTGGAACTGGTTTTCCTGGCATCGGTGGTCACCTACAGGGACAGACTACAGCTTGACCAGTGTTTGAAAACTGAACCATTTGCCTGAACTCATTCTTAAGTGTGACGGCTTCGCCTGAGTCAAAGTCTCGTCAAGGCCTGAATTTCTACCAGTAAATGTAGTATTCTTCAGTACTTCATAAGCAAAACCCAAGCTGAAGTTTTTCAATTCTGCAAATGTGAACAACATCCCTATCTGATTTTCTACACTGTTGCAGTTAATTACTGTAACTGTGTTAATTTTCATACTGCAGAGGGCCGCTTCCTCGTCTGAACTGTCGGGGCAGTCCGAGTGGCCGTCACAGATGACGCCAGGGTAGGTACAGCTGCCATCTTGACACTGGAACTGGCCAATGGGGCAATATCGTGGTGGGCAGGTCTGAGGTTCATCTGAGCCATCTCCGCAATCTGACTGGCCGTCACACTTCCACCATATAGGAACACACCTAAGGACAATAGAGAGCATGAACAGGTTAGCTTAATCTATCCTCTAGTTCTGCATTTGATACTTTTTACCTTGTTTGCTTTTTCAATGGTTTGTTCATATGATTCAGTTTTCTAGTTCTTTAGCTCTTATTTTCTAATACTGTATATCTTAATGACAGACATTGAATGTCCATCTCGTAGAAATAAGTCCAGGACTTTGTCATTCTACCCGACATGGGGTCTGATATGTTGTCAATAAACCAAAAAGATATTAATAACCTTGTGTCAGTAATACTTTCCACATCAAAAAAATTGTATCTGGATAATGCATATAACTTTACACAACTAAACACGCGTTTCCTGTTATCTTACAAATGTACTACTAACCCTGAAATGTAAATCTTTATAACCTACAAGGTTCACATCCTGTTTCCCTACAGCGTTAATTCAAAACAAAAAAAAACAGTAAAGGTTTACTAATTTAAGAGGAGTACCGCAGACTTTGCTTAAAAAGATCCAAAGTAAAGAGTATTGTGTTTTTCGCGATTATAAAATAATCACAATAAATCTAACAGTTGAAAGCAATCAGGAAATTCTCAATTATGTCTTTCTTAAGCCTTATTTGTTGCACAACAATCTGCAACAAACACCAATAGAAATTAGCAGCCTGTGATCAGTATAGCCTGCTTTTCAATATTGGAAATGTTTGTCTGAAATGCAATGACAGTATAATCTTATAATTAATGTGAATTTATTTATGTATTTTTATTTTTTATTTTATTTTTTACAAAGAAATTAATCCATTGATTCACAGGGTTTTATGGAAAATCCCCCAATACATAAAGCTCTGAAAATAATCCCATTAATTTTCGTAATTTGTTTTTACTTTGGATAGAGTTTAGTGTGAAAGAACATTGAGACTGGCTTGATGAATGGAGTTGTGAGGACAGTGGAATGGGAACACAAGTGATTTTATATCGGACTGACTTCTCATTGTCTCCACAGCGGAACTGGGTGCTTGAGCAGTCAGCGACACACTGGATCTTGAAGCCCACAGAGAGGCCAATGAAGTGATCTGGACACTGGCAGGAAGCTTGCTGCCCACCAGGGCCAATCAGACACAAGTGACTGCAGGTCAGGTGATGGGAGGAGCAGGGGTTTTCACCTGGAAAATAAATCAATTAAAAACAACATATTGATCTATTCTGAGCTGCAGTCCATTGAGACAATAAGAATATAAGCATCCACAGTTCAAATGTACATACTGCGAGGCTGCCTGTAGGGGTGGTAGACGTGAATGTCATATGGCCGATGCGTGTTGTTGCCCATGATTGTGCGCTGTTCGCCAGTGTACTTGTGAGCCTTCTCCACTGTGTGTGTGTTCCAGTCTGTCCAGTAAACCCAGTCTTCAAACAGGGAAACAGCGAAGACATGGGGAAGTGTACCAGCAATGGCCCGGTGTCGGTTCTGGCCGTCCATGTCTGCAAAGCTTAAGGTTGATACAGTGGAGGGTTAATACACGTTGTAAGTCCTACTGGTACTATTATACAGAAATAACTACAGAATTCAGAGCCCCATTAAAGGATACTTGATGGCAACTCAATATGGACTCACTCCAGAAAGTTAAGGTGGGAATCAGCAAAAAAGATCTTGTTGGTGGTGTAGTCTATAGTCAGAGCATTGGGCCACTCCAGCTTGGTTGTGATAATGGCACTGATATTGCTTCCATCCATGCCAACTCTGCCTATATATGCTGTGTCACCCCAGTCAGTCCAGTACAGCCATCTAGGAGAAAGAAAAAAAAAAAAAAAAAAGAGGACAGGACGGAAGATAAAAGGAAGGATGGGAAATATCAAAACAAAGAATTCAAGAGTAAATTGTAGTGGATACTTACTATTATAAATCTTCAGCAAATAGCAAACAGCTAGTAATACCTAATACTGTATTTCTGGACACATTTTATTACCTTTCCTATTCCTGAGCCTAACTGGATATCAGTGTAGACAGCACAATGTAAAAACCTATTTCCAAAATTAAACATCAAGTGTAAACTGTGTGTGTGTGTGTGTATGTGTGTGTGTGTGAGATTGTCAGTACCCATATTTGGGGTTAACAGCCACAGCACGAGGTCGGCTGATAAGATAAGTGGTATTTCCATCTGTGAACTCTCCTGACCGCAGCCTCCTCTGGTAGCGCCCATCCAACTCCATCACATGAACTGAACCGTAATAACCGTCCACCCAGTACAATTTCCTGCAACAGACACAAACAGTTTTTTTTACTGACACTGCTGTAGCCCTGTTTTGGTCAGCCAGACTGAGTCAAATATTTTTTTTTCACGTAAACATATCTAGGTATTGGACTGCTCATTGTTTAATAAACTATTCAATAATTAATTCTTTATTAACAAAGCTTTAATAATGAAGTTCCTCCCACTTCACACACCTGCCCACCCAGTCCAGTGCCAGACCTTCAGCTCCTATGACGTCATCATCCACCAGCGTCTCCCTGTCAGTCCCGTCAAAACGCATCCTTTCAATCTTTCCTGCCCCTGCATCCAGCCAATAAAGCCTCTTCTCATAGTTGTCAAAATCTAACGCCATCACATTGGACAGCCCCTGCAAGACTATACTCAGATGTGACCCGTCAGTGGTCAAATTGCGGATGTAGTAGCGGTTACTGTACAACAGGTATGGGGAAATGCCACTGTTCTGACGACAAGTGCGTCCATCAGGTTCACGGATGTACCCCGGGGCACATTTGCAGTGGTACGAGCCAACCGTGTTTTCGCAGATCTGGCTGCAGACAGCGGGTGTGCTTAAACACTCGTTGAGGTCCTCGCAGGCTTTGCCATCTGGCATGAGTCGGTAGCCGGGGTGGCAGGAGCAGTAGTAACCGGTAAGAGTGTCGGTGCAGAGCTGGGCACACTGGTGGACTGAAGGGCTATGGCACTCATTGACTCCTAAACAGAACAAGTGGAGAAAAGACAGGAAAACAAGGTGACACAGACATACAAGTTCTCAATTAGATTTTAAATGAGTGCAAAAGATTCTCACAGATTACAATAAACCTATATAAATAAAATTTAAAAAAAGTCAATGAGCGGATTCACAGAATATTGTAGAAATGTTTTAAATTTTTTTTTTTTTTTTTTTTTTTATTTTTTTTTTTTTTTTTTTTTCTTTTTTTTTTGTTTTGAACTGTTGTGAAACAAATCCAAACATTTGAAGATTAAATCTTTAATCAATCATTTAGAATAAAAAAAATGTGTTGCTGCTCCTAATTACATGTGTATATTCATAAAACTTGTGAGAACTTTGATATTTCTGATTAAACTTCAACAGAAATTCAAGCACCCATTTTAACATTTATTTTTGGATTTTTTAAAACATGGGAGGTAATATTTTGGTTCACAAAATGTATCCAACTGGACATAAATTTAAGGATATTGAATACCCTTAGGAAGAATCCCCATTGTATTTCTCCACTGAATTAAAACAATACATCTGTATTTAAGTGATGGCTTGCGAAACCAAATATCCCGGTTGTGTAAGAAAGATGCTTATTTTCCTCTACACTCAAATCAATTCACATCAGTATTGTCACATAATGTCTTATTTTCGTATCTCTTACCACAGCCTTTTTCATCGCTGTTGTCCTGGCAGTCCTTCTGTCCGTTGCACACCTTATGGATGTCGATACAATCGCCTGACTTGCACATGTACTGCTGGGGAGCACAGGTGGGCTGGGGCGTGACGCACAAGCTGTCTCCCTCATCTGAGCCATCCATACAGTCACTCTCCCCGTCGCAGGTGAAGGAGGCAGGGATGCAGGCTCCGTTACTGCAGGTAAACTGGTTGCTGCTGCATGTGTCATATGTACAGCGCAACTCATCACTGCCGTCACCGCAGTCGTTCACACGGTCACAGCTGGGGAAGAAGACAAATTCATTAGACTCTATTCAAGTGAACAAATGTCTATTATATAATAAATGTTTTATTCACTCACACACACTTCTTACTTACTGGTAAGGGAGGAGGATGCAAAGCCCATTGGAACAGGCAAACTCGTTCATATGGCAGGTGCGGTTGGGGCAGTTCTGGAGCTCATCAGCCGCGTTGGCGCAGTCTTTCTCCCCATCACACACAAAGCTTAACGGCACACAGCGCGGGTAGCCAGGGTACCAGGTTGGACAGGTGAACTGGTTGGAACTGCAGGTACGTTGGCCTGAAGGAGACAGAGAGAGTATAAGAATGGTCAGCCAGGGATGGATGAACTATATGATACCATAAACTTGTGCAAGATCACACATGCAGCTGTTAAGTGTACGTTAATTCAGGTGAGACATGGAAAAGAGCTGAGAATAAAACAAATTAGCTAAAATATAGTGTATTTTTCTAGCCTCTAACACATCACATACAATAAATAGATTACCAGTATTACCCTCGTCGCACAGTGAAATAAATAAATGTCTAAGTGCTATCTCACCACACTGTAGTTCAGGAGCTTCATCACTGTTGTCCCAGCAGTCATTGTTGCCATCGCAGACCATTGACTGGGGGATGCAGTTTCCATTGGTACAAGTAAACTGACTGGGACTGCATGTTTTGATTTGATCCTCTGCACAAGAACAAAGAGAAATCATTTTCAAGACGCATTAAGAGATCTACTCTAAACACACACCACTAATCAACAACAAAGAGCTGAAAAATGTGATTGAAAGGCAAAAAGATTACCACATGGTGACACTTACTTGCTGTATAAATAACAGGTCATTGATAACTATCCTTTAAAAACAATGTGGCATCTATTCTAAAAAATCCACTGCTGGATTTAAAGTACAACACACAACTAAACAAATGTAGCTAAAGGTTATTATCTGGAAATCAGTATTTCAATAGTAAAATTAATATAACTTTTGCCTAATTTGGCTGCGATTTAAAAATAAGAATTGTGAGTTACTGTGTATATAAAAGGTGTCATCCAAATGCATTGGCTCCACATACCAACTAAAAACCATACTAGAAACACAAAAGTTAGGGCGTGTAACTACAGTCAAAAGGTTGATCTCCTTCTTTCAGCAATCGAGTCGTGTCAAGATATCAAGTCACTGAACATGCTCTCTGAATGTAAGTTGAACCTGTCTAAAAAGCCAAAATGTCAAATGTAAATGCAAAGAACTCACTACAGGAAAGAGGTTCATCTGTTCCATCAGTGCAGTCTTGGATTGAGTCACACACCCAAGAGTCAGGGATACACTTTCCTCCATCGCAGCGGAACTGATCTGGAGAGCATGTACGACCCGCTGTAGCACAGGAACAGAAATTCTGACATATATCCTTGTAGAATTCTTACGGAATCTACTCAGCAGGTAAAACACAAACTCTGTGGGTGATAGTTCTTATCACGTCTCTTTCTCTAACACACATTAAGGCTGAGTGTTCAACTTACCGCAGAAGAGAGGATTCTCATCACTGTTGTCTCCACAGTTGTTGTAGCCATCACACAGGTTTTCAGGGTAGATGCAGATGTTGTTGCGATCACACTTGACCTGGCCCGCGGGACACGTCCGGTCAGCTGCAGAGGGTCGAGAGGGGGGCAAAGATCAAAACATCAACCACAGGATCAAAACCACACGACACATATCATTACTTGCTCAGCAGCACAGAATAACAACTGGAAGGTGGTCTTCTCTTCCTAATCAATTTACAATCTTGCAACATGTATCTCATTTCCCACAATAATCAATCAATCTGTTCATGAATCAATCCCTTGATCATCCCAATCATCACTCACGGCAGTTGATTTCGTCAGAAGTGGCGTTGTCTCGGCAGTCATTGTGGCCGTCACAGATGAAGGCAGCACTGATGCAGCGTCCGTTGGCGCACGTGAACTCGGTAGCGGGGTTACATGTGGGGAAGGGGCAGCCTCGCTCGTCACTGTTGTCACCACAGTCGTCTGTGTAGTCACAAGTGTAGCTGAGCAGCACGCAGCGCCCATTGTCACATGTAAAGTCCATGGCTGAGCAGGTGTGGAAGGCTGAGCAGGAGGAACAACAAAGTGCCGACTTACTTTCTTGCCGTGAAATTTATGTTTTAGGCTTTCTGTTTATTCTCTTTTTTTAAGAGCAAGTTAGACCAGCAACCCAAAATTGAACACACATTGTTATTTTACCAGTATTACTAACAAACTCAATAACAAAATGTGTGTGTTACTTTCCCATGTTGGCGCCACGTGGCCCATTTGATACCTAATGTGGGGTTAAAATGTACAACATTTTTAAGTCCGCTTGCCTACTTGGTCTGCTTGTGTCTATCCACTAAAAAATGCAACCAACCACTCTCAGATTAAACCTCATATCTTACCACACACTCTCTCCAGCTCATCAGAGTTATCCTGGCAGTCGTTGACACCATCACACTTCCAGCGTGCTGAGATGCAGTTACCATTGAGACAGGTGAACTGCTCTGGTTGACAGCGATTCCCTGTGTCTTTAATACAGTCTTTGCCATTGTTGGCCAGGTACCACTCTCCTTGATGAGGACACTGGCACTCTGGGCCCAATGGACCTACAGGAGAGATTATTGGAGGTAAGGGGATTTAAAAATGGAGAGGAACTGAAGGGAACACAGAGATAATCCGTCTTTTTAATTAGTAGTACTGTGTGTCTTTGTGTTGTTCTGAACTTTCTCGACTTGCTCCAAGTTCTTAGTGAGCAAGTTCAACTTCAACTTGAAAAACAAAACACTTACCCATATTGTGTCCAGCATGGTTAACGTTTTAAGGAACATTGTATTGGTAAAAAGTATTATGTCTTATAATCCTTTTTTCAGTACCAAAAAATGGTACCAAAAAATGGCGAGAGAAATGAATAAAATAACTGTTCCTTGAACAGCAGTAAATTATGCAATCTGTCCAGAGAAAGCTGAATTAACAATTTTAGAGTTTTGAGGCAAAATCACCTGTATAATTACTGTCTGGTGGTTGATGTGTAACTGGAATGTAGTATTAGTCGGGATTCAGCGCCTTGTTTATTAGCACCCATAAGGAAGAGTCTCCTCTTACCAGGAACACAGACATTGCTGCAGCCTCCGTTGAACTGCTGACAGGAGCTGGAGCAGCTCTCCTGTTTAGATGCGGCATAAACATGGATGTCGTTTGGTCGGTACTGAAGGTCCTGGGCCAGCACTGCAAAGCCAGAGCCGTCGTCCTTCCCAGCCCTGAAGACGGCTCTCTCAGTCCAGTCGGTCCAGAAGATGTCCTGTTGGAAGACAGTCATGGCGTATGGGTTCTGGACCCCCTGCAAGATCACTTGTCTGTTCTCGCCTGTCAGAGAGGCCCTCTCAATCTTATCTCTGTGGGAAGCAGCGGGGGAGAAGAGATGTCAAAAAACTATGAGCTGTATAGGATCTGCTGAAACACAGTGTACATTAAAAAACTGGACGTACAATGAGGCATCGGCCCAGTAGAGCATCCTTTCCTCGTAATCCAGGGACAGGCCATTGGGTGTTGTCAGGCTGCTGTTGATGATGGAGGTCCGGAAGTTTCCACCCAGTGTGGCCCTCTCAATCTTAGCTGGAGAGCCCCAGTCTGTCCAGTACAGGTAACTAGGCGAAGAGAGCAGAGTGAGAAGGGAGGAGAGGAGCTCCATAGTAAGTACAAGAATAATCTATGTCCAATCTGTACACATTGTGTAGTGAAGTAATGGTCTGTTGTTTTTACCCATAGCAGGGGTCAACAATAATGCCTCTGGGACGGTTTGCATGGGCAATGATTGAGCGGTTCATCCCATCTAGCCCCACGGACTGGACATTGCGGCTATAGTAATCAGTAAAGTAGAGACGCTTGTTGACCCAATCAAATGCCAAACCCTCTGGGTCATCCAAATCTGAGCAGTGGAACAGAGAGGAGAGAATATTGAATGCAGAGACAAAAACAATGATAAGATCATGAAGCAAATTAGAAAATGAAACCGGGTGAGAGAAAAGAGTAAAAAATAAATCAGGAAGAAAGAAATATTACAAGATGGAGTCCTAACAAAGGGAACACAATAACAATCAATGCTAAACTCACTTGTAGCTATGAAGACAGGTGGGCTGGTGATGGATGTCGTGGTGACGTATCCAATTCTGCTACGACCGATTCCCATATACTGGGTAAAGAAAATTCGCTTGTCCTTAAAGTCATAATCCAAAGCCATCAAGTTGTAGCCTAAGTTCACCACTGGATAGGGGGTGCTGTGATCTGCAGGATCTAACCTCAAGCTATTTAGCGTGTAGTCTGTGGTGAAAACTAGAAACTCCTCTTGTCCATAACCACATGTTACTCCATTACTAAGAAGTGACCCATGTGCACAACCACATTTTGGTTTTTCCTGGCCTGGTATGGCGAAGCAGAGCTGCTGACAACGTCCGTTATCTTCTTGGCATGGGTTAAAGCCCACCTGGTTGGCAGATGTAGGCTGGACATGGGCGTCAAAAACAGTGACATCCATCAGCCCATCAAGGTTGTCTCGAATTACCTGGTACCATTGGAAAAAAAAATTTTTTATTAAGTAGCAGGTGCATAGCACATTAACAGCCGGTCAATTGTTCTCAATGGACTTTTGTCTGTTAAACAGTCTTTCTCCTTCCTTCCAGCTCCTAAGTACTTTTCTGAGAGAATCTCATTTACAAAATCATTCTCAGGACACAAGAAAATGATGGTGCTACTAAACCTTTATTGATGCTGTTAGGGATGCAACTAAAGATTATATTCAAACATTTGTTGTTTCCAGCTACCCAAATGTAAGGTTTTTGTGGTTTTCCCTCTGACATATTTAAAGGTCCCATGGCATGAAAATTTCACTTTATGAGGTTTTTTAACATTAGTATGAGTTCCCCCAGCCTGCCTATGGTCCCCAATTGGCTTGAAATGGTGATAGGTGTAAACCGAGCCTTGTTATGAGGTCATAACAAGCAAGGTTACCTCCCCTTTCTCTGCTTTACCCACCCAGAGAATTTGGCCAACCCATGAGAGAGAGACATCATGGCTTTCAAATGGAGCAAAGTGGCAGTTGGTCAAGCCCACACCCCCACCCTCCACCTTGCCCCTCCCTCTCTCCTCCTCAATAGCTACAGACACAGAAATGGCACATACTAAGGAAAGCTCATTGTGGGACTGGCTCTAGTGGTTGTAATTCTGCACCAAGGCTGAATTTCGGGAAAGAGACTTCAGATACAGTATTAGGAGACCACTAAGGTCTATAGAAAAGCATCCAAAGAGCACCATGTCATGGGACCTTTAAACAGTTGTATAGACCAAAGAATGAATCCATTCATTGAAAAAATAATCTGCAGACTAATTTATACTGACAATAATCATTAGTTGCAGCCCTTGAGTTGTCCGTAAAACTATGGTGACATTTTTTCCGACTAACTAAACAATGGTCATGTGCATGTGGTTCTAACAACAATATAAGACATAAATTGACTGGAGCTCCTGTAATATTTGAGTCCACATATTGTGTTTTCCCAAAAAATTGTGTAAATTATACAAATGATTTAGTTATTTCATTGCAAGATCACAAAACATCATCATCATGAAAGCACGAACTGTGTTTAATTAAGCAGATTTAACTGTCACCTCTGGCTGGTCGGTATTGGCTGGGTCCTTACTGGCTTGTAAGAGCTTCCCAAGCTTTTTATCCACCCACAGCATGTAGTTTCCAAATATAGCCATTCCTGTTGGTGATGGATACCGGCTCCCATACAGGATAATCTGCCTCTGTGTGCCGTCTGTGGCCATTCGGGAGATCATATTAAGAACATCATCTGTCCAGTAGAGGAAATCATTGGTGTAATCAATGGTAAGGCCACGTGGTGACGCTAGGCTTTCAGATGCCAACACAGTGCGGTTGGTCCCATCCAGCAGAGCCCGCTCAATTTTAGGTGTTTGGCCACCATCAGTCCAGAAGAGGTAGCGAAGCTTGGGGCTGACAGCCACGTCACGGGGTTGGTCCTGGGAGGACTTAAGGAGAATCATTCGGTAGCTGGTGTTGATGGAAAGCACCTCCAGGAAGGTCTCCCTCTCAAAGGCATTGGTGAAGTATAAATTACCTAAGAAAAAGAAAGAAAGGGATGAGGACAATATTACTGCCAGCTGTAGTACTCAACAGGGTAACATAGGGGTTTAGTTCTGCATGAAATTAATACACTTTAGGGAATTATTAATGTATGATTTTTAATGTAAGTACTAGCTAATATATTTGCTCCTTGAGCCTTCCTGTAAAGATGAAGTATGAATGAAGGGATGATTGAGAGGCTTCATACCCGCAATCCAGTCTACAGCAAGGCCCTGGATGCCTCCTCTTCCAACGCCAGAGTTGAGGACAGTGCTGTAATGCCCTCCATCTGTTTTGGCCCTGAAGATGCCCCTGAATGAGGTGGAGGTGCTGTTGTCAGTCCAGTATAAAAAGCCAGATTCGATATGAAGGTCCAACTTGCCCTTAATGGAGTAGGAAGCTGAAAAAAAGATTAAAATGCTACTTGTATCAACTGATAATTTGGTATTTATAGCGAACAACATAATGCAGAACAATATCACGCCAACATACTTCCACCGACAGGCACCATAGCCTCAGAGTGGTCAGAGCTGTTTATGTGGAAGCCACGGATGTACTTGGGGGTGGAGACAATTGCGAAAGATTCATACTGTTCGCAGCGGGAGCCATCTTGAGAGGGGTTAAAGCCTGTGGTGCAGGCACAGGTCTTTTGATTCCCTGGTTTGGGTAGACAGAGGTGGGGACAGCCTCCGTTGTTGGAGCTGCAGGCGTTGGAGGTCCCTGCCGAGTCTAAGGTGGGAGAGAGAAAGATAGTGGTGTAGGTGAACATTACCGGATCATATAAACAACATCTGAAGAGGAGAGATAGGATGCCGTTTTTCTCCTCATGTGAAAAATGTTTGACAGCTTCCTGCAATATTTATGTACTGTGCAGTTGTAATTCATAGATCATTAAGCTATTAATTCCTCCATTTACCCCTACCTTATCAACTTGTTTTTTCTTATTATTGATGAATTATACATTCACAGGGATGTGAAAGAGAGAGAAAAATATTCTTCCAATCTTTAAAAATGGCTGATTATTATTATGCATTTAAAAAAAAAAACTGACAACTGAAATACAAGCAGTGCTCAACCCTGCTGTGTGTTGTCCTTGAGGAGGACACTACACTCCTACTCGCTAACTCTCTGGGAGTAATTATCTGTTGCATAATATTTGCAAACACAAAAAAAGCTCAAGGACAGACACCTCTGAATTCAAATTAAAAACCAGTGGGTCCACTTACTGTCTCTGGCATGCACTTTGAGGGCACGCAGGCCAGACATGCTGCTCCTCATCACCACCATATTAGCACCGGTGTCCTTGTCAACCCTCTCAATGACCTCGTAGTCCAGGTCAGTGTAGTAGAGGTGGTTCTGGTAGATTGTCAGCCCCCACGGATGGGAGAGGCCACTCACCACTGTCACCCGGGTTATTCCGTCCATGGTGCCACTCTGAATCTGGGCAAACAAGGAAGGAGAGCAAAGAGGAAGAGGTTACTGCGAGTAGTTGAATCAGGACCAGCATGAAGATGAATCAGCACAAGAGGTAACATAAGAACAAGGGGAACTTGAATAAAAAATAAAAAAAACATACTGTAAGCTTGGTCTGAACACATCACATAATTGGTGTGGAAGTATTAAAAGGATCAGGACAAAACATGTTTTATTATGTAATTTACATAAATGTAATATAACATTTGCTCTCTCTCCTGATCTCCTGTCAATCACTCACACTCAGACAGGAGAAGGGGAAGGAACGCAGCAGCTGTTAACAGACTTTTTCTCTATCATTCTTTTCCCATTTTCAGACTTCTTGAAGTGATGTGTGTAGCTCAGAACTAAGAAGAAGTTAAAACTATTCTGTAGCTTGCTACACTGTTGTGGATCTTACTGCCTTGTTATCTGTGTAAACTCTAAAGCTATGTTTATTGATTTCAATAAGTTTTCTGCTACGATGCGTATAGGTTTAGACTGTGTTACAACGTGACATTTATTTAGAGTGAGAGAAATATGTTATCGCCATAATATTGCTGTTGCTGCGTTTTCTATTGCATAGCTGATGGAAGTGCAGATTGTTTAATATTATTGGATATAATGATCGCTAGCAACAACGTGCAATTGCTAGTAAACAGACTAGCGCTGTGGAGCCACGTGCTCAGATAGTAAAGGTGTAATTCACCGTTTTGGTCCGTAATGGATATGCGATGTATGGATGTAGCTTACTCTCAGTTTGTGTTAATGAACAATATGTTAAATTTCATTTATGTTAATTATTACAGAGAAATTAATGTAATTCCTTAGTATATTGTTTGTTATATGCTGGTGGTTACATATAGTTTCAGTAAATAATGTTCATAGTGCGTGTGTGAGTGTGTCCATTTTAAAATATCACACTTGGCTTCCTGGGTACCCACTGAACTTGGCTTTTGGAATTTGGAGCAGTTTGGACAGCGTTGGATTTTAGATATTAATAAACTGCGAATAAAACTAAACGGCCGCACAATAAAGTTGAGAAAAGAAAAAAAATCTACCCTTCAGAATAAAATCCCAGTTTAAATTCAATCAGAGCATTTCGCTAAGAGGAAACTCAATAAAAAGGCATTTTGCAGACACTAGATCAAAACAAAAGCCACTATAGACACTATATCGTATTAAGTTGCTGTGAGTTGTAATTAACTTCTAAGAAGAAGGCAGAAGATAACATATAATAATAAAATAATCTCGGAGCCTGACCGGGCAAAGAGAGCTATCTTCCTCCGTCTCACACAGACTAGGTTGTGTACTTGTGCTAATTTATTATAGTAGCTTGCATATTAAGTGCTTTGGGGTACTGTAAGTTATTTTGGGGTACAAAGGTTCTGGAAAAAGCTTCAAGCAGCAATACCACAGGCCAAGAAATCAGCCCGTTCCAAAGAGAGAATTTATAACCCTCAACATCCCAAAAATGCAGTTTGTATTGAAATGTACAGTAACGGATGACATCTATATGCTGAGTATGTATAGTGTACATACCACCCCTGAGCCCGAAACACCCCAGTACAGTTTCATGGTAGAGATGTCAGCGGCGATGAATCCTATGTTCACCAGGTTGTCTGTGTAGAGGTTCCTGAGGTTTCCTCCATCCATGTCCGCACTGCCAACCTTTGGTGGAACTCCGTTGTTTGACCCCTTGTCTGTCCAAAATAATTTCCTGTGAAGGGAAAATTTAAATGTGAGAAACCACTAAAGAGTCAGTCAAAAATGAGTCAATCATCATAATTTTAGCTATGTGTAAAATTCCTCTCTGATTAAAATAACATTCAGAATATACATAAAGTGATTATTTTTCACCTACTGTACAAAAAATGTAAAGTTGCAGGCACAAATGTCTGACTGTGTTACCTTTACTGTTATAGGTTTTGGTTGGTTATTTATATCACAAGAAACATGATTGATGATGTTGCTAGAGAAATAAATCATTTTACTTTCCAATTGCATGCACAACAATCAGACCACTTTGTTCTTGTAAGCCTGCTATCATCCACTCAATTAATGCTATCCAATTAATCATGTCCTGGTCTATTGGTTCTGTCTTTCTAGTACCAGCAAGTACAAATAAATAAGTATTGCTTATACCATCAGAAACATGTTTGAACATTTTACCCAGAGAAACTGACACTTATATATGTTCCTCCTATTGTTTTTCCCATTTCACTGAATTCAGTAATAGAGCAAATACTCCATAGGTTGAACAGAGGCTTTACCCTCGGACTGGATCCAGGGCTATTCCAATGGGCTCTCCTGCTCCCTCCGGTTTACCAGTGGAGATGATGAGAGTCTTTCTATAGTGCTGGTCTCCATCCACACGGATAACCTAAGTGGAAGATAAAGTTTGATTATTTACTTGCACAATGATGATGTAAAAACAGAAATTAAGAGATAAAAAAAAACACACACATTGTAAAATATTAAATGTAGATTAAATAAATAAATAGAATACATAAATTAAATCAGACAAAGAATAAATCCATGTATATGTATTCTAATTAATATAACTGATGAACTAATGAATGTGCTATAATAGAAAATAGGGAGTGAGTGGTAGTTTATTTATTTAAATGGTTACATATATCAACACTAAAACATTTCATTTCCCAGGTGTTAGATTTTTTCCCCCCTTTATCCTTCCAGTGTCATTTACCTTTTGCATTCATAATCTAGTAATTTTTTCACATCAGTTTTCTAGTAATCTAGTTTTGGCAATGTTAGGTTCTATTTACCATTGTTGTTATCAAATAATTAACAATTAACACTTGTCATAATCTATATTTGTATTGCCAGTAATCATAACTCCAATTTCTGTCTGAAAAGGTGCTTACCTCTATGGCTTTAACAGTGGGATTGGTGTAATACATTATTCGGCTTATCCAATCAAAAGCCAGACCAGACGGTGAGCCCATGAAAGCAGCGGGAGCAAACTCAGACCTGTTTGCGCCATTGGTTTTTACTTGCCATATAGATCCCTGACAATAGAACACAATTAAAGACCATGCTTCAAAACAAGCATTTTAGAAACTGTAGATACTTAACTAATTTGTAAACAATAACCAAAAGACAGAGAAAAATATCCACAGGTGCACATCAGTAATTAACCATATATTACTATAGCATGTAATGGAAATAATTCTGAAAAGCCTAACCTTTTTCTTCTCTTCTACATAGATACTATTCAAGTATAATGGGATACAAGTTACACAGTTGCCTATAATAATAACACATTTTTATGAAACACTATCCTTGCATCATGATAAATTCATTATAACAAAACAGTTCTCCAAGGTTCAATTTAAAACCTCCACTCACAGTGCTCTGCACCCAATAGATTAACTGCTTCTGGTCATCAAAGTCGATGTCCTGCCCCTGGCTGATGCCAGACACAGGGGCCATTGCATTGTTGGAAATGTCAGCAGGGTCCAAAGGAATGCCAAAAATCACTGAATCTCTCACAACCATCAAGAATGGAGTCTCATCTAGAATAGAACAGAAGTTCAGATGACAAGAGGAAGACAATACTCACAAAAAGGGGTGCCAAGCTGTAAGAGAGAATATACATTTTAGCAGAAACACACAAAAAATAATATATATCAAACAGAAATTGAAATTTGATCACATTTATTACATGGTTTGTATGTAGCAAGATTTCAACATGGTTAAATCATGTAAACACTGATGCAGAAAGCACTGTGTAAAAAAAAAAAAAAAAACTACCTTTGATACAGGTGCGTTTGTCAGTATCCAGCTTCCAGCCAGACTGACAGTGGCAGGTGTAGTACCTGGGTCTTATGCCTGACAGCAGGCACAGCTGAGTGCACAGGTGTTCTCTGCATGGGTCGATAGCTAAGTACAAAACCACAGTGTCACCTTCAACCACCCTTAATACGACATTTATACTTTTTCTACATACTATCCAATTTGTCATACTAAAATGAATATTTGGTGCAGCCATTGTGGTGGGGATTTTACATGCACTTAACATTTGATTTTTCAGATATTGCTGCTACTGCTGTTTATGCTGTCTGTGTACTTCTATTCCGCAAAGACATTAACACGTGGTTAGCATAACTTTAGAAGCATGCATTCAGGAAGATATATACAGTTGGCCCGTCAATAACTCTAGAGGGCTCACTTTATACTCACTGATTACAGATTAGACATGCTTTTACCTTTCTACACTGCATCATTTCAATACACTTCAGAAATCTGAAAGTATGCAAGTAAGATTTATTGTTTAATTGGAAGTTACCTGTGGGCTGTTTGATGGGATGGTCCATAACGATGCCCATGGGTTGGTAGACATTGTTCATCAGAGTGCTGATGTTACCACCATGGAACTTATTCGTCCTCATCACTTTGCTGGTGTAGTGCTCCGACCAGTAGATGTTGTCCTCGAAGATGGTCATACCGTGTGGGTGCTGGAGAACCTGGTGTGAGGTGCACAGAGATGATGTTTTTTTTTAAACTTTATTTATTCAAGGAACTCCCTATCTTACTCTGAGTCACTGCTCAAAGAAGGTAGTGTTAAACTTAAATTTTCCCTGATTTGTGCCCTCTCTAAAATGTTTAGGCTACCATCTTACCTACCGCCTTAAGTGAGTTTTTCCACGTCAGTAAAAAGATACTAGTATGAAGGAACCAAACTTATTTCAGAAAGAAAGAAATTGTCACAATCTCGAGTTTAATTTGTCTTGTTGCATTAAAGTTTGAAACAGCTTTTGTTGTTGTCTTGTCTCCGGTGTCATTTATGATTTGGCGCAATGAGTAAAATATCCCCTTTGTTTTTTCTCAAACTGAATCAAACTAAACCTACCATGTCACTTGCCATGACCTGAAAGCGGTTTTTGCCATCATAGTCACAGTAGTCAATATATTTGAGGTAGGCGTCAGCAAAGTAGACCCTGCGGGTGGTGTAGTCCAGGGCCAGGCCGTTGGGCCAGTAGAGTTTAGTGCTGACAATGACTTTTCTCATGGCTCCATCCATGTCGGCCCGCTCGATCCTGGGGTTCTGACCCCAGTCTGACCAGAACATCAGGTTGGTGCTGGGAGGAATGACAGTGTGTTACATATTTTTTTGTCATGGTCTTGTGACTTGCTGTTTAGGGGTAAGCTAAACATAAAATAAAAAAAAACAGGCAATGTAATTGAAAATCAAATTAAAACCATCTAAATGTCCATGTCCCTTTCTCCCAAAGAGTCTCTACTCACTTGTTACGGGGGTCTAGAACCAGTCCACGGGGGCTGGTAACATTCTTGGTGAGGAGGACTTTACGATAGCGACCGTCCAGAGTGGAGACCTCAATGTTCTCCATGACAGAGTCGGTCCAATAAAGGTTTCGACCCACCCAGTCCACAGCTATACTCTCTGGTACCATCAGACCATAGGAGAACACCTAGAACAATAGGGAGAGGTTAAACTGAGAATATTGTACAGCAGCTATGTTCGAATTTTACCCTTCAGAGAAACTTTGTGACCAGTGGTGGAAATCTCTTGCTTTAAACGCATCTGTGATATAATTTCTCTTACTTCTCGTCTGTCGGTGCCGTTCTGGTAGGCACTCCATATCTTCTTCTGCGAAGCATCGGCCCAGTAGATTCTGGATGTTATGCGGTCAAAGTCCACGGTCACAATGCTTGAACCACTGATCACTGGATGCATCTCGGGAGGTTTCATGTTGATATGGTTGGCGATGATCTGGCTTCGCTTGGCAACCAGAAGGACAGCTGCCAGTGGGTCTAAGGGCAGAGAAGTATCTTGTTTCCTACCAACATCTTATCTAAAGTTTATCTTTGGGTGTACTGTTCCAATGTGTACTGTGCTTTGTTTGCATGTAGTGTATAACATTTGCAACCCTGCAGTAAATGCTGCATGTAGGGCTTTTTTGATTCAAGTAATGAATTGACCTAATTAGTTTTGTCACAAATCAAAAACAGATATGTTTCTATTAATATACACCCAGAACATAATTGAAAAATATACGGTATACATCATATATTCAGCATTGTTTAATTGCAGCTTTTTTTGTAACGTAATGTTTGTTGCCTACCTGCAGCTTTGCAGGTGCGCCCATCAGGCTCTAGGAGGTAACCATATGAGCAGGAGCACCTGAAGCTTCCTCTCTCGTTGTAGCACTGCTGGCTGCAGAAACCTGGGATCAGACACTCGTTGATGTCATCACAAGTCTTGGAGTCGTTGAGGAGCTGAAATCCTGGTGGACAGGTGCACTGAGCCCCAAATGGTCCTTGGACACAGCCGTTACTGCAGCCCCCGTTGTTCAGTGAACAGTCGTTTTGGTCTTAAAAATGACATGCCAGTTAGTATTGTGCATTTATTAGGCACCGTTCTGTATTTGCTGCTGATGATTTTGCTTAAATTTCTGTTATTTCAGTGCTGTTTGTTTCTTTTTATTCTTGTACATTATATTATGTGGTTATTATTGTGGTAATTCCTACAGTCTTTTACATTTTTTTAAACATTTGAACAATGCTCTGTTTATTTGATATGTTGTTTTATTACCTTTTGATTATTCTCTTTGAATCATATACAACAGAAATCTTTGTATTCTGTTTTTGTACGAATACTCTTTGCTGAGGCTTAAATATGATGTATAATGAATGATATTTCAAAAACTCACTGCAGATAGGTGACTCATCTGCTCCATTGGGGCAGTCTCTCTGGCCGTTGCACACCTTGTCGAGGTCGATGCACAGCTGGTCGGTGGGGCACTGCCACTGTCCGGAGGGGCAACTAAATGGAGGGGTGGGGCAGTTCTGTTCATCACTCATGTCCCGGCAGTCGTTGGCGCCGTCACACAACCAGCTTGTCGGGATGCACAACTTGTTGGTACACTGGAAATAGTTGGGTTTGCAGGTGATAGGCGGGCAGGAGTTGTGTTCATCAGATCCATCCTCACAGTCTGGGTGGCCGTCACACTCCCACTCATCTGGTATGCAGAAACCGTCGGTCTGGCACTGGAACTCGTCATTGTGGCAGAGGCCTGGACCTCGAGTGGCTGAAGGAGCAACAAATATTTAAAAATTACTTTTTAAATAAAATTACTTTCTTTGAGAAATTACAGTGACTCACCAACAGAAAACTGACACACCGAACATCAAGACAGAGGTGTAATATCTATTAATTAGCATATTGATTTATTCCGGTCAACAATCATTTTCTGGTTGAACAATATCAACAATAAAACTGACCGAATTACAAGTGGTGCAATCTGTCATGATCACATCACTAATTGACACAGTTGTTATATATATTGTCAGTCAGTGTAGCTAGCTTACGACAGTCTCGTTCATCAGAATGGTCCCGGCAATCAAACACTCCATCACACCGATAACTCGAACTGACACACTGGTCCCCACTGGCACAGGCAAACTCATAGGAGGCACAGGCAAACTCTGGTGAAAGGCAGAAGAACAAGAGGCAGAATTTATTTATTTTTTAAATCAAAACTCAATTAAAACACAAAAGAAACATAAACAGGTATTTTTGAACCCAAAAATGAGTCTTTTGGGCTCAATAAGGTGTTCTGTCTTAAATGATCTACATAAATAAAACAGAACACAAAAAAGATCGAAGTTATAGTAATTCCTACCGCAGTTTTTCTCATCAGAGCCATCCAGGCAGTCCTGGTCTCCATCACACACATAGGAGTTATGGATGCAGCGGTGGTCGGGACACAGGAAGTAGGCAGGAGGGCAAGTAGTGATGGTTGAATCTATCAATCACAGATGCAGCGCATGAATCTGAATTTTGTTACATTACATTTACATGATAAAATTTGCCTGCCCAATATTCTATAAAGTAAAATCACATTACACAAGTGACTGGGCTAAAAATTGACAGATACTTACTGCAGTTGTGTTCATCAGAGCCATCACCACAGTCGTTGTCACCGTCACACACCCATATTTGAGAGATACACCTGTTGTTATCACAGGTAAAGGAGCTGGCAGCACAGGTGGTAGGGAGACGGGTGGGACAGTTAATTTCATCAGAACCGTCGCCACAGTCGTCCATGCCATCACAGCGCCAACTGGAGAGGATGCAGTGCTTGTTGTTGCAGGTGAACGCTTGTGGAGAACAGGTCGCGCCTGGTAAAGAATACAAAGTAGGCAGATGGATTAATACAATTGTTTGCGCAATAATTTTGTTCCTACTCCACAAAACACCCCCATCTGTTTATACATTCACCTGTATCAGTGCAGTTCGCCTCATCAGTCTTATCTATGCAATCAGCAATTCCATCACATCGGTAGGAGTTGGGCCTGCAGCGTCCTTCGTCACACTCAAAGGCGTAGTCGCCACAGTTGTTGTCAGGTGGAGGAACAGAATCGTCCTTGATGCAGTCCCTCTGATTGGATTGAAGTTTCATGCCGTACGGACAGCCACACACTCGATTGTAGGAGGGAGTCGGGAAACAGAAGTGGCTGCATCGCCCGTTGGGCACCATATTGCAGCGGCTGGTGAATGCTGCCAGGAGAATGATGAAGAAGCAGTCAGCAGGTTTCTGGATTATTATATCTGGCTGAGTCACAGCTCAACTATGGCCCTGGCCCTGCAGTCATTGATCATTCTAGTTTAAGTAGAAAGAACGTAATATGGATATCATTCTCTTCTCTTCTACCTCTATCTTGTCATTGCTCTCCTGGACTACTAGCAGTCAACTCCTCTCTGTCTTGTTCTTAATACACAGTTATCTACACTGTCAAAAATTTGGCCTCTACTTACCACTCTGCATCAGCTACAGTAGGATTGGAGTGTTACAATATCTGCAGACTCCCTGTGTGAGAACTTACTGCTATGGAGATCAGCTGTGTAGGCCTTGACATTCATGATGCCAGTGATTCCTTGTCTGATCATAACGTTTCCTCCTCCATCCCTCTTCCTCATCTCGAATACTGCTCTGGTCCTTGTGTCAGACACATACAGGTAGTCTGCAAGACAGAAATAGATGGTTCAGTATTTTTTTTAAACAACTAGCAAAGGTACGTAAAAATAAATCCACATTCACAAAATATAATAAATGAGTATCTCTGAGAGTCATTTTAGCACAGGCAAAGTAAATTGCTTAAAGGAATACGCCACCGTTTGTTGAAATGGGGCTTATCACGGTCAACCCTGGCTGTAGATAGGTGGGCCAATGCATTTTTTGTCTCAGTGCAAGTAATTAGGTTGTTTTTTTGTCTTTTGTTGACTCACTTTTACTCACAACATGCTAACCGGCAACATAGGATTCCATTCACTACGCTAAGCTAACTAGCAGCGGCACTGCCGGTGTTGCACCGGACTAAAACGATGCATGTAAAAAAAAAAAAAATGCGTTGGCCCACCTATCTACAGTTAGGGGAGACCGTGATAAGCCCTATTTCAACAAACGGTGACGTATCCCTTTAATAAGTTATAAAAAGGTAAAATAAGTGGCATTATAACATTTTATTAATGTACAGCTACAACTTGAATGTGCACAATGCTATAAACTAATTTTAAACATTTGACTAAATACATACAAGGCAGTGGTACTATAATTTCCCAAAGGAAGTATTGTAAGTAATTTAATTAACATAAAGTTCAGTCAGTACAGAAACAAAAGTATTACGCACTTCTACATAGAGAAAAAAATAAAGGAAAGAAATATTCAGATTTAACATTTGTTTATAGTATTGGGCATTAATTGATTAGATGGGATGCATACATTAATGTATTAATTAAAGTTATCCTCTGTTCACCACAGTTTTTTGGTCTGACTGTTGTTTATAATGAAGTTTGTGTTTTATTTTGTCAAAGCTGAAGATAAACCTGAATATCATATACAATTTGAATAATCTTGTGCATGAGTAATATAGGTGGGAGTCATGAGGATAAACCATAAATCTTACCTGAAAAAATTGTTAGAGAGTAGGGTTGAGTGATCTGGCCAATGTTGGTAAATGTCTGTCTGTCATATCCTTCGATGCCGATGTGTCCAATCTGGTCCAATTGGGAATCCACCCAGTACAGCCTGTCCATCCTGTTGAAGATTAATCACAAGGAATTAACCAGCAAATATAAAGGAATACTGTAGTCTACACAACATTCTTTGATTCCTTGAAAAGCCTAAGAATTGTTCACTTTAGGTCATCATTCTGCTTACACATAGTCAACAGAAAGTCCATACGGCCATCCCAGTGTTGTGTTGACTAGAGGAACAGCATTGCTGCCATCAGTGAAGCCTCTCATTATGACGGCTGGACGGTACCAGTCAGACCAAAACAAGTAACTGTGGATCAATGTTTGATTACACGCACAAGAGAACAGATCTGTTTAGTGTCAATCAAAATAAAATATAAGGAAATCAGTTAACCTTTATGTCACTTCATGGATTAACGAAACCGTGGAGCCTGAAGGTATTCAATTATGGCAATAATTGGCAACAAGTGAACTATTTAAATACAATTCAATTACCAGTATTTCTTAAATAGAAGCAATCGAAATAATGGACTGGAGTAATGCAGTAGATTATAGAAAAAAAAAATTGGTTTTCAAACTGAAAATACATCATACACAGGATATCAATAAAAAGGCACATCTGCACTACCATTACTTGACTGTCATATTGTAAACCAGTGAATGTGCTGTCCCTGCCACCTGAAATCTCCTCAGAGCAAACAAATCACTCTCCAGTATTTAAACCTGATATATTTTAGCACTCACCCAGCACTGGGATGCACTGCAATTCCTTTTGGGTTCCTTATTCCTGTCACAATGTCTCGTCTCGACTTGTCTGTGACTCTGAAGGCCACCACCGTCTTGTAGGTGCTTGTGGTCCAAAACAATACTTTGGAGGTCCAGTCATAAGCCATGGCGTCAATCGTTCCCACTCTGTAGCCTGTCAAAATCTGTTGCACTGAGAATGCATAGAGAAAATCAATAATGTGATGTGTGACACACAGGATTAAGAACAGAGTCTTGAAAGACAAAATTCTATATTATATTTTATGGGTAATAAATTACCTTACAAATTAATTGCCTAACACAAACATTTATATTACATGTGATCACCCTTAGTGCTCTTGAATTGGTGCTTTATAACACAAATAATAAAAAAAAAAAATCACCAGTGCCATTGAGGTTCGACTTATAGATGAGGCCTCTGGACCTGTCGTTGTAGAAAAGGGCTTCCTCGTTGCCGTCAAATTCCACAGCAGAGCCGGAGAAAGACGTCCCGAGCCCTGTGAGGGGCAGGGTGATGTCCTCCTGGAGGGATACGTTCAGTGGGATTCCCCGCACCCCCAGAGAGGTGGCCAACAACAAGAAGTCTTTCACCTCTGTTCAAAGAGTGAGTGGCAGTGATTACTAGCAGGTAAACATACTGTCTTAACAATTTAATTCTAAAAGTTTGTTGTTAGTACAGCAAGTAATTGGGATAAAAATATTCAAGATGGAAAAGTGTGTTATGCTCATGCACATTATAGCTTAAATGTGATGCAAACCTACTAGCAACTGAATGATGAAATAAAATAACTGCAATTTAGAAAATGTGTGTACAATATTGTAAATTTAATTTATATAATTTTAAGACTAATTAAAAATATGAACATCTGACAGCAGAATACAGAGAATATTGCAAAATGAGTAACAGACCAACTCTAATCAGGTCATTTTGCCCTCAATCAAGAGAAACTCACTAAAGCAGGCCTGACGGTCAGCGTGCAGGTCGTAGCCATGGCGGCACTTGCAGCGGAAGCCCAGACCGTCATTGTCGGAGCGGTGACTCAATACACAAATCTGCTGACAACCCCCATTGTGTCTGCCGCAAGGGTTAATCACTGAAGGACATGACATGACAGATCTGGTCATTTTATGACAGCACTGTTTTAATATTTATGTAGTATTAATTCATAAACATAACGAATGAGATTCAGAGTGTATCTGGTGTTAAACAAAAGGAAGACAAGAAAACGGATATGCATAAAAAAGTTAAGTAGGAATTAATTCTATGCAAGCAGCAGAATAAATTGGACATCTCTGACCACTGAACTTAATCCAACTTGTTACAGGTTGGAAGTGTGTCTCCATACCAACAGGTTGCAGGACAGCGTGTGAGACTACAACATGGCCCGGTCGCTTTGTGGTACGATAGAGCAGTGCTGGGTTGTTGTCTTTGAACCGGTTGGCTCTCACCACACCCATCTTGGTCCAGTCAGTGAAGAATACATGGTTTTCAAACACAGCAATTCCAAAAGGATGTGGAGCCTGGGTTCCACCATTGAGGACTATTTTCCTGGGAAACAACAACACCTTAATGGCCATCAAGAAGAGCACAACATGGAATATGTCATCGTTTCCCTTTTCAACTTAAAGTTACTCTACAGGTAGAGAGAAATCTTTAATGAATTTTTAGTGCAACCTTTACCTGTCCAAACCACTGTAGGTGACTGTCTCTATCGTGTCAAAGTGGCTGTCAGACCAGTAGACTCTCTTGGTGACAATATCTAGGGTAATTCCGGTTGGAATGCCGAGTCTGCTCTTTACCAGCTCTACACGATTACTGCCATCCATGAAGGCACGCTCAAGCTTCATCTGTTCATTAGCATAGCCCATGTCTGTGAAGAACATGTAGCTGCAAACAAGCAAAATATTAAAACTTAAAGTGTTGCAATATGGGTGGGTTGGGGTGATGGGAGGGAGAACAGTGTGTAAAATGTTTGCTGTGTTCTGTTATACACTGTATAACTTGATGTGATTTGCAAACTGAAAATCAATAAACACATTGTTAAAAAAAAAAAAAGGATATAATATAAGCCACATGATGCCGGGTCAAATGGATATAAAAACTCTTAGTATAAAGCCGCCCACATATGATCCTCTGCAAAACGGCAAGGTAGGGTGCAGAGCAGAGAGGCAAAGCACAGCGCAGGTATACTTCATAATTGTTTCTGGCTTTGGTTGCGCCCATAGACTGTAAAAATATGAAATAATCTCATACAGCCTATGGTTGCGCCTTGAAAAGTCAGTGGCAACAAGTTCAAAGTTGAAATTATTTGAACTTTGAGCGCAGTGTTCGGCGGCAATTCCGAGCAGTCGCAACGCCAAGGGTAGCACTTCCAGCCCAGTTGTCTCCACTGCTCTCTCCATAGGAAAACAAAGGCACAGCCAGCGCAGAGCGGTTCCACTGTGGATTATGTGCAGGCAGTTGGATTTATGGAGTTCTTTAACAGGATTCATTTAAAATCTTGTAGAGTTGCCACTGATTTACTTTGTATTTTACATAAATAGGCTTTAACTGATAAGCGTAACTGACAACGATAAGTAAACATGTCATCCCTGACAAATGACATAGAGCAGACTTTGGACCAGTCTTTACCACGTTGCATCATTTAAGTTTTATTTAAAAAAAGAAATGGTGAGAGTTTTGGTTCCTGTTCGATTGTATTTGTTTGTTCTGTATGTTGCGTGTTCAAAAACATAAAAATAATAAAAAAATGTATCATAAAAAAAAGAAAGAAAAGAAATTATAATACCGACATAACTAACTCTGTTCAACAGTTCTCAGATCATTACATTGGCGACCAGATTTCACAGAATCAACTTTTTATCAACTTTAAAACTTCTATTGCTTGCCTATAAATCACTACGGTTTAGGTCCAGGATACTTGATCAATCAGATCAGATCAATCCTAATTACCTTAAAGTCTAAGCTAAAGACCCACCTTTTCATATTGCTTTTAATTATTTTTCTATGTTTATGCATGTATGTGCATTTAATGGTTTCTTTTGTTTTGTTTTTTGATTTACTCTGTGTAATCTGTACATGTACACTGTAATATTGGGTTGCCTTTGGGTATAAAATGTGCTATAAAAACACATTTGCCTTGCCTTGCAAATTACATACATTGTTACATAGCATTATCTTATTAAAATCAGATGTTATTGGTATGCAGCTCATGAAATTATGTCTGAAATGGATTGCCATGCATGCCTTTCTCAGCAGCTTCGGAAGCAGCATTGACAGACTAAAGCATTTAAACCCACCCCACTGTAGGGTCCAGGACGAGGCCATGAGGAGTCTGCAGGTTTTCTGCCAACAGTGTGACCCGGTTCCCTCCATTAAAGTCGCACATGTCGATACGCTGCATCATTGCCTCTAAGACATAGAGTTTGAAGTTGATCCAGTCCACAGCAATGTTCTGTACATTTTGGACTGCAGCAGTCAGAACTTCCTCAATGTTACCACCATTGTAGTTGGCAGAGTACACCTGGCAAGAGAAGGACAGGGTTTAGGACGAGTGGGTGTGTCTTCCCAAATCAACTACTGCCTTAGTGGCCTTGAGAAAAGCATAAAAGCCACAGCTGCTTTAGCACAGCTTCTCAGTGGCCAACAGAAAGTATTGCTGTTGAACTAAAGTGGTGCAGTTTGGATACACAAGAAGTTGGTGTTAATCATATAAAAAAATTAAATTAAATTATGTCACCAGACAATGATCCAGACTGACCTTTTTGGTATTTGTATCACTCCAAAAGACTGTGTTGCTGTGCCAGTGATATGCCACCCCTACAGCATAGCCTTTGCCCTGGGACGGCACCAGAGTTCTGACAAAGCGTCCGTGTATATCAGCTATCATCACATCACCCCCGTTGGTGAAAATTAGCTGTGGCAGTCCACCTAGAAAACACATCAGCAGTGAATTTATTTCAAAAAGTTAAAGTCATCTTAGATGTTTGATATAATTATACAAAATATACATATTTTAGAAAACCAAATCATTGTACTGAAAAACATTGACTTTTAGTAAATGTTGAAAAAGAAATAGGCCTTATAATTCGTATGAGCAAATTTAAAGTATTGTTCTCTTAACTATGTCATATTGATCTTTAAAACACGCCATTGATTACGTAGCAACAGAAACATATAAAGCTACAGTGTGATGTGTGATCTCTGTACCTGACACATTGGCTTTGCAGACATGACCCTGCTCCAAGAAGTATCCATCAGCACAGCTACAGTGGTGTGTACCAGGACGATCTTCACACAGCTGGTCACAGATCCCCCAGATTTGACAATCATTATAGTCTGGGCAATAAAACAAAAAGCCATTTGTTATGTATTAGGCATTAGGATGAGGATCTATAACGCTAATTGCAACCAGAGATCCATGAAATTAATCCAGTAATTATAGCTCTTCAAGGCTGACTCACATTAAAAACCAAAATAAAATGACAGAGACTATTTAACCAAAAGCTCTGTGCTCCCTTCATTAAATTAACACTAAAATAACACCACATTA
Organism: Perca fluviatilis; assembly: GCF_010015445.1. NCBI lineage: Eukaryota > Metazoa > Chordata > Actinopteri > Perciformes > Percidae > Perca > Perca fluviatilis. The sequence continues at coordinate 15,879,421 of NC_053132.1, read as the reverse complement.
CAGAATAAGGTATCATGGAATGTATTTATGTTACCATGGAAGTAATCCACAGATCTTGCAACAATGTTAGGAGATCTCAGAAATGATCCACTTCAAATTCAATTCAATCAATGACCTTATTCTTACTACATGCTGCTTTGTTGAATAGTACCACTTCCTCATGTTGCTTACCTACAGTACACATTTAAAGAATATAGATTTTGTTTTCACAAAAACATACATGGTACATGTCACTCACCTACACAGGAACGGCTGTCATTGGCTACAGTGAAACCATCAGGGCAGTAGCACGCACCTCCCTGAGGAGACGGGTGGCAATGGAACTCGCAACTCAAGGCGGAGCACTGCTCCAGGCCTGTGAGTAAAAATCATATAAATCATCATGGACAAATCTTTATTTGGGATTATCATGTGCGCAGCTTTGTCTGCCAGGGCATCATTATCAGTATTGTGACCAGCATTATAGCCATCATCAACTGAATACGGAGGCCATTAGTGTTCGCCCTAGGAAAATTACCTGATAAAAGTTAATCTTAAACCAGGTGTGCGTGAAGGCAGTGATATAGAAGGCGAAAGTATCATATCGCAGTCTGAACAGCTGGCTTCTGCGAAACATTAATGATGAGTACAATACACTTTAATGTCTAAAACCTTACACCTAAAATGTATAGCCCTATGAAAATGCTGCAAATCTGGGATATTATACACAATGTTCTAGAGGTCTCTCATTTAGGAAGCAGTAATTCTGTGTTTTTTTTCAGATAGAATAGGCATACATGGCAGAATTCTACAGTTCTCAACCCATGTAAAACATTAACATCTGTGTGACTTACTGCAGGTTTGCTGTGCTGTGGAGTTGGTCTCGTCTGTTCCTCCAGGACAGTCAGTTTTGCCGTCACACACTTTGCCCACTGGTATGCATGCTGACGAGCCTGGGCATCCCCACTCACCAGGGTAACAGTCTCTAGAGTTACTATCTAAAAAACAAAGAAACAAATGCTATTCTTTAAGCAGTTTTCTATTTTGGTCATCTGTCAGAATTTGTTTAGACTACTCTTTACATTTCCTAAAAGTTTTCTGCTACCAGTTTTTCTAAATGGGTTATTCCATTACTGCAGTCATTTGTTTCTCACAGGTTTTTTTTTTTACATTTTTGAATGAATCTCCTCAGTTATACCAAGACGACTTAGTCGTGTGCAATATTGAATATACAGTTTAAACTATTAATAAGAAAAAGTTTTCTCACCACATCCTTTCTCATCACTGTAGTCCCCACAGTCATTGAAATGGTCACACACCCAGCGCTGAGGAATGCAACGGCCACTGGAACATGTGAACTCACTGCCACTACAGCTCTGGTACGCTTAAGAATAAATAGATAGGACTCACATTTATCATCTTAATTTATCTGTAATTTATCATTACACATCTTCTTAACAATAAATACAATACTAATAGATAAGCCTTTTTTGGAGCTTAACAATTGTAATTGCAAAATTTCCAACAGCTGAAAGGTATGAAATGCTTTGTGGTTTCTTGCCTTCCCTAACATTTGAGAATTATGTAAATATATTTTTAATCTGTTCAGAATAATGAACAGTTTTGTCTTCTAAACAAACATAACTGTTGCCCGTCTTTATACACCTAAAAACACTACTTCAATTTTACAGTTACTACATATGCACACGTTTAAAGACTTTTTATAGCTTAAAATGCAATATTAAAATACTGCATGCCATAGGACCTTGCATCAAACTATTGAGCAACCTGAACATGAGAAACCACTGTATTTTGGTTTTGTGGGATTTCATTTAGCCCTACTCCGTTTACGGTTGAAGAACAGATTGGTCTTTTAACAAGATAACATTAACAACTTATCTACTGTCCAATTTATTTCAGATGTAAATGAGATACTGAAATGACATAAAACAGCATCATGGTCAAAGTTGCACCTCAGTTAAAACCAAACCCTGGCTTGTCGAGTCACTTTCATCCTTACCACAGTCTTGCTCATCACTGTTGTCCCCACAGTCGTTCCAGTGGTCACACACAAAGGAATGAGGGATACAGTAGCCATTTGCGCACTGATACTGGTGGATGGGACAGTGCTGTGACGCTGAAAATAAAACACAGCGATTGAATTTAGAAGTGCTAAAAAGCGGCGGCACGTACACTTGAAGTCAAACAACCTCTGACTAAACTCAACATAAACTGACCGTGGTAAAGTTGGTTTTATATTGGACGTTGGATATTCGACACATTCGAAAAATCTATTATGCAGCTTGCCCTTTCAACCTATTCATGTCAAACCACTTGTGATGAACTCAGCTAACCACCCTACACATTGCACAAAGCTTCGTTTTTCAAAAAACCCCAAATTTAATTTTTAAAATATTTTTTTATGTAAATAAATGCTTTGAATCTATTATGCGGCCTGACCTTTTGACCTATTCAGGTCAAACCACTTGTGATGAACTCAGCTAAGTCCCCTACACATTGCACAAAGCTTATTTTTAAAAAAGAAACATCCTTTAATTTTTTTTATATTTTTTTATGTAAAAAAATGCTTTAAATCTATTATGCGGCCTGTCCTTTTGACCTATTCAGGTCAAACCACTTGTGATGAACTCAGCTAACCACCCTACACATTGCACAAAGCTTCTTTTTTCAAAAAACCCATCCTTTAATTTTCTTAATATTTTTTAATATTAAAAAATGTCATAAATCTATTATGTGGCCTGACCTTTTGACCTATTCACGTCAAACCACTTGTGATGAACTCAACTAATGGTGCGTTCTATTATTCCCAACGAACCGACTCGGACCTCGGATATGACGTCACTTCCACACTTCAAGCGTTCTGGTATGTTTTGCGCGTCCGAGTCGGAGAAAAAACATGGACACCACACGGAAAGCTGTTGCTATGGTAGCACTGGCCGAGTTAGCAACGCTAGCCACGTTAGCAAACAACAAGACCGATTCCACTACCAACAGGCAGTGAAACGGACATAGTAAGGAATTGCTGTAATACGAAAGTGATTGAAATCTTCATTTAAAAGCCAAAGTGGTCCAAAAAACAAGGACAACAATTCATACCTACAAGTTACACAGGGCGCTGCCATCTTGGAATCCGTATCGGAATTCTTGCTCGGCGTCCTCACGGTTGTCCGAGTTCCGAGCTCGGAAATCCGAGGAAAAGTGACGCAGTGGTGCTTGTTGCTAGGCAACGTATGTTTTCCTAGTCGGAAGTCCGACACGGATAAATAATAGAACGCACTGTAACCCCCCTACACATTGCACAAAGCTTATTTTTAAAAAAAACCCATCCTTTAATTTTTTTAATATTTTTTAATATTAAAAAATGTCATAAATCTATTATGTGGCCTGACCTTTTGACCTATTCACGTCAAACCACTTGTGATGAACTCAGCTAACCATCCTACACATTGCACAAAGACAAAACAAAACAAAATTAAAGGATGGGTTTTTTGAAAAAATAAGCTTTGTGCAATGTGTAGGGTGGTTAGCTGAGTTCATCACAAGTGGTTTGACCTGAATAGGTCAAAAGGACAGGCTGCATAATAGATTTAAAGCATTCTTTTACATAAAAAAATATTAAAAAAATTAAAGGATGAGTTTTTTGAAAAAAGAAGCTTTGTGCAATGTGTAGGGTGGTTAGCTGAGTTCATCACAAGTGGTTTGACATGAATAGGTTGAAAGCGTAAGCTGCATAATAGATTTTTCGAATGTGTCCAACGTCCAATATAAAACCAACTTTACCACGGTCATAAACCGAAGTGACAGCTAAATACGTTTCAATTTTAGTGTCACCAAATTCACGAGGAAGCAAAAATTGAAAAAGAAACAAAAGGTAACGTCACAAAGTTTGAGCTTTAACTAACGTTATAACATACATGTAACTTACGCTACTGTCAAAGATAAATAGACGCCAACGTTTGTTTGATTTTAAGATTATTGACAACTCTTACGGCTGTTTTAAAGACATTTCCAGAATTCTTGACCACACTTCTATCCAGCTGAAATGAAAAATATTTACTCTGCTTCTCAATATTTGCTTTAACCTTCCCATAACTCATAGATATATACATATATATCTATGCCCATAACTTTAGTTGCCATAGATAGCGATTTAGCTAAAACAAACAAAGATGGCGACCGGAAATGAACGTCTTGTTAGTAGTAGGCTACTGACTGGCAGAGTGCATGAGTAATTGGAGTGCATGGCCATCAGCTCTTCAAATGAAGGAACTATACACAGAGATATTTAAATAAACAAATGTAATTTTTGCAAAGATGAACCAGAATCTTTAACGCAATTATTTTACCATTGTACACATTCAATTACTTCTTGTACTCAAATGACACATTACTGTGTAAAACTAATCCTAATATCAAATTGAGTGGAAAAATATAATTTTATATTTTGAACATGAGAAATTAAATGAATCAAATGTAAATGTTACTTACATAAATGCAAAATGTTACTTACATAAATGCAAAATAACAAAAGTTACCCCCAATTTCACCGCTTTCTTTTAGTGAATTCAAAGAAGACTCAAACGTACACTAAAAAAGTAACAAAACTGTTGAACAGTACGGTGAACCCTTTATATAAGAACAATGTATGTTGTTTCCTGATTATACGGATTTTTTTATTAACATTATATTTATTTATTATTTATTTATTTTAAGTAATATACTTGTTTCTCTGGATCGTTATATTGAGTATGTGTCGGAGATGTTGTAGCCTATATGTTCAATATGTTCAATAAAAAAATGTGAATGTCTTGTGATAGAAACTATTATGAAAATTAAGATGAACATAATAATACATCTTTTCATTTTTAACATAATGTTGTCTACTATGAGCAAGTCACTTCCAACAATCAATCTGTGCTTGGCTGTGATCCAAATGTATAAGACCAACTTAACTCTATTAATACCCATATGTCCCATCATTCACATTGTCGTTATTTTACAGCACAATGATTTTTTCATCTCAGTAAACATTTACATTACAAAATCACTGCTCTAATCCTATCATATTATCTGAAGCAACTATTTTGCACAGAAAACCTTTTCTTTATTTAACATAATGATACCCAGCTTACATTTGTTCTCAGTGTTACAGAACAGAACACATATATTTTTAAGTATCTGCAAAACCATTGCCATCAATGCCAAGACATCTGGGTTTGCTGTGAGTCTCATTTACTCACTGCAGTTGAATTCATCAGAGCCATCTCTGCAATCCTGCAGCCCATTGCAGTACTGAGAGTTGTTGTAACAGGCCCCATTAGCACATGTCTTCTCAGTGCAACGTGGATAGTCTGCAAAAAAGTATACATCAGTATTGTGAATTTTGGACTGACTTCAAAGTACAGTGTCCTAAGTTCAGATGTAAAAGTCTTACTGCAGTTGTTCTCATCAGAGTTGTCCAGGCAGTCCTTTACATGGTCACATCTGTATTTGCTAGGGATACACTGGCCCTCCTGGCAGGTGAACTGGTCTGGGCTGCAGGTCTGTCCACCTGAACCAAGACCATGTGACTGGGTTTAGTCTTAAAATGCTATTTTGCAGACTTGTAATTTGGAATGTGAAATGACAACATGCTTAAGCGTGAAGTTTATTAACATGTATTACAAGTTTAATTCTCACTCCATGCATTTCACTATTGAAAGGCTTCAGTTTTATTAGTGACTTGATGTGGCCACCTAGTGGTTTTACTCTTCATTACTGCACATGAACATGCAGCTTTTTGCAGCATAATATAAAACTTTACATGCTCTACTTTCATTCCATTTTCATGAATTTTTTTTATCAGTCTCTCATTGTAAACAACACCACATAAACAATAAACACTGCATACCACAGGTTCTTTGTTCATCTGAGCCATCGATGCAATCCTCCTCTCCATCGCAGACAAATCCCAAAGAGATGCATTCACCGCTTGTCACACATTTAAATTGTTGCGAGGTACATGATGGAGGTGCTGCCACAAAGAACAAAACATTTTAAGAGTTTACACATGAATAATAGTGCTGTGTTTGGGTATGGTTTTATGTTTCTGTACAAATCCTTTCTTCGTTTTCTTCGTTTCTTCCCCAGTTAACAGACATCCATTTTTGTCTGTGTGATGAATTTATAAAATCCCTGGAAACACTGGGTTTTTATAATGATTTTGCCTGGTGCCGTCTGTGTTTTCAGTGATTGGTTGTCATCAAGGGCATAACTTCGGGTTCAACATTGGCAGTTGTTGAGATCTCCATTTTTGAGCAAAATTGAAATTTTGAACATATCAAACACTTAATTTCCTGTATGCTGGTGAATTTTCCTGGAACATTTTTTACATTTTCTGCATCAAGTTATGGTGCAAATGCCTTTATTTATGTAAAGGAAATTATAATAGGTATTTTGGGGAGGTTGCACTGGACAGTTTTGATTTCTGGGGGCTTGTAACCCCCCCCATCCCGCCTGTAAATTACGCCTATGGTTGTCATACTCACGACAGCTCAGCTCATCAGAGTCATCTGCACAGTCTTTAGTCCCATCACACTTCCAAGCTATGTTGATGCATTGTCCATTAGTGCACTGAAACTCCCAACTGCCACAACTTCCTGCAAAAACACCCACAGAGAAAGAAGGATGGGATTAAAACGTCTGTCATCATCTTTTTAAGGTAATAATGCAGGCTCGACCTGCATGGTTTTAGTTACAGAGTACATTTACACATTTCATATGTTTAAAATACAATGGTAGATTTTCCAGGCAGGCGATGACCATGATGCTTAAATGAAAAAAATGCTTTTTACAATTTCCTTGACAAATGAGTTACCATGTTTATGACAGCTGAAGCCACACTAAGTGTGCAACATTTGAACCTGAAAACATGTGATTCTGTAATTAAAGGGAAGTTAATTCTTCACCATGAATAAACAGTACATCTTATGACCTTGGCAGCCTATCATTTCAAATAAATAACTGATGTCTGAATCAGCACAGAGACATGTAATTTGTATCACTTGTGTATTCAGAACTTTTCAGTATTTTGTAAAATATAATTTTGAATGAGGCATAACCCGGCAAAAAGTCCAAACCTTGCTTAGGCATGAACTAAATTTAGTTGTATATACTTCGGAGGTAAACCTTTACTTTAAAAAAAAAAATAAAAATTATGTTCACAATATTTTAACATCACATGTAAGTGCACTTTTTAAAAAATGGATTAATGAATTAAAACAGTTAAAATTGTCGTGATTTTTTATTAATGTAATACTTTCTTGGGGTGTCAAACTACTCAGATCTTCTAAGCACGGCTCTCTAAACATTTTTGTGCAGTTTAAAAACTACAGTAATTGTGAAACATGAAAGCCCTTAAAACTCAATATTTTGGTCAAAATAACACTGATGATGCAAACATCCAAAAATCCCACTCCTGACCATTCGCAAGTATGTGTATTCTTTTAACATATTTGTGACTAGAAAACATATTGTTGTGAAATTAAGAAGATACATACCTTGAGAAATTTGAATTCCTTTGGACAACAGTAGAAGAGACAGAAGATGAAGACCTTTAAGGACCATAATTTAATTTTGGTGTTAGTTTGACAAAGTATGTACACTCATGCTACATCTGACCGTGTTATAAGCCTGGGGAAGATACAGCCTTTGGGACTGAGATATTTGACCCGGAGCAACCAGCAGACCAACAACGTGATATGCAGTAATACAGCTTTTTATGGCTCGCTTCTTTACATAAACTTCATCTAAGATTAACTTTTACCTGTTGGTATGTTGTCCACATCAGCAAGAAAAAGTAACTACTCACTTTTTTGTAACACTGTAGCAGGAAGTTAACACTGCATGTGGCAAAAACCAGTTAATACAGCCTATATAGTTCCTAAAAATAGCGATGATCATGAGAGTTTTTTTACCAGCCTTTTTTTTATTAGTTCTTTACATCCTGTAAAGAACCTTTAAGAACATAATTCAAATCTGAATGTTTTTTGTAAGAGTGGTGTATGTCATGGTCTATGAATTCCACCCTGTTTGAGAAGAACAAAAAAGATGATCACTAAATGAGCTTTATGGCAATTAATTGATTTAGCTACAGCCATCAAACAAACAAAATATTGACAGCTTCTAGTGGCTTTTTATTTTTTCAATATGTGACCTTGTCACAGCATATCTGCTTAATTGGTTGCACACAGGAATATTGCTTTGAGACAAACAAAAAGTGGTGACTAGTGGCAAATGCCTTTTTTGTCACATTTATCCTCCTCAGTAGAGAAAAAACTGTAATCGAGCTACAGCTAAATCATATTTGGCCCATGTGTTCTGGCAAAGGGTATATCAGCAATTCAACAAATCAGATGTTATCTTCCCACAACACAAAATATCTTCTCCTTACAAACATGTGTTCCCAGCCACTCAAGCTTTAAACCATGTGTTTTTCTGTGCAGTCACTGTTTCACTGTTCTTGCATGTTTCTGAGAAATAACATTTGTTAAAGCTTTGAAAACGGACACATACTCTGAATTGGCTTTTAACTTAAATTCCGTGAACACAGCTACGGTGATATAGAATAATGTATTTGTTTGAGAGGAGGAACCCACAAGCTTTACTCTCCAAAGCACAATAGTAAACTTTAAGGACAATCTTGGGATTTAAAAAAACTTTTTTTTATTACTTTACAGGGACACATGGAATGTCTATTTCTCTAAAGCATTTTTACTTCTTTGGGACCAAATTAAAAGGGGAGCTGTGGCCGGGTTGGATCATTGATAGAGCAGGCGCACATGTACTGAGAGGTTTATGCCTTGACGCAGAGGTCCAGGGTTCGAATCCAACCTGTGACAATTTCCAGCATGTCTTCCCCCTCTCTCTCCCCTTTCTCACCTAGCTGTCCTGTCAAAAATTAAAGGCGGAAAAGCCCAAAAAAATTCTTAAAAAAAAAAAAAAAAGAGAAGCTGACCTGCAGAAAAACACAACGGTCAAGTTTAGGCACCGGAATCCTATGGACACACAAAACATAAAGCGTACTGCTTTTTTGTTGACCCTGTCTTCACGGCGCCCTCCAGTGGCAGAATGAAAGACAGCAGTGCACACTGCAACCATCTCTACACATGGCATACAGGGTGACAGGTATTTGACTTAACAAAAGCAGTTAAATAATAATAATAATAATAATAATAATAATAATAATAATAATAATAATAATAAGTTGCTTAATAATGGAGATGGCTAAAATATTTTTAAATGATACATGAAAATCATAATGGAAAGTCTTTATTTATTATTAAAATTGTGTTTTAATATATTTACATGGTTAAAATGAATTAAATATAAAGATTTATTTTGAGCGACAAAGACAAAATATTAAATAAGATACGTGGTCAAATATTTCTAAATATTGTAATATTTTATTCATTTTGAAAAACAGCTTGATTATTAATCAGACAAGAAAGTGACTCTCAGTTGAACAAAATAAAACATCAAACAATTTCAATTTAGTAAACATTTTACACAAATAATAACCTGAAATATATAGAGGGACCTGACATGCCCTGATTTGGAGGAATAAGTCATGCAATTCTATTTGATAAAAAATATCTTCATCTCATTCACAAGTGTGAAACAAAAAAATGTAATGAGAAGTTGTAAATTCATAGATGAGTGAGACATTATGTGTGCAATGATATCCAACAGCTCCTCATTTCTGGGTGTCAATGTCAATAAACAATTAGACATTCTTAAGAGAGTAATATTCTAATGAATTAACTAATAATATTAACAACCTTTTGTAAAGACCTACAGTGCATATCATATCCCAAACATGAATGAAGGAAAGACAGGAATGATTTATGAAAGCTAATAATGGATCAGCATAGAGTTCACACTACTGCATAAAACCTAAGCAACTGTTGTGCTTCTATTCCCACAACTCTCAGCATGATGGTGTTTTAATGGTGTACAGTTATTTGGGGAGGGGGAAGAATTTTTGATCTGGGTAAATGTCACTGCAGGGTGAACCTTTGTTCATCCTCATTAATTCAACCTTCTTCCATCGTCGTGCGTGTAGTAAGGGTTTCTGTGGCCTTGGTTCTGAGCATATGGATTGACCTCAGGTCGATTCTGGGCATAGGGGTTGGTCTGGGGGCGAGCCTGAGCATACTGATTGTCATCATGGTCGTCGTAGTAACGCTACAATGAAAAGAGAATTTCTTCATGAGAGAATTGCAAAACCAGCCATGTATATCCCAGATGTTAACTTCTCTTACTCTGCTGAATATTTTCTACTAACATTCTACTTTGGCTCTTTCTGTTCCATGAACTAAAACCCTTTTAGGAAATCGTTTTTACATTTTATACTTCTTTAATTAACCCTTACCACTCTCCGATGTTGCTCCTCTTTGTACATTAAACACACAGACAGTATACAGTATACTCACAGAGTTCCTCCCCTCAGGGATCAAGTTTTGCCGGCTGGTGTTCGGAGTCATCTCCAGGTTGGTCCTGCTGTCCCAGCTGTTGGTGGTTGAGGCCCGTGGGATCCTGGGCACCCCAGCATTGGCAAAGGCTGACAGGCCGTTGGCTTGCCTGTTAACAGAGGTCTGTTGGCTGTTGGCTAAGCTGCTGTTAACCAATGGTTTATTGGCAGGAGGGTGGCTCATGTAAGGCTTCCCAATGTCTGCATTTTTGTTCATCTTGGAGCTTTTCTTTGAGGATCTAACAAAATAAAACAAAATAACACATTACTCTCTACTGTTACTTAATCTTTATTTCTGCGTTATAGTCTTCATTACATTTGTAAAGTGATTTTTCTATGACTCAAATTAATTCCCAAATATATGTGTTCCTAAAATAATGGCACGTTAAAAACACCAGGCTACCTTGACACAATAAAAAAAGTTCATAATTAATCTGATGGGTTACATAAAGGTTAATGTGTAGCGTAAGTGAGAGATAAACATGGCAAAGACATGGCAGAGGCAGTAATGAATGACTAGAAGTGGGTGAGTGAATAGATGAGAAACTCACTTGCGTGCCACTATAGGCAGAAGAATGAGTGCGATGAGCAGCAGTCCCCCGAGCACAGAGCCGACGATTACCAGCACCAGCTTCCATGCTAACAAAACACAATGAAAAGGACATCAGGCTACGCTGTTGAAATGACTTTAATAACAACTTTCCTATGAAACAAAATCTGCAAAGTGTTTCACAATACAGGCAACGCAAAGTTATAGCAATAAAGAACTCTCACACACACACACATCAAAGTCTGTTTACAGTTCTCATGAGAAAGTTATAAAGTCGTTTGTGGCTCCAGAGGGAGCTGCGCATAATCTGATAAATGGCATGAAATGTAGTCACCATTTCAAAATATTTAAAAGGCTTACAACAAATGTGTTACCTACCCCTCTATTGGCATGGGTATCATGTAGCCTCTATACAATATATGCTCAAAACATACAGTTAATAGACATACAGAATAAATATATACATACACGGGTTGACATCCTGTAGGAAAACAAGTGTGGAGGGCCACTGCAACGCAGGAGCACTTAGTTCAACTTCATCAAACTAGCAACTCCAAATAAAATTGCTTATTTCATTTACCATGCATTGATAAAAGTAAGAATATATATGTATATATATTCTTATGTCTATTGTGTTGAAATGTTTCCGCAGGATTATATTTCCCCCAGAACAGATATTGCACTTTCCAGGAGTTGCATATGAACATGATTTTGGGGAAGTACTTTTACTGCAATGCATACAGGGCAATTAGGACAGCACTCCAATTAACATTTTTTATTGCCACATATTTCTCAAAAATATAGCTACACAGGTTGGGTTAACTACAGGTACCCACAACCAGTACATTATATACATCCCATCAGAGGGAGCCACAACCTACACAGACACAGTAAGATACCAAAGTCAGAACAACACGAAAAATATGAGAAGAAAAAGAAGAAGAAGAAAATTAAATGAATCAACCTTTTAAAATGAAAAAGTCACAAATTTATATGAAACAAGCAAATTAAATCCCCTCATTCATACTATTAAGAATGAGGGTGTTAGAATGTGTATCCAATATGCCTCCCTTTGAAGACGATTCTGTCCCCATTTCCACCTCTGTGGCATCTTTACTGCCTCAATGTCCATGTAGTGTAGTTCACTCAAGCTGTGGTTCTGACTAATTAAAGTGCTTGGCGACCCATGATTTGTCATTGTTTATTATTTTCTTTTATTTTCTCATGGAGTTCTTGCTGTTCTGACTTTAGTATTTTACTGTGTCAGGATAGGTTGTGGCTCCCTCTGATTGGATGCATTTGATGTATAACTATTATCAAAAAGGGATTTCTCATGTTTATTTTTTAAAAGGAGTGTCTGTTGTTTGTGCCTTTACTGTCAAACACATGCTTTTATACTCACATTCATTGCAGTTAAAACCAGAATAACCAAATGGACAACTGAAAGAGAAGAAGAATTGTTCATTTTATAATTTCATATGATTTAATTTATACCCATGCTCTCTACAGACACAGGTCATATTTACAGTGGCTCTCTGCTTTTCCCTCCTCACTATGATTTGCATTAAATTTGTTGAAATATAATAAGGTATATAATTGGATATATATATATATAAAAAAAGTTACACTCCGGACAATGCTTTGACATTTAAACACTCACTTGACACACTTTTTGGAACCCTCAGCTTTTTGACCGCTGGGACAAGCTGCAAAAATAGTTTAAATAAAAAAAGGTTATTATGTAACACACAAACACACACACACACTTTATCTCTCTCGCACTCAATAAAGGCCCTTACCAATGCACATTTTGGTAGTGTAGTCCGTCTTAATGTAATTGTCCAAACAGGTGCAGGTAAACGATCCATTTCCCCTATTGCACTTTGTACTGCCCTCATCACAGGGCTTTTTTTCACACAGGTCTGTTTCTTTAAATGAAGGAAACAAAGTAAGATAAAAGTCAGTACACCAAATTCAAATAAATGCAGTGGTACAAAATGAAAAAATAACTAGATATGAACAATTGTCTGAAATGTTCAGTGTTCTGGTACCAGTTGAGAAATACCATTATTAGTAGGACATTATTACTCATTGGCTGAATGATACTCTGTACACTGTACAAAGATCACAATATTTGCTATGACAGAGGGCATAGAAATACACTTGTAATCAGATTCATAACTGATAACAGATAAAAAAATAAAATGTATTGTGCTGGATGGTTGAAAAAGAACTTGAGCCTTGCCACACGCTGCTACACACTAACATTTAATATCTGAAATTCTCCAATGCCTCTACAAGCATGCTATTAAATTCCTTTTGAGACACTCGGAAGAACAATGTACAGTACATGTCCTTTATGAATCAACAGCATGAAACCATAACTCACTTCAGGCATGAAGAGAAAAACAAAACAGATACAGGCTTTGTAAAAACACTAATTGTGTGCAATTTAATGAAATTACAGAAGAACAGAAAATAAAATAAAAATACTAAACCTCACTATGTTACAGTACTAGTATCTAACAGAAACACATAACATTTTGATGCCAACACTATTTTCATGTATTATAATACACTTTATTTTTTAATCACAGCAAGTGAAATTATCACTTGGCCAAAACCCAAAGTGAGTGTAGTGTCTTAAAAAAATCACAGCAATAGACAGTTCTGCATTTCAGAGCCCTAACAGTGAATACAACTAAACCATTTTTTTTTAAATTTACAACTAATTATTCTATATTTGATTGAATAATTCATGAATTTGTTTCAGTCAGTGCTGCAGATATAGCATACAACATTTTGAAAACAGAACTCTTCAATTATGTTATACCTGAAATCAAATGTCTTGTTTGAATATTATTCTCACCATCAAACTGGATAAAGAAGTAACATTTACACTTGATAGATAGACTTACCTTTAAAGACTGCACCTTTCAGAACACCGTCTCCACTGCTGGCTTTGTTCATCTTCTCTATAACTTCTCCTGTTGTGATTTCAGCCTGTTCTGTGAAGATGATCTCTACATCTGCTCTGACCCCAGTCTCTGACCTTGACCTGGCTTTGACCTTACTGGCTTTATTGGGCCTGTATAGACAAAAAAAACAAAAAATCACACTTAATGAGGATTATATTCTACAATTATTAAGTGAAATATGCTGAGGATTATATTCTACAATTATTAAGTGAAATATGCTGTAAGTGGACCGTAGGAAGTGTGGTTCTAGATTGATAGACAGTCAGATGATAAACACCATTGTGACTCTGACTTACCTGAGTGCCAACACTGTAGATCCAGAGTAACCCGCAATGTTTTTGAAAACATCAAACAGCTGTGTTTTGAAAAAGAAGAAAAAACCTTTTCTTTAGGGCATCAACTGACAGCCCCTTTAGATCAATTTCACTCTTGGGATTGATAGATATTATGTAACAACAACGTACATTCATTACCACATGCATTAACTTTAATACCTGAGTGTAGCACTGGTGAGTTAAGTGAACTATTACTGGCATTAAGTCTTTGCTGTTGCATCAGATATAATGCAACAGCCACAGTTAGTTAGCTGTGATCTAGAGGAAAATTAAATGTGTGCAAATCATGGATAAATATATGTGTCACTCCTTGCAAAGTAGATACATACATATTTAAACAACACAAGGGGTGTGCTTTACCTGAAATGTAGTCCAAAAAAGTAAAATAAAAAAGAGGAGAGGAATTTTTGCTTACCGCATCAATAATGTTTTTTGAGGCAGACTGAAATTCTTGTGATGTATCGTCAGACATTTTTGCTTTGTATGTTAATTCAGGCAGGGCTAGTTGTCCAGGGAAAACTTTGGCTAAAATAGGAAAATATCATCTTAGGAAAGTTGTATATACACTCCTGTTATAACCAATTATTTAAAATCATAGTTTAACTATGTGGGATATATGCTTTTTAACTTTCTTGCAGAGCTAGATGAGAAGATAAACCCAAACTTTTGTGTCTGCCCAATAAATAAAGGCAATTAGCTTAGCATTGAGACATAAGACAAGGCTAGCTTGAAATCTTCTCTGCTTGCCTAGCTAGCAACCTCAAAGTAAAGACAGGACAGCTTCAATTGTTTTCTTAAACAATTGAAGTATAATTGGTCTTCGAAAGATGCTAATCATTTTGACTGACCTGATAATCTTTGAGTGTGTTATATAGTTTTTTGTGTATGTAATAGATGTATTTTTCTGCATGTAAACCTATCCTAGTAGACCCCAAGAGAACAAATATGATGTTGAAAAGGAGTATAATTGGGGCTTACAGTAGTTTATCTGTGTTTTAAGCCCCCAATGTCTCTCACTAGGATTAGGCAATGGTTAGGGTTAAGGTTAGGTGCCTTGAAGTTAACGTTCGCAGCGCTGCCTGGAAGGAGACGTTGAAGGCTTAAAACACCATTGAGCCTTACAGTAACACTTCTCAACAAAGTCCTCCTACATCCCACAGGTACAGTCCTAGACTTTTGTATTATAATTCCTTAAGTCACTTTCTCATTGAGTAACAACCTCATAGTGGTGGTATGCAAACAAATACTTACCACTCTCACATCTTCTGCTGTCATTATTGTAGTTCTCACCAACCAAGCACAAGCATGCAAAGCTTTGATTGAAACGAGGCACACAGGTGCTCCCATCGCCACATGGGTTTCCATCACAAGGGTCTTTAAAGGCAAAAGAATAAATAACATGCACACAAACATATAAGGCTTTACAGCATATACAATGACATCTTGGAAACAGAGTAAATTACTTTTTGGACACAGGTTTAATTACCTGGAAGCTTTGTTGTTGTAGGAGCTGGTGTTGTTGCAGGTGTTAGTGTTGTGGATGAACCATCCGGATCTGCTGTTGTTATTGTAGGAGTTGTAGCTGTAGCTGTAGCTGTAGTAACCGGTGCTGCTGTTGTTGCTGTAGGAGTTGTAGCTGTAGTAGCCGGAGCTTTTGTTGTTGTTGTAGGAGCTGTAGCTGTAGCTGTAGTAACCGGAGCTGTTGTTGTTGTTGTAGGAGTTGTAGCTGTAGTAGCTGGAGCTTTTGTTGTTGTTGTAGGAGCTGTAGCTGTAGCTGTAGTAACCGGAGCTGCTGCTGTTGTTGTAGGAGTTGTAGCTGTAGTAGCCGGAGCTTTTGTTGTTGTTGTAGGAGCTGTAGCTGTAGCTGTAGTAACCGGAGCTGCTGTTGTTGTTGTAGGAGTTGTAGCTGTAGTAGCCGGAGCTGTTGTTGTTGTTGTTGTAGGGGCTGTAGTTGTAATGTTTTTAGCTGGAGCTGCTGCTATGGTGGTGCTACCTTCTGCAACTTTTGTATCAGCTACAGTAAGAGATGGGCAAAAATACATTAAAGTATTTTGTTACAAATTAAAAATACTTGCTCATCAAATGTGTAAAAATAAAATCCCAAATACTGGTATGAGAAAAATGTATTTAATTAAAATAAAAGTAATTTGAAAAAACTAAAATACTTCTTTTGTGTACCCCCTAACACTTCAGTCCAGGGAAACGGAAATGAAATAAGCCTATATGGTAGTTCTCAATGACACAGGACATGACAGGTTATTCACTTGCATTTAGCCAAAGCCCGGGATTAGGCTAATTGTTGTACAGTTTTTTTCTGGGGATAAAAATTATTTGAGAATAAAATTATATATTAAATAATGTATTTTAAGTATTTCGAATACACAAATAATAGCCCCTTAAAAGGGGCTGTACTCTATATTCAAAAAAATAAGTGGTCTGAGATTGCCTCCACATGGCTATCACAGACCGCTCCCAATTCGTCAAATACCGACGCTTTCACTGTCACAGCCCTCTGCGTATGATACCGAGGCACAAGGCACTCACATAAACTAACATGGACGCATGTCCTAACCAGCTATCAAAACAAAGAACAGAGAAGCTCATGTTAAAACACTCAGAGGGAGTGTGACTTCATTCTCTGCCCAGGACGCCATTACTCCACTATATCTTTACATAGCAATTCTTTTTTTGTTCACTTACAACTAACTTTGAAATGGCTAACAAATTTGACGACAAATAAAATCAACACTACCAAAACAATCAGGTTTCCCCAGTACAGCTTTATGACCCAGCACCATGAATATATGGGTTTATAGGCAGTGCTTTTTCTTGACCTGAAGACAAAAAAGGAATAAATATAGCAAGGATAGATATACAGCTTAAAGGGTGAATGGTGAACTAGGCGTGGCCCTGCCATATATTACATAGATAGCTTAAGAAAAAGTCCAGCTGTTCACTGTGTAAAAGACTAAGCATTGTTGTTTTACTGTTGTAATCATTGGATCATTAGGTTTGTGGCGTCACTATCCGATGTTGCACACATTGAAGTTGAGACATGTAATAAGTATAACTGACATATTTTGGTCTAAAAACAATATCCTAGACACATTTGCACTGTGGAATAATTTGTGATTTAGAAGAAATGAAGGCTCTCAGATAGCTTATTTAAGCTTCACACATGTAAAGCATTAACCAGACTGGAGGGTCTAAGGGGAACAAAGAGACTTCCTTGATTAGAATAGACTTCCAACAGAAGGTAAAGTAACAACAGGGTCATAAGGTAAATTCAGATTTGTCTGCATCAACACAGTAGTTAAATATTTGCATTTGATTGTGTGTGTGTGTGCGCCAAACCAATCCAGTAAAAATGGCCAAGCTTGAAGCAATTGTGCAAATTATGCCTTCATAATAAATGTTGATTTATGATAGCTAGATTTGAAACAAAACTAAGGTAAAGGAGATTAAATCTGAAAATAACAGGCTGTTGAGAGAATAGGTACACTGGTATTTAAAGGAACAATGTTGTTTCAGCATTCAGCCTACATCATCACATTATTTTTTCATCACTGGATCTAGATTTAATAAGTCATACAATGCCATAAATCTTCTTTATATCTATTACTATCTGATAAAAGGCCATTTAAACAGATGCTGTGTTTCTCTACTTTGGGTAGCGACTTATGTAAACCTAAATTCCAGTTACCTTTCAAGACATAATCTATATAATTTGACTGAAAGACACATAAAGTTTACCTGATGTTCACATATTCCACCTATCAGAGACTAACGACAAAGATTTATAAAATGTTTAGGATTTAAAGTTCGTATAAATAAATCAGGCAACTTACCAAGACAGGCCACAATTAGCCAAAGGACAGAGATGAGTTTGAATTTTTGAGCCATTGGAAAATAATTTGCTGTCAAAACTTCACCACAAGAGAGAAAGCCTGAGTGGGCTATGAGTGGAAGAGGCTTTAGTGCTGGTGCAGGTGTCCTCCCTAGGCAGTTTTACTGTAATCATTAGCCACTCCCCTGAGGAAAGCACTGTGTGCTAAAGTACATTTCTCGAACAGAAAAGAAGACTCTGTGTTCAAACTTTCCATGTCTACCAAGCCATGTATATGTTTATCAATCTTTATAACATAGATGTGTATCTGCCAGTTTGTTTTTGTTGATGTCCAGAAAGTGTGTCAGATCTAAGAACTATACAAAGGTTTGTCCAGGCTAAGACAGGAGTGACCGTAGCCATCAAAAACACAACCTCAGACAAATTTGATCCAGAGAAAATCCAAAGAACAGCTGGCCATGCTGTTTGTTTGACACAGGATCTTAATGAGTGTAGTTGAAATTATCTCAGTAACCACTTACTGAATCATCAGAAACCCTCTTAAAATGTCAACAAAAAAGATGCTTTTTATCCTCCTCATTTCATCGTCATTGCTCCCATAAAAACCCAACAAAGTACCCAGATGTTTTATAGGTCAACTTGAGAGTCAAACCTGACATGGTTCATTGGCTGGGCAGCCACTCAAGGGACGTTTTTGAATTGATGCTACATTAAATAATCAAAACAATAGTGTTACCTTGAATGTAGCAGTTAAAATGTATTAAAAGTAATGGTAAACTAACTGTGAAACAATTAACTAAAGCAGAGGTCAGGTCACATTCCTCCAACATCACCACAACTCAAAGCTTCCCATATGGTACAATAGATAATATGAAGCAATCAAAAATCTGCAATTGAAATATAATTAGTTAATCAATACATTTGTTTACCACACAGATTAATACATACAGTAGTTTTCTATTATTTATTTTTTTAATTGTATTTTGCTAATTAGTTTATAGATGCCAACAATATGTCTGTCTTAAAATTCTTTCATCTTCTGTTTTTAGGACAGGTCATATTTTTGACACAGTTAATATTAATAATTTAATTAATGTTGTCATGACTCACAGTGGGTCTAAAATCACAACTTAGGAGAAATGCAAAAGGAAGCATTGGCCTTTGCCAGTAAGGAGTCAGTGATAACAGTAAATGAATAGGTAACTCATGTTCTGCATTTATGTGCCTGGATCAACCCACATCAAGAGCAAACGTCAACTTAACTAAAGCTGACACAGACTTGGAATTATACCAGGTTTTTTTTTTAAATAAGGAAGAAGCTTTAAAGCATAGGATAGTTTACTGATAGAGGTTATCGTCATTGTGCAATATCAAACACATTACACTGACACTAAGTGATGTCACGTACATGTTTCCTGTCTGAACTTATCTCCATAGCTGAAAACTAGTATTTGTATGACAACAACGAAAAACAAAATTCTCCCTCGGTTTATTGACAAACAATGTATGCTTACTTGCTTCAATATTCATGCAGCGCTGTTGGTCAGTTCATTAAAATTGTCAGCTTCTTTCTAGGGTAAATAGCACTTTTATTTTGTACATCTCAGACTTTATAAGTTACTTACAGGGGCTGCGATGAACAGGAGGGAGAAAGATTACATTCCTTGCCAGTCATTTTATGAATTTATGGCAATTCCACCAGTCATCATTCAACCCAGAGACTTTAACAAACATGAGTTCTTCAAAGGACTAATTGAAACATAACAGTGTCCATACTACACCACGTAAGAAACTGCGTCCATGAAGCCAATTACTAACAAAAGTCTAAAAATGTCTCCTCAGAAAGTAATTCAACCCATTTAGAACTGTCTTATCGGAAACTATGTGACCAATAAAACGGGTTGTGACGAAGGATTATGTGACCTTTGATTTAAAGACGTCATAAGATGTGAGATAATACAATCTTTTTGGTAAACAGCTAAAAAGGTTGACAAGACCTCATCATGAAAGTTGGAACTTTGGAAAATCAAAATGTGTTTTAAGCATCACCTCAAGAATGTTAACCTGAAGTAATGTTTTAAATTATTTGAAAGTTCATAAAGAGCTATCATCCTATCACCACCCATAAAATTATATGATCTCAAAGTTGACTTTGATCCCAGTCGCATATCTAAATTAACACATGACGAAAGTCTTGCACCACGTCAGCGTCATCATGTGCATCAATGGAAAAATGTCTGTTGTCAAAAACAGGTATGTTTTCAACCCGGTTTCCAGGCGTAGCAGTCAAAACAACAAATGTGCTAAAACACATTTGAAAACATACCTGTTTCAGCCATTTTTCCACTAATGCACATAATGACACTGAAATGTGTTTAAACACATTTGTTTAGTCAATTTAGGGCTTCCACACTGAATGCAAAATAACAATACTACTAATAATATTAATATCTTTTTTGTGGTTAACTATTTAAAAAAACTAAAAATATAAAACATACAACTCGCAACATGACCACAGAATGTTTGCTGGATGTAAATGTTTTAAAAAAAATATCTTCAAAATACTGGATTGGAACCTGCTATCATTTCCAATGATAGTCCTTACTTTTCACCCAACAATCAACATAATAAATGGTATTCAATACTATGTTAAGACCACATTTTTTTCATTAATCCCACTGCTTTGCTGAACAAAAAGGATTTCACTATTCATTTTTTCTTCACGATCCTTTAACAAGTGTTAATTTAATAAAAAAAGTGAATTTTTAATTTTTTACATTTTTACATGATGTTCACCTTAACAATTTATTTCAGAGCAGGTGAATTCTATATTCCTACAAATTAAGACATCTAGTATAATTCTTCAGCTACATTTTTCACCTGGAGGTTTTATGAACATGTTGCCGTGAGTCAACAGAGGTGCGACCACAGAGCCATAACTGCCTCTGGGTCCTCTTGCTAACTGTAAGTCCAAAGTGATTTATGTTTCTGGCCATCCTAAACCCCACCCAACCTGCTGTTCCTGGCAATGATGATGTGATTTGAGTTGAACATGATGTTCTTGAGGGTGAGGGAGGAAGATTGATACCAGCTTATCAAATAAATGTAGTAGAGTAAAAAGTACAATATTTGCCTCTGAAATGTAGTAGAGTAGAAATATTAAGTAGCAGTAATGGAAATACTCAAGTAAAGTACAAGTACCTCAAAATTGTACTAATGTACAGTACTTATGTACATACACTTACTTATTTCTTTCTACTCTTTCTACAGTATCTGTGTAATTTCCAAAGTCTCAATCCTGGCTAAGATCCTTGAATCCCAGGAAAAATGAAAAATTTACAGTTTAACAACAGTAAAACAATTTCTACTTGATAATAATATTATCACTGATTTATAATCTGGTTTTAGACCTGGCCACAGTACGATTACTGCTGCTATTGGTTGTGACAAATGATCTCATTTGTGCCTTGGAAAAAAAACAGCATTGTGCTGCCTTATTTGTGGATCTATCTAAGGCATTTGACTCAGTGGAGTGTATGTTGCCGCTGAACAAACTTAGAAATAGTGGGTTTGGTCCTAAGGCTGTTAAATGGTCCAGAAATTATTTTGTAGATCAAACTCAGTGTGTCCATGAAGTAGGACACATACTAATTGTATTGAGATAACTAGGTGTCCCCCAGGGTTCCAGTCTGGGACCCATTTTGTTCTCTATTTTTATCTCTGCCAAAGAGGTTATGTTTTTTGGCTCGGTTCGTCTGTCTGTATGTCAACAGGATTTTCATGAAACCATGAAAAGGATGAAGCATGAGCCAAGGAAGAACTCATTACATTTTGTAACAGATCTGAATCACTGGGTGGACACACAAATTGTTTCTCGCTCCTCACTACCTGTACTTTCACCTTTGATACTCAAGTACACATTGCTGCTCATACTTCTGTATTTTTTATTGAAGTAAAATTTTGAGTGCATAACTTGAAGTGCTTTTAAATTGTGGTATTGCTACTTTTACTTAATCTGCATACGCATGCTGTTGGGCAACTTGTCCTTCAAGACAGGGTGATGTAACGTTAAAACAACAGCAGCCCTCATCGGCAGGTTTGTTTAGACTTCTGTTGGCGAGTTTACCAATGTTCTCTTGGAAAACAACAGAAGTGACACAAGAATAGATTAAACACATCACTTGGATACACAAAACCTCTTGTGCTGCACTTGTGTGTTGTGAACACGTCGTTAACGTTGTGAAATGGTCGCAGTTTGGTTAGGTTTAGGCATAAAAACTACTGAGTTAAGTTTAGAAAAAGATTGTGGTTTCAGTTAAAAGCATGTATTGGTTAAAAACATAGACGTAAAAAAAGATGGACGACTCCACTTCCTCCCACTGTACAAATGTGAAGCCAAAATATCTTGGATAGGGGCACTGCCATCTTGTAATATTGGAGCCAGAGTCTTTTGTTTGATCTGGTTAAAGTTTATTGCACTTTTGAGTGTTACATTCTCATTGTAAAGGGCTGAATCTCACCTATCTTCATATGTAAGATGTGAGAATGTAGAAAGGATATGACTCAACGAAAAATATATGTTGCACAAGGCAACCATATGGTTAAGTGTGAGTACTAGCGTTACAGGAAAATCAAAAACACATTAACTAGAAGGACATTCTTTGCCAAGGCACACCCTATCTCACAATGTTAATGCAGTGTATATTTTCCCAGTCATGGAACTAATTTTGCAATGTTATGTTAGCGAAAGTGAAAAAAATAATTTCAGTGTACACCCTGTGATTAGGATCCACTCCAAAATTGAATGGGTTCTTCCTTGGCCCATGCTACACCCTTCCAGTCTAAGTTTTTCTATAATCCTGTTGACAGACTAACTAACAAACCAACAAACAAACAAATGGTCAAACCGAAGCGGAAACATAAAACGCAATACTCTATATATTAAAATATAATAATATAACAATCTCAATTTGATTATGATATTCATGAATGTTTAATGTTCCTCAAATTTAAAACCAGTTTCAAGTTATTTATTGTCATGTGCACAACAATTACAAGAAGCAGTTGTTGACAATGTAAATCTTGGATCTAAGGCTGTCTCCTACAAATTAAATATTAATTTAATTTAATAAATATTTCCTTGGAGAACGTTGGCACCAAGATCCTGGTTGCAGCTGTCGCCGTGGTCCTGCTGCACTCCCTGCTGAGCTCAGCGGTGCCCTGCAATGTCATGCTGCGTCCGGCTGAACCCTGCTGCTTCCTGCTACGTCCATCCATGCTCTGCTGGGCCACGCTACATCCTGTAACGCCCTGCAGCGCCCTGATATGACATGAACTACTACGACTACCATTTGAAGTCACTGTTCCATTATTAATTTGACTATTATTGCCACTGTTCATCATATCCCCAACCGGCCCGTCAGACACCGCCTACCAAGAGCCTGGGTCTGTCCGAGGTTTCTTCCCAAGAGAGAGTTTTTCCTCGCCACTGTCGCACTGCTTGCTCTTGAGGGAATTACTGTAATTGCTGGAATTGTTGGGGATTTGTAAATTATAGAGTGTGGTCTAGACCTACTCTATCTGTCAAGTGTCTCGAGATAACTCTTGTTATGATTTGATACTATAAATAAAATTGAATTGAAGTGAATTGAATTGAAATATGTATTAAAAAAAAGTAAATACAAATCTAAGACATGATAGTACAGTTAAATTATAGGGCTAAAATGTAAACATGGATAATAAATGAATGAACTGAATGTTATTTGAATGTAAACAGGTATGTAGTAAACATATATGAGAGAGAAGAAATAAGAGAAGAAATAAATATATCTATAGATATCTATAGAGAGGTGTTAACAGTTTGTATAAACCGTAAGTAAGTATATAAAGGTAATAGAGGCGACAGAGCTTTCACCATTGCAGCCATTAAACATTTGGATATGCTTAAGTGAGTAATATTTTAATTTATTAACAATAGGAAATACTGAGAACCCTTTAAAAAGACCTACAGACAGTGCCTCTCATATCCCAAACTTTCACAAAGATAAAAGAAGGAAAGACAGGAATGATTTATGAAAGCTTATAATGGACCAGCATAGTGTTCACACTACTGCACAAGACCTATGCAACTGTTTTACTTCTGTTTATACAACTCTTACCATAATGGTGTACAGTTATTTGGGAGAGAAATGTCACTGCAGGATGAACCTTTGTGCATCCTCATTGATTCAACCTTCTTCCATTGTTGTGCATGTAGTTAGGGTTGCTGTGGCCTTGGTTCTGAGCATAAGGGTTGATCTGAGGTCGATTCTGGGCATAGGGGCGAGTCTGAGCATAGACGCTGCTCTGAGGTTGAGTCTGAGCATATGAGTTCATGTCATCATGGTCATCGTGGAAACGCTACAATGAAAAGAGAATTTCTTCATGAGAGAATTAGAAAACCAAGCTTATGCCAAATTTTCACTTCTCTTACTCTGCTTAATATTTTCTACTAACATTCTACTTTCTGTCTGTTTAATGAACTAAAACCCCTTTGACATTTTATTCTTCTTTAATTTGCCCTTACTACTCTCCCTCTTTGTACATCAAACACACAGACGTATACTCACAGAGTACCTCCCTTCAGGGATCATGTTTTGCCGGCTGGTGTTCGGAGTCATCTCCAGGTTGGTCCTGCTGTCCCAGCTGTTGGTGGTTGAGGCCCGTGGGATCCTGGGCACCCCAGCATTGGCAAAGGCTGACAGGCCGTTGACTTGCCTGTTAACAGAGGTCGCCCGGCCGTTGGCTAAGCTGCTGTTAACCAATGGTTTATTGGCAGGAGGGTGGCTGATGTAAGGCTTCCCAATGTCTGCATTTTTGTTCATAATCGAGCTCTTTGAAAATCTAACAAATTAAAACAAAATTGCACATTACTACTGTTACAGAATCTGAATTGCATTATAGTCTTCATTACATATGTACATATTTTCTATGACTCAAATTAAAGGGGTGATAGAATGATTATATAGGGTATTTCACACTGTTCCTTATGGTCTCCTAATGGGGTATGTAACATTAGTTGGGCTGAAAATGGCCCGGTTGATATTTTATTGGCCCTTATGCATCCCTGTGTTTTGGCCCTATTTGTAACAAGAGCTTTACTTCCAAATATGGTATGGTCATGAATATTTAGATGAGCTGCGCCCGCTTGGTTGAGCCTTAGCCCCGTATTACACATATAGACGCGCTGATTGGTTGAGCGACTCGCCATACACACGCATTAGAGGTCATATGCTGATTGGTTGAGCGAATCCCCAATACACAGACATTAGAAACGCGACAGAATCTCATATTCCAGACACTGCAATGTTTCCTTACCAAATTCACTTCTGAGACTTTTTTATGCGAGAAATCAACTATATAAAGCTCAAATATGGGCCGTTTTACGAAAATGGATGGCTAATTGCAAATTTGGTAAAACTGTGTGTCGGAGTTCAGCTGCCTGTGTTGCTGGCTCGCCGCCTGGCCTGCCTTCCTCCACAGACCCCGGCTTGCTGTGAGCTCGATTGAGCTCCGGCACGGCTGCTGCAGCCCACAGCACCTCATACCCGCGCAAAGTCCCCGTTTGGGCTGGTGGACTACTACCAAACGCCGCTGCCCTGACAAAGCTCCAGGGCCTGCATCTCCTCTCTTCCTGCTAGCTAAATGGCCCGTGTGTGAGAGCGCGGTCAGCGAGCTTGTTACACCAGCAATCTCTTACCACATGTTACACACATGTCACGCCACTTAGCTATACAACAACTAACTATATGTTTTATAAAGCTAACAACGGTGTCCGATTTCAAGTTAATGAATATTTGTGAGCTGTAAGGGTTTCGTTAGCTGCGACTGTCCCTTCAATCCTATGTGTACAGATTGCGGCTAGTTAGCTTCATTTTTGGTCGTAATTTGAGTATATTTACAGTTTGAATTTCGTCACACCACTTATACAACATCTAACTATATGTTTTATAAAGCTAACAACGGTGTCCGATTTCAAGTTAATGTATATTTGTGAGCTGTAAGGGTTTCGTTAGCTGCGACTGTCCCTGCAATCCTATGTGTACAGATTGCGGCTAGTTAGCTTCATTTTTGGTCGTAATTTGAGTATATTTACAATTTGAATTTCGTCACGCCACTTATACAACAACTAACTATATGTTTTATAAAGCTAACAACGGTGTCCGATTTCAAGTTAATGAATATTTGTGAGCTGTAAGGGTTTCGTTAGCTGCGACTGTCCCTACAATCCTATGTGTACAGATTGCGGCTAGTTAGCTTCATTTTTGGTCGTAATTCGAGTATATTTACAGTTTGAATTTCGTCACGCCACTTATACAACAACTAACTATATGTTTTATAAAGCTAACAACGGTGTCCGATTTCAAGTTAATGAATATTTGTGAATTCTAAGAGGAGGCTAGCTAGCTCTCATTGATAGAGCTCCATCCAGCCGCAGGCTCTATCAATGAGACTCATGGACAAGCGGCGTTTATTTTCCCAATCGTTTGTTTAAATAACTCAACACATTATAATTACACACATTATAAGATTAACTAGAATCTGTGGTAAGAGAATGCTGGCGTAACAAGCTCGCTGACTGCGCTTTCACTCACATACACCGGGCATTTAGCTAGCTAGCAGGAAGAGGGGAGTTGCAGGCCCTGGAGCTCTGGCCGTTTGATAGCGGTTTGTAGTAGTCCACCAGCCCAAACGGTGACTTTGCGCGGGTATGAGGTGCTGTGGGCTGCAGCAGCCGTGCCGGAGCTCAATCGGGCTCACAGCAAGCCGGGGACTGTGGAGGAAGGCAGGCCAGGTGGCGAGGCAGCAACACAGGCAGCACCAACCTCTGAAGTCCGACACACAGTCGAACAAAATTTGCAATTAGACATCAATTTTCGTAAAACGGCCCATATTTGACCTCTAAGTAGTTGATTTCTCGCATAAAAAAGTCTCAGAAGTGAATTTAATGGTAAAATAGCATATGAACAATGTATACATTTTCTGAGATCTGCACGACCTAGATTCAGAAGACTAACTGATCTCAGGTCAGTTGTGTAGCCTATGTAAATGTTGGGGCGTGACCGTTCTCTTAATACACCCATGGCTGTGACAAAGGTTCCGGATTTTGGGAGGTTGATGTCAACTTCCAGCTTTGTTGGGATTCGCCCGTTTTCAGCAGCAGTTTCAAAATATGAAATTTTCATAGTAAAAGGGTGTCAATGGGATTTTGAGCTTATATGTATGTCCTATTTACCCACCGAACTGTTGTTATTCAACTATGACAGGGTAAAATCGGTTTTGCATTCTATCACCCCTTTAATGGCAAAATGTGTGTGTCTAAAACTAAGGGCAGGCAAGCGTAAGTTAGAGAGAAACATGGCAAAGACATGGCAGAGGCAGTAATGAATGACTAGAAGTGGGTGAGTGAATAGATGAGAAACTCACTTGCGTGCCACTATAGGCAGAAGAATGAGTGCGATGAGCAGCAGTCCCCCGAGCACAGAGCCGACGATTACCAGCACCAGCTTCCATGCTAACAAAACACAATGAAAAGGACATCAGGCTACGCTGTTGAAATGACTTTAGTAACAACTTTCCTATGAAACAAAATCTGCAAAGTGTTTCACAATACAGACAACGCAACGTCATAGCAATAAAGAACTCTCTCACACACACACACACACATCAAAGTCTGTTTACAGTTCTCATGAGAAAGTTATAGTCTTTTGTGGCTTCAGAGGGAGCTGCGCAAAATCTAATAAATGGCATGAAATGTAGTCACCATTTCAAAATATTTAAAAGGCTTACAATACACATTCCTTGCCCTCTATTAGCATGGGAATCATGTAGCCTCTATACAAAATATGCTCAAATACATACATTATAAATATACACAGGTGGACATCCTGTAGTGAAACAAGTGTGGAGGACCACTGCAATGCCGGCTCGCCTAGTTCAACTTTATCAAATTGGCAACCCCATATAAAATAAAGAAATTTTATGTGCCATGCATTGCTATTAATAAAATATCTATTTTCTTATGTCTGATGTGTTTCAGCAGGATTTTATTTCCCCAGAGCATATATTGCACTTGCCAGAAGTTGCATACGAACATGATTTGGGGAAGTCATTTTACTGCAATAGAGAAGATTTGTGTCAATCAATTGTAGGAATGCCACTTTAGATTTTGTTTCCTGACCGATAGGTGGCCCTCGTTAACTGATCATGAAACGTTAACCAACAAGCAGGCAAATGAGTACCAGTACACCAGTCCGTGAGGCACGGTCAAATTTTTTTGCGGAGTATAGTTTTTACCTGTTGTAATACCATGGTATTAAACTGTAAACAAATCTAGATTAACGGTTAATTTTTTAAATCACAATAAGATCATGTGTTGTCAACTATGTAGTATCACTATTATCAAATAGTGATTTCTTATTTTTTTTTATAAATATTCTCATTATGCAATTTTGTAGCTGTTTTTGCCTTTGCTGTCAAACATGCTTTTATACTCACATTCTTTGCAGTTAAAACCAGAATAACCAAATGGACAACTGAAAGAGAAGAATGGTTAATTTTATAATTTCATATGATTTCATTTATACCCATGCTCTCTACAGACACATATCATATTCACAGTGGCTCTCTGCTTTTCCCTCCTCACTATGATTTGTATTAAATGTTGTTGAAATATAATTAGGTATATAATTGGATAGAAACAAATGATTACATTTTCAGAACATTCTTTTAGATTTAAACACTCACTTGACACATTTTTCGGAACCCTCAGCTTTTTGACCATTGGGACAAGCTGCAAAAGTAATAAAAGTTGAGGGAGTTTAGATAAAGAAAGGTTATTATGTAACACACACACACACACACACTTTATTTCTCTCGCACTCAATAAAGGCCCTTACAAATGCACATTTTGGTAGTGAAGTCTGTCTTAATGTAATTGTCCAAACAGGTGCAGTTAAACGATCCATTTGCCCATTTGCACGTTGTACTGCCCTCATCACAGGGCTTCTTTTCACACAGGTCTGTATCTTTAAATGAAGGAAACATAATAAGATAAAAGTCAGTACACCACATTCAAATAAATACAGTGGTACAAAATCAAAAAAAATAATTACATGATGTGAACTGTGGTCTGAAATGTTCTATGCTGACAGAAGTTGAGAAATACCCTTATCAGTAAGACATTATTACTCAATGGCTATTACTCAATTATACTCTGTACTGATACTCTGTACAAAGATCACTATATGTGCAATGACAGAGGGCCTAAATATACACCTGACCAGATTTTTACAGAACTTTGGCCCATTGGTATATATATATATATATATATATATATATATATATATATATATATATATATATATATATATAAATACAAATCTGTCTTGTTTGAATATTATTTAGATAAATCTCACCATCAAACTAGATAAAGAAGTAACGTTTACACTTGATAGATAGACTTACCTTCAAAGACTGCACCTTTCAGAACACCGTCTCCACTGCTGGCTGTTTTCATCTTCTCTATAACTTCTCCTGTTGTGATTTCAACCTGTTCTGTGAAGATTATCTCTACATCTGCTCTGACCCCAGTCTCTGACCTTGACCAAACCTTACTGGCTTTATTGGGCCTGTATAGACAAGAATCACACTTAATGATGATTACATTCTGCAATTATTAAGTGCAGTATGCTGTAAGTGGACTGTAGGAAGTGTGATTCTAGATTGATAGACAGTCAGATGGTAAACACCATTGTGACTCTGACTTACCTGAGTGCCAACACTTTAGATCCAGAGTAACCCGCAGAGTCTTTGAAAACATTCAACAGCTGTGTTTTGGAGAAGAAGAAAAAACATTTTATTTAGGGCATCATCTGAGTGGGAATGCACAGCCCCTTTAGATCAATATCAGATATTGTGGTGCAACATACATTACACATCAAGTTTAATACCTGAGTGTAGCACAAAGGCGTTATATATGTGCCTCATCGATGAGTGAGTAATTGTATGTTCAATCTAACGTTAGCACACAACAGCAGAGCATAACATATCTATGCAGCTGAAATGTCATCTGAACAGGCCTCTCAGTGCTGTAAACTGTAAAAAGTAGTTTTTGACTACATAATTTCAATTATTTTGATTAGTTAAGCTGCTCCACAATCTTTCCAAGTACCTCCTGGCAACAGCAGATACCTCTGGCTGAGGAATCACTGCAGGTGTTGTGTCAAAGACTGTTCCCCCTAGATTTGTGTTTCCTGCTACTAGCGATCTATTTGGAGACAAATAGCCAATCAGAAATGACCTTTAATTCTCATATTAGTTGGTTTTGTGGCACACTTATAATGCTATGAAAAGTTGAGTGCACACAGAGTGCAGAGGATGAGAGCAAGGGAGACATGAACGGAGCGCGGCAGCGTCTACCTGCGCACAGAGGAAGAGTTTTTGAGAGGGCACAAGTAAACTACGTGAGAAGGGTTATTACTGCATGTTAATATGCATAATAGCAAACATGCAAATACATTTATTGAGCACAGAATAGGTTTTTGTTTGCTCAAACGAAATAATTTTTTGCAATTGTTAATTTCTGTTCAAAATGTAATGTAATGTGCTTGCAAAATGTAGTTCTCTGTGCTCAAAACATACAAATACTCGCTCAGGAATGAGGCACATATATAACGCCATATAGCACAGGTGAGTTAAATGAACTATCACTGTTGTCAGTGAACTCCACAAACAGTTCTTGTAAAAATGTAAAAATATCAAATTTGTTTAAAGGAAGAAAAAAAATTATTTATCATTTGTTAATTCCTCCATGATACAGATGGCATTTAGTCTTTGCTGTTGCATCAGATATACCGCACAGTCACAGTTAGCTGTTAGTTTGAAGATCTACTGGAAAATTACATGTGTGAAAATCATGGATAAATATATGTGTCACTCCTGCAAAGTAGATGAGGGATATATACAAAAAAGGAATGGATGTGCATTACCTAAAAGGCCTTTATTCCAAAAATGAAAGAAATAAAAGCCACTTAAAGAGGAGATAACCTTTTGCTTACCTCTTTGTTAATGTTTAGCGAGGCAGCTTGAAATTCTGGTGATGTATTGTCAGACATTTTTCCATTGTATGTTAATCCAGGCAGGGTTAGTTGTCCAGGGAAAACTTTGGCTAAAAGAGGAAAATATTATTATAGGAAAGTTGCATATACACTCCTGTCATTACCAATTCTTTAAAATAATAGTTCAACTATGTGGAAATATGCTTTTTCACGTTCTTGCCAAATTAGATGAGAAGATAAACCCACTCTCATATCTGTCCAATAAATTATAGCCGGTCAGATTAGTATTAAGATTTAAGACAACTAACGTGAAATCTTCTCTGCTTGCCTTGCTACCATAAGGTAAAGACAGGACTGCAAGAAATCACTGTTTCTGTACAAGATATTGTCCTGGAAACCCCAACTAGTCGTTCTAACACTTGTTTTATGGATTTAGAACTTGTTAATTTAGGAGGTGCTGGTGAATGAATTTTGTTTCCTTTGTACAAAGCCAGGCTAGCTGTTTCCCCTTGCTTCCATTTTTTTGCTAAGCTAAGCTAACCGTCTCCTGGCTCTAGCTACATATTTACCGATTTAACCTTCTTTATCTTAATATTGCCTAAAATGTTGAACTGTAGCTTAAATTATTTCCTGAAACAATTGAAGTATCACTGGTCTTCTAAAGGTGTTAATCATTTTGACCAACAGTTACCAGACTTCCATGAATCTGAACTAATTACAAATAATCAACTAACGTTACACTTCTCGTTTAACAAGGTCCTCCTACATCCCACAGGTACATTACTACACTTTTGTATTATAATTCATTAAGTCACTATCTCATTGAGTAACAACCTCATAGTGGTGGTATGCAAACAAATACTTACCACTCTCACATCTTCTGCTGTCATTATTGTAGTTCTCACCAGCCAAGCACAAGCATGCAAAGCTTTGATTGAAACGAGGCACACAGGTGCTCCCATCGCCACATGGGTTTCCCTCACAAGGGTCTTTAAAAGGCACAAAAAAAACACACACATACAAAAATATATGTGTTTACAGCATCATGTGAGCATCTAAAACAATGACATCTTGGAAACACAGGAAATTACAGTTTTTGGTGGAATTACCTGGAAGCTTTGTGGTTGTAAGAAATGGTGTTGTTGTTGTAGGCTCTACAGTAGTAGAAGTCGGACCTGCTGTTGTTGTTGTAGGCTCTAAAGTTGTAGAAGTTGGACCTACTGTTGTTGTAGGCTCTACAGTTGTAGAAGTCGGCCCTGCTGTTGTTGTTGTAGGCTCTACAGTTGTAGAAGTCGGACCTGCTGTTGTTGTAGTACGCTCTACAGTTGTAGAAGCCGGACCTTCTGTTGTTGTTGTAGGCTCTACAGTAGTAGAAGTTGGCCCTGCTGTTGTTGTTGTAGGCTCTATAGTTGTAGAAGTCGGCCCAGCTGTTGTTGTTGTAGGCTCTACAGTTGTAGAAGTCGGACCTGCTGTTGTTGTTGTACGCTCTACAGTTGTAGAAGCCGGACCTTCTGTTGTTGTTGTAGGCTCTACAGTAGTAGACGTTGGCCCTGCTGTTGTTGTTGTAGGCTCTATAGTTGTAGAAGTTGGCCCTGCTGTTGTTGTTGTAGGCTCTACAGTTGTGGAAGTCGGCCCTGCTGTTGTTGTTGTAGGCTCTACAGTAGTAGAAGTCGGACCTGCTGTTGTTGTTGTAGGCTCTACAGTAGTAGAAGTTGGCCCTGCTGTTGTTGTTGTAGGCTCTATAGTTGTAGAAGTCGGCCCTGCTGTTGTTGTTGTTGGCTCTACAGTTGTGAAGTTCGGCCCTGCTGTTGTTGTTGTAGGCTCTACAGTAGTAGAAGTCGGACCCTGTTGTTGTTGTAGGCTCTACAGTAGTAGAAGTTGGCCCTGCTGTTGTTGTTGTAGGCTCTACAGTTGTGGAAGTCGGCCCTGCTGTTGTTGTTGTAGGCTCTACAGTTGTAGAAGTCGGACCTGCTGTTGTTGTTGTAGGCTCTACAGTAGAAGTTGGCCCTGCTGTTGTTGTTGTTGTTGTAGGCTCTACAGTTGTAGAAGTCGGACCTGCTGTTGTTGTTGTAGGCTCTACAGTAGTAGAAGCCGGACCTTCTGTTGTTGTTGTAGGCTCTACAGTAGTAGACGTTGGCCCTGCTGTTGTTGTTGTAGGCTCTATAGTTGTAGAAGTTGGCCCTGCTGTTGTTGTTGTAGGCTCTACAGTTGTGGAAGTCGGCCCTGCTGTTGTTGTTGTAGGCTCTACAGTAGTAGAAGTCGGACCTGCTGTTGTTGTTGTAGGCTCTACAGTAGTAGAAGTTGGCCCTGCTGTTGTTGTTGTAGGCTCTATAGTTGTAGAAGTCGGCCCTGCTGTTGTTGTTGTAGGCTCTACAGTTGTGGAAGTCGGCCCTGCTGTTGTTGTTGTAGGCTCTACAGTAGTAGAAGTCGGACCTGCTGTTGTTGTTGTAGGCTCTACAGTAGTAGAAGTTGGCCCTGCTGTTGTTGTTGTAGGCTCTACAGTTGTGGAAGTCGGCCCTGCTGTTGTTGTTGTAGGCTCTACAGTTGTAGAAGTCGGACCTGCTGTTGTTGTTGTAGGCTCTACAGTAGAAGTTGGCCCTGCTGTTGTTGTTGTTGTTGTAGGCTCTACAGTTGTAGAAGTCGGACCTGCTGTTGTTGTTGTAGGCTCTACAGTAGTAGAAGTTGGCCTTGCTGTTGTTGTTGTTGTAGTAGGCTCTATAGTTGTAGAAGTTGGACCTGCTGTTGTTGTTGTTGTAGGCTCTACAGTTGTAGAAGTCGGCCCTGCTGTTGTTGTTGTAGGCTCTACAGTTGTAGAAGTCAGACCTGCTGTTGTTGTTATAGGCTCTACAGTTGTAGAAGTCGGACCTGCTGTTGTTGTTGTAGGCTCTACAGTTGTAGAAGTCGGACCTGCTGTTGTTGTTGTAGGCTCTACAGTTGTAGAAGTCGGACCTGCTGTTGTTGTTGTAGGTTCTACAGTTGTAGAAGTCGGACCTGCTGTTGTTGTTGTAGGCTCTACAGTTGTAGAAGTTGGACCTGCTGTTGTTATTGTAGGTTCTACAGTTGTAGAAGTCAGACCTGCTGTTGTTGTTGTAGGCTCTACAGTTGTAGAAGTCGGACCTGCTGTTGTTGTTGTAGGCTCTACAGTAGAAGTTGGCCCTGCTGTTGCTGTTGTTGTATGCTCTACAGTTGTAGAAGTCGGACCTGCTGTTGTTGTTGTAGGCTCTACAGTAGTAGAAGTTGGCCCTGCTGTTGTTGTTGTTGTAGGCTCTATAGTTGTAGAAGTTGGACCTGCTGTTGTTGTTGTTGTAGGCTCTACAGTTGTAGAAGTCGGCCCTGCTGTTGTTGTAGGCTCTATAGTTGTAGAAGTCGGACCTGCTGTTGTTGTTGTAGGCTCTACAGTTGTAGAAGTCGGACCTGCTGTTGTTGTTGTAGGCTCTACAGTTGTAGAAGTCGGACCTGCTGTTGTTGTTGTAGGCTCTACAGTTGTAGAAGTTGGACCTGCTGTTGTTATTGTAGGCTCTACAGTTGTAGAAGTCGGACCTGCTGTTGTTGTTGTAGGCTCTACAGTTGTTGTTGTTGTTGGAGGTTGCGTTGCTGAGAATGCACCACCTGAGACTGTTGTGGTTAAACAACACAATGAAGCAGTTAATAAATGATAACCTGCCAATTGCCAAAGTGTTTAACCACAGCTAATTTTGAAATGCCAAACAAATTAGAAGACATAGATATGTCTTCTAATTTGTTTGGCATTTCAACTCTATCAAAGCAATACATTTAACAGGTTTCCCCAGATTTGGCGAGATCATCTATGAGATAGTATGGGTTAAAAGCTATTGATTCATCAGTTGTAAAAAAAAAATAAAAAGAAATAAGAGAGTTTTTTAATTCATACCTGCTTTATAATAAAGTTGTAGCCTTATCTCCATCAAATTATTAAAAGCCAATGCCAGTCAGCATATAATGATGAAATGATATACCGTGATATAATTACAGCTTTACAATACAGCAGCATGAATTATGGGTTTATAGGCAGTTCTTTTTCTTTACCTGAAGATAAAAAAAAAGACTAGGTCAAAACCTAGTAGGCTATGTGTCTGGACCGTGTATGGTCTAAATTGTGTGCTAAATTTTGGCCAAATATGTATTTTTTATATAATAAATTTTAGAACCATTTGAATTTATTTATAGTTAATAGTTTACATATAACTAAATGTTGTTTCTAGAGAAGCAACACTACAATTTACAACAGCAAAGTCACAATATCGCACTGTAACCAAATCCAAAATGTAAAGAACAGACAGCAGTCAGTATCAGTCATTTATCCTGTCCTCTGTCCTCTGTCCTCCCTATGCCGAGGTGATTCACTGCCTGCAGGTACTGCTGGTAGAGAGAGGAGGGGCTACGTTTACAAGAATTTGCCAAATTTTAAGATAATTAGCAAACTAAGCTAAAGAGCTAGACTACACACAGACAGCTTTCATTTTTGCTTGTTTGTAACTATAGAGCATAGGATCATAATGTAAGCTTGTCGAGTAGAGTAATAATATCTGGTATAAATTATGTGTAAATAAATTATTACTGCAAATACTTTGTTAAAATATTTATGTAAATAAATTAAGTAACGTTACACATTAGCAATCAACATTTTTATTTTCCTGGGGACCACGGCTATGCTGAGGACGTATTGGGACTGTCAGCACCTGTTCATTTCATAGAGCAACGGCCAATGAAGAAGACCAAAACTCACGTCATCCCCAAAGATTTCTAAATTATTTAGGATTCAAAGTTCTTATAAAAAAAAATCAGGCTACTTACCAAGACAGGCCACAACTAGCCAAAGGAGTTTGAATACTTGAGCCATTGGAAAATATCTTGCTGACGAAACTTCACCAAAAGAAAGAAAGCCAGAGTGGGCTATGAGTAGAAGAGGCTTTAGGGCTCAGGTGTTCTCCACTGGCAGTTTTAATCATTAGCCACTCCCCCGAGGGCAGCACTGTGTGCTAAAGTGCATTTCACACCCAGAAAAGAAGATTCGGTGTTCCCACTTTCCATGTCTACCAAGCCATTTATCTGTTAATTTATCTTCCATGACATAGATCTGTCTCTGTCAGTTTGTTAAAATATAGAGTTGCCACTGTTTACACTAAATAGGTTAAAAACCACAGTTAAAAAACACAAAAAGGAAGCATTGACTTCTGCCAGTACAGAGTCAGTAATAAAGAATAAATGAATACACATGTTCCGCATTTGTGTGCCTGGATCACATCAAGAGCAAACGTCAACGCAAGTAAAACTGACACAGACTTGAAATTACTGTATACCAGTTTTTTAAATAAGGAAGAAGCTTTTTTTCCAGTTGGGCTGGTTAAAAGTTAGTCGAAGTAACAAACTAATCTAGGCAGAAGGCCTAAAAATACTCTATGACACTTTAAAACGGCTCTGGACTATTTGTAAAAATACTCTGACACTTTAAAACGGCTCTGGACTATTTGTAAAAAATATCTATGACATTTTAAAGCGGCTCTGGACCCCTTACAAAAATAGTCTATGACATTTGAAAGAGGCTCTAGACTATTTAGAGACAGACTGCAGAAGAAATAAAATAGTTTAAGAACAAGTTCTTGACTATTAAAATATTTTTGTCTGCAGGGCTGTACCAGGTTTTGCAAGGTTTGCCGAAAAAAGAACTAA
This sequence comes from Perca fluviatilis, assembly GCF_010015445.1. Lineage (NCBI taxonomy): Eukaryota > Metazoa > Chordata > Actinopteri > Perciformes > Percidae > Perca > Perca fluviatilis. The sequence continues at coordinate 15,842,413 of NC_053132.1, read as the reverse complement.
GCTTTGTGGTGACTACCACATCGAAAAAGAAATAGTATACTATAAAGTTTTTGTCAATCATGGGTAACGAATCACCCAAGCCCTATGAACCGTCTGGACCCATTGTGGTTGAGATGAGTCAGAAATGTGGACCGGATTGTTTGCGATTTAAGTAACTAACTAACTACTTTAGGCAGAAGGCCTAAAAAGAAATAAAAATACTCTATGACACTTTAAAACGGCTCTGGACTATATTCTATGACACTTTAAAACGGCTCTGGACTATGTAGGATATTCTATGACACTTTAAAACGGCTCTGGACTATTTGTAAAAATACTCTATGACATTTTAAAGCGGCTCTGGACCCCTTACAAAAATAATCTATGACATTTGAAAGAGGCTCAAGACTATTTAGAGACAGACTGCAGAAGAAATAAAATAGTTTAAGAACAAGTTCTTTACTATTAAAAGATTTTTTCTGCAGGGCTGTACCGGGTTTTGCAAGGTTTGCCGAAAAAAGAACTTTTGTCAATCATGGTTAATGTTTAAATGTTTTAACTGCACTTTATTTGCGTATTTTATCTCTCAGTACTTTAAATTCTTATACTGCACTGTAAAATGTATTCTTGTCTTTTAAATTGTTTTTAATTGTGTACTAACTGCTCTTTCATGTTTTATGTAAAGCACTTTGAATTGCCCTGTTGCTGAAATGTGCTATATAAATAAAGCAACCTTGCCTTTAAAGCATAGGAGAGTTTACTGATAGAGGTTATCATCATTGTGCAATATCAAACGCATTACACATGCATCAAGTGATGTCATGTACATGTTTCTTATCTCCATAGCTGAAAACATGTCTAACAGAATTGGAGGATTTGTATGACAACAAAAAACAAAACTACTAACTCAGTGTAATGACAAACAATGTTGGTTTACTTGCTTTAATATTTATATGTCATTCATTTTCAGCTTCTTTCTACTGTAGAGTAAATAGCACATTTTTTGTATATCTCACTCTAAGATTTCATAAGTTACTTATAGGGGCTGTAATGACCAGGAGGGAGAAAAATTACATTCCTTGCCAGTCAATTTGAGTTGCAATAAGGTTGACAAGACCTCAACGTGAAAGTTGGAACATTTGAAAAGTCAAAGTGTGTTGTAAACATCACCTTAAGAATGTAGTCTAAGTCTGAAGTATTGTTTTTAAATTCTTTTAAATTTCAATGAGACCCATAAAACCCATAAAATAGGACCCATAAAATATTATCTCCAAGTTGACTTTGAACACTGTTACATATCTGAATTAACACGACTAAAGTATTGCGCCACTTCAGCATCATCATGGGCGTCAGTAGCCTGGGAAAACTCTGACGAACTTCCGGCAAATTTGAGATTTGCTCTGCAAGTCAGTCTGGCCAAGAACCCATTCAAGCCCATTTCCAATTTTTCCAAATCGAGGCACCAATCAAAACCGTTGAGGCGGGCTTTACATGATGACGATAACGCAGCGACGGCAAGCAGCTTTTTGTTTACATTCAACATGACGACCACTGAAGCGCAGCAACCTGTTGATGCCGCTGTCGCTGCTACGTCACCCAGATCATTGGTCTGATTGGTTGAAGGACTATCTAATTGCGCCCAGAGGCATTTGAGCGGCGTCCGTTGGTGACGCCCCTTTGGAAATGGGCTGTGAATGAAGCTTGCCCAGACCCACTCTCAGTTGTAACTGAGAGTGGGTCTGGGCGTCAACCAGGCTAGGGCGTCAGTGGAAACATGGCTGAAATTGCCTAAAGATAAAAAACTAGTTTTAACTAAAGTTTTAACTAAAGGTGAAGTAGTTCCAGTGTCCATGGGTGTTGGCTATAGGCTAATTAAGGTCAAAACAACAACCCTATATTACGTCAGGCATTTATGGTAATTAATTGGTCACTTCTCTTTTCTTTTTTTGGAAGCAAAGACATAAATTGCATTAGGAGTGTATTCCATATCATATTCCACTAACTACTCCATGTCCATTGAGTTGCCGTCCATAATTACTCTAAGGGCATCCTATACTGTAATTTTTTGCTATCTAAAAAAAATTAAGAAAGCCATAAGTCTCTAGTTTGTGGTAGTAAAGTTTCATTTAGGGACTGTTCATTATTTATTTAAGGGTGCACCGGAGGAGCTTTGGGACCCTCCCCTCACCAGTAATAACTTTTCTATGACCCTCCAGTGATTAGAAAAAAGAGACATGACCCTACCCAGCAATTTACTGATACCTTATGTACTAGTTTGCACTTGTGAAAGATATACAGATGCCCTTTGATTTTTTACAGCCACAATGTACAGTTGTTAACCTCTGCTTTCTCATCTTACACATCACACTCCTCTGTTATGGTGTGGTGGCCATTTCAGTAGATTTATTCACTACATAGTTGTGGAAACACAATAAGCATGGAAACTAAATGCACACTTCCTGCATTGATGCATTACTCCAAATACTAAGTTACTCCTCTAGTAAACTAGTATTCACATGAAATAAAACAATAAAACATTAAGACCATCCAGCAAAGGACACTGGGAAATAACAAATTCAACACTGGTTGCTATGGACTCGGCTTCCTCGGTCATTGTATATTTTAGCATAGGTAAAGCTGCTGAAGCTTAACATTATATTCCAAAACATATATGTTTATTTTTAAAGCAGATTTATTTTAAATTACATTGTAACAATTTAACAATTCACCCTTATGAAATCCAATCGCGACAAGGCTGTCTTGAAAACACAATAGACAGACTTAAATTAAACTAAAATGTAACAGTGAACAATCAGTGTTCGACCTACAGTGTGTTGAGATGCCTCTCCAAACGCAGAAACGAAGCGCAATCACACCATAAAACATTAAGACATGTTAGTAAAAAAGATGCGTATTTTGCAGTAATCCAATGACACGAAAAAAAGTAATCCACAGCAATCAGTAGATCCACAAAAAGGGTCACGGTGTATCCAGCAAGGCCTATACGAGCATCACATTCACCAGCCAACTCCAAACAGGTGAACGAGGCCTCTCCACTTTGCTGTTTAAACAAAGTGGAATAAACGTATAAAAGTCCAAATCTACACAAAACCCGCAATCAATTAGTAAGCTGACATCAAAAGTATATACATGGCATTTAGGAAACCTTTATTGCAACGTTGGCACGGTAAGATGTCCAGACATAGTACAACAGTAATTTTAGTTTTTTGCATCCTGCTGCTCCCATCATTAGCCAGGAATTATTTTTTTTTACTAAAGCAGCATATTAAATCATATGTATTACCTACCACCATTTAGTTGTTTTGTGTTATTTAAGATATTTATAAAATATCTGGTTATGCCAGACGTAATTATTCCACTAATTTTATAAACAATGCAATTACCCATTTCAGCCACCAGGGGAGCAGTGCTCCCCGTGCCCCACAGCAAACTCATGGGTCAGATGACCCATCTGGTAGCGAAGGAGAGAGCTACATGGAAAAATATGCACTAAACAAGCCATTTTGAAATTTTTCTGTTTTCATGAATACAAAAGTTAGGTCCCCAACTTGGGTCCCCCCAGACCAAAACATATTGGGTGACCCTCCCCTCAACAAAGAATAAAAAGACATGACCCTCCCCTATTTTCCTCCGGTGGTCCATTCCATAAATACCGAACGGCCCCTTAGCTGTGATTACTATAGAGGTCACACAAGGTAATTTTATACATGGACACAATAAAATGGCTACTATGGGGATTAAAATCATCACACATGAATACAGTGTGCTCATTAAATCCACAAGAGTCTCGGTTTTCCTGTCATATATATATATATATATATATATATATATATATATATATATATATATATATATATATATATATATATATATATATATATATATATTTAATACCCAATTTATGCAACTCCAAGCCTGTTTAGGGACCCCAGTATGCAGAAATTTTCAAATATACCATTTTAGAATGTGCGAAAATAACAAATTTGTACTGTATGCAAAAAGATGCATAGTTTTTGCCCCAAACTGCATGGGATCAGGGATACAGTGGGCATGTCTGTAAAGGGGAGACTCGTGGTTAGTTTTCTTAATACATTCATGGTGGGTAGGCCTACCCATAGAACCCATTTCATTTAGATATCTTGAGATGACAATGCCAGTTTCCCCTCGCCATAATTAGCATAGAGTAGAGTAGCTATAGCTGGCACGGCATGGTTTCTACCATGGATTCTTCAGATCGTCTACTTTCACAACATAGACCTACCACTAACGATACCATGGCGCTAGCTTAAGAGAAATAAATAAAAATGAATAAAAACGGTCCCGCAAAGTACCTGCAGTAACGTTATCACATTTCAACACGATTTTACTAAAAAATAAACTACAAAAACTAAAGTAGCCTAATTATAATTATAAATTGCTTCAATCCAGAAAATATTCATTTTAAAGTATTAGTAACAATATAGATGTTATTCTTACCGTAACGTCTTCAAAATGATCAAAGATTTCCATACAAAACATCTGCAGCTCGGTGAATGCATGGATGTATTACGTATATTATGGTAACTGAGGGCAGCCATTTGATTCTGAGGGCCTCCGCTGCCTGCAGTGCATGGACAGTCCACCAGGGGGCAGATAACGTGTATCAGATTCGTCAGATCATTGCATACAGCAGGGTTTTGGCGTTACAGGGTACACATCTACCTGCACACTGGTTACTTCCTAATTAATATTATACATATTTCATTTTATTATATATACTATGTATTTTCATTCTACACTTGTATATGTTGCCTACATTCTTTTCATTCCTCTAAGTATATCTTTTGAGTAGGTGTTCTGGTGTTTTGATCTTTTGTTGTCTTATTTTATTTTATCTTATATTTTAACTCATTTATTATTTCTAGTATATTTCTTGTATTTTATGTATGTGTGTGAGTGAGTATGTGTGTAACTTGCTGCTGTAACACAGTAATTTCCCAGTTTGGGATTAATAAAGTCCATCTATCCATCAAGCTACTGTAAGTTATGTAGGTTTTTGGTTAAGTTGAATCAGTAGAAATAGGCCTACATTTTTCGATTATACCGAGCTGAAAACACACACATACTTATTTTTAATCTGCATGCCAAACTCTCGAACTACATAAAATACTGTCATTCCCAATGATAGTCCTTAACTTTTCACCCAACAATCAACATAATCACAATAATGGTATCCAACACTATGTTACTATTTACCATAAATCACATAGCTTTGCTGGACAAAAAGGATTTCACTATTCATTTTTTTTTGTGTTAAAAGATAATTTCTCAAAAAGTACATTTTTGAACTGGGGTTCTGCTTATTATCAAAACATTTTTTACATGATGTTCACCTCAACAGTTTATTTAAGAGCAGGTACATTCTTCATTCCTGCAAATTAAGATATATAACAGTATAATTCTCCAGCTACATTTTTCACCTGCAGGTTTTATGAACATGTTGCCTTGAGTCAATAGAGGTGCGACCACAGAGCAATAACTGCCTCTGGGTCATCTTGCTAACTGTAAGTCCAAAGTAACTTACAGTTGTGATCATCCTCCCCACCCCTCTCCCGCCTCCCCCAGTCATTCCCTGAAGTCAGACCCTCGATTCTGAACTCAAGCTACCGAAAGCAAACAGGGCAGGGGCAGAAGGAAGGGAATATTTCTTCTAACCGATTATACTGCAAAGTCATGGCTCATTTATAAAAATGGGTGACACATAAAAGGAAAACCAACATTAAGTGCAGAGGTGGAAGAAGTACTCAGATCTTGTACATAAATACAAATGAAGTAATACCACAGTGTAGAAATAATCCCAAGTAAACATACAAAAGTATTGGTACCAAAAGTGAAAGTACCCATTATGGTCCATTTTAGATTAATGTATATTATATTATTATTAAATAGATTTCTGATTTCAATGGGACATCCTGGTACTAGTGTATGGTTAAACTTAGGGGAAGATTGTGGTAATAAACTACAGTTAAAGGTGCACTAGGTAAGACTTATAAAACTAACTTTCTGTCATATTTGCTGAAACTGCCCCTATGTTCCAGTAGAACTACATGAAGCAGGTAATAAAAATAAAAAAAATCTGTCTCCTCTGGCACCACCTACAGCCTGTAGTGCGATTTGCAAAAATCCACAGCTCCCTGGTCAGATGCACCAATCAAGGCCGGGGTGTGGGGTGTCTAATTGCATGTCAATCACTGCTCATGCACACTCATTCATTCTCCCTTGTTGGGCGGGAGGGACTGAGAAGTTGTTGATGTTCAAATTTTTTGGCTAAGTCACACAATCCTACCTACAGCACCTTTAAGGAGTGGTCAAGGTCAGGAAACTATAACACTTGGTTAGGTTTAGGGATAGGTCATGCTTGAGGCTGTTTCTTAGTGATTTGTTTGGGCTGATCACTGGATAGACTTGTTATTTATACTGAGACAAATAGAGTAAGTAAAGAGACACAGTTTGCTCCTTCTAATTTAAAGCTACTGAAAAGTGTAATCAAACGGTTAAAAAGGGTTGAAGCTGCTGATCTATTCCATACAAAAGACAAAGAGCCAATTGCCATGGGAACAGTGCAACACTATGGTATATCTTCGGTGTCTCGGAAGGTCTAGAAAACAGGTTTTTCACAGCCATCAAAGTCAACAGTGTGAAAACAAAAGTCTTGTTGACATTACATCGAGCACCTTTTAAAACACCTGTAAAACATGCAACATATTTCAAGCAACTGATATTGTCAATATTTCATCTGAGTTCATGTCTGTCAGGAGATCCTGAGTTACTTGGTGGAAAACAGCTCCATCTTCAGGCAGCAGGGCCCCATGTCTAAATGACAGGATGATTCACCATCACATAAAAAACACATTATCCCTTAAAAGATCACAGGAGGACATACTGTAAACTGGACTTACTCACAGCAGGAGCGAGGTGCATCCACTGGAAGAATGTAAGTCAGTGTTATCCAGGGACTCCTGTGTCTGTTGAAATTCAAACTTCAGCTGCATAAAGAGAGTATTAAAACCCCCTTTACTCCAAAAAGCAGTAAAAGTACAAAGTAATGTACAGAATAAACAGTAATATATAGAATAAAGAATGTACAATAAACAGTAAGGGGTAGATATGAATATGCTACAGTATGAACAGTCTGAGACGAAGCTGTTTAAGCAGGCAAAATATATATTGCAGATAAGACAAAGCTTTCTCACTACCTGTACTTACTTTTGATACTAAAGTACACATTGCTGCTCATACTTCTTTCTGTATTTGTATTGAAGTGCAGGACGTTTATCTTCAAATGAGGCACTCATGAATATGAATTAATATGATACCCATTCCTGGTTAATTAAAATTCTATTCAACTATTATTGCCCAACAATGTAAACTATTTTGTTTTCTTGGTAATATAATAAACTTGTATTGTCATTTTACTGCTGTGCAAGACATACAACGAAATTGGGATGGCACATATTCGGATATTAAATACAATATAAAAGAAAAGCTAAATAAGAGCAGTTTTTTATGTGCAAAAAACCAATAGCAGTGGCATAAACGTGTAGTAGACCTAATATGATTAAGTCAATTTCCAATATACAATACTTGGATTGATATTTTAGTGTGCTTTTGAGAGACAAAAATCCCACACTGTGTACTTTTTTGTAACAAAAAGTTTTTATTGGCTTCTCTAATCCGTTCATCATCTCAATAACAGGTACAGCCTGGGAAATCATATCACAAGGGGTCTAGAACAGATAAGACAAAGGAATGCTACAAAACTTGGTATTGAGGTGACAGTCAGAAAAAAAAGCCATACAAAAAAAATTCTTTATCATGCATACTGGAGAAAAACTCAAAACAAAATTGAGAACACACATTTTTAGTGTTTTTGTACATTTTTGTAAACAATATCCTTCTAGAGATCATATCAAAACACATTATGGCAAGTAACAAAAATAAGGGATATAACATGAGAAGAATTAATGTTCTATGAGGCATCTAGAATGCAACACTGCTTGGCGTGGATGTTTTTACAGAAAAAAAAAAAAAAAAAAATACATTTGCATTTTGACGAGTCATTTGCTCTATAATTGTAAACACAGGCAGTGTTAAATGATTATACAAGATTTCGAAACCTATACTACAAATATTTCCACTACATACATGAAACGCGTGTCCCTGCTTTCTTACGCTTTAGTGATATGAGGTATATTTAGGTCAATCGTATTGTCTTTTTTTTATCTCACCCACTCTTTTTCTTCCTGTGATCTGAGCAGCTTCAAAGTCTCTTGGCTGTGGAGCTCACAGACATAGGAAAAGGAGAGGGGAGTCACAGGAAATCAACTAAATTAAATATCAACCCTGGCTGCCGGGTTAGAATGGCTTTAGCCATGGAAGACAAAGAAGGCCATTGTTTATTCTTGTGAGTGCAGGGCTGCATTTTTGGGGAGAGGAGGTGATAACTTTTCTGTTTCTTAACTGTATTATTGAAGCAGTTTCTTGCAATTACTACAACAATTGGGTATCATAATCATAAAATGTAGATGGATGGGATGAGGGGGCAGATCTGGTGATTACTTGCCAAAAATATCAGCTACTGAGTTGTGTTGTGGCTAGTGGAGAATAAATAAAAGGGTTTGGGTATGTATCCAACATACTCATGGGTTCAGAGATATAAGGGTTCCAGCCTGTCAGCCTGTCTCTCCAAACACTTAAATACAAAGAGGTACTCTCAGAATATTGTATTACAAAATTATGGCAAATCATCTTTTTACAACATCGCCCAACAAAGAAAAAAAATAAAAATCCCCCCTCCCGCTTTCTTCTAAAAGCAACAAAATACATTTAGATGCCCATGGTCATGCCTAGTCAACCCCTATCAAACCCCCCCCACCCTCCCCCTCCTCCACCCTCCCTCTCTCGTTCACAGTTTTCTCCTCTTAAAAATAATATTAATAATCATCGTATCACATATGCAAATTGAATGGTTTGTTGTTGCTTCCAATGATGATTTGTTTAAAAAAAGTGCTTGTTTGATTCCATTGACACAAAAAGGAACAGCAAGGAGTGGAGTAGAAAAGTGGTGACTTGTTTAAAAAAAAAGAAAGAAATCGATCACTTCAGCAACAGCATGATGAAAAGATCAAATTCATGTTCGTTGCTTTCGGAGACAGCAATGGGTTGAATTTTGTCTAAGCTGTGGCTTTTCTACTGGCCACCGGTGGGCACAACCAGAGGAGTGCACAGTTAGACAGGCTTCATAAACAGACACATAATGCCGACAGAACAGCCACTTGTGTTCAAACATCCTCTTCACTTCAGAACATGCTGTGTGCTGAACTCCACTACCTCGTGTACACGTGGCTCTCAAAAGAAATGTGGATGTCTTCACAACTGACACAACAGTACCATAATCTCAACAACATGCAGTCGAAACCAAACGTGATCATGTATTGTAATTTGTTGTTCTGACAAGTTTAAAAAAAGAAAAGAAAAACACAAAATCAAAGCTTTGTAGTCTCAAAATACACCTGTAAAAACTGTGCTAATTGCATCTCATTATACAAAGTCTTATTACACAATTTTGCCTATTTTCCTGAGTTAATACGTTTCTTGTAACAGACAATATATACTTTTTTTTGCCATTTGAATTCTGGGCCTTTCCCTGCCACAAATGTAATTATTGAAATGATCAACATTATTCATTATTACTTTACAATGGTATGATGATTGGTAAAACACAAGGGTTCAGAAAAAGAAATCAAGCAAAGTTTATAGCTACCCTCTAAATGTTTTAAATTACATTTAAATCTACGGTACGTTCATATCAAAATCACTACTTTTAAACAAAAATGAAGCGACTAAATACATAAAAATGACAATATTTTAAAAAAAATTGCATTTGAGGCCATGAAAGACCCTCCCTGGTCATTTTGTATCAACATTTAATGGCAGTGTATAAAAAACAAAACTTTGCTACAAGAACAAAATTAGGATGGGTATAGGGACTGTATGGACAGTAACAGAACAGCCCCATACTGGATTCACCTCGTTTGACCCTTATCTGAAACTTTGGCTTGTCTGGGTTTTTGATCCTGTACTCACTGGCTCACTGACGTCAGCTAACAAACTGGTATACCCTGAGAATTCTGACACTGGAGTCCGTATTCGGTGGTCGACCTCTGTCCCAGGATCACTGCCATAGCTCAGAGGGGTCCCCCGCCCTGACTTGAACTGGGAACCAAAGGCCTGGGCGAAGTTCTCGATCTGGTACGTGGTTTCTTTAGGGGGGTTCAGTGGGGACAGGTCTGGGTAGCTGGAGCCGTTGGTGGGTGCAGCGCTCCCTCCGGCCTTGGGCTGCTGCCCCTTGGAGCCCTCTGCTGAAAGAGTCAGGTCCTGGGGAGGTAGGTTGAAGGTGCCAGGGGAGTGCTGCTTCTCCAACTGCTCCGTTAGCTCCTGAGATGGAGTCAGCTGCTGGTGGCTAGTAGGTTCCAAACTGATGTGGTAGCCTGCCTGGGAGGGGGAGCAGACGAGCATGCCATAGTGGGACTTGGAGGAAGATGAGGAGGAGTTTGATAAAGGGGCGACGATGGGCAGTGGGGAGGAGACAGCAGGCGGGTAGCCACAATCCATTGGGGATGTGGCGTACACGTGTTTGTCTGAGAACAAGGGCCCCGTGGGACTGGAGCTGCTGGACAGGAGTGGGAAAGGCCCCGTTGGGCCAAGGCTGGGGAAGGGTCCACTATGGCTGGTGCGCTCAAGGGCCTGCAGGAGGAACTTCGAGTACTCGCTCATCACTGCTGTCTTGTCACCACCGTTGGGGGAGTCATCCTCCAGCTCAGGGGTAACGGGGGCTGCTGGCTGGAGGTCTACGTGGTGTGGGTGGTCCGACAGGTCGAAAGTCACGTCATGGTGGTGCGTCCCCTCTGGCTTATGGCTATAATGGTCTAACAGGCTTTGCAGTACCTCATCTGGAATGCCCGACTTGTCGTGCTTTAGTTCCAAAGGAGAGGAGTCCAGCATGGCCAGCGTGGGTTCGGGCCCCAGGGAGCCCTGGATGACACTATTGCCCTGGGATGCCATGTGCAATGAGCCGGCTCCATAGTCATTGTTAACTGCATGGAGGTAGCGCCGCTTTTTCACAAACTGCATTGCATCATCGTAGTTGCTGCTGGTGGCGGGCCCCTGCTTGTTGGCCCCGGCTCCCTGGAGTAGACCCATGTTATCAAGGTCGGAAACCTCCACATGATCCATGGAGCCAGGCTTGTGGCCCAACCGTTTTTGTCCGTCAGCACTGTCTTCCAGAGAGAGGAGGCCCTTGTCCAGGCCCTTGCGGCCAGCTTTTTTAAAGACCAATTTGGGAGTACGTCCCTGCATGGCGGGGCCAGAGCCCGAGGGGTGCTCCATGCTGAAGTCCTGCAGGCCCAGTTCACGGGCCATCCCCCCAGAGGACGAGGCTGCTGATGCAGCGGCATTCTTCTTCCTCTTGCGCTCACCGCCCTCACCGTTTTTGGACTTGGCCCTCTTGCGCCCGGAGGTGGTAGAGTTTCCCTGAGTGAGTGAATAGCTGCCCTGGCCTAGCTCCGCTTCGCTGAGCTCCAGCATGCTTGGGTCCAGGCCCTTCTTTATGGCTTCTCCACAAGTTCGTTTGTGCTTCAGTAACCGGTCTGTTCTTGAGAAAAACTAAAAGTAGGGAGGAAAAAGGGATGAGCAAGAGGAGTATAAGCTTAGTTTCCACTGAATGGACGGAAGCAGTTCTAAAATGCTATACATTATTAATTTCAGAAACAGAACAGAAAATATACTGCAAAAGGTACCATGGAATTTCATGAGCAAACATTACATTCCCTTTTCTCTTCTGACACTGAATGGCTTTATAAGGGATTGGAGTACAGAAAGACAAAATGTTTTGAATGAATGAATGAATGAATTGCCCACATGCTAATGATAATAATGCATGTTACTCATACACACTATTCAATAAAGGACGATTCAAAAAGTATATACAAAGCCAACTGGCAAAACACACAAAATTAAAAAGACAAAACAGTGGGATTAGCTACTTAGCAAACAGACTAGATATAACCTACCTGCTGGCAGGTATCGCAGCGATATGGCTTCTCGCCACTGTGTGTCCTTTTGTGTCGCTCCATATGGTACTTCTGGATAAAGCGCATGTTACACTGGTCACAGCTAAAAGGCTTCTCTCCTGCAAACGACATAGGACAGTGTTAGGCCTTGTGTCACAATAGCAAGGTTTATATAAACTGATACTGGTGACACGTGAACACAGTCATTCCAAAACACTTCAGTTCACTCCATATCCACATGCAGCGACTCACCACTGTGGATCTTCTCGTGCCGCTGGAGGAGATACTTCTGGATGAAACTCATGTTACACTGACTGCACCGGAAAGGCCTCTCACCTGTGCGATCAAGAGTACAACAATCCGCTCACCACATTAATTAATTACCTCTCAGCCTGTCCTTTAACTGCGTTAACCATATGGTCACAGTGACACATGAACCCGTGTCATTTTATCAAACGCCTGGTGCATCAATACAAAATAAGATCTATGAGACTCACATGCTAAACAGTCTAACACTAACAATAAATATGCTGAAGAAACTGAGTGTATCGCATTGTGTATTTAGAATAGCACAGGGCACTAGATACAGTAACACTCGGAGGAATATGGAAAAACCAAGGAAAATGATTTCAAATGAACTGAGGTCGTAAAGAAAAAGTAATGATTTACTTCAAATCATTTATGAGTTCAAGTTCAAAGAGCCAAGTGAGAATTTCCAGCAAAGAGAATGACTAAGACGTCCAGAAATATATGAGTAGTCATTGAGTCATCCCTGGCCTTAGCCATGTCTGGTTTCAAGTAAGGCCCCAAGCACTCATGGTGAAGGGCAAATTAGTGAGAGGCGAGGTTAGTGAAGAGTGTAATTTAATGTCTAAGGGGTTCTGAGAGTGCTGTTTTTATTAATGGAAACTTGTGTGTTGTTTTTGGGCAACCTTGGTAACATAGAATTATACCAGATTCCATGCAAATGGATCTGGGGATGTATATTATATAATGTATATATACAAATTACAACAGGGATCTTAAGCATACTTTTATTATAATTTGGTAGCGACTTTACAGTCTTGACACAAACTTGTACAGACTGCCTTCTGTAGCTGTATCTGTTCTGCTTCTGAACTAACATATCCTGTGTGCATCTTATATAACTTTTTTCAGCATAGGAGATCTAATCAGCAATGGTGCATTTAGTGAAAGGAGTAGTGGACATAGTTGGTAAATACATATTTTAATTTAGACATACTTTAAATGTATACATTCTGGAAAATACTCAGTCTAGAGAAAAGTAAAGCACTGACAAGCAGCGAATGTCTCTCACCTGTGTGTATGAGCACATGTCTGCGCAAGTGGTAAGAGCTGCGGAAGGCAGCATTACAGTGCTCACAGATATGTGGTTTTGAGTTGGGGGACAAGTAGGCTCCATCTGCATCCAACATCATGGCCTAAAAGGAGAGAGGAAAAGTAAGATACTGTTGACTTCTACACATCACGTTAGCGCAGCACAAACAAATTTAAAGGCCAAATGCCTTTTTTTCATGTGTAGATAGGTTTTAGCCAAAGATTTTTTTTTTTCTGGTGTAGTGACAGAGATGAGGAAGCAGATAAGTCATTAACCTTTGCAGCATCGTTGCGTTTTCTTCGTGCTTTGCCTCCCTGCCCATCCCCATTGCTCCTCCGCCCTCTTCTACCAGAGGACTCTTTTGGCTCTTTACCCGGTCTTCCATGCATCTAAAGTCAAACGACAAGGTAAGTTTGCCACTATAAATGGCAAATACAGGCAGAAATCGCTACTGCAAGAGGAAACAAAGGTCTACAAATAAAGGCCTGTCACAATTTGTGCTTAAGCAGTAATGGGGGGCAAACTAAGCACAAAAAGGACAGTCTGGCAAATTAATATGTCAAATTCAACTAAATATTATATCTAAACAAGATTTAGAACCACAACCCTTTCTCACCGGTTCTCCAAGGGAACGAACGTTGCTGAGGCTGAGGTCATGTAGGAGCATGTTCTGGTGATTTTGGTGGTGGTGGTTGCCGAAAGACATGTCCGGCATGTCGTTACCACTCTTCCCTGCGCCCCCTTCAGCACAGTTCACCCCTACTCCTCCACCCCCACCATAGAGGGGCATTCGGTAATCCAGCTCACTTAGTCGCTCCTGCTTAATGCCCATACTTTGGAGGAAGCCCCCGGTGTTCACAGCAGTGGCTCCCTGGTGTTCCGGGGGCGAGTCACGTTCTTTCTTCAGGATCATCTCGTGAGGAAGCTCGCCCATAACGGACTGGGAGGCCAGCCGTGTAAAGCTGGTGACAGGCGGCAGGTGGCTGAACATAAGCATACCTGGTGCAAAATTGGGATCCATGCCACCGTTGCGCAAAAACTCATTGCCTAATTTGTCTTGGATAATACTCATAGTGGTGGTTTTGCTTTGTGCAGGGAAGAAGGAGGGCAATAAATCTAAAGAGGAATGCAAGATAAGAATATCCTGGAAGAGAGGGCAGATAAAAAAAAAAATTTTTTTTAAAAAGAGTCATGTTAAGTATTGATTTCAGACATTAATAAGCATACAATTCAAGGTAAGTCACATTTTATTGTAGCCCAGAGTCTTTAGTTTAACATTTCACCTCTAAGTCTTGCCAGTAAAGTAAATTTAGTAACTGCTACATAGCTTTCAGTGTGTACTGCGTGCACTACAATGTACTCTGAATTTCCTCTCAGTCGCCCATTCATTACTTAATTGGATTTATTAGGCTTTACCTAAAGGAAGCACTGCGTACAGTAACTGGAAACCCTGATAAATATGTTGCAAAAAATACTTTAATTCACACTGAGGAAAAAAAACCTAATCATGAGAAACCTCTGAATTCAAATAAACACCTCATTTTGGGAAACTATGTCAAATATAGCAGCGCATATTGACACATTTATCAGTGAATTGAATAAATGAGGTCAGTCATCATGAAAGAAACTAGATTGTATATAACATGTATTCAAGAGATTCTAATAGAAGATAAATGAATGGAGTCAATGTGTGCCAAGGTATTAGTAAAATACAAACATTTGGTTAAAAAGGCCCCAAAAGACACACATTTAGGATGAATAATATCAATGATCTATGATGAAGTGACTGCAAAGTAAAAATTGGGAAGCTCTGCACCCCATGTTTCAGCACTAAAACGTTTCTATAAATTATGTTCAATATAAGAAGAAAAATTCATCAAAAATTCCCTCTGAAATATTCAATCCTCATCCCGTATTGTTCTGCTTGCGGCATTAAGCACCACATGTGTCTTGGACTGTAGCCAAAATCAAATATGTGCAGCAGATTGATAGCGTTTATACAGACATCCCTATTGTTTTCGCACTTTAATGCATGCTGGACTACGCCGGTTGCCATCTTTGGCTAATAAACCAACATGAATGAAAAAGCTGGGGGGCAATGGTTGCAATATTGGCAAATTAATCGGTTCACTACACATGCCTAAAACAAACGATATTTAGGTCAACTACAACTAGACATTTCAATCAAATTGGGCAGTCGGATGCTAAGTGGTACGTGTATCGAAACGAGCACAGAAGACTAGAGTGAGATTGTATTGTTTAGTCTAGACCAGCCGACCATTTGGCTACGTGACACGGAATTCAACAGAAAGCGGATGAGCTTTTGTGATGCATAATAGTTAGCCAGCTAGTTAGCATAGCAAGCTAGCCGGTTTAGCCACAATGAGACAATCAACGCACCTTTACGTCCTCAATCAAAACAATAGGCTAAGACGCTTTAAAAGCAAATATCCATCATTTAAATGAAGTCACAACAACACGTTAAGTTCTGTGGTCTCAAATAAGCCACATATTTAGTCAATACATGTCTAATTTGATCAGTTATGGTCAATGTAACGTTTAGCCTGTTAACGTTACCTAGTGTTGCTATCAAGCTGGCTAACACTAAACAGGATCCATGGTTTGATACTATTAACGCATACACTGGCCATTTAAAATGCAATTATATGTGGGGAAGCATCCTAAAACCAAATGGTACTAATCACTCACTGAAAAAATATCAGTGAAAAGAGAAATTAAACAGCAAGTTTGATTTAAAGTCAGGTCAGCGGCATAAATTGCACATTCTCCAATTCCCAAGCTTTGATGACGCTCGTGAAATCAAATCTGTCTGGCGCTCTATTTATTGTTAGCTAGCTAACTTTAGCTGTAATTACAACCGCATAATGCTTCGGCTAGCATAACATTCCTCGGCGACTGCGGTAGCTACATGTGGACTTCAGATCCAGCGACCGAGCTAAATAAAACTGCGCTTTAAGGCAGCTGTGTTTATAACAATCAAGCTGCCATGAGCTAGCTAGTTAGCTGCTAGCTGCCCCACTGAAAATCCGCATTACGGCCCATGCAACAGAAACAATGATGCTGGATCTCAGTGCATCTCCCCGAGCCAGACAATTCCGTCGCGTAAATCTCGACAAAGCCAAAGCACTCGCCACAAATTCAAATCTATTTAGCTTCCCACTCACCTACACATGACCGCAGTTGGTTTCAAACGTGCCTATATTCTCTCTGTGTTCGTCGCTTTAGGGTTTTATTGCCAAAACACTGTGCTCCAGCGGTCGCTGCTTTCGTCCATCTTGTCCTGGCGCGGGGAATTATGGGTGTAGCGGACGGGTCGTGAGAGGAGACAGGCGAAGTCTGCTGAGGTTTGGGTTTGAGAGAGACTCAGTGGACAATCTCAGTGGTCTTATCATAGTGTCATAGTATAATACATCCATGTGGATAACACACAAGTAGCTGTGTGCTATAGTAATGTAAACACCCTGGAACCATTAGCATGAACAGATACTATTGTAATGTAGAGAGACCTGGCGCTGTGCAACTCTTTGTCTTTAACGTTAATCAGGACGCAAGAAACGATTTATTAACATTTCTACTTAAACAGCATCTCCTTACAATTTTATATAGATTTTTTATAATGCAAAATTGTTATAAACACAGGTATATCATCCTACTTCTAACTGTTTAAATCATTTTAAAGTTATAGGCTACAATGTCTTTTAATTAGCCTACATACAGGGTAGGCTACTTAGCAATATGTATTTATTTTAGCAAGTTTTATGTCTTTATTTATTTAATATAGTTTTGTTTTTCTGGTTTTGTACATTAGAGTTGGTGTTATGGTGTGTTGGAATGTGATTTGGAGTTGTATGTTGATGGAGTGTCTGATTGGACCCCAGGAAGAAGCCTCTGTTTTGGTTAACCTGATGGGATCCTAAATAAAATTAAATGCAATGTAGCACAACACAATCACCCAGCCACAAACTGTATATTTTCTTTATATAATGTTAAGACTATCATACAACAGGGATTGAGCAACTGGTAGTTTGGGCTGTATTGTGTATGTATGATTGCATGATATAGTCAATAATTTTTGGGGCAACACAGATATGCTCTGCTCAGATCCTATTGTGGCCTGCACAGATGTGATTCACATACACACAAAATTATGCACTGATCAAAATTTTCACTCCCGATATCTCAACTCACTGTATCTGCTGATACATATTACTAATCTCATACCAGTGCTTTCACTCATTAAGATCATTTTTTATCAGCTCAGGTAACATGAAGCCAGGGGCCCTACATTTTGAGTTAGTGGCCTGCCATGACTGAATGGTAGTTAAAACACTGAAATGTATGATGACATGGATGAATAAACTGTATGTAATATGCATCGGTCACATTTAGTAGTTGCCTTAGTAAAGTCAGTATTAATGCCAATTGGTGTATCAGATCGGTGCATCCCTACACAAAAATACAGCGCTGGATTACCAACTGAGTAAAGCAGACAACAGCCGTGGAGCACAATACCCAACTTTACTGTGAACTGATTTTAGGTAATCTCATTAATTACAAACTTCATCAGGGAATTTACTTCACTGCAGACATTGTTGATTAAGGTGAGTCCTTCATTATGAACTTATGTTATGGCCCTACATTATATAATGTCCCTTTGTCAAAATAACCGTTCTATTCCTTAGATTGAAAAGCACAGTTTCTGTTGGTATGTGATGGATTCACTATGACATGGGTGTGCTTTCCTCTTAAATGTTGAGGCACTACATTTGTGGCTTGGTAGAACTGGTTATTTTAATTGCTTACATAATAATCCTTGAGAGTTTTCTTTTCACCACTGAAGCATTTCCATTTGATATTTAATATCATCAAGTATTATAAAAATTAGAACACTGTTCTTCTACAGTTCATTTATCATAGTTCACATGTTTTTTTTCCAAGAGTCAAGAGCAAAAACAGTCTAACTGAATACACAAATGTTTTTCATTATCAACTTGCAACTGCTAGTTATCAGATGAATGCCTACAGTGATGAGTTCATGGCCTGTGCTTGGAGTCCACTGTTCATACGAAAATCACAATTATCAGTATGTCCAAATCTAAATATTTTGGCCAGTAAAAGAGTTTTTTCCATTTTGTTGACATGGCCATTTATTTAGTTTACACTCCTAATACTGGACAGCTGGCCTGTGATTAAGTCCAACAGGGTGTCTCCCTCTTTCTGTTTTCCATCAGCCTCAATTTCCTTTATTTCCAGTTAACTCAAACAACAGGATAAGTGGGCTGATGTAGGGGTGTAACATGATAAATTGACAATGATGAAGGAACTACAGAGGAAATCAAAATGTTGCAAAATTTTCCATACATTCAAACTTGATAATCCTCTTAGGACTGGTGCCATTACTTGCTTTCACAGCGGTTTGATACAATCTTACTATTGAAAAACACAAAGAACAGACACAGTATTGATCACATCACTGCCCTCATTTGAAAGGGAGCGGCAATGATTCCATAATTATATTTTGTTTTGACAACATCTAGTCATATTCATTTGATAATATTTCCGCAGGGACTTGGTGTGAAGCAATGTACTGTAGGCTAACCTTCCTGAACATGATATAAGATAAGAGATCCTTTATTGTTCTCTACACAGTGCAGTACAGTAAATAGAGGAATGGAATTGTGTTTCCCTGGTCCCGGTGCAAAAACAAAAGAAAAAACTGAAATGAACATAAGGTGCAAACAAGATATAAAAACAGGTAGGCTACAGAACAAGACAAAGTACAAACATATTGTTCAATACTGGGATATTTATGTGCAAAATTACATTTCTAATCACCTTAATCATCTGTATATACACTTTTTTTTACCTATCTGTTTAAAATAAGGGTGTTTATAGTGTACATATAACTATTATTATAACTCTTATTGTATTTTTTTCTATTTCTTATAATACTTTTTGTATATTTTTCCAATGTCTATTTAATGTGTACTGTCTTATTCTGATGTGTGTGATTTTTTTCTTTTGAGCTGCTGTAACAAGGGAATTTCCCCAGTGTGGGATTAATAAAGTCTATCTTATTTTATCTTAATTTATCTTATGTAGTAAGGTGCAAGTATTCCAACAACCCCTATAATACAGCCTACCAATGAACACATGTAGTTTTATGGAGACATTTGTCTGACACAGTGACTTCAAATGGAGTATTCTATAGTGTATAATGCGGTTCATACAGTATATCGCCATTTATTACCTCAGGTTTACTTTCATCGCAGTACCACTAGGGGGAACCAAATAGTCGCCAATCACCACAAATGTCAGAATAACCAATTTTATAGTAGGCAGTCTTCTCCGCAATAAATATATAATTCGACTAGGGGAAACACATTTAAAAGTAATGTAAAATAAAATAAAATAAAATGAAAGACTAAAAGCGGCCTCATATAAGGATGTGAAAATGTGAATAGGCTAAGTACGATCATTTTAGTGATTTCACGCTTACATTGTTTACTCGCTCGGATGCTGTTACCTTGGGTACAGGCCAAATAAAACAAAACCATTTCCCTCTCTGTCCCCTCACATCAGCCTCCACCCACCGTCAACGAGGAATTTCTCATACGTGCTGCAATTCGTCTACAATCTTTGATTTGCAGTCACTTCTACCAGAACTGTTCCCTCAGGCAGAAGTGCGCACTGTAGCCTGCTATTCATATTCACAGGTCTGCTGAAACAGCATGTCAGTAGACCTACCAAGGACAGAGCCTTTGAGTCGAGCTGTTTGAATGCAGCATTTGTTTTAAATGTAATGTTGAATGTGTGTTATTCCTTCCATGGATGAGACCTGAACAAAAAGTTGTCACTTGCAGCAGACTCCTTTGCGTAAAGGACCGGATCTGAATCATGTATTGCGCAGAATCTCTGATCACTTAGGATTAATTTACAGGACAGTGGTGCATCTCCACCTCACAGGATGCGAGTCGCGCGCTGAATGTTATTGCATGGTTGTGGGCAGGGAGTTCCAAACTTGCGCAAAGACCCTGGTTCTGAACAAGTAGCCTATTAGTACTTGTCACAAGTAGGTAGGCTATTTGATACAATGTCAGCCTTACGGCGGAAATTTGGCGAGGACTACCAGGTGGTAAACACCAACCGGGACACGACTTTTTCCGCACCGGCGAAGAGAAAGAGGCAGCGGTTTGTGGAGAAGAACGGTCGCTGCAATGTCCAGCACGGTAACCTTGGCGGAGAGACCAGCCGATACATCTCCGATCTCTTCACCACGCTGGTGGATCTCAAGTGGCGCTGGAACCTTCTCATCTTCATCCTCACTTACACAGTTGCATGGCTGGTCATGGCTTCAATGTGGTGGGTGATCGCCTACATCCGCGGCGACCTGAGCCACGGTCGCCACGACTCGTCCTACACCCCGTGCGTCGCCAACGTGTACAACTTTCCCTCCGCGTTCCTGTTTTTCATCGAGACGGAGGCGACCATCGGCTACGGCTACCGCTACATCACTGAGAAGTGCCCGGAGGGTATCATCCTCTTCCTCTTCCAGTCGCTGATGGGGTCCATCGTTGACGCCTTTCTCATCGGCTGCATGTTCATCAAGATGTCGCAGCCGAAGAAGCGCGCCGAGACGCTGATGTTCAGCCAGGACGCGGTCATTTCGCAGCGAGACGGGAAGTTGTGTCTCATGTTCCGAGTGGGGAACCTGCGGAACAGTCATATGGTGTCCGCTCAGATTAGGTGCAAACTCATTAAGGTAGGTTAAAGGTTATAGTCAAGGTGCGCAATAGCCTATATCCAAAATCACTACACAAGTAGGCACTTTGGCGCAGTGAGCATTTGCCTATTGAAAGGCCATAATCAAGGCTGAGACTAATTGACAGTCACTTAATCTGTTTTTAAAATGCTCATTGTGTTATAAGGGTGCTTTTCAAGTCATGCGTTTTATTTCTATTCATCTCCAGAACTGATTGCATTCCCTGAGGGTCTCTATGCAGAGGCTATGGTTTTAATATGAGGCTCCAAGATGTATTTTAGTGACTTACCATTTACCCCCTGCAACTACTTCAGTAGCTAGAGTCTTCCTAAGCACATTTTGTTTCTGCTCAGTGTGTTGCCTGGTACAATGGGTTTAGTAAGTTCAGCCTCTGCTTCAAAGTCCACAGATGAGCTGAATGGGCCCCCAGGGGGACAGTAGGTGGAAAAGCACACTTGTTGACTAAAAGATAAATTTAACAAATTACTCTACTGTGTGGTAAATCATTTTCTTGAGGTCAGTATTGCCCAAAGACAAAATGCCACTAATCTGAAGCACTGACAGTTGACGGTGATATACTGTTCCTCTGTATCAAGTGTAAGCTGGTTTCAGAGCTGAAGGAATATCTGAGGATGAAAGGCGCTGAGGCAGCTGCTGGCTATGATAAAAAAGAAGAGGAAAACATTTTCTGTCAACATCACAACTAAAAGAGACTGACTCTGCAGTGTCAATCATTGCATTTTCTAAATCACAATTCTCTGCAAAATCTATGGCCGATAGCTGGACAGCACTATTTTCTGCCATGTCAGAATTCTTGTCCATGCACCACAATCCATCATATAATTTGACAGCTGTGTGTTTTATGTGCAAGCCCTGTATTTTCTCACTGTAGCAGGAATGTCTTTTCCCCAGTCCAAACATGAGCGGCTATCTAAAGGACAGCAAGTGCTTTGTTTTGGCAGGGAGAGTTAGTCGTGGGTGGAGTAGCATGATGATCTCAAGTGACAGTTTACTTTCTGAACCTCGAGGGAGAGTCACCAGAAAGCTCCCAGTATGTTAGTATTAATGTGGGCCTACTTAATGTTTTGTTGCGCTCAGATTTGATCCAGGCATATGATATCATTTAAAACACTGTTTTTCTGTTCAGTCATTTATGATGACGATTTAACTGTTATCAAATGAAAAAGGACTCATTTTTCATTTGATAACAGTTAAAGTATCATTAGAGAAATAAAAGTCACTCAGTTTAACACATCAAAACCCATGACTCAATAACTTCTTATTGCTATTAATAATAATACATTTGATTTATATAGAGCTTAACATGGTACTCAAAGACACTTTACAGTAAAACCAACCTAATGTTCCAGCTTTCTCTATAATGAGTTTTATTTCATTTCATTCCCATTGACTCATTATTTAACAGCCTAGAAAGGCAAAGAAAATGCTATATCAACAACTTTACAGAGGCCAATAGTTACATTCAGAGAGTTTCATATTCTGTAATAGTTGTCTATGATGCTTCACTTGGTTCTTTCAAACAGAATGAAAGCAGTTAGATATTCACCCATGGGGCATGCTGTCATGTTTGACTTTGGTCAGAACCATCTGTGTACCAATATTACAGATATGGTCTAGTAGAATGACCTCTCTTATACCACATGGAGCCCCTACAGATTTATTATTAAAGAAGAATTTTTGGGATAATTTAGTTTATAGTCTTTATTTGATACCTTAAGGCCCAGTAGAAAAGTGGAAAACTTGAATTGTGAGCAGGTCTGATTCACAACATGAAAAGCGAAACAAACTGCTGCAGTACTGTTGCAGATTAGATACATTACCACTACTTTGGCTACACTGCACCATACTCAATCTCACCTCTAAGGTCCTTTTTTAATTTTTATTTTTTTTAAGTAAACGATCCTGCCTGAGCATAATATAGTTACTGCAACAGGGAACGTTTGTTGTTTAAAGTGTTCCTGACCCATCTGTTTCAGATTTTTTTTGTTCAACAAACATTGGCTTTCTTTCAAAGATCAGTTGATTATATTTATGTGATGATCCTGATCTAGGATTTCTGCCAGTAAATGATGATCTTTCATTAAATCATCTTTTAAGCCACGGCTATTCGTGTGTTGGTGGAAGGTCAGATAGGTCTTTGCTAATGATCTGCTAAAAAACATCGCTTTCCTGTGCCATCAGTCATGACCCGAGGACAAGCGGTAAACAATCAAAACTTTCTGAGCTCACTTTTATACAGTGCCGTTTCATGTTTCATGAATTTTCTTGGACAGTGAGACAATATTATAAACATAAAATACCTTATTTTAGGATAAAACCTCTATTTTCTTTAGATTCTATATTAAATGTGTTGTTACAGTGGCCAGTGTGTAGGATACCACTGTGGCATTGCTGCTGAATAGATTCAGTATTTTTATGTCTTTTAAAGGGCACATTAACAGACACAGTGATGTGTTTATGAGCCCATAAAGCTATGGCATTGTGATGTCAGACTGTACAGTGGGGTAGTGTAGAGTAAATGTACTCTACATCACCCCATAGTACTACTATACATGCACTGTGGGAACAATGCCAGGGCTTCAGGTAATGCACAGCTCAAGGTCACTGTCAGATGGGTTGTCCTCGAAGCTGACTGAAGATATGAGAAATACTGCAGTAAATCCTAATGACAAAGCTGTGTAAACGCACTGTCACATGGCAACTGCAATCAGTTCTCAGGGATAGGCATGAGTTGTAACTTCTTATGGGACCTGGATACCTGGATGAAGTTGGCCACATTCTTGATGAGCACTCATGTTATTTACAATGCAATGTATTTATTATGCAGGAGTGCATCTATAACTTTTTAAGGTTTGTTAAAAAAGCAAACCCGTCAGGGAAATTGTCTAAAATATATGCTGTGTATGTAATAAGCACATTTTGGTGCAGTATTTTAACTCTTTTCAACTCTATTTTGTACACACTTTTTCACAATGATTCAGGAAGCGTTGATATAAGACTATTATCTTTATATCACCAAGTTTTATAAAATATTTATACACTGTCTACTCAATATATCACCTTCCAGCATCCTTATAGGTGGTGCTGCTAGTGCCCTCTGATAAGTGGCTAAGCAATAGCTCATGACAGGTGGTATGTTTTGATTTCATCACAGCTAAGGGCCATTGTTCGGCCTGACACAAAGGAACCAGTCAGATTGCTTGATTTAAGCTACACGTTTTATAATTACATATATATATATATATATATATATATATATATATATATATATATATATATATATATATATATATACTTGATGCTGGGGCTTATTGCCTCCATGAATTTCACTGAGGACCGAAGCGTCGTAAAAATAGAGTTGTGAAATGGGAGTCACTGGTCCTGGGAGTGTTTTTCCCAGTTCTTTCTTTTCAGAACTTTCTAGTAATTGATACTTGCTAGGAACGTTTTTGTAAAATAAATAAATATGACAGGCACTTATTGAAAAAAGTTATGTAGATATACCCAGAGTATAATTTCAATAGATACTTCTGACCTAGATAACAAATTGAACTAGAAGGGCACTCACATTAACATTGTGAAATAGGGCACATGCCCTATTTCACAATGTTAATGCAGTGTGAATTTTCCCAGTCGGGAACTCATTTTTCCGATAATTCAGACATCACATGAATGTAGCACAAATGCCCTATCTCGCAATGTTAATGAAAGTGAAAAATATTAAGTGTATCCATCTCGTGATTTGAATCCTCACCAAAATTGAATGGGTTCTTTCTTGGCCCATGCTACACCCTTCTACCAAGTTTCATGAAAATCCGGCCAGTAGTTTTTCTGTAATCCTGCTGACAGATAAACAAACCAATAAACGGACAAACTGAACTGAAAACATATCCTCCTTGGCGGAGGTAATTATCAGCGGAAACATTATTCCTTGGATAGACCGTGCATTTCTCTACATCCATAATGCATATAAACTTAAAAAGAGAACTGTCCTTGAATTTCAATTAATATTAATGCATCTTTCATTAATAAATCAATAGAATGCAGTGGTGGACTGACCCCTGAAGCACTGGCAGAATATGATTTTAATGTAAAGAAACATGTTTGCACATGGTTTGCCAACAGTGCATGGAAGAAACATACTCATCTTAATAGGAAAAAGTGCTCAGACAAAAAACAAAAAGACAAGAGCGAGAGAGTGACAGCCGGGTGGTGCTCCCCAATGTTAACAGACGCTTGTCTTAGTAGGTTAGTCTACTCCACAGCAGGAGATAAGTGATAAGGGCTAGTTGTAGCAGACAGACAGGCAGGCGACATGTCAGCATGACTCGCCACATCTGCCACTATCCAACTCTGAAGGACGAGCAAAAAGAGGAGAAAGAGAGAAGACGCAAAGAGAAAGAACATTTGAATTTGCTTTAATGGTGCTGTCGAGAGATTGGGAATTGGCAGCTCAAATGTGACGTCTGTAGGAGCATTACGTTTGATGTCCAGCTCTAAGGTTCCAGCTGGACACACAATGGACATAAGCACACACAAATACACAGTTGCATTAAAGACACACAAGGACAAACATGTACACGCATGATTCTTTCTAACTTTCACTGTCACTGTTGGTGTGTCTTTGCATCGCTCGCTCACACACGCACGCACACACACACACAGTCACTGAGAAGGAAGTGAGTCACCAGGGATAGAGCCTGCTTTCATTCAACCTGAAACTCAGGTGGCTCGGTAAATTAAGCACTCCCTCTATAGCAGGTCCTCTTCCAAAGGCCATTAATTTCCCCCTTGTGGCAGTGACTGTTTAGCGGCAGTAAGAGAACACACAAAGCTTTCACCTTGTTAAAACCATTCAGTGTCAAGCAGGTTTCCCTTGGCAGATTTTAATTTAGTTGCAAAATGGAGCTATGAACAGTATGTGAAAAATAGCAGCTTCACTTTCATGACTAGAATTGGCTTAAATATGACTTCCCAGGAAATTGTTTTTCAATCTCAATAAATTGTATGAGCGTTGCTGACAAATGGGACACCTGCCTGAAATATCTCACTGACAATTTACATTTTTAAATGATTTGGTGAAAGAAAGAAATGAATATAATCATGACTTTTTTAAGCAATTACATACTGCTCTTCCCACTTATAGGAGACAGAGGAAGCTTTTAGAGAAGTAGAGATCAACAGCAATATGGAAAAATCAATAGAAAAAGTATTAAACTTGAATTTAAATGTTATTTTAGCCTGTTTTTTATATTTATGTCTAAGAGATGCTGGAGTAGGATGAGGGCATGAAGCTGGTTAATAACTGCACAAAAAGTACAATTATATGGGGTAGCTGTTTCCCATTTCGTCTTTATGCTAAACTAAGCGCCTTCTGGCTGTAGCTTAATTTTCATCCTACAAATATAAGAGTGGTATCAGTCGAAGTATATTTCCCAACTTGTCTGTACTGTAAGCCTGCAAAAAAACGTGTTGACATTTACACTGCATCTTTTACACCTTTTATTGTAGAAAATGCCAAAATGAAGTTATAATACCTTGTTAATTACAAGAATATACCAGGTAGACTGGGGGTGTGGCTTTTTACAGCTCATTTTTATATATCTTACCAGGTCAACATTTTTTTAACATTGTTCTGTTTTCTAAAACATCGGCCTTTCTTGCTTTCGGAGTTTTTTCTGATTTAATTTCATTCGACATGGGACATAGGCTCCCTGTCTGCATATTCCAGGAGCGCCCATCACTGATACAGCATGACACTTTCCCTCACCATGCCAGGGATCTGTGGGCACAGACGTCTTCCTGTGAAATGTCACACCCTTCTGTCCTCAGCATCCCTGTGAATACAAATGACAGTTTGTGTGCCATCTGTGGACCAAGTGGCTCCTCACACAAAGGCCCAGGGAGGCTACTCTGCATACAAGTTAACATGAGGCGAAAGGGAGAACTATTTGAATTGAACCATAACAGAATATTACATAGTTTAGGTTATACATTTGCATTTTTATTCACTTATGTTGGTAGTAAAATTAAAAGGGGTTGGGCTTTGATTCTTCCTCACTCTGGGTAAAACAAACATAGTTTCCTTTGTAAATCATTCACTCCTGTCGTAACAACCGGAGTAAGAGGCTTGTTATTGACAGGAAAAGAGGGTTTATAAGCTCATAGAGACGTTTGAGCCTTGTCCCTAATTCCATGAATTCATTTAACAGTTAAAAGAGTTGATTAAGCTTAGTTTCCCAAGAGCGAGCACTATGTTCTCCATAATCTAATGATACTTGTCTAAGAAGCCAGGCTACCACAGAGTGTTAAAGTACTCTAATGTGCTGCCAATGTGAGTAATAAAGATTAGTGTCTCAAACTATAAATGTAACCAATGTTGTCTGAAAGAGATGTGGGAGACCTCTGTTTTTTTACACCCTTATTCTCACTTTTACCCAGCATGTCTTCCAGTAAGTGCACAGAGAACAACATCAAGGTCTAAGAACACATTCCTAGTGATGTTGCCTCTCCTGGGTGTATTGTTCTGCCATCTATCTTGCCAAAACAATATGTCAACATGTTCATTTCTTTGTATTGTTATATCAAAATGCATCCATGTCTCTGCCAAAAGTGTCACAATGTTTTTGTTGACTCATCCAACTCTCAAGGCAAATAAATACACCTACTGTCAGAGGTGTGCTTTTAGGTGCTATCATTTTGCAGCGACATCAAAATAAAGTCTGAGGCTCAGGGCAAAAACATGCCCCTCTTAATCCCTTCCCTCCACTTATTGGGGACTAGGACACATCTATGATCACTTCTAGTTTGCAGGCTTTGTCCCGCCGGCTTTTTTAGCTCTAAAAACTCCCTCCTCACTTTAACTCCCACCCCAACATCCTATTAAATGTGGAATTATGTCTGACCATGGAGGAAAATTGCCTTCTCAAAGCTATTTCATGGGACCCTTAACACAGCTTCAGTTACATTCCCATCGGGGGTTACACCTGCAACAAATACATGCACACGTACATATACATTTAGAGAGGCGTTTTTTCCAAGTTATACAGTATCTATTTCAATGCTATAAAGAATGTGGTGTTTAAATTCAACATTAAGCATTTAGTGGTGGTTCAATTTCACAATTAGGTATTCAGTTGCATATAGGTTTATTATTGTTATTACTTGCTTCCATTACCGTGTGCTCTGACGCTGTTGTGGAGGAGAAATGTGAAGAATTATCCTCAATAATTAAATGAAAATGTTATATGTCCTGATCATTTATGTTTCCAGTCTCGGCAGACCCCAGAGGGCGAGTTCCTGCCCCTGGATCAGTGTGAGCTGGATGTGGGTTTTGGGACGGGGGCGGACCAGCTCTTCTTGGTGTCGCCTCTAACCATCTGCCACGAGATCAACACCAAGAGCCCGTTCTTTGATCTGTCGCAGCGCTCACTCATGAACGAGCAATTTGAGATTGTTGTCATCCTAGAGGGCATCGTGGAAACCACTGGTTAGAGCAAATTATCATTTTTGAATATATATATATATATATATATATATATATATATATATATATATATATTCCTCATAACTTCCTAGCAAGTAGCATTACTCAGTAATATAAAATAAAATATATAATGGAATGTTTAATTTCATGGTCTTTAATTATTCAATAGCACAAGCTCTTCTCCGTCTGTCTTTTTTTCCCTTCATATCTCTGTCTGTCTTTTCCCTAAAGCAATTCTCCACTTTTCATTTCTGTTCCCTGCCTGGCTGTCTGTCCAATTTTAATAGCCCCCACAATTTCCTTCGTAATGTCACAGTGTTGCCTTTTTCTTGTCTGTATTTGAAATATTTCTCTATACTTATGTCTCTTCTCTCCATCGTAGGTATGACATGCCAGGCGAGGACATCTTACACCGAAGATGAAGTCTTGTGGGGCCATCGTTTCCTCCCCGTCATGTCACTGGAGGAGGGCTTCTTCAGAGTCGACTACTCCCAGTTCCACAACACCTTTGAGGTCAATACGCCTCCATACAGCGTCAAAGAGCAGGAGGAGAAGTCCCCATTAAAGTCGCCCAACTCTCTTTCTGTTGCACCCACCCCCTTATCCCCTCAGCTGGGTAATGATGGCCGAGGAGGCCGCAGGGAAAGGCTTATGTCAGCTGACTATGCAGACCACGTAGAGGACCAATCCTACAGGTTGCCCAGCAAACTTCAGCGCATGAGCTCCACCAAGGAGGAGAACCTTTGGAGGGGACTGAAGACAGGGCCAGCCTTGCCTGGGGGGAAGGCCTCCAGCACAGGAGACCTTCCACTTAGTATTCAGAGGCTGAGGTCCAGCTCCATCCCGGTTGTGAGGCAAGCACATCTGGATGAGCAGGTCCAGCTGCTGTCCTTGGATGGAGAACCTGAGGAGGATGAGCTGGAGAAACACAGACTACCAGCAGCCAAAAGCACCATCACTGCTCCAACCCTAACCCCAGTTCAGATCCCCTTGGTAGGGGGTCGGCCAGAGGACAACCTGCCTGCCAAACTGCGCAAAATGAATGCTGACCGCTGACTTCTGCAGACTATACCTTGAAGTTTTTCAAATTAAAATTGGACTTGATGGGCATTGCATATACCGTAAAAAAAATACTATTGTGATATAAGTTTTATTTTTTTCTGCAGTTTTTAGCCAGTATTTTACATTTATTGACGGGCTCTCTACTTAGTTGTCCATTGCCACAAATAGAAGGACAACGCCAATAAGCCATCCATCCGCTCGTACTGTGAGTTATTTTTGATAGATCACCATCTGTGCCCCCCACTGACTTCGAACACTTCTGTCCTTTTTCTTTTTTCTTTAAAGTTACAAAGTTACATCAAATACTTTATTATCTCAAACAACTACACTTTCTTTACCTAATCAAGCACCAAAATGTCATAAATAAGCCTGACCTGAATTGATCATTCGCTAAACCCCTCCCCCGAACACAACAGGTCTGTCAAGCTTTGGATTTCTCCACATACCTCCAGCAGTGTACATGGGGCTTTATTAAGACTAAAAACCCACTGGAAGCAGCATGAAGCAAAGTTTGCCCCCATTCATTTTCTACTTGGCATGAGTGAATCGACTTGCAAGGTATTGTTGACTTTCTGGCAATGTGGGACTGACCAGCGATTTGAAAAAAGGGAAGGGTCGAAAGTTGAACATCATTTAACCTTATGCAAATGAGGGCAAACTTCACTTTGTCTGCTTCTAGTGGGTCTCCTCCGTAAGAGTGATACCTCTGCATTTCCAAAGTTTGGATAGTGGGGTCTATCTTTTAACCTTTCCAAACCAAAAACACAAGAACAAAAGTGTGAGGAATGCATGAAACTGTGAGTTTATATGCTCTAAAGTAAGCTGCAAACGTTATCAGTCGAACAAGCTTACTATCTACAGTACTACAATCGTTACTTTCATGGCCAAGGAGCACTATAAGTAATTGACTACCTACCATAGTTTGTGGGGTTACAGGTCATATTAAAAAAAACACCTTCCACAACTATAGCACATCCACTGTGTAGGATTTCCACACTGTATGGAAGCCGATCCTGGAAGATATCGGAGTGTAGGCTACAGAAGCAGCTCCGTCCTGCTCAGCCAGTGACCAAGTTTTGAGCCAACTTGTATAGGTAACATTAGCTTTATTAGCTAGCTAACAAACAGCTCAAGCGGCAACTCCTGGTTCTAAAAAATTAAGACAAAGCAGAAGTGCCAAAAATTGCAGTTCCTTGAATGGCCACTTGAGGCTTGCCGCAAAAGGCTGCTTTAAGTGACAGGCGACCGCCACAGGAGACTGTAGGCTTCATTCGGCCCTCCTCAGCTCCATCCACACTCCACCTCTTTGCCGATGACATTTGGACCGATGTCAGGCACTGCCAAGAAGGTGACGGCCAGAACCACCGGGAGTTGCCCACTTTGAGCTTCATTTTGGCTCTTCTGAAACCTATGGGTAATGTCACAGGAACTATGTCCATATTTTATACAGTCTCTGGTACAGTTGGCAAAATCATTGGTTGCCTGCTAGAAATGAGAAACCTGCTTTTGTCTACCTCTGTGAAATTAAGCACCCATTGTTTAAAATATAACTAAGAATTTAGAGTAGTAACTCTGCCACTGTCATTGAAAACTGCAAATGTGCCGTGTGAGAACGAAAGCTTGACAGGCAGAGCAACAGTAACTATGGCAGACAGGGCTTAGCCAATGGTCAATCAACCTGAAATGGGTAAAATAGACTCACAAAAACATCAGTCAGGTTGATACACTGTATGTTTTTACCACTTGTACTGAACATTTCTTTATTTGAATGCTCACTTGATTTGTATGTTTACTACTGTACAATTTAATCTATTTTTTACCTGTGTGCAGTGTTTGCATTGGCCTGTTATACGCATGGGTGCAATTTTGGACTCTTTTATCATGAACTGATTTATTAAAATGTAAAAAAACTAATATTTGGGAATGCAGGGTTGCTGACATCAGGGGACACATGTATTATTGCTAATATAAGATACAACTTAATATTGCAACTGCTAAATAATAAATTATTTGAAATCACAAGTGTGTCTGGGAGATAATTATTCTTTTTACATAGTTCAGCATTTCAACACCCTGTGGTTTCAGTCTGCAAAATGCGCCAGCAGATCATGTGTCACCTGCTGCGATCGTTAAACCAACATTCATCAAATATTAAAACCTTAAATGTGAGTTGTTTCTATTTTGAAGCAAAGTTTAGGAGGGCAAGAGTTCAGATTAAAGCAAACGCAGAAAAATCCTATTGCATTTAAACCCTGGCTGGTAGATTAATGTAGGCTACTCTATTCCTTCCTCTGCTAAAATCAAAGCCCTAAGCCTTACTCGGGCTGCAGCTTCAGCTAATTATTAAAGTCCTGTAGCTGACAGAAGTCATGCCGATTGTGGCTATCAAGATAGAAGTGCTCCAGCGGAGGTTGATTTTCCAGAGATAATTAGTCCTACTGCAAAGAATAGCGTAAAACAGAAATTTTATTATGTAACTCGTTGACAGTGCAAAATGACCTCTGTCCAGCTTAAGATAAAATGAACTCAGATAAATGATGGGGGGGAAGAATAAATCACAGACAATTGTTCACACATACATAATACTGTATAATGATGGATTCAACTTTAAAGGAAAATCTGTTCCTGTGTCAGTAAATTGTGCTTTGGGAAATGGATTAGTCTAATTTTCACCTCAGTTGCACTTCCTTGGTGAAATAAAGGTCATTACATATATAGAATAGAATAAACATGCTATGTTTGTAAGCCTGGACTAATTTCATGTCTGAATCAGGCCATACTATCTTATTAAAAATGGATGAGATCCAACCAAACCAAACCAAAACCAAGAGTCCTTAACAATAAAATACATTTTGAGATTTTTAGAGTTAAACATTAGAGTCTCCTTGCATATTTGCTTCTCGAGGACCAAAAAGGAAGTAATATCTGTAAAAACTACATTTGAGCTAACTAAGACTAGAAGGTTGCAACAGATGACACAACACAACACAAACTCATCTGGAAACTTTACATGAACATAAACTCATTATAGATCTGTTTCATAAGCAATGCATATAATCTGAGGCAGTTCAATTAATACTTCCAGCATTGATGAAAAGTAACTAAGTACATTTTCTGAAGTACTGTACTTAAGTCCAATTTTTAGTTACTTGTACCTTTTCTTAAAGGTCCCATGACATGGTGCTCTTTGGATGCTTTTATATAGACCTTAGTGGTCCCCTAATACTATATCTGAAGTCTCTTTCCCGAAATTCAGCCTTGGTGCAGAATTACAGCCACTAGAGCCAGTCCCACAATGAGCTTTCCTTAGGATGTGCCATTTTTGTGTCTCTAGCTATTGAGGAGGAGAGAGGGCGGGGCAAGGTGGAGGGTGGGGGTGTGGCCTTGACCAACTGCCACTTTTCTCGTTTGAAAGCCATGATGTCTCTCTCCCATGGGTTGGCCAAATTCTCTGGGCGGGCAAAGCAGAGAAAGGGGAGGTAACCTCCAGAACGGCTCATCTGAGCTTTCATTTTCTCAAAGGCAGAGCAGGATACCCAGGGCTCAGTTTACACCTATCACCATTTTAAGCCAATTGGGGACCATAGGCAGGCTGGGGGAACGCATATTAATGTTAAAAACCTCATAAAGTGAAATTTTCATGCCATGGGACCTTTAAGCTCTTCCATTTTATGCTACAAATGTTAAGTTTTTGAAATATGATGCTGTTATAGAACTAGCCAAATGTAACAATAACACGCATCAATAATAATGGTCCATTAATATTAACACTGACAGCTCTCGCTCTACTGGAAAAAAGTTTTACTTTTCATTCTTAAAGTACATTTTAAAGATAATATGTGTGTACTTTAGCTGAAGTAAATTTCAAATGCAGGACTTTTACTAGTAATGTATTTTTAGTGTGGTATTGCTACTTTTACTGATCTGAATCCCTGCTCCACCACTGAGCTCCAAAATGTGAAAAGTAATTATGACATAATTGTAATTTTGTCATTTATTATATTATTGGATTATTGATAATGATGGATGTACTGTACTGTATGAAGTCCATCAAATACAGCAGCATCAAAAAAGTGGTCTGGATATTGGTTATTTTTTCTGCCCTTCAAAGAGACAATTTTTAACAATCTAAAACCATTAATTATAAGTGTGATCTCTGTTTACAATTGCACTAGCTAGGCTCCTTCACGTTTACAAGAGTTTGAGTCATTGCCAGGTATAGTCCAAAGTTACATTTGTATGCCACCATAGAGGCAGATGTGTGTGCAGAGCGTGACTCGGTCGGCTCTGTATGTCTGCATGTTTATCTGTGTGCATAGGGAAACAAAGTGAGGCGCTCTCAGAGGGAGCCCAGTGATCAGATCACACATCCACATTGACCAGATGCTCATCCATAGTCAATGAGCAAAGAAACTGTCGCTTCTCTAAAGCACAGCGCCATTAGCTTCGATGGTGTGTTTTGAGCAATCATCTGGTATGTGAGGATTCAGTTCGGTTGGATACACCTCTTGACATGGATACAGCCATTTACAGGTAGCGGCAGCTATCAATAAATCTGTATCTATGAGCTCATATCACTTTGAAAGTGGAAAGTGAGTTAACTCTCACTGATTTAAGCAACCGTCAAACTACTGAACAAGCTGGAGTGGGAGTTACCCTGGACACTCTCTCACTGTAAATGCACACCACTTCGGTTCACACATCAGAAAAATTACAAATATCACAGTGTACAATACTTTAAAACAAAACTTTTATGAGAGAATGAAAGAACCGACCAGATTTTTTAAGTTTCCTTTTGATCACCATGAGAGATCGAAGCAGGCATAATTTACTTGGTGTGGTGTCAGCTGTGTTGTGCCCACAGGCTCGCTCTGGGCAGCCTAGGTAAATAGTGCTCAGCTCTCCCCTGCAGAATCTCAATTGCTTTTCTTTCTTTATATTCTCTGTCACCATACATCAATTCAAGTGCTCTTTATTTCTGTGGTTACCTTTCAGACTGAGGAGTGTAAGAATACGGTACATTTTGACAAAAAAAAGATATCATTTTCAATTAATAATTTGAACTATTTTCTCAGCTTTTTCACTTTTACCGCATACACTAAATGCAATCTCACATTGTCAACAGTATTATGACTTAAGTTATTTACAAAACTTGTTCTTTTCAAAACAATGTTTGAGATGAACCTGAACAATAAAATAATGCTCTAAAAGAAGGGTTAATTCATTTCAGCAGCAGTCTAACTTTATTCTAAATCTAGTTCAGAATCTTACCACTTTTACAATAACATTAAAGTGGCTATAATAATTATTTGATATTAACAATGGATCACATGACCGCATATAATGTGAAATGGGTCGCTCATAGCAAGGAATCCACAGACAATAATCACTTGCCTCAGCAGTTAACCTCAGCTCTAAGGAGCATTTCAGCATCTTTCAGTATATTGTTTTGTTTTTTTCGGGCCAGCGACTTTAATGTTTCGGTTCACTCTCACCGCTTTCATTAGCATCGTTTACAGCCGCAGGCAGCTGTTTTTAGTGACAAATCTCTAAAAACCCACTGTACACAACCTGGTCAGCAACATGGAGAATTTAGCAGCTAAAAGAGCCAGATATTCCTCGGTGGAGTTGGTGGAGACCAAAAACAGAGCTAAAAGAAGAGTAATTACTGGACTGACTTTCAGCAGGTCACTACTAATGCAACTCCAAATGAATGCTAATGTTGCTCCATATCTGCTGGATGTGTAAATAGGGAACTGTTTGCTAACAAGTTTGCCAGCTTTATAAATTGATAATATTTCAGTGTTGTGTTTACAGTTTTTTTCTGCTGCCCCTAGGTGGCCAAAAAAATCTGTTAATGCAGGTTTGAATATTCATGACTAAAAAAGCAACAAGTCAAATCATACTTACCGGTATGTTTTATTTACTAAGAGTTTAACACTCAAACACTTTAATCATTAATGGGCTGTCAAAACAGAAATTAATTATTTCTGTGTATTTGTTTCTTCATGTTTTTGTGCTACTAATTGATTTATGAAGTAATCATTGCAGCATGAGTCGATTATTAGTCAATCATGGATATTTTAAGAAATGCCTTCTCTGCTAATTATTGCACATTTATTGTTTGTTTCAAACTGTAGAAACGATACAATGAATCCTATGTCATAAAAAGGTACTATCCATTCTCTCCCAATCATCTAACCAGCAGGGGAGGGTGTTGTATGCTTATTATGATGCTTCCCAGGATGACCATGATTGAAATCTGCTCAGAGTGAGAGCTCAACATGTGCCTGCCTTATTACCAGCCCAGTCACTCCATTACAGAGTGGCAGAATCATATTACATGCCCTGTCTTGGCATCCTAATAGGGTTTTCACACCAATACTTTTTCAAAAACTGCTGTCTAATCCTACCACTGTCAATAAAAAATCACTCAGCGCACATTAGCAGACACAGTATGCACCTCAGGAGTTGTGGCTGCTGCTTTGAATAAGTGATAATCTTTACAGGGCTTTTCTTTGCTTGACCTGGATATTTCAGGTAAAGTGCGATGCCTGAGAACCATATTATTACAGGGTTCAGTGCTGCAAATATTAAAGAAAGAGTGATCATTTTTAATAGCTTTTTCAGTTACAAACTTTAAAATATGGTCACAGAAAAGAGGCGTGTATGGTCTTCTTTTGATTATTTGTAAAATGCTGTAGACTCATGTTATTCATCATTCATTGAATAAAATCACACTCTCTTCTGTCACTCTCCCCACACACTAGCTCTGCTTCAATCCTTGATTCAGGTGAGACCTCCAGTGAGTGATAAAGCCATCATTTTCCTGTATTTGATATGTAAAAAAAGAAAAGAAAATGCAGCTCCACCACTCGACACCTTCGGCCAACTAAAACTAAAACCTTTGATTTCCCAAAAGGCCTTGCCTTGCTCACACATTTCGAAGTCTTCATCATATACAGTCATTCATCTTCCCTCTCTGGATTACCTAAGTAACACATTCAGTAAATACCATGTGGGATAATTTAGTAATCTTCAAAGAGAGGCTCGAGAATGAAGACTTGTTCATGTCTCAGAACATTTACATATTTTCAGAACATTTACATATTTTCAGAACATTTACATATTTTCTGGGACACGATTCTTCTGAGCACTCTTCTTTTCCATCATTCTCACAACTTTTAGACAGAATGTCTTTCTCCGTGACACATGAGATGTCAGCTAATCATTGTTTCAATTGGAAGGCAACAAGGGTAATAACATAATAATAACGTAATAATAATCTGCAAACGAGAGGCATCCAAATACCCAAAAAAAAACAAAAAAAAACACCTCTGTTTTTTTTTTTAAACTTCAGACTTCCAGTCTCCCTCAGAGTTATCAACCGTATGTTGGTAAATTCAATTGGCTTTAATATTCTCTACCCTATCAGTATTTCCGAGCTTTGTTCAGGTGTACCCTATCAAATTAAATTGCTTCCAACACAATAAATCTGATTAACTGAGCACACAGCCGTATTCAGTGCAGTGCTATGACAGATGATTAAGAGGTGGATGTTTCATGCACACAACATTTAATAAATAATTCAAACTTTTATTATACCCAGATGCTAGGATTGTATTCCAAGAAGAGCTGAGATAAGACGGCGGCTGCTACTGTGACTCTTCAGATTGAGGAGGCTTGCAAGTAAGTGCTTCCTCAAGGGAGTAAAGTGCAACACATAACATGTACTGTATGTTTTGACGTGCAGCTACACTGTTCAGTTTGAAGGCAGGTATAACTTTTACAAGCCAGTGGGTTCCAACATTTTTTGTCAGGTACCCCAACAGCCCTGTCAGATGAACACCTTCATGGACGCTACCTGTCATTTGAATTGATTTTAAACTGGGTGTTATTGAACTATTAATGATATAACCGTGGATATAATAGTAGCTAAATGTTACAAAATGTTTTTGTTACAGCTGAACTGCCAATGTCCTTCTTTTGGCTGCATTCTTACTACTATTACTTTACTTGGAGTGATAACCATTTATCCATTACATTTGGCTAATAATTTCAACTGTTCGTACTACTTTAAGCTAACCTTTCTCTAAATTACTGTTAACTAACCATTTAAACTAATCTAAACGTAATTTAAAAGGAAAGTGCACCCCAAAATCAAAGATGCATATTTTTCCTCTTATCTGTAGTGCTATTTATCAGTGTAGACTGTTTTGGCGTGAGTTTCCCAGTGTTGGAGATATTGGCCATCTAGATGTCTGCCTTTTCTCCAATATAATGGGAGTCGAAGTGGCAAAAAAATACATTTGAAAAACTCAACAACACGCGTCTCTTTCCAGAAATCATGACCAGGTGTTTCAAGATGATCCACAGAACTGTTGCTTTAAAATATTTAAATCCTGTATCCATTCATTTCAGCTATATTTTTCAACTGTTTATACCTTTAGCAATCTATTTAATTTGTCATTTGTTGGACAACTATTTCAACCATTTATCTGCTAACTTACAACTTATCTGCTTGCTTACTAACTAGTTTTTTATACCCTTCAATAACAGCAACATATTCCAGGCTTGGGACCGGGAGGTTGCCGGTTCAATCCCCAGACTGGCAGGATAAAATCTGGGTGGGTAAAGTGAAAGAGCAGCACTTGTCCCTCCCTCATTACCACCACTGAGGTGCCCTTGAGCAAGGCCCTTAACGACAACCGCTCCAGTGGAGCTGCTAAAGAAAACAACAGTCTTCCTTCCCGAGACCAACCAAAAAGTGGTATTTAGGCCAAACAGTTATTTCTGAGGATTTCTGGACACAATACTTGTCATGACTACAAGCGTTTGACTGCCAAACTGGAAACTCTGAACAGATTTGCTATCAGTGCAGCAGAATAATGACCAATAAAATGCTGTCTCGCACATTCGTCAGTTTCAAGAATAAACAGGCTGCAAAAAAACTGGCTGCAATGCCAGTCTGTCTTCTGGGAAAATGAGGCAGCCCTAGCCAGGACGCAAGTTGTGCAGAAGCTGCATCTGTGCCCTGAACCTTATTTCTTATACAACTCCTGCCAGGCAGCTTTACAGCCTCTGGGTGAGGTTAATCACTGCATGGTTTGGGGACAAATTGGTAAGGCAGGAAAGTGCCTCATTTTGTACCATGGGTACTGACCTTTCCATCCAACTTGACGAAGCAGATTATTCGCTAATCAGGGCAATAGTCGGCAGCACAGCAGTGATAGCCATTGATTTATTTCTCAAAAAAAAAGTTATAGGACATCAGGCACACAAACGTCAGGCTTGATATTCTATAACTCCTTTGTACAACAATTAAGACATTTAAGAACATGTGTGTGTGTGTGTGTGTGTCTATGTGCACTCCTTTTGAGCCTTTACCTAACGTCTCTCTCTCACACAGCAATGGCAGTGACGTCTCAACTTTATTACACATGCTCCAGTATCCCAATCAATTGGGAGCAGCTCAAATCAATTAGCTCTGCGGCATTATATACCCAGCGAAACCCTCTGGGATACACTCACTCACAACAGCATTCACTGTATCTGTTGTCCACTCTGGCTAATACTGTGATTCCCGCTTGGCACATACAATTTATTATTCGTTACTCACTCTGCCCAATTGAGGAGTTCCATCCTGAAAATTGAGTAAATGCCTTCTTTTCATTAAATAATAATAATAATAATTGTCACACTCAAAGAGAACAAAAGTGACATTTATCCCCAGGGCACATTTTGTGACTATTTTTGAGTTTAGAATTAAATTAAATTTGTAATTATTAGCTCGTTCTCTGCTTCGTGTTGTTCACATAATCCTCCTGTGCACTTGCACTAGCCATCTGTGACTAGACTGCCAGCAGTGCAGAGGGGGGGGGACATGCTAAAGCAGCTAATGCAGTGACAAGACTTGTACTTGAGGGAATACCATTAGTCCCCAGTTGGTGAGGGAGATGGCCATCTGTGGTTAGAAAGCAAATCTTAAATGTGTCCTGTCCTCTGGCGTTAAGAAACATTTGTGACAAAATTACTTGTGGGCACAATATCCAGAATTATTTTACTTTTGGTTTAATCACATTTAGTTTTTATGAAAACCAAAGCAGAGCAGGGTGATCTCTTTTTATAGACACCACTAATGGAGTTATTGATATACTTAAGCACATTAATCACAAAGGCCCCACAGCAAATACAAAAGCTATAAAGCACAGAATATGGGTGGGGCAGCTATAACGTTCGTCCTTCTGTTCACCCTATATAGGCTGTTGAGTTTAAACCAAGTCTGTTATTACAATGGACTCAATAAAACTTAAACAAGCATTAAAAGTATGTCCTCAAGGAGCTTCAGTAACCTTTTGTTACAATGTTTAATATCCAGTGGCAGTAAATTGGGACGAGTGATCTGCTTACACCAGAATTTGATTAAAATCTTTCTGGTCCTGAGTCTTGTGTTGATGTTACTTCAGCACAATGCATCGTGGTAATTATCAGCAGAAGAGAAGAGTGGCTGATATGTTAAAATGCCCTTGAGAAAAAAAGCTGCATGTACCGTATGCTCATGTGAGTTTATAACAAGACAATATGGCAGCTGAGACGTCGTTAGAGTAAAAAAAGTTCTGTGCAAAACGCTTTTCCAGAGAGTGGTTCTTTGCCATCTGGCTCTTTTGAACTGTAAGGTAATTGTTTCAGAGAAGCAGGTTTGAGCAATCAGGATAAGCAGAAAATGGTTGGCAGTGACCTACAGCACATATTAAAGGTACAACTTATAAATCGCAGTGCAATTCTATGAATTGAATCAGCTGTTCTTTCATAACCCCTTCCATCATCCTGGAGGCGTGAAAGTAAACTTGAGTTTGGTGTTGTGCTGCCTGTTTAAAAGAGATTTTACCTGACACAAAAGGTTACTGCACTGATTTACTTTAAAGGAAAATGTTTGTATATTATTCAGATTGTCGCCCACACACTGATTATAAGATGCTTGCAGCACATCGTTTTGCACTTTCACAGCCATGAGCATATATGCATGGTATGTACTGTATTTTTGGCTATTCTAATAAACATATTTCCAGATGTCAATAGCAGAAATAAAAAATAAAAAATGCATTGTTATCTAAATAGAGAGTCACATTTGGTTGAGCCAACACATGCACAGAAACAGATCGAGAAATATTATAATTGACTGGCAACTATGATACATATACTGTATCTTGGACATTAACACGGACCAGACTGAGCAAGCACTGACTATTTGGTTAGGAAAGATTTCCTCCATTAAGTGGATTTACCCTTTCACTGACTCAGCTCCAGGTTTGGGGCGGAGACGTTCCACCTACCTCTCTATCATCAGTATTCACAATGAGTCTCGTGTCCTGAAATGCACTTGATGAGACTTGCCACGCTCTAATTTACCACAGAGGGGAAACAAGCGGATGAAATTGCTCCTCAAAATATCATTCCCATGACGAATCAATATTCCACCAAAAAGTTGGTTGTTTGATTTTGTTTTTTCTCCAAGGGTGTCCTTTTGAACTATTGCAAACAAAAAGCTAAGATTTTAAAACCTATTTGGTCAAAGATATTGCATAGCTATAAGAGAAGTGGGTTCAGACTGCATATAGAAAATAAGCAAACAATTACTTTGGCCACAGAGGCGTTTGTTCAGTTTACATGGTCTGAATTCAGGAAATGCTGCAGTATGTAACAATATCCAGAGAAGAAGAGTGGGTGCCCGTTTTATTTATTCCATCACTATCTGCAGATAGTGACCTTAAATGAATTGTGAAACATAAACAAACATCATCATCAAGAGGAACAGTTGCACTTGACAGTCTCCTATGAGATTTTCTAATCAGCAGCCATAAC
This sequence comes from Perca fluviatilis, assembly GCF_010015445.1. NCBI lineage: Eukaryota > Metazoa > Chordata > Actinopteri > Perciformes > Percidae > Perca > Perca fluviatilis. Next base: position 15,800,750 of record NC_053132.1, on the reverse strand, counting down.
TGGGCACGTCAGGCCTCTTTAGTTTTGGGTTTCTCAACATGCAGAAGTGGTGATGTGCATGGAGCAGAAGTAAGAGCAATACAAAAAGTTTGAAATGTGATGTACATTTTTTAAGCCTTTCCAAAAACACAAGTGAAAGGATTAACATAAACTCTAGTCTGGATCAACAGAAGTGCATTTCCAGGATAATTGCCTGTGTGGCTTTTGCGCTGGATGCCTCTCACCTTCCTCTCTCTGTGTGTTCGCTTGTGTTCGCTTCGAAAAACAACAATAAACTCCGAGCTAGCAAGCCACACGCTGAAAATGGCAAGTTTGGAAGAAAATTTGGACCGTGCAACAGGACAGGCCTGCTTGGTTCTTTTGGGAAATGATTGTAAGGATTTACAAGGAATATGTTTATGGCATTTACTATCTAACTGGGACGTTTTGGGACCGATTGGAGAGGATTTCTATGGCTAAGTATACATAGCGACTGGTATGAGCAAATAAAGTTTAACCACAGCCGGGCTCACTGCAATTTTTATAACAATCCTTAGCATGCTAATCTGTGGTAAAGCCCACTACAGAACTATGTATTCACAAATGCATAAAATAAGCCTGCAGCTCAGCACCTTTTGCACACTGATAAATAAATGTTGTTCACAGTGAGAGTTGTATAAAGAGCTGTACAATGAGAGCAAGGGGGAAACAGATTTTGTTTTCTTTTGACTGTGAATATAAAGTAGCAATTATTGGCCTGTGCTCTCACCTTATGTTTCATTGCATCGTGCACAACTCAGCGAGGTAATTCCATTCCTCAGGTTGAGAGTTCTTCACAGCTCAGCAGTGTCAGTAAAATCTGTGACAGTCGAGACGCAGAGTATTCGCTGACTGACTTCTTCCTGTGGTGTCATTACCTGTGATTGGCAAGTGTGTCATCAACATTATGACAAGAACGTCAGATACAAGTCAGTGACTTTCACGCACACACGCTCTCACACAAACACACACACATACACACAAACACACACACAAACACACACAAACACACACAGCAAATACATGACTGAATTTCACCTTTTAGAATGAATCCCATTACCGCTGTTGACACATTGATGTCCCTCAGTGACAGCATAACATGTTAACTGCCTTGTCAGAGCCATGACATTTCTTCTTAAGGTAACTGGGTGGCTAAAGGCACAATCCTACAACTAAAATCTAGCATATATCCCTAAGACAACATGCTTGCCATTTTTTCCGATCAGTAGTTACATAATCCTGAGCAGACCTCCTGCCTGTCTCTGTCTTCGTAAGCTGCTCTAGAGAGCCTCAAGTCTAAAATAGAAAAAATGGAAATGAGGAGATATTGACACCTAAACACTGCTTTGACAGCAGGGATATGTGTTTACATTGAGGTAAACGTAACGTAACTATGGCGCTCTGCATCCTTACCATCATGCTGTTGAAACAGTGTGTGGAGGCAGGTTACATTCATTTTCATTAACAGAGGACAAATTGTGTTTGGGAGGGACTTAATCAGATTGTGTGTTCTGTGGAGGCCTGTGGTTTCTTATACAACCTTGGGGTCCATCAATTGGGGGAATTTTTAGATTTGATTGCTGGATTGATTTGGTTACTTGATGATTTAATCAACAGGTTGACTACAAAAAAATTAGTACGCTTGTCGAGACTGTCCTTGATTTGGGCTGCTAATAAATACAAATCTTTATTAACGTGATAAAAATACTCACTTACATTTGCTCTGCAATCTGCATAAACCTACATGTTTACATACTTCAATCATATACCCATGACTGTTACCTTTTTATAATTCATATTGATTCTTGTATGCACATTTGCAAGCTGTGAGCTTGAGTTTAATAATTGATTAAACTAAGAATCATCCAATATATATAAGGAAGAGGAACTTTAATAAAATGCTCTCACAAGAAAATGCCAATGAATACTGAAAAGCAGAAGCAAACCTTTGAGGATGTTTTATGAGCAGGATAATTGGATTGATTTTTTTTGTACTTGGGGGACTTTAGCTTGTGTCTCTTTTTACTGTACGTGTATGAACAGAACACTCACATATTCCTACACTTGCTAGGACTTGCAATTGTTTTCTGCCTAATCTAAACCTAAAACTAATCTTCTAATATTGTCGATATATGCAGTATAATTGTACATGTGTTTTATGTAAGCAGGGTCAGGGATTTTACTTGCCAGTGAGAGTGAGCATCACATATGCAGCTTCCTTCCTGCATTCAATTCAACTATGTGACAGCTGTGTTCAAAACCGTTCCCTATCACGGAAATAGTGCACTATATAGCCATTTTGTAGTGGCGTTTGAATTCTCTGTGGTAAATGTCATTCACTATATAGTCCACTATAAAATACCCACAATGCACTGCTAATTTGAGTGTGCATACGATGTACCCTACATTTTACTCCCGTAAAACCACAATGCAACGCAGACGTGTTTTCCCAGAGGAGAAGAAGAAGCAGAAGTCACCGCGAAAACTGAAAAGGAAAAATGGAGCGGACTTTCCTTTCTAAACAGTGTAAATGTTAACATGCAACATATATACAACCTTTTACTATTCTCTTGAGTGCTGTGTTTGTTTCAGGGATGTATTAGAAGTATTTTAGTTTCGGTTTGTTTACATGATCCTGTCTCCACAACGGGCGCATCTCCTCCTCTCCAGTCACGCAACAATGTGTTTTTTCAGTGAGTGTCTGAAATCTCGTTTGGCCGTTCCCTGTATAGCTCACTATTTAATAAACACTATATAGGGAATAGTAGATATAATAGAATCAGGATGATGTTTCCATTTTTGGAGCCAAAGTGTGAGCTTACATGTAATCCTATAGTTGGCGTTCATATAAGTATATAACCTTTATTTTATCAGGTAGTCTTATTACGATTAAGATCTCTTTTGAGAGAGAGAGAGAGAGAGAGAGAGAGAGAGAGAGAGAGCTGAGTACAGCAGGGGAAACGTACAAAGTGAGGACACACAGTACAGCAAACAAAGTTCAGTCCCACTTCGATGGAAAGACAAACAGCATCATAAACTAATCGGAAATATCTCTTCAAATCTTTCCAAAAGTTAGTTAAAAGATTTGAATCAGCCAGTGGGATGAGATGTTCTTTGTTATACGCTCCATATATAAAATGATGACTAATACGTACTGAAAAGCAGTCTTTCTAAGTTCAATATTTACCCATGGAGTATCTACAAGTAAAGAACATTTTGCAAGATAGATCTCCGTCCAGTCTTCACAAAAGGTCTGAGGGCATCTGGACACAGAGCCAGACTGTGACATTTTGAAGTCAACTGGATGAAACAATCAGCTAAATAATTCGTGATTTTTCAAGTTCCTTCACCAACACGTTGGTATGATAGAGCCTAGTAAAATAAGAATGGGTCAGACCCAGTCACACCCCAGGAAAAATGAGAGTTGAACTATAATTGGCTACACTGAAAACAGACGATGAGGTCAGACTCTGAGGTCAGTCTGAAACACAAGAAAGGAAATTAATTCACCCCACAACTCGATCAACACTGTCATTTAAGTACTTATAATCAAAGGTCAAATAGGGTCAAACAATCACACAAATGTCTTTATTCATGTCGCGACGACTTTTGGACTTTTTGGACTTTTTTTGGACAGCAATGAGCCTGGCTGTGCGTCAGGAGCACTTACTCTTTTTTTGGTGGGGGCTTCCTCTGTTTTTTCATGTGTGTAAGTTATACAGAGTTATATATTTACTAATATAACATTCATTAACCTGAGTAAGGCCCTTCTGTATTTTTATTATGTACAGACACTGACTTATCTAATCAGTATCTTCATTTTGTGTTTCCCCAGGCGTTCTTGCTGTCTCATTTCAAAAACAGCCATTTCTAAGTTTAACCACAGAGTGCTGATCGCCTGAGGACATTTTCAGATTTTAGCCTGCAGTGAATTTTTGCCTCAGCTGACCTTCGAGAGGTGCTCACATAGCACATATCTCTGTTATTGTTTCAAGGTAAAAATCCCCTGGTTCAGCTAAACGAGGGAAAGGTCATGATTCTTTCCCCAAGGCCTGAAGACAGTTGGTGATTTCTGTCCACTATTCATTTCCCAAACCTTGTCCCAATATGCTGCAGCATGCTAATATCTTAATCGCTACACCGCACAGACCTTGTCACATCCTTGAGAAAAGCTGCTTGGAAAGACAGGGTGAGGACGGGGAAAGATAAGATACCCAGAGGCTAAAAGATAAAAGTCAGAGTCATTTTAAAAGACTTTATTACATTTCGAGGAGCCAGTGGTTATTGAATTATATTGAAAAGTGATTTCCATAATAATTCGCGCACCCATTGACATACATCAGGGAGTCAGAAGATTAGAACTAGCACTAACAATGGTTTCAAAAATGGCATTTCACTGCTGCCTGAGTGCATCACAGGTAAATAAGACTAAGGCCCAACCCCAAAGCCCCCCACCCCGTACTAAGGCTTTAAGCCCTAAACCCTCACAGACTTAACTGCGGTCACCTGGTAAGTGGTTGAGTGCGAGAGGCTGCAAGGGCTCGAAATGGTATAAATAGGAATGGGACAGCACTTTGCAGCAACATATCATGTTACCTTGACGGCACAAAAACATGTTCAGTACAATTGTGGGTCTGTGCTGGCTTTGTGAACATCAGGATATTGGACTAATCGACTGCGCTAATTGATTAGTTGAGTAATTGAGTAGTAACATGCAGTGATTTACTGATGATCCTGAACCTAGGATCACTAGAGGAAGAAGAAGAAAAACATGACTGAGAAGGTAAAAGAAGACAACAGAAGCAAAGTACATTTTCATGTAGCACGTGAATATACAAAGGACACACTCCTTACACAACACTCGGTGCATGGTGTAAACACTGGATAGAAGGTTTCTCCACTCTCCTCCCCACAATTTGAAATCGCTGAACTGGACTGCAGGACACAGATAAGATAAAAAAATACAAATACATGCGGAGACTCTTGCACTTAGCACAGACACGTTAGAGACACGTTTAAGAATGCATGAGCCATTAAAGTAAAACATGTTCTTTTGTACCTCCTGCCTCGAGAAAGGAAACATGTTTTGCTGCGAGGTTACCGCCAGCAACGCTGCTCTGGCCCTGTAGGAGATAACAACTCAAGTGAAACATTGGCTACAGCTGAATTTCAGCTGACACTGGTTTTCTCTCATTCTGCCAAGAAAATGTATTTGTAAGCCGACAGTTGGGTTTCTGTAAGGTGGTAAAGAGAAACACAGGGCGGATATGTCAGCGTACTGAATGATACTGTGAGCAACTGGAACAGAAAAAGGTCCAAAACGACAGGAATGATCAGAGTAGAGAGGAGACAATCAAAAAAATCAATTTCAACACACATGAAGGCTGAACTGTAGCAGTATTAGACACAATCTTAGTTTAGGATGCCTCACTGCAGAGATGGGAAGTAATGAAGTACAAATACTTCGTTACTGTACTTAAGTAGATTTTTCGGATATTTCTACTTTACTATTTTTTTTTTTGTGGCGACTTTTTACTTTTACTCCTTACATTTTAACACGAATATCGGTACTTTCTACTCCTTACATTTTAAAAATTGGCTCGTTACTTTAGTTTTGTACAAGAGGTCGTAATGTCGGAGAATAGCGCGGACACGCGCCTCACACCGTGACGGGCGTGCGCCACACAGAAAAAAAAGTGAGAAAAAAAGAAAGAGAGACTGCTGTCCGGAGGATAATCAGTTGAGATGGTGTGTGTGCGTCCTTGAGAACTGTAAGTCGTATAACTTATGTTGTCAGTTCATTTAAGCCTGTTGTTGTATTGGTCTATAGTTCCTGCACAGTTAAAGTAGGTTAGCTAGTGATTTAGTTGTTTGTGTTCTTCACCTGTTAGCTAGGTTTCACGTTGCTACACGCAACGTCATTCCCAAGCATCAAAAGAGAGAAGTTGTCCGTGTTTTACAGACACACCTGGGGGGGGCGAAGTTTGAAACCAGCATCAGCTTTAAATACGGTCCTAATCTAGTCCTCACTTGCAAGTTTCAAATAATTTCACTGGAGTTACCGTTATTATTTTTCACGTGATCAATACCGAATTCAATCTAATTGGATGGGAATATAATGTAGGCTACGTTGCATGTAACGGACCACTACAAGACGACTCGACAGATTCGGCCGCATTCTGCATTCATTTGCGGCAAATAATTGCAGCTTGATGGTGGTAACGTTAGCACTAGTAGTATGGACGGCGACATGATTGAAAATGAAGAAAACAGAGATCCCAGAGATTAGGCAGACAAGCAGCAAGACATTCCCAATCATCCCTGGCCTTATCTGAGAGAGATGTTTGAGATAGGCTAGGAGGCGTCAAGTATGACTCATGGCCAATGTGCTGTGTAACTCTAAAAGTATGGGGAACTTCTTAATTAATCTATGTTTAGTAATTCATATTGTATCCTTTATTTTCTTTCTATATTTGAGCACACACACATATACATGTAGATTCCTTTAAATGTTAAGGGGACGATTAAAAAAGAGAAACTGGATCTGTGAATTCTCACAGAATCACAATTGAATTCATATCTTGCTACTCAGTCAGAATCTTATTAAGCTGGAGTCCCAGTCTCTGTCACAATAATCATATATGTGATGATTGGCAGACATCCATTTAAAATGTAGACAATGGCATATAAAGAGCCTGGTTTTTATGTCCACTGAAGTTTCTCATCTTGCACTCTAGTAACGTGTGTGGTCCAGGTAGCCTTGCATAAAAGTGGTTGTCATTCGCAAGGCTACTTTTACTTTTATACTTTAAGTACATTTCAAAGCCTGTACTTTGTTACTTTTACTTAAGTAAAGAAGTTAAATCAGTACTTCTACTTTTACCAGAGTATTTTTTAACACAAGTATCTGTACTTCTACTTAAGTACGGGAAGTGAGTACTTTTGCCATCTCTGCCTCACTGTCAGTTGCAGATACAGCCAATAGCCTGGAGACACACTCACCACTCACTATGCAGGTTTGAAGCAGTTTACTCGAATTAGTTCAGTAGTCGACTACCCGAGATGACCCCAAAACGTAAGGTTTCATGGGTATAACAAGATTAATGTTGACATCCCATACCCTGCAGTTACTCATGCAACACAATGAAAATGAAGTGTAAAAAGCAGTCTCAACTGATGCAAATATTCAGCCACTTCTTCATTTGATATTAACTAGTATGAACACTAAGGAGGTAAATAATAAAAGAGTGCAGTTAAATGTTCAGCACTGAAGTGGAATAGGATTTATTTTGACACCAACAGCCTCCAGAGACTCTTCACTACAGGTAAACTGTGTAATAAGAGTTGTTTAGGCTCAAAAGAAAGATTATATACTATCACTTTTAATGTGACGCTGTAGTTTTGCTCTGAGGATTTTTTTTGTAGAACTGACAGTTGGAGATTTGTCCTAGATGAATGCTTCGGTAGTTAATTAAACAAAGGAATCAAGGTTTGCGTCTTCCATAAGATAATTGATCTGTGCATATGTACTGTATGTGCAAGTGTGCATCCACAAACACACACACACACACACACACACACACACACACACACACACACACACACACACACACACACACACACACACACACACACACACACACACAAATGTGCACTCATGCAAAACGCATACATACACACAAGCGTTCCTCTCAGGGGTTTAGCTCCTGTCGACCACTGCTCAACCATGCGCACACAAAACACAGTTTTCTCCAAAGCATAGTGCACATGCATCAACTTGAACACCAAACAGATACAGAGCATATATAGATGTGCACCTGATCTCATGCTCTTCCTGTTCGCCCCTGGTTATAGTAATGAATGAAACATGAAAGCTACAGTATGTCTACTCATCGTTTATTTCTCTGACTGAAACATCCACAGCTCCTTCCCCTGTTTCTGCTCACACAGGGATGCTGAAATCCCCCGCCTCAAATCGCGTCTTACATTACTGGCAGACATGCCGGGACTCGAGGTGACCTTAGCACCCAAGTTCTCATTACTGAAGTTTGAATAAAGGAGAGGAAGGAGGTGGGGGAGAGAAACAAACTGGAAGGGGACATGTGTTTGAAAATTTGCTTTCATCTTCATGTGTTACCACATACACCCAATGCTTTTTTAATAATGCAGCAAGTGCACAGTGTGCCATACATACTGATCCTAGAAGAGGACTTATAACATATACAGCAATGTGAATATTGTACAGATAAACCCCCTTTCACACACGTTTGGATTTTTACACTTATATATCTAAACCCCAAACCTGAGCCCAACATAAAGATAAAAATGTCATCCTTAAACCACTAAAACCAAGTCCTAACCCTTAAAACAGCCTCTGAAGAAGTCCACACACACACCACACACACACACACACACACACACACCTACACACACACTACACAAGACCAATGCTGCAGACTGAGGAAACTATAATTTATTTCTCTCCATATACCCATTTCAACATGGAAATCACAACAAAACATGTCCCAGTTTTCAAGCTACTACAGTAGTGTGCATAACGCTGTTAGCTCAGCAAAACAACAGACAACCATAAAATACTGTATCAGTACAGATTATTTTACAATTACAGTAAAAAAAAAAAAAAAACAAGGATCTGAAAAAAACTGAAAATACAGTGCAGAAAATACTAGACTTATCTGCTGCATTTTTATAGCCCTTAAACCTGATTGGTGTGTCTAAAATTAAGCAATCATATGTTTGTGCACCTGATGGCTGTTTCACAGATTGGCTCATAGGTGTGGTAATATGACAGTCAATGCTTTGGAATTTCAAGGAAGTGACATCATGATATACTTCTGTGTCTAATGTATTAAAGTGTGTTTGGTGTTTTGCAAATCACTGTGTGTATTGTTTTGCATAAAGTGTGAGGCTGACATTGTGCTTATAGTGGTGCACATCTGGCCAATGTTTTGCTCCTTGAGTCTAAGTTTTGATAAATGTGTAATATTAAGCAATTGGCAAAAACTGTAATCTTCACAGATGTGGAAGCCCGCACACACACACACACACACACACACACACACACACACACACACACACACACACACACACACACACACACACACACACACACACACACACACACACACACACACGTACTGTAACTACATTAATAAATTGTCTAATTACATTCTCAAAGCATGTGACAACAAATGCCTGAGCATGATCTGGAAACCACAAAACACACATAACATGGATTTCAAATGATGGGATTCAAATAGGCATGGGACTCACACACACATATGCACTCAGCTAATTTTCCCTACTTGGTAACATGCAATTAGATAAGCGAGTGTTCGACAAGGCACTTGGCACCCACACACTTCCATTTCAGAGCTGCTTTCATAACCGTAAAGCTCAACTCTACCGGTCCACTTTGACCAAACTCTATCAAACGGCGCCACTCATCCCTCTCCACCACAGGGAGTCACATCCCGCCCGCCTACTCAAAACCATCTTTCAATTCCCCTGCTGTCACACAATGTCTAACCCTAATGGAAGCGCCCCAGTGCCCCCAGAGTGAGCCATTAAATATGATCCGCTCACTCTCTGTTATGGAGCACTTGAAAATTGCTTTGAAAATCCAATCTGTTCTTTTTCAGTAGTGGTTGTAAAAAGTCAATATTAAAGAGTTGGGCAGTTCGATGACTTTGATTAGAATCTCATTCCCAAATGACATAAGTGAAAACACGTTCTTTAATTATGTTTTTGAAATGAAAGCATTTTTTTTTTTGCTGAGCAGTCCAGTAGAAGAACCGACTAATAATTCAAGAATTGAATATAAGAACTTGTCTCTGTAATGTCAGTATTTTTTTAGGGAAAAGAGGAAAAGGCTGTGACTTCAGCATAAGTTCAAAACATACACCAACATTTCACCACCAGTGTCATTTTATTTGCAGTAAAACAAGGTGATGGCGCAGTGGATATGACGCATGCCTTTGGTGTGGGAGACCCAGGTTTAATTCCCTACCAATGTGTCCCTGAGCAAGACACTTAACCCCTAGTTGCTCCAGAGGCGTGTGACCCCTGAATAGCAATTGTTAGTCGCTTTGGATAAAAGTGTCAGCTAAATGATATGTAATGTAATAAATGACCACCATCTCCTCAACAACGAACACCTTTCTAAATTGATAGGGTGCAAGTTCAAGATATAAAAAAATAAGAATTTTTAATAAACTGAAGGTTTAATTGCTCCTTTATGCCTATTTTTTTTGGGCTGCTGTAGGAGAATGTGCGTGGGGGTCATTTGGAGCGTTTACGTGGCTGTTTCTTTACACTTGCACTAAAACTTGTAATCATTTTTTCTTCTTCTTTCTACCGAGAACGTAACTCAACGCACCAGATGGTTTGTTTCACAGAACCGTCTGAGAAGCCGTCATTGGAAACTGTTTGGACAAGGGGGGGCACTTTCAAAACATACCTAGCAGGTGATTGAATGAACCATCCATCTATCAACTCTGCCATTGGTGTTTTGAACGAAAAGTCGCAGACGTCACACACACCTTAACCGTGCCCATAGCTGCTAGTAGCTCCTCAACAGACGCTGATTGGTTTGGTTAGCTGGTAGTTCAGACACAAACTCATTACTTGAGGCCTGACAAGAGGGTTTTTTCGTGTGATATTGCGAGAATCCAGCTGCCATGCAAGGTAACCTAGAACCTGCCTCCTGACAGAAGTTTAATCAACCAACAGCTTTCTTGACAAATAGGACTGCACAAGGCCTTGTTGCCATATTGGCAGGTGTGGCGGATTGCTCCTCTGCACACTGTATTTAAGGAGAAGCACAATTACAGTTTCAGGCTGATGAAATTTTTTTTTAGAACTGTGATTATCTCATCTTAAAATACATTAGCCTAACCATTGAATAATGCATCCAGGACAAGTTTTCACAGTGAAGCATTGTTATTAATTCTGGGTGGTCAGAGGTTTACTCTCTGCAACAGCCGCTTCTGCCTACTCATTGCTCTCGCTTTGGATAAGTCAGCATAAGCTGAACCCTTTTAGAGGTTTGATTCTCTCTGCAGCCAACCCCACTAAAGGTGGATGCACTGCACTGCGGGACACAAAGAAATGTGTTAAGTGTGCTCCCCAGAGGCACCAGCTGCATATTTGTTCATTAAGTTCATTGCACTTGTGGTTTTGACTCTCATAGTCGCAGCTGAATGTGTGGAAGGGCACCTTGAGGGTCGGTGGAGGGCTGCTGCCCTTCGAGAGGCTGACAGAGTCATTTATCAAACAGGAAAGGCCATGAATTTACTGCACCCGCTGTCTTATCCGCATGTTTAACCCCCTGCACTCCTAAAACACACACACACACACACCACCTGCCCCTGCAATGTACGCAAGGGGATCCAGATCTGATGGAATTAGAGTGAGATAGAGTGAGAGAGCGAGGTAGAGGTAGAGGCAGACAGGGAGAGTTTATTTAATTAGGGGGAGACAGGAAGAGGACTGAGTGACATCATTTCAATGTTGCCCCCTCCCCCCCCCAATACAGTTCACTGTCAAGAGCTCCATCTGGTAGGCACATGACACACACACACACACACACACATTCATGTCAACACACATATACTGCCATTCAGTATCCACAGGGACACACAGACCAACACACACGCTGCATGCTTTCTCACTGAGTCAGTAGATTAGACACAAAAAAAAACGCTCACACATCCGAGCTATTAATCAGCTCCTTCATTTCCACCTTATGGCTCCGACATTCTGCCCATGTTACTGTTCATGTAGGGGTCCATCAAGCCAGCCCTGACACCACGTCACGCACACGTCAGATAATGTACCACGTGAAGACACCGCCTGTGTGGATCAATTTAAAGGATTAAACCAAGTTGTTTTTGAGGGGACAGAGAATGACTGGCCTGACAGAAAAGGATTTCAGTTTCCTGAGAAAGTGAATTCTCTGTTGCCCCTTTTTCACGATAGCCTCGGTATTAACACTGAATTTAAGGTGGTGATCAAAAATGTTTGATAAAAGAAAACATACAACATACAAACAAACACAAACAAGCTGCTCATGGGTCGCACAGGTAGCGTGAGCACCGATTAGTCCCGACCAAGTGCGTTTAGATAACAACGGCAAAGGTACACGCCCAAGCGTCCGTATTTTACGCGATAGGCGTGAGAATGTGTTGCAAAAATTTGACATGATGATGGCATTGATATGAAAAGTCGGGGAATCGGAGTTTGGTACAGACATCAACATCTGTACCAGATGTCATGGCAATGCATCTAATAGTTGTCGAGATATTGCAATGACAACCAACGCAAGAGGAAAAGTCATATATTGGGTCAGCCTGTTAGCATGCTAACATTTGCTAATTAACATTAGGCACAAAGTACAGCTGAGGCTGATGGGAACATCATTAGTTTCATTTGACAAATCAAAATTTTGATCTGATGTTGGCGCTAGATCAAAAGTCAGGGGATCACCAAAGTCAGTAGTAGTTTCATCCCTATGAATGTCTTTACACAATTCCATGGCAGTCCATTCAACAGTTGTTGAGATATTTTAGTCTGGACCCAAGTGACTGACTGACCGTCCAACCGACCGACCAACACTGCCATCACCAGAGCTTCAAGCATGGCTAAATGTGCAATTTTAGCTACCAGGGGACACATGCATGACTGATTGTCTCTGTCCTCTCTCTCAGTAAGCCGAGAAAATGGGCCAATCCCTTTAAAATGTGGTGTATTTCTTTAAAAATCCAACCATCCCCCCTTTGGAGTCTACGGAGCTTCTGTAGTTTATCTGCAGAGTCCCAGGAGTGTAAGCCAAAAGTGCGTGTATTTTTAAACAGGACAGTGTGTTGTGTGAATGTAGGAGCCCTTCTCTATTGTGTGTCAATGTCTGTATGGGAGTATATGTGTTGTAGGTGCAGTATGTGTCCAGTTGTATGAGTGCTAAGAACGTTTCCTTGCCTGTGTGTGTGTGTGTGTGTGTGTGTGTGTGTGTGTGCGTGCGTGCGTGCGTGCGTGCGTGCGTGCGTGCGTGCGTGTGTGTGTGTGAGCGTGAGCGTGAGCATCTCAGCATGGGCAGGATAGAAGGAGCCTCAGTGGAGAGCCACACAGGAGGTGAAGTGTTCAGTGAAGTGTGTTTTTTGTATTTCATAGTGTGTGTGTGTGTGTGTGTGTGTGTGTGTGTGTGTGTGTGTGTGTGTGTGTTGTGGGAGGACTGAACCTCCCATTGCTGGATCAGTGGCTAACCACAGGGGATGAGGTGTCCATGAAAGCTGTCAGTGAAATCCAGCATGACTGCATTTTACACAAGAGCAGTCATGATCGGCTCTGTTTATACAGATGGAAAATATGACATATTAGTTAATGAGAGAGACATTTTTACTGTGTCAATGAGAGAGACATTTTTACTGTGTCAATGAATTAAATCTCCCATTAATGCACATTTGATCTGTTGCTTGAGGAGATTTTAAAGCCAGATGTCCTACTGAAGGTTTTTAACGTGAAACTAGACTACAACAAAGTGTACGTTGAAAAAAAGCATTGGAAAGGTGATTCTTTTTTATGTATCACAGAAAGCCAAGCCACACATTGCTAACTGTTAAGATTCAGATTTAGGCTACATATTAGGTACTCAGTTAACTGATAAATGTCTGTGAAATATAAAGCTAGAGCCAGTAATAAGTTAGCTTAATTTAAAGTGCTCCTAATTTAAAGTGCTCATATTATGCTCATTTTCAGGTTCATAGTTGTATTTAGAGGTTGTACCAGAATAGGTTTACATGGTTTAATTTAAAAAAAAACACCATCTTTTTGTTGTACTGCACATTGCTACAGCTCCTCTTTTGAGTTACCCAGTGAGGCATCTCACTTCTATTCCATCTTTGTTGGGAATCACACATGCACAGTAGGTAAAGACAACTAGCCATTTAGAAGCAGAGTATGAGGGCATGCCATGCTAGCACCTCGGCGAGCATTATAACGTGTGTTACAAAGTGCTGCACGTTTGTCACGGAAGTAAAGGCTGGACTACAATAGAGCTGTTTGGAGCAGTTGGTGAACAGTGTTTTCTGTTGGCTTTTTCACTTTGTAAACCTATAACGTGCACAAAAAAGATAAATAACACAATAAAGGAAAGGGAAAAAGCCAAAAAGCATAATATGAGCACTTTAATGTTGAAAGTCTTATATGGCTTTATGAATGGCTAGTACTGGTAATGAATTGCAGAACTGTGGTTTCACCACTTAAAAGGACCGACAGATTATTTTAAACCCTGCATCCCATCCATCAAAGTAAACCGAACTGATCACAACAAACACACACATTGGGCTTCTTTTCTGTGCATGAAAATGCTGCGGTGGCATTACAGGATGACCTCGGGGTCATCCTTAGACAGGTCGGGGACACACAAGAAATGCACCTAGCAGCAGGAGCAGAAATCATCAGGGAAGCTGTAAAACAGCAGGAAAATGGTTTTGCTCATAACGCCAAGGTACAGATTATTTTACAAACATGTCAGAGCGTAAGGGTGCCATTATGGGTAACACGTTCTAGCGGGTGGAAATGGAGGGATCACGGTGGTTTCGCCCGCAATAAACTCCCTTGATAGCAAATGCTTGTAATGGACTGCACTGAGGTGAGACGTGATAAAAAAAAAGAAAAAAATGCAGCTATAGTGAGCACCACAGAGAAACCCCTTCTGCTGCTGCTGTTGAAATTGAGTTTCTCTTGGAAAATTGCTGATGTTGTATTACATTTATTACATCACTCCGACATATAAAACAACAGAGGATCCTGCCAAAACAAATCTCCTTTGACATTTATAGATATTAAGCAGAAAGCAAATAATGAAAAATCTAAATCATCTTCTGGACATTTCACAGTCACAGTTTCTACTTAAACACACGTTGGCCTTACAAACAACATTAGCACAGTCGTGAGAGGCAAGACATCGTGCTGCTCACAGAAAATGACTCTCCGGAGAAAAATTGAAGTTCAGCGGAGCAAATAAACAGACGGTTTGGGGGTGAGAGGAAGAGACGGCTCTTTGATGTCATGAAATTAAAGTTTGTCTTGTCTGCTCTGCTCTGTAGATATATGAAGACGAAGGGTATTCATTTTTACTTTGGAAAGAGTGTCTCTGCACACGTGCATGCCAAGTGAAACTGCAGGAGTGCCTCCACGATGTAAGCACAGTGATAATGTAATGTATAAATCCTTTGTGACAGTGCATGCTACGTGTGTGCGCTGACACATGCTGGGGAATAGAGTCAGCTGCTTGAGTTCATTACTTCCTCAGGGCCCAGTGAGGAGGGTTAGCTGGTCAGTTTGCACAGAGGCTAGTGTTTCCATCAGTTCTACACACTGACACAAAGCATTCATCACAATTACACAGTCACCATCATTTTTAATAGCACTGTTATATGGACTGCAAAAGAAGCCTGCAATTAGATTGTGACATTTTTCATGTTTATGGCCTGTGACACCGCAAATGTATTTTACAAATGGGAAAAGACTGTTAAGGGAAACCATGCATGTAAAACAATTAGAGAGCAGGTTTTAACTCTAAATCAAATGATCGACAAAGGTCCAGTATCTCAGGGGATCCTGTGTGATAAAGATCACAGATACCTTCTTACACTGGGGAAATCAATCAACGTTGTATTACCCACATTTGGTCTTATCTGTGATTTAAGGCGTATACATCAGCACCTCTGACCCTGAATTACTAATGCCGGTGTTGGCATACATCTGGAATATGGAAGCAACAATTTATCGACTTGACTGCCATCAGTCTTGCAAAAGACGATGAGATTCGCGGATGGCAGTGGCGGATGTTAATCTGTTGGGTCGCGTCAATTTTGTGCTGGCTAAATGATGGTTATTTGCGGTCTAACTCAGACAAGAGTAGGAAGCATACCCAGCTGCTGATTCGGAGAAGAAGCCACTGGCACAACTTTCGCATGAATTTAAGAGGGCAACAGGTTTGTATTCATCAATTTGTTATTCTTGCTTTTCTAATCACTTTAATATTTACACTTCATTTATGTTTCACAAAAAGAATGTTCTTGTTGGGCTATGCAAGTACTGAAACATTCTTCTCATTAAGTAGGTAATTGTACAGCAGCTAAAAAGGCTTTTGAAGCAGTTGTTTATAATAAAAAAAAGAATCTTCATTTGAAAGAAGGTTATATTAAAGGTTGTTTCATAAATGATTGGATATGTGCTCATTCAAAGACAGTATAATGACGATTTATTTGTTTCCCTGGCACAAAAGAGGGAATAAATAACAAAATTTAAAAAAAATTTAAAAAAAATTGCTAGCGACCAAATTGTTATTTTATATCAGTCCAGAATTTCACAATCAGTGCATCCCTAATCTGGAAAATAGCCTTTCCACTGCTGCTGATTGTTGAAGATTCTAAAGAGATGGAGAAGAGGAGCATGATGGAGGGGAGGGAGGGAGAAGAATGTAGGCTGACATATTGAGAGAGAGAGAGAGAGAGAGAAAGAGAGAGGGGGGTAGAATGAAAAGGTAGACATGAAGGGAATAAACGGAGGGGTAGAGAGGATGTGGAAGGGAAATAAGAGAAAAAGGAAAAAGCGTTTTGAAAATGATACACATACAGAGCTGCTGCACTGCAAAACACCTGCAGTGACACTGAAAGCCAGCTGCAAACATACAGATTGATAAGTATATGTATGTGTATGTATGCGTGTACTTGTGTGTACGTGTGTGTGCAGTGCAGCGTTACAGGCAAAGGTAAACATACCTATAAAAGCAATTTCACAGCATCTGCTTAGAAGAATGAGTTTGTATAAAACCACAGGCGGCACATATACTGTAGAAATAAGTGATTTTGAAGACACAGCTGCAACTGTGATAAAAAAATAAAAATAGAACCTTGCCAGATACTGTGGGGCAAATACCTGATCTAGGGAAATATGTCAAAGTTTTGGAGCCCAAAACCCTGCCTCACTCTAACAAATACACACTGTGACAGCTTTAACACACACGCACACACGCACACCACTCTCCTCCGTGTTGGACTGTGTGTCATTGGTGAACTGACCTTGATGAAGTCTAGGTACAGTAGGAACCCCCCATCAAACCCTCAGCTGCAGATTGTTTTTTAGAGAGGTTGAAAGGAATTAGATTTGAAGGGTTTCAATACAAATGAGATTTGTGTTTTCCATGATAAAAATAATTGTGGAACCAAGGTTTGAAATGGGTTCCAACTTTAATGCTACAAGGTTACAACAGATTGTGCAATATACTGTCTGTACAATAATAACTACAGAGTCTAATATTATTAATCAGTGATATCGTGGTATGGTATAATATAATAAATAGTCCTGCACATAACCCCCATAAAATGGTGAACTGTTTTTCTACAGATTGTAGACTGTTTCCAGTCTTTATACACATTTAAGAGAACTGGCTGCTCACTGTAGCTTCATATTTAATGTACAAACATGGCAGTGGCACTGGTGTTATCATCTAACTTTCTAACTTTTTTTCCAAATGTCAAACTAAAATTTTTAATTTAATGATGAAAATCATTAAAAGTAATCATGCAGGTGCAAGTATGAGTAGTGTTCCTGTTTCTTTTGATACTGTACTATCAAAGCAAAGTCCATGCAGAATAAATCCTCCAGAATTCCTGCAGCAAATTCAGAGCAGAAATTTAAATTCCTACAGGTCCTTAAAATATCCTGCAAAATGATTACCAATCTGGTAAAATGATCAGCCCAAATCCTGTAGGTTAACAGGATTTAACCTGCAGTAATGACCTTTGGATTTTTGTACTGTTAGTATTGATCAATACTTACAATATAAAATAACTGAGCCATACACTGGTCAGATTTTCTATTTATTTTGAATCCAAAAACAAAAAACACAAAAATCTTTCCTTTTTTTTTAAATGAGTTCAAATGAAGTCCTTTTTTTGTCAGTTATAGAGAAATCATGTTTCTATTTGGTACAGTTAGATAAGAAATTACAAAATGTCTTGCAGAAGTTTGATAGATAATCCACTGCAACAGTAAAGAAGGTGCAATTTGAGGATGAAAACTGCAGGATGAAAGAGACATAAAAGAGACAAATTAGGCAGAAGGAGGGAGCAGAAAGTGAGTCCAGAAAGAATAATTTTGTCATCTTGAGACATTTAGTATGTGCTACACAGTTTGCTCAGATTCTTGCTATTAGTCACTGAGACAAAGGTGGAAGTGCCATTTTGGAGAAGATCAATTCATGTAAAAAACAAGAGAGGAGGTATTATGTGGAGACTGGAGGTGAGGAAGGAAAGAGGAGAAAACGACGGGCAGGGACCCTCGCAGACCTAATTCAGTTTCCTCTGCCGCAGAGAAGATCACTCCATATCAAACAGTGGACAACCCCATTTAGCAGGTGCCAAAGAACCTGATGGGCTTAGCAAGGATTAGACGGCAAGCACTAAAAAGTTCACTGGCTGTAATAAGTACAGACAGAGCAGGGTTAGCTGAGTCTGAAATGATGGTTCAATAACAAAGCCGTCTCATGCTAAAGTCCCGAAAGACACATACAGCAAATTGCAAGTTTCAGTCTGCTTCCAGAGATCTGCAAAGCAATTACACCAACTATGACGTTGTTGTCTGTAACGACACACATCAGAACAACAATACTGTCACTGAGGCGGTTGTTTCTGATCATCGGGATTTGCATAAGAGGTTTAAGGATTATTATATTTTATGTCATTAAGTCATCCAGGTATTTGGTCATAAAACAAAGTATTAGACGTAGTAAGTTTAACCTAATGATGGTGCTACATGAAAAGTCCATCAAAGGTTGGTACAGAAATCAACATCTGCAATAAAAAAAAGTTTTTACTTTCTTTCTATTCACTCTTGGTGAGTCAATCTCCTGTCTTATCTGTTCTCTCTCTACTTAATCTTCTGTAAACAAAAATTAATTCTATATTCACAGGTTTTCAGAAAAAAGCCTGCCTTTAGAAATGAGTCGTATTTCTTTCTTTTATGTTTTTTCCAAAAGCATAAAATACTTGCAGCTGTTTATTTAACAAATTATATTTTCATCAGGAGACCACATTGACATGTATTTCTTACCAATCAACCAGTACGGTTATCTTTAAAAACCTTTCTGCAGTATTTTTAGTATTTTATTTTGCTCTAAGCTCTTACTGAACACTTTATCATGGCCTTGTTTAATGACCGACATATCCTTGTGGATAAGGGTGCTCTACAGCTTTGACCCAGGCATTACTTTCTAAAGGGTGTGTCCCTATCAGTCAACTAGAAGTCTTAGTTTATTTTGCTCCGTGTGACTTTCTCTGGGTAAGTGCCGTCAACATCCCAAAAAATGTTTACTTCACGGTTAAGACATTCTAGAGAGCTTTTGGGCTGTCAACAGTTTAATGCTTTCCAAGCTGTCTGAGCACCTCGGTGATGCATGGCATCAATCAGAGCCAATACAGATGGTCATGATTGTAACTTAGTAGTTTGTTTTGTCGGCTGGATAAAGAAATAAAATATTTTTGAGAGCAGAATGTACTTTATTGTGATAGTGGGAATATCTGTGTTATAGGGTGCACTGTTCTCAATGCAAAAGATTTATGCATTTAGTTAGAATTTTGACTAATGAGTCACTTTGTGTTTGTTTGCCCACAAGGATGCTGTGTAGGCGTTTCATTCCTAACATCTCGAAAAAGTACATCTGTGAGTTGATCTGCTCAACTGTTTATTATGGTGTTTGGTGCACTGTGCAACAACAGAGCACACATAATAGAAGAGACAAATAAGCCCAAGTTTTACAGCAGGTGTAACTGCCTCACACAAACATATGTTGTACATACATTTAGGGGTGGGAATCACTAGAGGCCCAACAATACGATATGATATCATCACGATACTTATGTCACAATACGATATTATTACTATTTTAAACATGCAACATTGCGATATTTTGCACCATCTTAATTTTACCAACTTCCTCGTGCACGCTGATGGTACCAGACGATAACCCCTGCTGACCTCACCATAAAAAACTGAACTGCACCATCTAGTGGACTGAAAATTATTATTCTAATACCGAAAAGTTAAATTCTCATGTACAATTTATATAACAAAAGATCGATACCTGGTTTCCGTGAATTGATACAGTAAAGCCACGGAAAATATCCCGATACTATATGTATTGATCTTTCGCCCCCTACCCACCCCTACATACATTGCAGTTTTTCTTCACCTTCCATTAATCGAATGCTTGTAATTGCAAAGCATATTGGCAAGATGAATGGATTAAAAATCTGAATTTCCCACACCATAAACTGAGACATGGAGTTTAGACTAATCCCTTCATGGTTTGAGATTACATTTTGGGTTTCTCCGAACCTCACTCAGGTACAGAACTTTGGCTTTAGATTATCAAGCAGCTCAACTGCCACAATGATGGAGGTCTGTTACCTGGATATTCAGAAAGACAAGGTCGAGCAAATGTTACTTTGGATTCATTTCAGCCAAACAAATTGTGGTCCTCTTGTCTTCTGTGAGAGTAGTTATGCCAGATCCACGGCTGTATGTAGTCTAAAAACCCCTCTGGGTGACTTGATGGTCAGGGCTGGCCTAAATGGGTTTCGCTCTCTTTCCAGCAGATGGATTGAACAGCAAGAAGATGATAAACAGGCTGAAATGATGGATGCAAGAGGGATGAAGATCTTTCAATCAATCTGTCATCCGCAGTTCCCCTCTCATCCGCAGGAAACAGGACTGATGTCATGGTCGATACAGGCAGGCTTTTGTCACTGGGAGATATGTGTGTGTGTGTGTGTGTGTGTGTGTGTGTGTGTGTGTGTGTGTGTGTGTGTGTGTGTGTGTGTGTGTGTGTGTGTGTGTGTGTGTGTGCGTGTCTGCGTGCGTGCATGTGTGTGTTTATGCATGCATGTGGTGTACACTACCTGCTTTTGTCAGAGGGCGGTGTAGGAATGGGAAGGATATGAATCTGTTTGTGTTTGTTTGTTGTAACTGAGGTGTGCGAGTGTGTATGTGTGTGTTCGAATGTGTCGTGCTGGAGTTAAGTGGGCAAACTGTCACCATCTGCTGCCTGGAAATACCGACTGACACTACACATCAGACAATATAAATGCTCACTTCAGCAGTTGGCTCAGTGGGAGCAGCTCTCCTAATCCAAAACGTGTGCTACACAAGTGTTTGCTTGTTTGATCTCATTTTCATTTTTCATTTAAATTCCCCTACAACGAGATCACCTCCCAAAAGACTTCTTTTATTACTTAACAGGCTTTTTAACAAGGGCTATATTTAGATATGTCACAGTAGGGACAGCACAGGTATACATAATAAAATGAATGATGGCTGAATTCCATTTAACTGCTTCAGTTTCAGGCTCTTGGTGTTGTATTGCAATGACTTACTGAGACAACTGAACAGAACAGAGCCATAGTTAATGTGACATCTGTGCTTTTCCTTCCTCAGTCAAAATGCCTAAAACTCTTCTATTTACACATTTGTCCATTAGGGATCAAGTATAGTTATAATAATAATTACATAATAAAATTTAAAAGAAAATGATGTAATAATATGATGTAAAGACTCCTAAGACTTTAGGTTGGTTGTAAATGATTTAGTCAGAACACTTCAATATGTACTCCTTCAAGATTTTCTATGGTTTATTTTTCTAAAGATATTACCTGTTGCATTTAAGAGTACATTAAATAACGTTTAGCACTAAAAGCTGCATCTGTAGTCATTTTTTTTCTTTTAAAGATTTTTTCAAATCCAAGGTCATGTTGAAAAACTAGTCTACACCCACCTCAAAGGGGGAGGACAGCCTCAACGCACCATTAGTTTTGGGGAATCCTCCATCTCATTTGGGGATGACTTGCAGCTCCAGCCTCCTTGTTTTTAGTCCCCTGGAAATACACATTGGTAGGCTGTTGGATTGGAAACAGCATGAGTGAAAAAATCTCAAAGAGCTTTCAACCGCAGTTATTTGTTCTGTGACCATTTGTGTCACCTGAGCCAACTTTTAGCCACTCATGCGGCGTGTCCCAAATCCATATTACATACTATTCTAAGCAGGTTTTAAGGGTGTAGTGTGTTCACACTGGAAGAAAAAGACACAAAATAAAGTATACTCAAAGCACACAGTATGCATACTGAATACGTTTGATATTTGAGTGCTGTTGATGCATACTACATTATTCTCCCACAATGCAATGCACAAAGGAAACATAGGAGAACGTGGGTGGTGGAGTTTCATGGAAAACTAAAACATAGATATTGAATCGGAAAAACATTTTCAAAAGTTGCAGTTTGATTGACATCCAACTTTTTGCCATTTCCTCTTAGCATAAAATGATAAGGTACTGTTTGGTGGCATTTCAGTATACTAATTGCTAAAACTGACAATTAGTACTGTATATAGTACATACTGTATATAATTAGTATGTGATATAACACAGTTGTAGAGGTGAGATGCAGTATGTGGACCTTTGATTTGAGATTATTTTATCGCACACAAGAAAACTATTATTCAGGAACTATTTAGGACTGCTGATGTTTAGATAAAATACTTTGTGAAAATGGACGTGGATTTATAGGACAATGATCAGAAACAGCACCAGCCTCAATACAGTAAATGTAAAATCAAGTAATGTGTTGATTTAAAGGTCCCATGGCATGAAAATGTCACTTTATGAGGTTTTTTAATATGCATTCCCCCAGCCTGCCTATGGTCTCCCAGTAGCTAGAAATGGTGATAGGTGTAAACCGAGCCCTGGGTATCCTGCTCTGCCTTCATTATGGCTTTCAAACGAGCAAAGTGGCAGTTGGTCAAGGCCACACCCCCGCCCTCCACCTTGCCCCCCCTCTCTCCTCCTCAATAGCTACAGACACAGAAATGACACATACTAAAGAAAGCTCATTGTGGGACTGGCTCTAGTGGCTGTAATTCTGCACCAAGACTGAATTTCGGGAAAGAGACTTCAGATACAGTATTAGGGGACCACTAAGGTCTATATAAAAGCATCCAAAGAGCACCATGTCATGGGACCTTTAAGGCAAAAACAATGAAATACAAAGATAGAAAAACAATATTTAGCTTGCCATAAATAACATAATCAGAAGGTAAACCTAGGTACCTCTGATGTGAATCATACCTGCTGGATCAGTACATATTCTGAAGTGCACAACTCAGAGAGTTAATCCCACTGTAGCTCCGAAGCAGTCTCGGAGAAGTTGGCAATTCATCTCAGCAGCAGGAATCTATAGCCAGAGTGCTGCTGGGAAGAAAGCCAGAGAACAAAATTGATTAGCAACATTATCACCTTTATTCCTACTGATTCTGTACACACCTTACGAATACACAGACATCCAAGGTTATTGCAGGTTTTTTTTTTCGGTTCAATATTGGCTGCTGCACTCAGAGCGAACAATGAATTTTTCAAGGCCTTGGATATCCCACATAAAAACAAGAGTTTTGTTTTCTTTCCAAGCAAGCCAGGCAGTATTGCTTTGTGATTTATAAGAATCTGAAGGACTCTCTTGTCAACCTCAAAGCCAGGTTCCTCTCTCCTGCTCCAGCTAATAAACATATTTCAGTGAAAGAAGGCTCCTAAAAAAGTAGGGGAATTGATTGGCTCTCTCTGAGGCAATCAATCCTCCTAAAATATCTCATTTGGATGTGGCCTTTATTAAATATTTTTTCCTTTGTTAACCTGCTGTTTTGTTGATGTTATCTACATAAAAATAATAAACACACACAAAAACATCAAATTACACTCAGCACAAAGAAATACTCCTACTTACCAAAGAATAGGTTGGCAATGACAGTTTTGGCTAAGTTTAACAATTGCTGAGGTAAAATGCAAGAAACAACAAAAAAACATCCAGGCTAGTACTGCCTAGAGTCAAATGTGGTAAACACACAGGGTGTGCCATGTTGTAATGGTTGTGTCCAATACATTAGCAACATTTGCAGAAGTCCCTCCCTAATTCACCATTTAAAAAAATAAAATAGTTTGACATCTTGAAAAAAATCACTTTTCTTTGTCACGGAGAGTTCAATAAAGTCAAATAAACCAAAATGTCAAACTATTGCTTTAATCTGCAGGGAGAACATGCAAACTCCACACAGAAAGGCCTGGGCCGACCTGCGTTTGAACACAGAACCTTCTTGCTGTGAGGCAGAAGTGCTAACCACTGAGCCACCGTGCTGCCATTTAGAATGGTAAATGAGAAAATCTTTTTTTTTTATTGGATTTATTTCATAAAATATTGTTTAAGAATGAGTTCTGTGCTGAGTTTTGACTTTTTCAGGCCCATGCTTGATCAAAATTTGGATCCTGATCAAAGCGCGAGACTATTTCCCCTTCCAGAACTGCCCATTCAGCTGCATCATCTCATATCCAGCGTGTTATTACTCAAGCTAATCTGCCTTGTATAAGCAGCTTCATTGTTAGCCTGCATGTCAGTCACATTGTGGGCAGCTGTGGCACCTGAGCCAGAAGGCAGAGCGATGCAGGTGATTAATGCTCGCAGGACAGAGAAGATAATAAATAAACAAAACCAGCCGCCCATTCGCTGTTCAACGAAGCAACGGCTGCCTCCTGCCATCTGCTGTGGAAATAACTTTGCTGCTGCATCTTTGTTGGCATCAATGTGACAGGATGATCTATAAGAGATGTAGAGCTAGTTTATGTTTGAAGATTGATGTACTTTACATAACGGTTTGTTTACAGTATGTCAGTAACCCCGGGTGTGTAATGCACCGATGTGCTGCATCAAAGCTATGAGTCAGGCAGAACATAACAAATATTCATGAATGTTTTTGACACAATGTTCGAGACATTTACAAAGACCTCCAAAAACTATTTCAAGGTTTTTTTTGTTTGCTTTAAATGTTCCATTTTCTACTCATCACTTATTGATTATGTATGACACAAAAGGCTGCACAGATTTAAAAAGAGAGATTTACAGAACATAATGGTTGGACAGACAACGCCCCCTGGTGGTTAAATATAAAAATGTGACATGGCACTTTAACTGTTTTTATTACCTCATGCATAAGATTGGAAAGAAGCATTAGATATATTAAATATTAGATATTAAGAATACTAAGGTCATGTCTTTTAAATCTTACTTTTTCTGGGAATTTGTTAAGAGTTTTAACAACCTAGAGGGGAAGTTATTCTATAATTAAAAAGAAACACCAACATTAAGTGAATATTTTATAGGCTGATTCCAATGAATGTATGTATTTGCCTATTTTTATATAGGCTATTTTATTCTAGTTATAGGGCAACAAATGAATAAAGGATCCATCAGTTCCCAGAATTTTATTCAGGGCAGTGTGCCGGCTTTGAATCAGCATTTAGACTTAACGTTACCTGTTAGTAAAAATATAATTTAACTGTTGAATTAGCTAAATAAATAAAATGTTAAAGCAACTATTTGTAGATGGGGTCGCTCCTAGCGACAATGAAAAACCCACAGAAAATATCACAGGAACTTCTAGTTCCCCTTAGATCTATGAAGCATTTCGGCAAATTTTAACTCATGGTTTTGTTTTTCCAGCCCACAACTTTACTGTATTGGTTTATACCGTTTTCATAGACCCTAAAACCCACCATCTGCTACCTGCCCACCACCAAACGGCTAGCAGCTAGTTAGCAGCTAACCGCTAGCTACTTAGCTAGCTATATCTTTGGTTATATCTTAGGTTAGCTGCGAACGTTCGACATATTTCCAGAGACGGTTTAGAACCGTTTATTATTAGACTATCTTTAATATTTCCCTCAGAAGTTGGTGAAAACCAAAAACATAGCTAAGAGTAGACTGAATATGACTTACATATAATGAAGTAGACAAAAAAACTACTCCAAATGAGTGCAAATGTTGCTCCACGTATTCTGGCTGTGTAGTATGCAACTGTTAGTTTCTGTCGCCCCCATGAGGAATTCTAAGTAATGACAACAACACTGTCGGCGTATCCACACGATACAAGCCTGTACGTGATAGCGCACGCGCCCCCAGCCCTCCTAAATGCAGTTGCTAGCAGTTTAGGAGGACACGGAGGATTAAAAAACATGACAGACTCTTCAGAAGAGGTAATTATCTTCACTCGAGCTTCATGCGCGGGAAAGTCACCGGACAACGCAATCTTCTGAACATAGCGATACTGAGAAATACAGACAGAGTTGTGTGGAGCTGATAGTCTTAATTAGCTTTGTAGCAATTCATTTGGCAATGGCTTGAATGTAACGGACGTTCATTAATATAAAAAAGTTACGCACTAAATATTTAACGTTGCAAGTTACAACTCAACTTATTAACAAGCTAATATCATGTCTGTGTGTTTAACGCTACATTTACAACTTGTTTTCGCTGCCCCCAGGTGGCCAAAAAATTCATTGTATGCTTAAATCATTTAATTAAAGCAACAAATGTAACTTTTACCTGCAGCTAAACTCGCTACAACTAGCGCGAGTTGTATTTCCAATGAGACAACCTGTAGGGCTAAAAGTTACAGGGTTGGGTGCCCGGATAGCTCAGTTGGTAGAGCGGGCACCCATATGTAGAGGTTTACTCCGACCTGCAACCCTTTGCTGCATGTAACTCCCCCCTCTCTCCCCTTTCATTTCTTCAGCTGTCCTGTCAATAAAGGCCTAAAATTGGGTTTCTAACATGATAGCCTTTTAAGAGTTTTCTAAATTCTAACGAAAGAAAAATTGTATAATGTATAATAACAACAGCAGCCATGTTCTCACAATGGTACGTTTGGACTTGTCTGACACAGATTTAACTAACGTTAAGAACATTAATACTGGCTGTGTTCAGCTCAGCTGGACCTTTTCCAGGGCTCTGGTATTGTGCCCCTAAATGAAATGACATATAACAAGTCAATGCCTGCCATGAGGAAGCCATAGAAAGATGTTAGTGGTAGTGGCTATGGAATGTTATGCTTTACTGTTCCACTGGCAGATTCCACAGACTTTTCCATCTTAAAAACAGCAGAAAAAAAAAACACACCAATAAAATAAATGAATGTGTCTTAAGTCATTCCAAAGAAGTATCATGTTGTATTATTACTGCAACAACTTCTTGCACTGGGTAGCTGTTGTAATATTCATCCCAGCGGGCCTTTTTCCCAGCAGGCAGACCCCGGCATAGCAGGGAAAACACAGGTGTTACTAATAACACTTAACAATGGCTCTGCTTGTTTAGCCATTGTTAATTTAATGATCTGCACCTGTGCGTCTTCTACTGGGACATGCCTTCAGTGGAAAGACCTATAGATCATCTTTTTAAGAGCTAGCACATGCTTCTGCTGTTTCAAAGACGATCAGAACCAAACATTTTTTTAAATACTTTATTTAAAAGGGAATCTTGAGCATTAATATCTCATTTCCCTAACACCAATGTTTACTGTTATGTGCCATGAAATAAAAGCTGGCCTGGAAGCTGTCTCCACATATAATGCTGATCTTATGTATCACAAAAAAAAAGCAAAATATTTTAGTTTACATCATGCAGAGGATTTCCTACTTCAGACATCACAGGCAGTCATGTTAACGATATGGTTTACATACCATTACATCACAGTGGCAGTATACATTTGTGGTGTCACCTACAGCTATAAATGCAGCTTATACTGCACAGTTACTCTCTCTTACATACCCACACATACTTAATACTTTTAAAGTTGCACATTTACACACATACATACAAAAAAACATGTATAACAAGAGAAAAGATGAGATTTGGTCCCTAACAACCAGTCAATCAGAGGGCTGCCATCGCTGGCACACAGGCAGTTATTCATGAGAACCAGGAAATATTCAGTACCAAACTTAAAAAAATAAAAAATAAAAATGTTATGGATCAGTTTCAGTGATGCTGAACAGTCAGTCGCATCAATGTGATGGTTGCAAAGTCAGAAATAATGTTTCATGTTTCAGTTTCTTTTGGGATTTTGGAGTTCACTTTGTCACACCCACAACCACACACATATCTACAAAAAAAAAAAAGAATAAAAACGGAATTGCGGTTACAAATGTCCGAGTCACACCTCTAAAATACAATTCCTCACCTTTCTTTTTAATGCGCAACAAACAAAAACAAATTATAGGGATTGTTCTCTGAACTTTGACTTGTTTTGCTTCTTTTCTTTGTCAACCTCTAAGTGGAGACACTTTTGCTGAACAATTTAATCCCATTACACAGAGCTGGCTTTTTCCGTCAAATATAAAAATCAATAATTAACTCCTCTCACTTTTGAAACCACAGGCAATTTTCATACAAACACATTCTCACACACATATTGACACCATCTGGTGTCAGACATAAAAACACATTCATTTATGGTATATTACATATTTATAATGTGAGGGTAACTTCTTTTTTTTACCATACAAGGAAAACATCTTGCCATCAAAAAAAGATTAACAATTGCACATAATGATTGGCTAAAATATTTCAGTGACACAGGAAAACGTAAAAAATGGCATTGTTATTAAAAAATTGATCAACATTTAAACAAAATTGTACATATGCTTTTCTTTATCCTTACAAAATGAGGATATCATTTTCTTTTTGGAATCAAAAAATGTACGAAAAGCTGCTGAGAATATAAAAGAAGGGGCAGATTTGTTTTAAAACAGGCCTTTGCTTTTCTTCAGATTCTTTTGCTTCCAGTTTGGCAGAGCGTTGAACTCAACTCGGCTCATCTCAAGAAGTGTCTGCAAAACATCAATGAAAGAGGACAACCAATGTTACGTGAGGCCTAATACAATAACAAATACAGTGGGTGAAAAACCTGTGGTCCAGGTGGGCCAAGTGCTATGAAATCGGTGTACATGTATATTTGCTGTAACATGCATATGGTCAATACAAACACGTATGACTGTCTGGTCAAACTATTTTCATTATTTTAGCTTTTTAATGACGCGTTTGGTTTGGATATCATTTTGAAAATGTCTTTTTGTCTTCTGTCATTTGGCTTATACTCAAAATTCTCACACACTGGAAATAATTACTGTAACTGCAAGGAAATAATTTGATCCAACAATTAACTTTGAGCCTTACGATCCTATTTGAGAGCAGCCGAGTGCCCTACCTTGAAGTCCTGGTCAGACAGGTAATCCTCCAGGCGTAGAGGGTCCACTCCCTCTGGTAGTGGTTTGCTGGTCAGCTCCTCGATGGAGTACTGCAGCTTACTGAGCTGAGACAGCGCCTCCTTTACTAATATCACCTTGTTCTTGGAGCTCTCCATCTGTATACACATATAATTTACAGCAGGTAAACAAATGCCAAACTGAACTATTCTAGTTTCCATTCCTCTATTTTTTTTAAGCATCTTACATAACCGATTTAAATAATATCAAAATATGTGCAAATGGATCATTCCTGCAGGAAAGAATACAGCGCTTTGGAGTTAACTGGTGACAGTGGTTTCAATCCAAAACGGTGACTTTAACAGAGACAACAAATTAGGCATTTCAACCATAGATAACTTTACTTACTTTTACTTTTCATTTAAAAACTCTGTTTTGCTGTGTTTCTCTGTAGAAGTTCTACTCTCCACTTTTTTTTTGTCTTCACTGGCTTTACCCTACACATGATTCTGCATGCCAGCTTTAAATAGACATACCTGGGAGATGACACTATCTGAACAGATCTGGTTAAGTGAGATGATTTGGATTCTTTCTAGTGTCACCTACATGGAGCTCAGCAGTCTCCGGTCTTAAGCTGTGATACTGGGACAACACTACTAACCCCAACACTGAGTAGTAAAAACTGAGACGTCACAATGAGAATAATAATAATAATAATAATAATAATAATTAAGTATTCCAGCACCTTTGAAGTGATACTGGTGTCGTTCTCCCAGTATGGGAAGATGTTGGTGAAGGTGAGGGGTTCACAGCCTGCAAGGACCAGATATGCCAGAGGGGGGCGCCGAGGGTTCTTCTCTGTAAATCACACCACAGTGTAGAAGATGTATTCAGATTCAGGTTATCTACTGTATAGGGGGTAAGTGATGTGTGCTCAAAATACTGATGGCATAAAAAAAGACATAGCAGTGTTTTTTGAAGACTACTTAGGTAAGTGTTTGGCTGGTAAAAATGTCCTAATCAGTTACTGTAGACAGACTGACCTTTGCAGTACTGCAGCACGGTCTCCATGGCACACTTCCTCTCGTTGTTCCAGCGCATCTTTGCAGAGCCGGTACACTGTGTGTCTTCGGGCTGCCAGCCCTGCCACAGGTACACCTCCATACGGTTATCCAACAGGAACAGGGCTGGAGAAGTAAGACGGCAGAGCACTTACATATCTAACAGAGAAGCCTGTTTGAAAGTATTTCAAACACCAGCACCTCATTGTTAAGTTCTCATCAGTACAAGGTCCAAACAGGGAAAAATGTGTAACTTAATGTTTTTGTAATTTTTGTGTCGTGTTTCTTTTTTAAGATACATTTTTGGGCATTTTAGGCCTTAATTTGTATAGGACAGCTTAGACTTGAAAGGGGAGAGAGATGGGGAACGACATGCAACAGAGGGCCGCAGATCGGAGTCAAACCCGTGGCCGCTGCGTCGAGGAGTAAACCTCTATATATGGGCGCCCGCTCTACCAGGTGAGCTACCCAGGCGCCCTTGTGTCATGTTTCTTTGTGTGCACGCAAGTTGAGAAACCTGCCACGACTCTCTTTTTAACAAAATATCTCTGATTTAGATTAAGGGCAACTCAGCACAGACACTTTGTTTTTCATGATGTATCTCTAAAGTGTGCAAATTCTTTAGATGAATGACTCACAAGGGTGCAAAGCTTCAAACTATGGGATTTTACACTACAGTCACTATTACATCAATAAATAGGAGATACAGATACTTTTCTATTTGAGCATTGATCCAACTGGCAATGTAACCTTATTCTAGGATAACATATCAGAAATAGTTTTACACTGATCTATACTCCAGTTTAGTTTTATAGAAAGCATCAGAACATACAGTTGTGTGTGGTACCTGGTTGTTGTGCGGAGTAGAGGTTCTCCTGCAGGAATGGCATCGCCATGACTCCCTCCATCACCCTGGCTGGATACAGCTGCTCCTCCCCTTCGAACATCCCGGAGCTGGCGCTCAGCCAGAACAGCCGGGGTGTGTAGTTGTACTTCCCTGGATCTGGAGAACACACACACACACACACACACACACACACACACACACACACACATCTCTTTACATATCTGCTCACACACTGAATACAAGCAGTCAATAAAGAACTTTCTCTCCATTTCTTGCTGAAAATTTGGGAAGTGGTTTTGAGTATGTGAATGTGAGGACGCACCTTGCAGCATACAGTCGTAGGCCTTCTTGTCCTGCGGGCCCAGAGCCTTAATGAACTCTGCAGGTTCAGATCCTTCCTCCACCTCCTCAACTGTCACGCTGCTGGTGCTGCTCAGACCTAACTCTGAGGGACACCTTGACGACACAAACCCAGATAAACTGTTGGTCCACATATGTCCTTCCACTACACATCATCTAATTATCCATCTGCCTATACTCCTTACCTCTGGGTTAGTTTGTCCACAGCTCTTTTGGCCACCTGCCTGGCACCGGCATGTGCTTTACAGCCGTGCCACAAGTAGAGAATGCCTTTCTGAGCGCTAAGAAGCACCAGGCTAGCACGAGAGCGCAGGCTGGCACGCTGGCAATCTACCTCCACCAGTGAGGCCTCCACCTCTGCCTCACCACGAACACAGAACAACCTCCAGCCATCTGGAGAGGGGACACAGACATGGTGAGAAGCGTTAATGCCACAATAATTCAGTGTTTATTTGGCATTGAAAATTAAAAAGTGTTCAACAACTCCCTACTCGCCATTTGGTATTACACTGCATGAGAAAAAAACGTTTTGTTTTTACCTGTATTGTTGGCGCGGTCTTCTCTGCTGCCCTTGTGGATGATCAAACCTCCCTGGAAGAGCTGGAGGAAGCACGGCGGCTCTTTTCCCTCACTCACCAACACCTGGACAGCCAATCACATACAAACATATATAGAAAGACACACTTTGATTAAATCCTACTTGAATTATGAGTTCTAATCGGGAACTTTACCATCAAAACGTGACATTTTATTGATTGTGTGTGGCCGTGATGAACTGATACCCACTTGTGACCCCCTGTGGCTGCCCAGCTCCACTGTCATTAGAGCCGAGGTTCCTTTCTCGCTGACGCTGGAGTGAGTGCCTTGCCAGAAAAAACAAGCAGTCCTCTCTCTTCCAGGAGCACCGGCGCTCAGCTCCCCGGGTTTCTGTCGCTTACCCACTGACAAAACAGGACAGGACAGAAGCAGAGTAAACCTGGTGGACTTCTGCTAAAATGCAAATCTTCTTTCAAACCTTATTAACTACACTTAAATTTGCCTCTTTGCTCTAAGCACAGCTGCTGTTTTTCAGTTGCACTTCATCACGACTAACAATTGAAGTCAGTGCCATTAATCTTCTCCCAGGTCTTACTACTTTGTCATCATATTCAAACCTTCCAAATCACACATCCACTGTATTTCAGGCCACTCTGTGCCAAATGCATAACTCACCAAGTGTGGTGATAGAGTACTTCCAGCGAATGATGTAGGCGTCGCCCTCGTGCAGTTGGCCCAGGCTCTCTTTGGGCAGTTCCTCCTCACCGTGCTCTTTTATGTGCCAGGCGTCTACAGCTATTGTAGCCAACTCCGCCTGTCTGCCATCATCTGCCCTCACCAGGCCGTGGCCCCGCTGGACGTTCACCCCCTCCAGAACGGTCTTTACCGGCTCTGGCTCGTTGTCCAGCAGGGCCTTGGCGTCGCATGGCTGCAGTTCCATGTCCAGTGGGGGGCGTTCAATAGCGTGGACTGGGCTCTGAGCAGAAAAAGAATGTTTTTGGTCAGTTTTAAATTTGTTACTTTAGTCAGGATATATTCCTGAATTAAGCGGCTACAGAAGCAGTGTTTCTTTTTAATTCCTTTAAAAACAGATTGTCACATACCTACAGATCAACAGCCAACAAGAAAATAAAAGAAACAAGCAAATCAGATATTGAAAGCTGTCACTGATTTACACTAAGACACAGTCACTGCTAAATCAAATGCAAACACCCTTAGTAAATACAGTAAATAAATTAAATCTTTATTTTGATCGATTAATAGAAGAAATATATATATAATGTTTAAACGAACAACAACAGAAAGAAAATATATAACAACATTTTTTTATAATAATTTCAACATTCAAACCGTTCAAAAAGGGATAGGTAGAAGCCCTAGGCTACCCCCTGGTCTTTACCACATCTAAATTATATCACGGTCAAACAAAATAAACCATTTTAAACAATACAAAAATACCACTCCAATTTCCTCCTCCTCCTCCTCCTCCTACGTTATCTAGCTATTAAGATAAGGAGGACCAAACAAAAACAAAAATCAAGCAGCATTGACATCAGCAAGTGATTTTCACTCTCCTTCCTCACCTCTGTACCTTTCAAAAAATAAATCTTTTGTACCTTTTTTGAAATTGCAACCTATTAACACGTTGATTGATCAATTCGTTCAGACTATTCAACAAAAAGCACCCAACAAATCAAAATGCACATATAGTCGAATCTCATCTACCTTGATTTCCTCAACTTGGGCAGCTTCCTCCTTCTTCCTCTCGGCCCAGTCCAGGAACTTCTCTCTGAACAGGGACGTCTCATTGTGCTCTGACAGCCGGCCGAACAGAGTCCAGCTCGGACGACCTTCCCCCTGCCTGGAAATCACACACACACACACACACACACACACACACACACACACACACACACACACACACACACACACACACACACACACACACACACACACACACACACACACACACACACACACACACACACACACACACACACACACACACACACACACACACACCCCCCCAGGAAGTCCTTTAAAAAAAAAAAAAAACGTCTCCTCTGTGCAGCTGTACTGGCCAGATGAAACCACTAGGGGCTACAAAAACACAACCAATAATCTAACCCTTAACCCACCTTTGCTCTCCATTCATGCCCACTTATATCACGTAAAACTGCATTTATTAAGTCCAAAATGTCTAAGATAAATACAAAAAAGTGCACCACAGTGTACAATTGTGTTGACTGCTACAAAAGGTGGTAGGATTAACATGTGATACTCACATAGGCACATCTGTATTCAGGCAGGAGGCATCTAAAGGGTTGACTCTGCAGTTGCTGTAGTCATAGCTGCCGCTGTAAAGCTGTTTGCCCAGTTTCACTGCAACTTTTCTGTCACCCAAGGGCACATCTTTCCCGTGCCATACATACACTTCGGCGCCAAAATCAAACACTAAGACCTGGTGTGGGTTGTTGACAGCAGAGGGAAGGGGGAGAGAAGATGGATTGTGGTTTTTACAACATTCAAAACAAGAGAAACAATGTGTATTACAATGTCTGTCTGGACTATTATGGGTGCTTTATGGACATTTTATACCATGCCTTTTCACACTTTCTATGTAGGTCCCAGACTTTTCCAGCGGCAAAATGAATCAAAATATTTTTCCACACGTCAAAACTTCCCAGACATATGAGGTCAGTACTCGAGTAGTGGTGTTACCTCTTTAGAGTCGAGCAAGGAGACACTTGGGATGGAGGCCCAGGCATCTTCATGAGGCACCAGTTTGTCTCCCTGGAGTCTGTACACTCCATTAGAGTCTACCACCCCACTCTCATACAGCTCATCCTCCTCTGGCTCCCCTGCCCCTACAACACACACACACACACACACACACACACACACACACACACACACACACACACACACACACACACACACACACACACACACACACACACACACACACACACACACACACACACACACACACACACACACACACACACACACACACACACACACACACACCAAAGAGCAGAGTAAGCATATGTGTAAGTTGCCAGGGCCCCAGTGCTTAAACATATAATCCTTCAAATGAGGTGTTCTTAAGGAAAAGAAGAAATCTAAAAAGCATTATATTATATTATAAAAATGTGTGAAATGGAAACAGAGGCTGCAGTTGTCACTAACTTTGACTAAAAAAATACAATACATGATGGTGTTAAAGAGGGACAGTGTCTCAGTGTGAGTATGAACCTCTGTACTGGGTTTGTCCTCCCAGCAGGCTCCAGAACTCTTTGGCCCATCTGCTGTCAGTGTTGATGCCCTCCTCCAGCACTGTCACCTGGGAGGCCTTACACCCGAGGTCCCTCTTGGCCTGAACAAATGCTGCCATCTCCGACGCCTGGTCACAGAAAGCATATTGCACGTGTCACGTCTGTATTCAAGTGGAGAGTTTATATCATGCTTTGTCAACGCCGGTCTAAACACTCAAATCAAAAACTGGTTCTCCATTAAGGTTCCCTACCTTAGCTTTCTCAATGACGTTGGCAAACTCTCCGCTCCACATATAGCAGTGCTTTGGCGTTATGAGAAGGAAGCAGTCGCCGCTGTTTAGAGAGTGGGCCGTGGGCTCCACCAGACGCACCTGGATGTGCCTCCGACCTACAGACGATGACAAAGCAGTTTATACTTCCATCTGAAACATAAATCACTGGTATAGATCTGTAACAAATATAATTGGTTTGTGTCTTAACTTTCTTTAGACACAAGAAACACACATGGGAGTTTCCCTTTAACAGCACTTCTAAGTGTTGGGATGGGTGATAAATCACCATACATCATTACATTACATGCCGCTTCTATCCAGAGCGACTTCCAATTGATTGTGGAAACCGGAGCACCTAGAGAAAACCCCATGCAGACACGGGGCGAACATGCAAACTTCACACAGAAAGGCCCGGGACTACCTGGGTTCGAAACCTGTACCTTATTGCTGCCATACCACAGTGCCAACCATTGGGCCACTGTGCTGCCCATCTCACCTCCATTCAACAAATATTAATAGAAAAACAAAACATACAGTTAATTCGCCTGCATTTCTGACCTTTGACGCGGATGAGCATGAGCTTGTTGAAAGGCAGCGTACTGTTGTTGGTCACAACATCGGTGGATTTCACACTGCGCAGGCTGATCTTGCGGAAGTTCTCCTTGCTGGCGAGGCCCGCCAATGCCACATCAGCCAGGTTTGTTTTGGAGTGTTTTGCCACTTTGATGGAGAGAAAAGAAGAGGACCCGTGATAATTAGAAATGAACACAGTTGAACTGACACACTGATCGTTACTATTCCTTGATCTAATCTGCCATCTCACTAATTATGACAAACAAAGACCACGGCAGGACTTAGAACATAGATCATAAGAGATAGGACATGTTTTTGAATGTCTCCTTTCATGTGTGCTATATACTAGACAGCCTACACATAGCTGCGGTGCTCACTTCCTCTTATTTCCCGTGTAACCTGTGAAAAGGTCACTGAGGTCAGACGAGTGAAGAGAATCTATAAAGAGGAACCGAATATAGAAAATACACGAGCAGCAGACTAAACTTACAAAATACAGTATATGAAAATCAGGCAGGTAACGCGTACAGCTGCTTGTACCTTCAGAACAGCTTCAGTGCTTGAGTACAGCTAATCCAGCTTCAATGCAATGTGTTTACTGAAAATTAAACAACCTGAGCTGTGTTTTAGGTAGGGAACCTGTTTTGTGGCAGATGTTATTTGTAGAGTGTGGGACAGGAGACAAAATACCTTGTTTGCAATGAAGTGCATAGAAAAAATGGCCAAAATATAAAAGAACTTTAATTTCCCATCAGGTTACACTCTTTAGTAACCTACAGTATGTATGGTTATGTAAGTATGTATTTATTTATTGCATGCACATAGAAACGGCCACATGAAAATTTAAGACACCAAAATTGCAGTTGTAGTGGTGAAACATTTGTCAGACATAAAAAACTAAAACAAAGGCTAATGTCTGACAAATGTTTCACCACTACAACTGCAATTTTGGTCTCTTAAGTTTCCATGTGGCCGTATGTATGTGCATGACACAATAAATAAATAAATAACATACATTTAAGTATCAACATTGTAATCTCATTCTTTTGCCTTTCTGTTATTGTTAAAGTTTTAGAGAACACTGCAACCTTCAGAAACCACTAAAGGCCACTGGAACCTTGTAAGCTTATCAGGACATACACATAACTTGGTAAAGTCATTACACAGCAAAGTTTGGTTTTGGTCTAAACTTTTGGTGGTGCTTGGAAGCTGTTGGGCCATATAAGACTCTACAGCCTAGCTAGGGTTAGAACCGTAATAGCATAGCAATAGTTTGTGCAGTCTTACTCCTCTCCACTTGGATCCTCTTGGTCTCCAGTGAGGCCACATTAAGCCTCTGCTCGGTGTAGACCTGGCGGATGTCGTTGCGGGCAGCCAGAGCCCGCAGAGGGTTCCTGGAGCCCTGGTTCCTTCTCGTTGGTCGCACTGCTCGCTTGTGTTCTGCTACGGCTGAGGTGAGCCTGAAGACATGCATACACAAAACACTGGTCATTTTTAACTCAAGCAACCGAGGACCTGAGAATGACATTTGAGAGAAATAGGGAATCGTAAGTTGTTGAAATGGTTGATTGTCATTTTCATCGTTGTTATGATTATTATCAACTAACTTTGGTGTATCGGCCTGGATCTGGCTGAGGTCCTCCTCCGTCATAACCACGCTGGAGTCCAGGGGTGTGGACGGTGAGACAGATTTGTAGAAGTTGCCGAACGTCTCGTCATCATCCAGGGTCATCACTTCTTTCTCCGTCTCTGCCGTCACCTCGATGGTGGATGTCTTGCTTTTACTCACGCCTGACCCACGCACCATGGCAGGAAACAGGAAGAATGGAACAGGAAGTGTTACACAGAACTTTTCTCTCGCTAATTATGAATATGGCGAACAGGACAAGGACAGGGTCCTCCAGTGTGTGTGTGTGTGTGTGTGTGTGTGTGTAGATTCATCTATAAAATGCTTATCTGCAATGTTCAATATACACTGTAGCTAAGTGGCAGTAAATAAGTTTGAAATTAAACAAATCTGGAAAAACACATACACTCACTCACTCACACACACACACACACACACACACACACACACGCACACGCACACGCACACGCACAAGATCCTTAATAACTCAATGTGTATTCAAATATCTCATGCGGAAAACAACAACAAACAGGGGGATTGTACCTTTATTGTGGAGCTTGTCGAGGAAAGACTCCAGCTTGTCGAGCCTTTTATCTCCTTCCACCTTGACATCAGTTCTACTAGAGATTTCTGTCCAGCAAAAACAAACAGAGGCCTGATTAATCGTGGCTTAGTACGCTCAGTGTTACAATAAAAAAATACAATTTTGGCATTAATATTGTTTTAACAAGGTATCAAATGCTATTAAAAAAATACTAAAATTATTTAAATATAAAAGATAAATCTGGGTTATCTGAGTCAAAGAGTCCTGTTCCAAGTATCAATACTTAAATATTCACAACATCTGCTGTATTAACAGACTGACGGGTTCATCACTTTATTGATTAAGTACCTTGTTGCGGCTTCACAGGCGTGGCATTAGATCTCTTGAGGGAACTTAGAGGTGACTCTTCCTTTCCGGTATCTGTCACAAGACCTGGAGGAAGAAGAACAGGGGGAAAATGCAACTACCAGTCAATTTCATCACCAGTTAATCTGTCAGTTATTTTCTAGATTCATTGTTTTGTCTAAAAAATAAAAAAATAAAAAAAAGGAAGCACATTCAAATGCAAAGATATTCAGTTTACTTTCAAGTAAGGGGAAGACAAACTGCACAATCTTAAATTAGAGCAGGGTTCTTCAGCGTTTTTTAAACCAAGGACCCCTTAACTGAAAGATAGACAGAGCAGGGACCCCCAACTACTAATATCAGTGTTTCCTTTAGTTGCGACCGGTCGAGCGGCGAGCGGCGTGCTTGAGCTAGGTTACTGGTTGCGCGGCGTTCGTCGCTCGGCTGGTTGTGGCTGTTTTCCCGGGTTGGCGCCCGCCTGTGTGCATGGGCGGAGCTGTCTTTCTAAACTGAACTATCTGTGCACTTACAACCGCAGCTGCGACTGCGTTATGCGTCTGCCCTGTTTCTGGTGCCGTGGCGGGCCGCCACTGCAGGGTCAGCATAGAGGAAACACTGAATATTAGGGGTGCACGATTCAGAAAATGTCACGATTCAATATTGATTTTTAGGCTCAAGATTCGATTCAAAATCGTTTTTCGATTCAAAAATGATTCTTGATTAAAAAAACGATTCACAGTATGTAATTGTAGTTACTTTTCCCAAGTGATTGCAGTAGACATACAATAAAAAAAAAAAAATGGATTATGAATCGATTTTTGGAATTCTATGAATCGATTTTGAATCGGTAGAGCTTGAATCGCGATACTAATGTGAATCGATTTTTTTGCCCACCCCTACTAAATATTGTAAAAAATTAAGTTGAATATTAAACTGGGTCTACAATAAAGTGTAGGGCGGCCTAATGCCTTTATACATACCTTTTTAGTGCATAGAATACTAGCTATGAAAATAATAATAATTGTCAGCATGTTTTTTATGAATCATCTTTTAATGTTAAACATACATGTGGCACAGTGAATCCTTAGGACATACTACATACACTGTATCTGTGGATGGCTATCTTAGTTACTTTACCCATAGGCCAGTAAGCCTATTATACATGGGGATTTATATTTGCTAATAATATGTTGCAACGTTAAGACATTTAATTCTTTTTTTTACTTTCAAATATTAACAACAATTTAGAAGCCCCCCTGCAGTGACTCTGAGGACCCCCTAGGGGTCCCGGACCCCCTGTTAAAGATCTCTGCTCTCTGATTAGAGAAACTAAAATTCATTTAAAAGAAAGGGAATGTTGCCAGAAAAAATTACTGAAACTGTCAGAGTATCAGATTTGCTGCAGATACATTTTCTGTCAATCGCCTTATCGATTAATTGACTGGTCATTGCAGCTCTAAAGGGAATCGTTTTTAGGTTTGTTATCATGGGTCCCACTGTATATCCCAACAACCCTGAAGATATCCCTTACTATCTAATGGGCTTTAAGTAAACCACTGTAGGCTGAGTAGCTCTTTATGGAGAATCAAATGTGATGCAGCAAAATTGTTATATATGGTTATTGTTATATATGGTTATAAAGGCGGCAATTATTGTTTGTCCATTTTCACAAAATCATATTGGTCAGTTAGTTGTTGGTTTTCCTTTTTTTTTTTTTTTTTTTTAAACCTTTAAACTTTTCACTTTCATTTTCTTTAGATAAAAAAGACCAGTGTAAAGCAAAGTCTACAACCTGAAAGACACTATGTCATGTAGCAGCACAGAGAGTATTCAAGACTGACTTGTCCTCTCACAGCAGAACAATAAGCATGCTCAACTCGTGTCAAGCCACACTGAGTTAATAACACACTGCAGTTTCACCTCTCTTGGCCATGCGTCCAGCCACAGTGAATTGGACCGAGTCGTTGGCTGCTCCTTTGCCTTTGTTCTTCCACTGCTCCTCCTTGTCTTTAAGGATCTTCATCCTGTCAGCCAGCGACATCTTGGGCCCCAAATCTACATTGGATTTCTGTTGGAACATTTATTCAAATACAACTTTAGACTTTAACTTTTTTTTTGTTTTTAAATGTACGTTATGCACTCTACTGTCCATTTATTTAACAGAGGAACAGAGAGTTATGAAGACACAGTTAAAAAATCTGTGAATCAGAGTGAGCAAGAAAGGTTGCATGAGGTTAGGAGACACTACTGGTGATGGTGATGGAAGAAAAAATAGAAATACATATAGAGTGAATTATGAAAGATCTCACTACTTTCCAATTATTTCTGTGGGATCTTTGCTTCTCCCAAAAAAAACAACAACTACCTCCAAAGGGTTTTTACTGTGTTATTCAAACTTCATTTTTACAACCAAAAAACATGAAGAATGAGTCCTGACAATAAAACACCAACAATGGACTGAGGCCATCCGTCACCCACGATTCATTATTGCTTTCATTACATGATTTACTCCCGCTGCCATTTTTGCACCTGAACTCCACCATTAAAAATGAATTAGCAGAGGTTTACTGCCCCCACTGGACCCACTGGACCCCTGAGCTGTTTTAAAGTAATTAATGATATTCCACTCCTCAATATGTGAAGCGTTTTATGGCCCTGCCTGGGTTTTTACTGGCTGCCACCCCTTATTTCTTTGCTAATAATGAGCAATTCACTGCGTGTAATGTACCAGAAGAGTTGACTTCCTTTCTACAGTGAGTTCCACACAGCTTAGTCTCAAAAGGCAGACCTATCTCCACACTATGACTGCACAGGAGAAACACACGCAGGTAATAAGTTCCAAGCAGATAAACAGCATTAACAAAGAAAAATAAAACAAGAAAACGGGATATCCAAAACTCTACATGGTTGGTGCTCGCATGTATTTATACTGTATATTCTTGGATGTTCTTGTGCTTGTATGGTTTCATATTCACAGAGGAATTTTCTCTGTGGATAAACGATGATCTGTGTGATCTGCTGCCTGTCATACTGGGATTCACAGCATCATCTGTACTGTAAGCTCTGAAGAGTCAACTAATCATTCACAGATGTCAGCAGCTATAAAGCGAAAAAGATGTTTGGTTATAGCGGTGAACTGCAGCCACACTGATGTCAATGTGGCATTAGAAGGAGGATATAGTGCAAAATCAGCAGTCCATATTCAAAGTTTTTGACATTAAACTAATGTCAATATAATAGCAAAAGCTGAATGATAAGAGAATAATGTGTAATTGTGATTTATTGTCTTTATTTCTTTTTATAAATTAACCTTTAGGCATGTGTTGGGTGTCTACATGATATTTAACATGATAAGTTTGTGCCAATCACAATCAAAGTATTTCTGCATGAAAAGAAAAAGAGAGTAAGCCATCTTTGACTGATTGTAAATAGTACACACACTGGCATGCAGACAACAGATAGGAATCTTCACTTTGTAGTTTTGCCAACTCACACTTTAGCATTAATTAGACAATTAATACAGCTGACCACATTTTTTTTTTGGCTTCAGTTGTCTTTAGAGCTAGAGAAGTCAATGGCTGTCACTGACACAGCTTGTTTAAATTGTGCTTCATCAAGATGAATTGTGTATCCCCACAATAGCAGGAACTATACAAAAATATGTCATATTTTATGCAATGGCAGACTTCAATATCAGTCTAGTAATAGCTCATGACAGTTCTAAACTTGTTGAAATTTGAATCTCAATTATTAGCAATTTTATGAATAGAGCACTGTGACATACTGGCAACCTGTCCAGGGTGTACCAAAAAAATAAAAATAAAAGAGTTCTCGGATACAATAACTCATACTTATTATTGATTACAAAAACTCTGAACACATTACATAAACCACAAATATGCTATATATTCTATAGGGTAATTCTATAGGTTATTTGGATACCTGATTAATGTAATGCTTACAGCTACCATTCAATATCTTTTACAACTAAACTATTAATAAATTAGAAAAATTATGTATTCATTTTGTGAATCAATAAAAAAAAAAACTCACACAACAACACTACTGCATTACCTAAATCTCAGAGTATTTCCAAAGCGATCATGCAGATTTGTATTTGTTTGTATTTATTTAAAGCTATAGTGCGTAGTTTCTGTCGCCCCCATGAGGAATTCTAAGTAATGACAACAAAACTGTCGGCGCGTCCACATGATACAAGCCTTTATGTGATCGCGCACAGCCCCCACCCCTCCTCCACACAGTTGCTAGTAGCCAAGGAGGACACAGAGGATTAAAAAAACATGATGGGGGTGCCTGGGTAGCTCATACATAGAAGTTTACTCCACGACACAGCGGGCGCTGGTTCGACCTGTGGCCCTTTGCTGCATGTCATTCCCCATCTATCTCCCCTTTCATGACTTCAGCTGTCCTATAAAATAAA
Organism: Perca fluviatilis; assembly: GCF_010015445.1. NCBI lineage: Eukaryota > Metazoa > Chordata > Actinopteri > Perciformes > Percidae > Perca > Perca fluviatilis. The sequence goes on along the minus strand of NC_053132.1, from coordinate 15,757,688 downwards.
GGCCTAAAATGCCCCAAAAAATAATAATGTTTAAAAAACAAAAACAAAACAAAAAACATTATGGACTCTTCAGAAGAGGTAATTATCTTCACTCGAGTTTCTGCGCACGAAAGTCTGAACATAGCCATACTGAGAAATACAGAGAGAGTTTTGTGGAGCTGATAATTAGCTTTGTAGCAACTCATTTGGCAATGGCTTGATGTAACAGACGTTCATTAATATCAAAAAGTTACGTTATTTTAATACAGGTGTTCTCATTGAGACACAGGGTCTCATTCTCAAGAGAGACCTGTTTGGGACAATACTGAGATCTGAGATAAACAGGCTAAAGAGACTGTGACTGTAAAGTCAAACGTTTAATCCTCACAACAGTCCTCATGTCTAACAGTATATCGTCCCTGAGAAAAACTCTCCAGCTCTGCTTAACCAATCATGGTTGATACTATGGCAACGAAGGAGCTGGAAATTGCAGTGCCATGTAATATAAATCTAGTCAAATTTAAACAACAAGCCTGAGGAGTGACAGGCTGTGGTGTGATATTTGTCCTGAATATGCTACAATATCCAAACAGCCATATAGTAACAAAATGGAAAAGCACCAGTTTCCCTCAAACAATCTTCCACTCAAACACACTCTCTCTGTCCGTCCCTCACTCACTGAGCACACAGTTTGTTTGAACTTTAATGTCAAACATGTGGCATGGAGTGGTCAAATATTAGCCTCATGTGACAAAAGTTCCAAGAAATTCTATATACGAAAAAAAGGCAACTGGGTAAAGTTTATTGTTCCTTTAAACTTTAAACATTATCGTGTCTTATTAGAATAATGCTTATCCATGCATGCAAACTACAATATCCAACATCTCACACACTCAGACTCCCCTCCAACTATCAGCCCATCTCTGGACTCAATCAGAGGGGGGAAATACCTTGGCCTGACAGGACCCCAGAGACAAGGGGAGGAGAGAAGAGGAAAGGGCCTGGGCTTCAAACCCCCACAGGAAACTATTTTTTCTCAGTCCTGCCTTACTGTACGGTGCAGGCAGGCAAACACCTCAGCCAAACCACTGACACAGATATGGACCAGCTGAAGGCCAGCAAACCACATTCATGTACCAACAGCAAGTGTGTTGACAGCTCTGATTTCGCAGTGGTACTCCTCAGAGAGTGTGTGAGAAGTTGTCCAGGACAAGCACAGGTATAGAAATAAGGGCCAAAAAATGTCCGGGATTAAGTCCATGCAATGAGGCACATACAGTACATACTGTATGTATGGACACACACTCACCTGACGGGACTGGGAAAGGTTGACCGGCAGGTATCAAAGTCAAAGTAAGGGGTAGAGTCCGCAGGTGAGGACAGAGGAAACTGGAAAGAAGGGTTAAAGGAGGAATAGTACAAGAGGAGAAGAGGAAAGGGAAATGATCAGATGAGTATGGAGGAGAAAGAGCAAAGCAAGGCAACATGTCTAACTAAAGAAGAGACATGGGTCGTTTAAAGCCTGGCATAAAGATTGGGAGAATGGGAAAGCAAGGAAAAGGGAAGTAGGCTGTTTATAACAGTGCATGCAGAGAAGGCAAACACCATTAGCAATGCAGCGAGAGTATGAAACTAGCCACACAGTTTAGTTATAATCAAGTGAAAATGTCTCATCCTGTTGCTGGATTTAACACAAAAAATCTGACTCCTTTCAAGTAATCATTTGTGTTTTTAAATTGCCTATTTAAAGAGCCCTTTTCAACACACTCATGATGTATTAGAGATAATCCACTCATCTTTAGAGGATTATATCTAATACTTGTTCTGGTAATCAACACACCAGGGACAATATTTCCAACTGATCATTAGTCTTAATGGACTGCATCAGACTTCTTCAATGAGTCATCACTGGAATATATATGTAAAGTCCAAAACATTCTTTTAATGTCTGTCTAAACAGTACACTTTATAATTTAATGTACTGTCAAAACTAAGTTTAGCAAGGCAGCAGGTTCTTTTTTTAAAATTTTGGTTCAATTTATCATTAACTAATGACATGCTGCAAACAGTCAATGTAACTTATGGTTAACAATCATTATTCAAGACAACACAGACCCTCTTTAAATCTAATTTACAAGAAGACCTCACTTTACAACACAGCCGTGGTGTAAAAAAAAAAAAAAAAAACAGCTTTGCAGGCTAAACAGGAAACATCTGGAGCTGGTTGAAGATGACCATGGTGTATACCATGCATGTTACAGTCCCTGGTCTCTCACATATCAACCAAAGAGCAACAACATCTGCTCCGGATTGGCAGTGTATGAGATAAAATGACATGCCTAAACATGAAATTCAACGGCCTTTCCTCAAGAGAGACACGAGTAAAAAAATAAAAAAACACATGGGAAAGGCCCAAGTTAATACGAACATGGCACTAGCCAATGCCTCACCTCTCTTTTTCAGCGGCAGCCACAGAGCCCAGCAGATATCTGACCAATCATGCATCATGCCATTTATTTTGTTTACCATGTTCTGTCTACATGTCTGATGTCATTTGTGTCCTGATAGCTCTTGGTCAGGTTTCCCTTTCGTGTGGTGTTGAGGACGCATTTTTTTTTTCTTTTTTTTATTATTTTTGAGAACGTTTGTGTGCCATTAATTGTTATGGATTTTGTGTTGACTTATCATAATGAAGACAGACCACACAAACATAAAATGACATCAGTTTTCAGTATTTTATTGAGTGGGGATTTGTTCAAATTGTTGGCTGTCTGTACTTACTTATTAAGTGGCTTTTTCCAGACTAAGAGTGGATTTAGTCTAAGGTTAGCTCATCCTTGGATAAAGGATGAGCCAAAAACCAGAAATCCCCCAAGAGGATCATTGATCTGGACAGATGTCAAGCCAAGAAATGCCCTGTTCAAATAAACATGACATCACTTCAATCTTAGTGTCCAATCTACTGTTTTTTTGGGGATATCCATGTGGCACTCATAGGGGTTTTCCACTGCTGTAGTACAATTCATTACTTGCACTGTCCATGAAATGGTTATAATAGAGTTGAGTGTTGTTTTCCCACTTGAAAACTCAGCAAGGGTGGTCTTGTTTGTGTAGAAATCTGCATGCTCTTCTATCACCACTTCCAAATATGTCAGTTATCTTAACATGTGTTAAACATTAAACCCTCTATGGTGACCTGTGTAAAACTGTTTACTCTGGATGTTTAGATTTTGTAAGACATGGAAGTCTATAAAGAACTCAAAAGCTTGCTTATGGATGGAATTCTTTTTCATCTTTGAGGACAGGAGAAGAGTGGAGAGTGCAAAAACCAACAAAAGGAAGCAGGCATTTGCTTGGAAGGTTTGCAGGTGTTTGGTCATGGTGTAGGCTTTTATTTTTACAAGGGGAAGGGGCGTGTTTTTCTTTCTTTTTGGGAGGCCAGCTAAGCCCTGGATCTCTGGGCTTTGGCATCACCACTCTCAAATCTGCTGCACCCCCCAAGCCCTCCTAACCCCACACCATTTTGGCAGCAACTCAGGGAAATAACCTGATTCAGCAGAGGAAGAAATGTGTCCGCAGCCAAATCTCCTCTTTCCCTGCACACAAAGCTGAGGGGAAGCCTAAACATGTGGCAGCATTTGCTCGTTGCTGCCCGTTTCCCCACCCCAAAAAACTATTGCACGCCAACTCCAGTCTTAAACCGGTTATTCATACTAACCAACCAACTCAATAACTGACTACTAAACCCCACAACACAAAGAAAGAGTTTTTTTTAAGAACCTACCTTTTTCATCCAGGCATTTTCGGCATCTTGGAGCTGACCGAAGCGATCCGCCAGAGATGTCTGGATCAGACTGGATGGTATGGGCTTCTTCAGTCTATCCTTCTGCTCACCTTCACTAGTGAACTCTGCCAGTCTGAAAAAGGCAAGAAGACATATTAGTTCTTTCCCCATGACAATATACTATCTTGGAAAGCCTTAACTTGAGTATTAAAGATATTTAAAAGCTTCTCTTCTTGCAAATTACTTGGTCCCAGGTTTATAGTATAAATGTTACAACTACTGTATATTTAAGGTTTCATGACATTTTTAAAATGACTGTGTTTCTGGGTACGTTAGTTATACGCCTCAAATGAATTCAAAGTCCATTTCATATTTTTTAATTCCCTTTTCTTTGCATAGTCAAAAATCTGCACATTCAGGCCTTATACTTTATAATAATGCATGCTGTTTGTGTACATCCAAAGACCTCTGTTTGAGTGAGGAGCCCTGGCTTCCATCCAAACTGCTGTCCAGTTCCTCAACATCCTCCGACACTGTGGACGTCTTCTCCAGACTCTCGTCAGGCGAGGGACTCCGCCTCTCCTCGAAGCTCGTTCTGCTACTGCTGCTGCTGCTGCTTCCTTCCCTCTGTTGTCCGTCCATGCTGAAGCTCCCTCCGTCTGTGATATCATCAGTTAATGACTCATCCTCTCTGTCATTTTCCCCACTGACCTCTTCCTCTATCTCCTCCTCTATCTCCTCCTCCTCCATCTCCTCCATCTCCTCTTCGCTCTCAGGGTGGCTGAGGGTGACACTGCTTTGTCGGGCTGGCACGCAGTCCGGCGTCGAGCCCTCGCTGTGGTCCGACTCCACGCTGGTGGAGCGGCTTTTCTTTAGGATTCCCTTGATGCCTCGAGGCCCAGAGTCCTGGCGCTGCAGCGAGGCACGCTGGCAGGGAGGAGAGGGAGGGGGAGAGGCGTCTCTGTTCTTGCCGAGGGGGAGAGCTCTGTCAGAGAGGAGACTGGAAGGCTGAGAAGGAGAAAGACAAGAAAGCTTTTTAAACTACCAGCCGTAATATCTATAATATCTGGAAAAGACGATTAAAGTTGCATACAAGCCTTTAACCAGACCGACGTTTTCCAATTTCAGATCCTTTGCAGTTTCCACACATACAGTGAAATTCCTTTTTTCTCTCTCTCTTTTTGACAAACACATACTCCTGTTTCAACTACTAATATTTCTGCTTTCATTGACCTACTGCTGTTATCAAGAAAGTCTGGGTTAATAGGTGGAGGTTGAGAATGTTGAAGGGGTTTAATTAACATAAGTAAGAAGAAAAAAAGAAGACCTGGTGGAGAAAAAGAAGAGTGTGTGTCAAGAAAGTTTGTGAAGACTGTCCTTGTCTGAGTCTGGGAGACTTGTTTGGTATGTCACTTATGTTTTTCTAAGAAGAAGAATTTTTTTTTTTACAAAAAACACGTAAAGTTACCATAAAATAAAATATTACCAATTTTAAGAATGTGATCATGCCTTTAAAAAGCATTTCAAAGAGCAATACTTTCAAAATGCAAGTGCAATGACTTCTTAACTTGATTTTTATTTAACGTTTGTGTATGGATGGATCTTGACTTGTATGTACAGTGTGCAGGTAACTGCTACGGATGGTCTTTCTTTTCAGGTTTTAATTTTCCTCATGTTGTTGTCCTGTTGAATAGTAAGACCAATTTGTCTTTTTTTGCATTTTGCAAGAGAGACACACATAGCAAACACGAACATGAAATGACACATCTAAACACCCCCTTTTGTGTGTGTAATCTGCTGTTGCTTAGACGAAACAACAGCAGCTGGAGCAACAGCAGACATCTTGCTGACAGGTCAAAGGTTCTGAGGGAGTGCTGATTTGCTGATTTAGGAGGAGTTGAAGGAAGAAGCAGACTGAGAGGCCAGGTCAGGTAAAAGTGCAACGCTAACCAGGTGGTCTTCTTAAATGAAAAACACCGGAGCGTATAAGGTGTGAGGGCATTTGTGTGTGGTATACAGTACTGTATACATACTTTCATAACCTTGTGAGGATCAGTTTAAGATATGGGTGACGTGTTCACATTTTATCCAGACAAGTTAAAGAGAGAGAGTGTGTGTGTGTGTGTGTGTCTGTGTGCGTGCGTGCCTGCGTGCACGCACACATGCGTGCCTGCGTGCCTGCGTGCACGCACACATGCGTGCAACTGTACATAAGTGACATGAATTACGATCTACACGTCAACTTCAAAAACTAAAAAACTAAACTAAACCAGACCCAGAGGTAAAGAGAGCCAAAGTTAAGGTGAGTAAGAGTTTTGGAATTGGTCAAAAATATGATCTTTCCATAACACAATCCAGAGAGATGACTTTTATATTTCAGCCTACTGAGTTATGGAAACCATGTGGCATTTTAGTTCTATATATAATAGTAATGTATAAAATGGAGAAAACAAATACTGACCGTCTCTTCGACCGGAGAAGCATATTCCTGCTGCTCCTTCAATGAAGTTTCATCCGTGGCCTCTTGATCATCCATTAACTTGCTTATATCAGTTTTGGAAGGGCTGAAATATGAGCGGAAAAAAGGATGAAGATGGTGGAAACAGACAGGAAGAGAAGAAAACAATATGTTTTTCCTCAATTTGATGTAAAAACGATTCAGCCATTACATAACGGAATAGCAGGAAAAAGCTGGCTTACCATTTGTATTAATTAGTAGTTGTTTTTTATGTATTACAACCACCGTTGAAGTCAGTGTTAGTAAATCTAGCTGGGTAAAGCTTGTGTAAAAACTGTATTGTACACAACTGCAGAATATCTTGTTTTCCTTGATTTTGATTTTTTCACTTTTGCTTTTAGCATTCTCATCTCCTGAGCAATGTTGTTTTTTTTCGCTATCGTTTTTGTTTTTGTCATAAGCCTAATTTATTTTAATGAAAATGTTTGGTTTGTTGCATGCAGTGCAATTGAGCTTTGCTGAAAAGGGCATTTATATCTCTCAGTTGCAAAAAGTCAAACAAACCGATATCACTTCTGACTTGGGAAGAAACTGAAAATAGTCAATGGGTCAGTTCAAACTCCAAGTGGAAAAAAATATATGACAGGGCAGGAATGAACTTACTTATGTCTTTGGCCTATACACACACACACACACACACACACACACACACACACACACACACACACACACACACACACACACACACACACACACACACACACACACACACAGGACATTTCTAATAGATAGATAATACATATACATTGCAGCTCAGTCCAGACTTTTAACTCCAGTGGTTACAGTGCTAAGTTCAGTTTGGCTCTCACTGCTGCAGCTATTAACTTTAGTCTGGTTTGCATCACCATGGCTACCACACAGTGTTGAGTGTTGTCTGTTTATGCATGTGTGTGTGTGTGTGTATGCACGCGAGAGAGAGAGAGAGAGAGAGAGAGAGAGAGAGAGAGAGAGAGAGAGAGAGAGAGAGAGAGAGATATTACAGAGGGCAAGCTCTGCAGGTTTATCTGGTTTATCTCTGCAGCTGCTCACATCAGACAGCCTTTCAATTGGTCTGTAATTACCTCTGTGCTCCGCTCTGTCTGCTCGGCCTGTGTGTGAGTGTGTCAGTTGGTGAATCTGTTCTACTTGCTTGTGTTGTGGCATATGTTATGTACCGCAGACCACAACATCTATGACTTGAATGGTGAAAAAGAAGTCTCCATTCAAAGTTGAACTGCAGTTGGTCCAACACTTAACAATAATACAGTGTCAGTCACAGTATTTCATTTAGAAGTTAACTTTGCTGTTAATTAAAATCTGTTTCAACATGCCTACCTGGTAGAGGATTCCTCTGCTTTACTGCTCATTAGCGAACACTTTGCCCTGTCGCTGGCACGTCGGCCGCTGCTTCCATCCTCCGACCCCTCCAGCTCCTACAGGTAGAGAGAAGGGCGGCGGCAGCCTAAAGGTTAGGATTATGTTTGCAAGAAATTCTGCTTACGTCCTACACTAGCTGTAAAAAAAAAACAAATCTTGATAAGGGGAGGGAATAAATGAATGAGACTCCACCCATACACTTGAGCAAAGCAGTTAACCCTTCAAATGCTCCAGGAGTTGCTCAGGTCAATGGTGTAGTGTGCGAGTGATTGTGAAGTAAACCTACCCACCCTGAGTACATACAAAACTAAAACAGAGAGAGTAGTACTGCTGCTACTGCATTTTCCACATTAGAGTACATGCCCTCAAGGGGACTATTATGGTTTGTTTTTGTTAATATTTAACTATCTTTAAATGTTAAAGATCCCCTCAGACATACTATAAGACATAAAATATGCTGCTTTGTGTCTGATATAGTTTTTCCACAAAAGAAAAAAATCTTATAAATTACATCTTTCTTCCCTCACTCATAAAAAAAATCCAGAATTTATTCATATGTATCGTTTCAAAAGTTGAAATATGTCCAACTTCACTGAAAAGTCCATTCTCAAGTGTATGCGCGCTGGAGGCTTTCCACGTCATACTTGTGTAAGTTGTATATTGGACCATGGGTGCCTCCAAACTAGTTGTGATGTCATCAATTATGCTCGTACGTTCAACTCAGATTTAAGGTGAGCTCAGAGGAACTTTCGCGCTTCAGCAGATGAATGTGAAAATGGCCTTTTAGTGTCAAACTCTATCCATACATCAATCTGAACGGAGAAGCTCAACCATCACAGTGAAGTAACAAAAAGCAAAACATACTTTTGAGACTTTATACATTTTTAATAATTTCTTAAATGGGTCACTCTCATTCTGACTCGCTGTCCATTTTCAGACCCGAGGGGTGGATACATTGTGGTAGATCATTTTGGTGTAATCACACATGCGTACAGTGTGAACTCTGCAGCTGTGTGAGACCTGTGTCAGTAAACACTAAACATTCTACCGGGGCCCTGGGGTGACCTGCTGAGGATAAGTGGATCTCCAGCTGCGTGCCAAGTAACGGAAATCAAATGCTCTTTTCTCACAAAATTACACAGCAAAGCTTACAGAATTAGAGGCCTCTTCCAAACTGACTTATGCTCACTGATTATAAAAAAGGAGCTTATTTTCCACCCAGCATGAATGCATTGCCTTCTGACAAACAAGTTTTTTATATACTCAGGAAATTTAAAAATATAAATGAGCTGTATCTTTCTCCAGAAGTCTCCATGTACGCATTTAACTGCCTCCATCCATGCTGGAGAGCAGACGTACTGTAACCTCACTCCTGGTCTGTCTCTCCTGCTGGAGACACTGACTCACTGGCTTTCAACGGGGATTTTGGATCAGAAACGAATGATAAGGGAAAAGTGAAGACAGCGAAGGAGTATCTGTTACAGCTGATGACTTTCAAGTGAGACACCTTAAAATAACAGAGATCTAGGTCAGAACAAAGGATGGAGAGAGCAGAAAAAAAAAAGAGAAACCAAAAAGCAGCATGATGGTAAGATAGCCTTTTCGTGGGAGTTTGTTTTCCCAGCAGGTTTTGCGGCCATCTGGGTTCACTTGGCCAACCTTGGCACAGCTCCTGGCCTGTGAAGGCCAAGTTAGAACAGCTATTTACCACTTCTGAAACTTAAGCAGCCTGGGAAATACAAATACTGTCTATATTATTAAGCACACACGTGTGTCTATCTCCCATAGGATTGGGGGCATTATCAAGTTGTGTTCCTAAATGGATCTTTAAGCTCTATAGATTTCTTCTTCCCACAGTCGCTTTAAGACCTCCACAGACTGTGTGTGTGTGTGTGTATGTGTGTGTGTGTGTGTGTGTGTGTGTGTGTGTGTGTGTGTGTGTGTGTGTGTGTGTGTGTGTGTGTGTGTGTGTGTGTGTGTGTGTGTGTGTGTGTGTGTGTGTGTGTGTGTGTGTGTGTGTGTAGTCAAGACTTTGGCCGAGTGTGCATCAAGGTGCGGGACAGCTCAGTGCTGTATGGAACAGCTCAATTTGTTATTAATGGAGCAAAGATCCAGGGGGGTTGAAGCGTACACCAGCTGCGTTGGAAAGGGCTGGGAGTAAATCGGCGCGGGAAATGAAAAGAATTAACCTTAGACTGTCCAAAAAAATATAGAAATAACATCGGTGACTTCACTCACAAGTTTATGCATGTGTTTCGAAGCTTGGATTTGGTTTAGTGTGTGCCATCATTTGGAGCTATGAAATCTAAATTTGAGCAAACGCTACATAAAGACAATCGGACACACATACACAATGTGTACTCAATCAAACCAAGACAAACATTTAGATGAAGGGAATTAGCAGACAAATCTAAAATACTATACCTTAAAAAGAGACATCCTGGAAGTCCTCTTGGCTGAGTCCACATGCTTCTCTTCAACTAAAAAGAATAAACGCACACACAAGCGCGCACACACACACACACACACACACACACACACACACACACACACGGTTGAGCTTGATTACAACAGTGAGAGGACAACTGCTTCCTGCCAGTGAAGTATCATAAGATCAGTCACCTTAGAATGAGGACTTAAGGCAGACAGTGTGTGTGTTTGCTATCCAGAACATAATACCGGTACATTGTTCTGGGAGATGGTGAGGTGAGGTCAGACATGGCCAACAATACACTAGCTTTTTTCAAATACAGGATACAATTGCATGCAAAAAAGGTACACAAAGCACAGACACAAAGGTAGATTTAGGTCATTAGATGACACACACACACACACACACACACACACACACACACACACACACACACACACACACACACACACACACACACACACACACACACACACACACACACACACACACACACACACACACACACACACACACACACACACACACACACACACACACACACGGGAGTCTTTGAAAGTGGAAGTGTTTTCTTGGTGGGGATAACAACTTTAAACATGTAGCCAGGAAAAGTGACAGTATGTAATCTTATTGGCTTCAGTAATTCTACACAGGTGTCTCTGGATCAGAAAAGGAAATGACGGCAGGGATATTTCCTTGGCCTCAGGGTGAGTTTGAAAAGTCACTGGGCTCCAATAGATTTAGAGGTAAAACCATACTGCGTCTATCAGTTTATGTGAGATAATGGATGTCTTACTCTAAAGAAAGGAAAACCCTGATTGTGTGTGTGCATATGTGCGAGAGAGAAACATAATTATTTCTCATGTGAGTTCTCTAATCAAAAACAGCCCTGAGATTTATAATCTTCTTATCCGAACTAAAGGAAATCATTGAATGTAATGTTTTCCTTTAGTTTGGACAAATTTCTTAAATCAGCACACTCACAATCCACAAATCTGTTTTTATTGCCTTGACAATGAGTCATTTCAGGCTAAAATTGTTCCCCATCCAAAGAAAACAACTGAAAATCCAAATAGTGTCTCTGACAAACCCCCCTTTTCCAATGGAAAGAAAGCTGTTCCATTGAGGCCTAATGCTCTAGTTTTTTAATACTAAGATAAATTTATGTTTCCAAGATCCCCTGCTATCCAGAACTTAGCATGATTTAGTTCAGACGATGACACAATACGCATTGCAGAGCGGTGATTCCCCTGCAGACTGTACTCTCTTAGCTTTGACTCCAGTCCAATCTTTTTCACATCATCATCCATCCAACATCCAAAGCGAGCGAGAGAGAGAGAGAGCGAAAGAGAGAGATAGAGAAAGAGAAAAAGACAGAGAGAGAAAAAAAACTCAAGAGATGGAAAAACCTCCACTTAAGTTCACTGACTTTTCCATAAGTGTTTACATCCATCTCAAATGACTGCTCAGTCATAGCTGCTGAGAGCTTATTGGATGGGCCTTTGACCTTGTAATGGCCAATACTGTCTGCACAAATGTGAATATTAGCCAACTCTGAGGAGCAGTGTAGAGTTTTTCAAATCTGCATACGGTTTTAAAGCAGAACTACAATGGAGGGTTTACTTTAAGTCATAGTGAACTGAAATCATTCTGAATGCACTCTGCTAATATGAGCATGAAAGCGCACTTGTGCAGTGGAAACAGGCATCTAACTAAAGGCTTCCACAATATGTTCACTGTGAACCGGTTGTATGTGTGTGTGTGTGTGTGTGTGTGTGTGTGTGTGTGTGTGTGTGTGTGTGTGTGTGTGTGTGTGTGTGTGTGTGTATATGCATTGCTGGTGCGTGGGAGAGCTGAAGCGTTGGGGAAACCCTGGATGTGACCACAAGAGGCATTCTGGCTCAGAGCACTGGATCCTCTGCCAGCCTGGACAGGGACAGGAAGCTCATCAGCCGTGCGAAAGCACCACCAATGCTCTCACACTCTATTGCTTTCTCACTCACACACACAGACACACATCTCTCTCAATTACAGACATACACTGGCTATTCTTTCTTCCTCTTTTTGTATCTATGGTTCTTTCTAAGTACAATTTCTACTACTGGCAGAGAATCAATCATTGAAAGCAAAGGAAGTCCTCAGTATTCTGCATTATTTTGTATTCTGTTATAGTAGTATTGTATTCATTACAATATTGTTTTGCCTAAATTAATAATGTGTTTTAACAGGCTTAATCTTACTAAAATACATCACGGCATTTGCTTTTAAATATTTGAAAACATGGGTTTTACTTTTTACAATGTCATTATAAATACTTTATATATATATATATATATATATATATATATATATTATAAATACTTTCAAATATGTGCAGTCCACGAGTAAGCACTTCGTCTGACACAGACAGACGGACAGACTGACAGACTCAGGCTGTGGGCTCAGGTGGCTGAATGTGAGTGGGAAAACCAGCCAGCGGCCCAATGTGTAAACTCCGCCATTTTCTCCTCTCTATAGCAGCAGATTCTCCAAAATTAGTTCATAATGCTAGCTGGCTGAAACACGCTTCCAGTGTACTTGCATTAGAATCCGACAGTTGCACAGAAAGCCACACATGTGTAAAACACACCCACCCACTAAGTCACAGTTCTTGAACATAAGTCTGCAGACACGTGCCAAACATTATCTCCTTTATTATTGGAGATAGAAAAAAAACCATTGCTTGAGGAAAAACATTCACTTTAAATTACACAGAGAACAAAACAGAGCAGTAGATCTGTTTTGTTTTTTTTTCTCACTCCTCCGCAGTGGCAGAGTATTAAATAGCCAACATCTATAAAACCAGGTAGGTGATCTGACATCAGCAATGAGCTCAGTATTCCTTTAACACTGAGTAATCGAGAGAACTTGAATGAGTTCAGGGATAAAAGCAGTCTGTGGGACAAAAGAGGATCTGAGTGCAGTGAAAGTGGAGAGTTCGTCTTACCCTTTGGCTCCTCTGTGTCATCGGTTTCCAGCAGCCTAAGAGAGAGAGAGACAAATGAGGTCACCCTCTAAGACTCTGAAGTGAGGACAGAAATGATGTGTCGGTTACAACTGAGGTTTGCAAACTAGACAGAAAAAGGAGAATGTTAAGTCACAACTATAATCCAAATATCTGACACTCAAGCCACATAAAAAAAAAAAAAGAGTAATATGAACCAAACTATCAGCAGAGCTGCAGACAGCCACTTACTGTGCTGCGTATGATCTTACAACGTTTACTCATGCTGTTCTTCCAGTCCCATGTTGGCACTGATGTAACAGCGATGCCTCTGAAGATGGCAATTCATCTCTAAGTAATGGGCGTTAAATATGGACGGGGACAGCAGCTGCCTGTGGGGTAGCAGCGATGATGTAACAGGAGGAGGGGAGAGAACTGCTTTTAACACAATAGAGAATTGCGGTGGACATCTGGGAGGGGTCAAAGGTTACTGAAGGAGGGGCGCTGGCTGGCCCCAAGCCAATCTGCAGGTTTGGACCAATGGAGGCATTTCGTTAAGGGTCGTATTGGCTAAATACAGTCAGATCCATTTCTGATCTGTGTACACCCACCTGTACTCCCTTAAAACTGCAAACACGCAGCAGTGTGAGCTGGTGACAAGCGGCCTGCAGTTTTGAAAATACTACAGGCAAAAGTGTTTATAGCTGTGCTGAAAGGCCACTCTCGAAGGCGGAGTGAAAAGCTGGCCATCAACGAACTATAAGGAAAGAACATTAAATTAAATACGGGATCTGACTCAGTATTGTCTGACTTTTCCGTGGACTGGTGTCATGTTTGATTTCCAAAACAAAAGTAATTTAAAAAAGTAATTTTTACAGCAGTATATTATTATGAGAAGTTTTGGGCATTAGGTGTAGCTACCACGGTACAGCTTTGCGATATAGCAGGGAATGTAAAAATGCCAGGCCAAGGTATTTACGGCGTGTGAATATGGTGTAGTTGGAGATGGAAAATGTGATGGAAGATCACAAATCGATGCTGGCTTAACAAGAATTAAAGTAATGAAATACATAGCAATCTGTGGCTGTGTAAAATACACATGAACTTTAAATGATAACACAGTGTCGAACAACATTACCCAGTTAAGGCTCGGCTTCTAGAAAGTCTGTTTGAAGACCATGGCGATGTCAGTGACTGATGCCACCTCGTTCTTAAGCTGTAACATTAGGGGTGGTACGGTTCATGAAAAAACATCCGAACCGCTCGGTTCGCTTGTCTCGGTTCGGAGCGTGTGTGCGTCACACGGTTCGTCAGTACACGGTTAATGTGCATTAACCACTTACTGCCGTAGTGCCCACTTTCGACACCTATGTTAAAAGGACTTACTGGAAATGACGAGCGGGATGAGCGTGACGAACGCAACACATGGAAGCGGATTGGACGAACGTGTCACGTGGGTCTTGCTGCTCCCGAATTTCAAAACAGACTCTAAATGGCATCTCGTTCTGAACACGATCTCGTATTTTACGAAAATAGATCACCGAAATGTGTTTCTGAAAACATTTTAAGCAAGAAATAGGCCATACACTTGCTGAATCCGTCTGTTTTTTTGATCGACAAAGGTCAGTTTAGAAGATTTCTGACCGCTCCTCAAGTGGAGTGTGGAGTGCTGCTGCAGGTCACGTCACATGCAGAAATGTCAAGTGGGAGAGAGGCTGCCCGGAGTTGGAGAAAGCGCCAGCGGCGTATATAGTCTGGTGTGTGGGAACATTTTGGATTTCATGTTACCTATGATGACAGCGGAAATAAAACAATAGATAGAACTGCCACTGTGTGCATGTATTGTGCAACATGCATTATATGCTAATTTTAGCTATATATCATATGCTGAAGTATATTTCTGGAGTGTTAAAGATTAAAAGAAAAATTAACAAGAACCGTACCGAACCGAAAACTGTGATCCTAAAACCGTGATACGAACCGAACCGTGGGTTTTGTGAACCGTACCACCCCTATCTAACCCACTCCTCTGCAACCACAGGGCTCAGTGACACTTAACCAACCCCATCCACAGTGCATCGGTCCTACCCTCCCATAAAAACTAACCAGAGAAGAAGAGTAGGGTACAGTGCAGACAGAGGACGAGAAGAGTAGGGCTGGGTACCGAATTCAATCATTTTTAGGCACCGACTGAATTGCTTCTAAAGTATCGAGCATCGAAAAAATGCCTCGTCATTCAATACCCAATTTCAATACCTAGGGAGTAAATCTCATCTCAGACTCTTTGAGCCAATAAGCATGCAGTATTCTTCTACCAAGCTCTAATATTGTTTGTGATTGGCTGTCTAGCATTGCACGTCGTAGAGACACGCAGGAAAAACTCTATGTTATGCACAGAGACGGGGATCACGTAGTAGGAGCTAAAAATAAATAAAATTAAAAATTAAAATTGTCCCATAATGTGTAATGTTGTAATTTCTTTTTGTTTTATAAAATTGGTATCGAAACAGAATAATGGGGGAAGTTGACGAGAGAAACAATAAACGCACTTTCAAATCAAGGCAGGCGAGTCATTAGTCAAACACAGTAAACTTCAACACTCACTCTTGTTCTAATAAATTATGTCATTCCCACAAAGCATTACGTGAGACAGTGAGCCAGGGAGAGAGAGGATGAAGTAAGAGTACAAAAGGGACATAATCATGAGCGTGGCATTGTTCAAAAATGTAATTTTAATGTCTCTAATTTGTGCGCTTAACTGTTGGAAAGCTTGGTGCTTCGTATTGCAGGTACTGGAACTGTGTAATGGTTCAGCCATGTAAACAATAATTATCCCAAAAACCCATTCAGTCCTGTTTATAATCCAAAGTGTTTGGCTAACCCCAACGTGCCAGGAGCACAATTACTGCTGTTTACTACATCAACCCCAAAATACTACAATACCCATCACACTATAGATGAAAGAATCTTCTACAAATCAACTGCATTTTTGTATCGCATATGTATTGGTACGTCTTCCCAGTCCCACAATCTTACTTTTGTACATCGTACATTTAATTGTAAATGTCAAAATGCAGTGTTTTGGAATGTCACCCTTCAACTGTAACTTTGCCAAAGAAGAAGGGATTCTTGTCTGTGGCAGATTAACCTGTTGACAGACAGTTTTCATTATCGCTGGAACAGCCAGAGTTCCAGTTTCCTAATGCTATTCCTGTAACAGACACACACCGACGTGTTGTCTACCAAGGTTCAGTGAATACGTGCGAAGCTCTAATAACAAAGCACATGAAAGTCTACCAGGAATCTGGAATATGTTGAACTAACATACAATTCCGAAAGATCTGTAAGGATGCTTAATAAAACACAAAAAACTAAAATTGAAGGTGGAATTGAAAACCCCCTAAAATTGAAGGTGAAACCCATTACATATTATATATGTATACATATTTAATTTTGTTATATATACTATGTACAGTATGTAGGTTGTACATTTTACTCTACACTAGTATATACATGTACATTCTTTTTCATCCCTCTAAGAATATTTTTTTTTCTTTGCTATCTAATTATTTATTTCTGGTATATTTTTTTTTTCTGTACATGTATGTATGTCCAAGTAACTTGCTGCTTATAACAGAGTAATTTCCCAATTTGGAATTAATAATAAAGTCCATCTATCTATCTATCTATCTATCTATCTATCTATCTATTACATAAACCACTTATATCTGGGGATCATCAGCTGACAAGTTTTTGGCTTATAACAATAGCTTCTATAAAGCCTCCTCTGTTTGACTCTATGTTGAATAAGTATGCCAGCAGACAAGAATGCACAGCTGGACTGTGACATGCAGCGAACGTCATAACAAAACTTGCAAGATTAGTAGCTGACATGACAGGCATGCGAGACAAACACGTCAAGCAGCGTTCGTGCTCTCTGTAATTAAAAATGTAGTCCATAGCTTTGTGTGTGACTTTACTCTGTATTTTGCCAAATATTCTTTCTGCTGTGGTAAGACGAAAACAGTTCCTTTCAAATTTCATAATATGCAAAAACTAAAATTATTTAAATTTCCTCCAAATTCGTGAATAAGCACTACACTGATTTTTAAACTGGAACAATTTCAATCCTACATTGTGCACTTAAACATATTGACATAAGCAGGGTCGTATAAAAAATAAAAAAACAGAGCTTCGCCATGAGAGATGATCAGGTAGAACACTGACTTGATTGCTGAGATTTGCTGAAACACGCTGTGCTGCACGTACTGTATTTCTTTTGCAAGTCTATTTCAACACAAGACGAGACCTTTCCCAATCTTATAAAATAATCAGTCCACAGTGTCTAACAAGCAATCACTCACAGCTATCTAGATGTCTTGCTTCATTAAGTGCAGGGCATGAAAACCTGGCAGAGCCTAATCTCCCCCCACCCCCCACCCCCACAAGCCCCATTCTCTGACATTATCTCCGCACTCTGTCCATCTCAGTTCGTCTCCATCGTCATTCCCTCAGGATGTTTTTCAGGAACAGACAAGTCTGGCTGTGTGCACACAGCAGAATCCCCGGCTTGATTACAGCTCAAACATCCCAAAACAGTTACCACGACTGGATAGGTTTTACTCCATCTATGTACAAAAATCGTTCAAGAACATTCCTGGCATTGGCAGCCAATGAAAAACTATGAAAAAGACTTTCAAGTCACGCTGAAAATACCAGTTTGTTACTCCCAGATGTGTTAAACATGCAAGATCCCCCATATGACTGTTAAGTGAACCAAAACAAGCAGCTTGCATTTCATAAATAAATGAGGCCGTCCGCTGCTTTGCACACATGGCCAATTTTGGAAATGTTAGCAGCCATGTTTACTTCAAACAGAAGATAGACCCAAATGTTCTCCAAATTTGGCCAATTACAGACACTCAACTTGTGAAAATGTGAATAAACTCACCTCAAATGAGAGGACATCTTCATGGAGGTGACAGCTTCTGATTTAGATGATAAAAGTGGGTCTGTTTTGAGGTGAGTGGTACCATCTTTTTCCTGGGTGGGCTCATCATCAGTGGGCTCCACAAGTTCTGCTGCTTTATTCCTGATGCCACTCCTGGTATATGTTTGCTCTGATCCATTACCCTCACATTTTTCCTTCTCCTTGGTTTCTGAAGACACTGTTTCGGCTGTGTCTCCAATTTTCCTGTCCCTGCGGACATATTTGGAGGTGAATTCGTCTGTGTTGCCATAGCGCTCCGCGAGCTCCCTCCTCCTTTCTGCCTTGTACCGAGCAATTCGCTCGGCCTTGGTCTCTGGGGCCAAGCTCTGCAAGGTGTCTATTCCATCCATTTTAAAAGTTCAATGCCGTTTAGGGTTTCGAATGCAGGTGAGGAGATCCCAAGTTGCAACTTCAATTGTCCAAACCTACATATGTAGAACAGCTTTCTTGTAGCTCTCCCTTGACAGCAGTGTCTCACTCCATTAAAATCATCCCAGTGCTGCAAAGAAGAAAGGAAGACATCATTAGTGCGTCATGATTGTAGAGTACAATTTCAGATGACAGGCACACACTAAATGTGTAAAACTGGATGCACCAAGGCATATACTTCTCCAGCTTTCATAGGAAACTGGCTCAGCTGTAGAGCTTCAAGCCCTGCCCCAGCTAAACCCCCCCCCCCCCTGTGAGAATGATGTCAGCCAGCTCTGCTAAAAGACAGCCGACCACCGCAGTGAGACTCTCATATAACCTCTGTTCCATCGACTCACTTGGAGCCGGTTGGAAAGAGGGAGGAGAAGAGAAAGTAGAAGATCACACATGAAATATCTTCATCCCATTTTATTCCTCATTTACTTGAGGCTTTGTGCCAAAAGCCAGTCACCTCTTCAACATTATCCTACCTCATAATTATTATGTATTTACTATAAACACAGAGCACGAGAAACTAAATTGCCAATGTGTACAGTATGTCTACATGTGCTAGCCCTGCAAAATACTTGCAACTTATCCATGGTGCACATGGCCTCCGAACCAATGCATGCTGGGACAGGCTTTAGCCTCCCCCGCAAAAAGATCATTTATTTAACATCTCCTTTTCACATCTAGCACAATTAAAAAAACTATTTAATATCTTTTGACTTTTCAAATTAAATTTAGGGAGGTAAAAAACCAAGAGGTTGAGTTGAGCTCATTTTATTCCATTAAGTATTCACAAAGCAGAAAACCACACATATGGCTCGGATGCAGTGGTTTGAAATGTGCACTCACACAAATGCATCACCAGCTGACAACAACAATGAAAATTATGTGTGCGCAGTTTCAGATTGTTCCAAACCAAGCACAGGGGCTTTTCCACAGACTTTTTTTTTTTTTTTTTTTACAGAGCAAGTGCGCTTACGATGCTTCTGGGCTTAATGTCTGAGGACAGCCAAGGAGAACACAAATTATAAAAAGGTGAATAAAACTAGGTCTATTTATATTAGAGAGGGGCAGGGGTTTAAAGTAGCCCCCTGGTATTCCTCAAATGACATTACATTACGTTCAGCACATTGGTTCTTAAATTTATGGCCAGGAAAAGGGGTATGGGAATAATATAAATGAAAAGTGCTGTGTCTGGACAATGTTAGCAATGAGAGAAAAAAAGAGGGAAAGTGAAGAATGGGTCAAGACAAGAGGGAATAGAAAGGTGAGTCTGGTCATAAGGTAGAATAAACGAGCTGACACCAAGAGCCTTTTCTGTAATGATGACAAGCTTGAACCGATCTCAAGTGCACCCCTCTGACCCCCGTCCACCTGCTGGGCTATAAAACCAACCAGGAATAAGGACCTCTTGGTCCCCTTGAAAAATATGGCTTTGAAATATTACACAGGAAATAAGTGTATATGTCGGGGGACATGTGTCTGTGTGTCAGTCTTTACCTTGACCTCTACTTTCCCTCTTCCACCTAGAATAACAGTGCCTCCCTCCCTTGTGTGAATTTAAATTTAGTCTAACCATAAACTGTAACCCTGCTGAACGATTACATGCTGTCTGCTACTTGTTGTATTCCCGGAGATGTCCAAGACACCTACGTTCTGGGAAATGTATGCTTTGCAGTATGTAGAAATAAATGTACCATGTTTGTTAAATAAACAAATCAGCACTAAGCAATTCCATTCCAGGTAGTCCAGCGACAAGTACCCGTAGCCAACTGAACTTAGCTAGAACAGAAACTAGAACTTATTCTAGGAAGGTAACCAGGATCAGATGCGGCTAAAGCTTTTTAAATGGAATTTACTGCATAGTATGAAAAACAAATGGCCTATCAAATACGCAGTGATAATCAATTGGTAGCGGTTAATCCACTTCTACCCAGCCTCAAGCCTTTGGAGAGCGAGAGAGTTGTATTACATTTCTGCTCTAGGGTGAAAAGCTTAGCATTTCAAGATCAGGTTTGTTTTGGTTGTGAAGACCATTAAATATTAGGGGTGTAAGAAAAAATGGATACACTTGAGTATCGCAATATTTTATTTAGTAATACTATATTGATTTTCAAAAACGCAATATTGTTTTTGTTTTTTTTAGTTTACGTGCAAAAATATTCATGTAAGACAGTGGTTCACGTTTATGTTGTGTTTAAACCCCCTACCGCTAGATGGCTATGCTGAGAAACACCACTAGTGTCCTTGCCTAACAGTGCCTAGCAGTGCATGACTTTTTTGCTAGAAGCTAACAACGTAGCTATGGCTGAACTTTGGCCTACTTTAGCATATAAACATTAGCTCACTAAGAACCTGTGAACCACAATCCCAAACTGGCAGTTTGATTGGCAGTTTGATTTTCTGTGTACTGACTAAAGTAAACTTCTTTGACTTTTATGCACATCATGTCTGTTTTTAAATATTAGTTTTTCTGAAATTATACTTTAAAAAAAATCCCAATATATTGCATTACGCACAGTATCGAAATATATTGCAATTTATTGAATCGCGACCCTTGTATCGCCAGATTCTTGCCAATACACAGCCCTATTAAATATAATGGTAAAAAATGCCAAAACATATCTAAAATTGAGGTAGCGGCCATTCTCCCCATCAAAACCTGAAGCAGATATCTTTAACTTGTTTTGGGGTTTCAACTTAATGTTGCTCCAAACGTCTGTGAATTGCCTTATGAAGGCAAAATGATCCTGAGTTTGAATGTTGATTTCAGGATTGTGCACATGCTTACATAATTCATCTAGGTCACTAACTATAAAAGGAGTGCTAAACAGTTCGCTAAAGCTTGTCCGTGGAGACCCAGAACATCGAGGCTGCTTTGTTTGGAAGCTGCTTGTGTTATTTTTAACAACAAGGGGGACTGAAAACGGAGTTGTGAGTCATACTTGAAAAATCATCACCCCTATCGGCAAATGTGGACTCACCCGGGAATTTGTTTTGGTAGGTGTTTTAAACAGCCAAAACATCCCAAGGTGTCTTTACTTATTTATGGTTATTTCTTCAGATAAGTGGAGCAAGCAGAGACGTGCAGGACCAAAACCTCAATGAGAGGGCTCTGAAAAGGATCTAATGTGCTAGTATTGATTCAGAACATGGTGATAAAGGTGTAGGGGAAATAAGCATGATGCACTCAAGTGCCACATGTGTCCCATCTGAGGGGTTTGTTGGTGAACACAATGTAAGAAGAAAGATATTCGAAAACTCTCCGACGTGCATCTGTCTAGCTCAGCATGTAGTTATACCAGTTCCACCTGCTTATTTACACGGGCAATGTGAATAACTGCTCCTCTAGGGCATGTAAACAAACCAAGTCCATAGTTTCCAGTCACTGAAGTGTTCTCTGACCTTCTGTTGCCCATTGGGAGTTGTTACTGGCGACAAGAGGAAGATCTGTCTCAACAAAGGCCAAGTGTGTCGCTTCCTGACCGTGCCCCATATCCTCCTTCATAAATAAATGCTTAATCAGGAAATGTTACTCATAAACCTGGAAACTGTCCAAAACTCTCTTCAGAGCCAGGATGGGTGAGGGCAGTGAGAAAACTCTGAATGGGTTCAACAGCCAGACATCCCCTTTGCACTCGATAGTATCGGATTTAGAGTCATCATTTCCTCTTACAAGTCTAAGTACTCCATAATGGCCCAGTATTTAAATATTTACTTCTCTGAAAAGACATTCAGTGAGTATAAGCAGTTGCTTGAGATTACATAATAGCGGTTCAAAGCCTACTGACAAATGCAGAAGTTGCAAAAGCCAAGACGAAGGGTTCAAAGACAATTTAAAGGAGAATGTTCGCCCTTTTTTTGTGTGACATCCCCCCCACAGCCCAGTCAGTAAACAATAGTGTATTCATACACTTGAACTGTCAATGTTTAGGGCGGTTAGGTTAAGTTTGCATTTGTACTACTACCACTTGGAGTAACAGTAGCTGGGCATTTCAACCATTTACCCCAATACATTTATTTACTATTTATCTGTTACTTTCAGCTAACTATTTCAACTGTTTATCCATTTGTTTTATCTATGTATTTTAGCTGCTAAGCCCTGTCTGATTCTGATTCTGATTAATTTTAGCTAAGGGTCAAGACCTCTCTGTAACCCTGGTTGGGCATTACTATAGTTTAACGGTATGGTGTCCTTATATTCTCAATGTGTTACTGCCTGGTGCTTTGATTTAGTACAACATTTTGATAAAGGTGAGTCAACTAAAGCACCTGAAAAAAAATCCGGTCAAATGTAATTATGTCATTTTTACTCACTCACTTCGACGTCATTATCTACATCGGTGAAGCAATAGAAAGCAGGCTTATTATGGGTCACACAGATCCATAGGGAGCATTCATTCCGGGCCAGACAGAAAGTTGCCTCAGAGGCAAAAGCTGACCTGTGGCCCACCAGCCTGTGTATCTTTTCAGAATATACATGTCCACACAGGAGGACAGAGCAGGAATGCAGGCTACACCCTACTCATAAGCAGTGGATTTGCATGAAAAAAGTAGGGGATTTTGACTATGTAAAAAAATCCGGCTAGGGCTTTGTTTTCAAGTGAGTACCGCCCAAAGTAAAGCTTGAATAGATAAAGCGATAACCTGGTCTGGTCACCTTATTGGCCAAGGCCCAAGCAATGGGCAGGAAAGCTCTGTTTAGCAAACATTTAAGGTGTTATATGTGCCCACTGTTTCAACATTGTGTCAGTTCAGCTTAACTGGAGTCTTTTATTTTTTCTTATCTTACATTGAACCTTTACACAGAGATTTACACCTGAAAACTGCTAGCATTTTGACAATTATGTTTAAAATGGTCGCCACTAAGGTTGCACTCACATTACACAAGTTATCTGTTCAGCACCAACGCTTCATATGAAGATAACATGTTGCCACTGTAAACCTTCAGGAATCCACATAAAGTTACTGCAAACATCAGAGAGACTTTCCTTCGCTGTACAAAAGTAGAGGAGGCGGTTATAGACACAGCCGGCTCCTGACACACATTCTTCCTGAAGGAAGAGGGTGGAGAGTGGAAACTTTGCTCCACTGGGAAAATCAGGTGCCAGTGCATGGATTGCAAAGACAGCAGGCAATAAACAGACTGGCGGTCCATTTTTAAGAAAAGTTCTTCAGCTGGTGCAGCTCTGGGGAATTTTCAGACAAGCTCAGGGACCACGAAGGAGCAAAACAAAAGATGGATGCAGCAGAAATCTGGGCGACCTTCAAAAGTATTGTTTCCTTGCTTTTAGGGTTGGTTAGGTAATGTCATCATGTGTAACCCTGACTATACCGGGAAACAGCGATCCGGTGATTTTCCGCAGAGTGGTGTGGCGGTGTCACTTAAATGAAACTTTTCGCCACGGGCTAACTGCATTTTTTTCTGGCTCCCCCCATGCAGCAACCCCCCGCCACGGCCTAAAAGCACTACCCCCACTGAAAAAGAATGGAAAGACCTGCGTTTTTGCCACCCCTGTTCGTATGCAGACTTATACAGTATGTTGCATGTTTGTGTACATGGGTGTGAAATGACTGCAACCAGGTCATGTGACCAACCATTTAAAGCAGATAGGCCTGAGTACGGGTCATTAGTCTCTAATCCATTAACTCCATCTTGTACATTAAGCATTGGCTTCTAACCAATCTATCCGACCAAACAACATCAGAAACTGGCCGGGGCATGTCCAGGGTGTGTCACACTTTTTGAAGCCACCCTCATACAACAATCAACCACATACTGAGTGGCCAATGTGTTTCTCATTAAAAAGAAATCATTCAGGACTTAAGGCACTTAAAGTGCCCTGCCTGAAACCCCTGGCAGAGTGAAGTTTTAATTGCAATAGTAGAGGCTCACAACACTTCATCCTGTTGAGACAGGCCTTCACTAGTAGAGAGCTTCAACAGATGATTCTGACAGGAGGGTCGTGTTTGTCTAACTTGGCAAAGCCCTTCATTCACGTGACTCAACTCTCCCCTTTGAGCTGCGAGGAAAATAGGAAAGAAGGGGATAAAGCGGCAGAGGAAGGAAAGTCAGAGGAAGAAGAGTGTACAGGGTGGAGGAGGATACAAAAAAAGGGAAGGAGGATAAAAAGAGAAGGGTTGGTACAACAAGAGAATGAAGAGAACTATAGAGATCAGAGGAGTTGTGTGTGTGTGGTGGAGGGGATGAAAGAAGATGGAAAGGATTGAGGAGAGAATGGGCTTTTGTGGGGGTGGATGTGATGGCTTTGTGGGGCATGTGTCTCCAGGGTGCCAAGGGGCCCCGTTCTGGTGGTACGGGGGTGGAGGGAGGACAAGATCTGCTGCTGCAGCGGAGGAGGAGGAGGAGGAGGAGGAGGAGGAGGAGGAGGAGGGAGGAGGAGGAGGAGGAGGAGGATGGGGCAAAACAAGGCCTGAGACTAATCCATCTCTCCCTCTCCCTCCCCTCTATTTCTCACACAGACACAAACTCCCTCAAATCCCTTTTACCAGAAGTCCTGCTGACTGTAGCCACTCACCCGAGAAGCAGTTGACATAACAACCCCCTCGGTACTCATGCCTGCACTCTGCTATAGCTAAGTAACTGACACTGTAAAAACTGTACTGACCTGCTTGAGGCGGAGCCACCATTTTCACCAGGCAAATACTGTAAAGAGTGCTGCTTTCCCATCCCTAAAATCTTTGTCAAGGGGGGGGGGCAACAGCATGTCATTCAAACTTAATAAAGCTATGAAGTTTAACACAGAGAAGCATCTGGCAAGAGGAATACCATCCAATTCCATTGTATCCTGTACAATGACAATAAAGAATTCTATTCTATGTTATGTTTTTTTTTTTTAACAGGCTGGCTCTTTGTCCCAGCCTTCCGGCTTTCTGTTTACCGCATTCAAAGGAGCCATTAAATGTGACGTATGGGAAAGCAAACAAGCAAACTCACATGGAAACACACACTGCAGTGCACACCGACACGCAACTGATGAATCACAAAAACAGGACAGAAATACACACTGGCTCTCCGACAAGGCTGCAATCATGGAAGCTGGAGTGTGGAGTGGGAAGGGTGGGGTTTATGGGGCTTTATCTAGCTAGGGGATCATAGGCATGCATACTCGCATGTTCACAACACACAATGTGCTATGTTGGATTCCTTTCAGTGAGTCAATGTGGGCCAAAAACACCCACAGTTTTATTATTTATTTATTTTTTTTATAAAATGGGACAGATGTACTGTAGTAGCTACAGTTAAAGCACACTCACACCGATTGCTACGCTTTGTTGCACTCTGACATACGGAAAGCATTGTCTCACTCCAGCTGCTCCAATTTGGCAACTTTTGATGAAACAAATTTGCAAATTGACCGAGGACTTCATCAGTACACTCAATCGAAGCTGTTTCAACTATTTTAAAACTTGAACTTAGCCAGTTACTTTAAGTACAACTGATGTTTTGTTGAATGTATTTTTCCTCTTTCATGTGTACCTTTTAGCATTTATTTTACTAGTTTCTAAATAAAAATGCATGACAATTATTCCGCTCATGGTCACGTCCATGTATCCTAATTTTCTAGTATTTTGTGACTGTCGTCTGACTTCTATGTGTCAAAAGCATGCAACGCTAGTTATTTCTATCAACATTTTGGGCAATGAGGGAAATGAGTGATTTATTCTGTCAATCTTGCTCATGGTTCACTACGGAGTAACTACAGAGCTGTCTCTCCTTAGAAACCATCTAATGCGATTTTTTCCCCTTGTCAACAACTTATCGACATGGACTTCATCCCCAGACAAGACTGAGCAGAGAGGGAGGGACGGGGGTCAGTGGGGTGGAATGTCTCATCCGGTGAATCCTGCTGGTGGGGTTTCTCTCTCTCTCTCGCTCTCTCTCTCTCTCTGCTCGCTGGTGTCCACTGTGCAGAGCAGACACCATCTGGCCAGCTGGAATTCTGCATTGAGAAGGGGGGGTGGAGGGGTTAAGGGTCTCCTGTCTTGCAGGGGGATGGGTTATGGCTGAGAGATGAAGTATTAACAGTAGTGGTATTAACCATGTAATGCCAACTAAACTATTTGAAGTGGAACAAAAGCAGTGATTGGAAGAACACTATGGAAAGCAGTACTGAGGCCATTGGGGCCATTAGCCTTTCCTGTAAATATCGATATAAAATGCCTAAGATGCTGTATACAAGGATAACTATAACCTGGTGCTTAATGAGGTACACAGAAATTGATTCAAAGTGTGTCCTGCCTCTTCATATGATATTATATTACCGGAAAAACAAATATGCATGGGCACTGCGTTTGTGTCAGGTTTAATGGAATAGTTTGACATTTTGGGAAAATTTGCTTTCTTGTCAAGAGTTAGAAGAGAGGATTGAAATATGTTTGAAATCACAGCACAATACACAGACTTGTGCACACAATGTACGGCAATAAAACTAAAATAGGCTGAATAATGGCAGTATTATTTAAGTACTCTCTGCAAACCAGTCCCTAAAGGATCAATTCAAGGCAAGCTTTACACCCTCTTTATAGATTGCATTTAAAAGGTTGCTGTGTTTAAACACAATGCTTTGACTATATCCCTATATGGTTTACAAAGAGACATTTGTTTGTGCTTATGTTTTATTAATGGATGTTTCATGGCAACATCTGTCACTCACATGGGCGCAGGGCAATACAGCTCTGGTTGACATGCACCGAAAAGGTTGCCCATAAACTCACTTGTTTTGAACGCAGATTCAAAACACTCTCTGGTGTCCGATGAAATTCTGCTCCGGCACTGAGCTAAAACTAAGTGAAATGTAGTATGGAGAGAAGCCTCGTGCTGCCCCTACACATGGAAACTATTATGTGTGCGCAAATCAAATGAAAGTCTGAAGTATAACCATATGTTGATGTGCCATGCAAATATTACCCTGGTTAAAGACGTCATTGAAGTGGGCTTTGGCTGTGCAGTTGCTGACCAAATACAGTTAGCGTCTTGGTGGTGAAGCTGGAAGCGGTCCACTCTAACTGCTAGCTAGGTTTATAAATATGTCTTAGCGGAGATTAGCCTGAGGGTAACCCCCCTCACACTTTTCCCCGTGGAGATCCCATTGCTCACATTGCCACATCCCGTCTGCTTTATATAAATATTTGTACTGAAGAACTTCTTGGCTGTGCAGCCGACAACCAACCCTACTGAGAGCTGAGGAGAGAGGATAGGTCAGACTGGAGAGAGGGGAGAGATGGGGTTGAGTGGGTGGATCTTGTGCTTGACTTTTTGCAGCCAAGTTTTGCAGTTCAGCTGCAGCGTGTTATTTAACTGTTAAGTAAGACATGCAGGTGAAGCTTAGGACCCCACATGATCAATTAAAATACTAATATCTTGCTGACCATGTGAAACAATATCTACTACAATGAATAAATTGTTCCCTTACTTGTGTAAAACGTATTCATAGCTTATGTAGAGCTATAACATAACGGCTAGTGATTCCTGAGTGGTTTTAATATGATCAGAAAGGGAGACGCAATCGGGCTCCTTCACCCTCTCTTTGCAAGTCAGAAATGCATAATAGGCGAGGTTGCAATAATCAAACCATCTCATCGCCGATCCAAAATAGTAAATATTTGCTCATTCTGAGCTAAACTGAGGCAACCTGGGTGCACAAGTGTACTTATGTTGGGTCTTTCCCCCTTAGGGCCTTGTTTAAAACCTTAATTAGCCATTTAAATCTAATTTACAATCCTGATTGAACACAAGGTTGTTGTTGTTTTTTTACATCCCTTCAATTACTTGTCAGATAGGCAACTTCTCTGTGGGAGGTGCATTCACTCAATGCAACCAATAAACTCTCAAAATTACACCTTCATGACAGAAGGTTGGCATAACAGAACCTACAGAATAAAAGCCAAATGAGAGACCATTAACTAATCCGAAGCTTAAAGGTCCCATGACATGGTGCTCTTTGGATGCTTTTATATAGACCTTAGTGGTCCCCTAATACTGTATCTGAAGTCTCTTTCCTGAAATTCAGCCTTGGTGCTGAATTACATGTATGTGCCATTTCTGTGTCTTTAGCTATTGAGGAGGAGAGAGGGGGGGGCAAGGTGGAGGGTGGGGGTGTGGCCTTGACCAACTGCCACTTTGCTCGTTTGAAAGCCATGATGTCTCTCTCTCATGGGCAGGCCAAATTCTCTGGGCGGGCAAAGCAGAGAAAGGGGAGGTAACCTTGCTCCTTATGACATCATAAAGGGAAGATTCCAGATCGGCCCATCTGAGCTTTCATTTTCTCAAAGGCAGAGCAGGACACCCAGGGCTCCGTTTACACCTATCGCCATTTCTAGCCACTGGGGGACCATAGGCAGGCTGGGGGAACTTTTTCTTTTTATTAATGTTAAAAAACCTCATAAAGTGAAATTTTCATGCCATGGGACCTTTAAGGAGGAAGGAAAGTCCTGAAACACTGTGACTCAGACGCTTGTATTCCTTGCCAAAGCGTTCTCGTAATATTAGGCGATTCAGGAATTAAAACTTGATCTACAGTTTCACTCATGACTACTTGCTCTGATTCAAAATAAAAGAATAATAACAAGTTGATGTTCCAGTGTAGAACAAGACAAGTCACTGCAGCAGGAGCAGTCCTCCACAGCATGCTCCTCCACCTCCAAATAAAAAGCCCTCTCACCAGTGTTGAGTAACAATTTTACCTGCAGACGCTAATCCTCAGACTGACACGAGGCATTAAGGTGAATCATAACACTTACCACATAACACTCACTTCTGTTCAATAACAATGGAGCGTCTGTCTCTTTGTTTGGGGTCTTTACATGGTCCAAAGAAGAGTGCAGGTAAAGAGCCGCAGAACTATGTAAGCATTACAAGAGCCACTCCCTGCTCGGACACGTTTTGCTCCAGCAGCTCTGCACAGGCTGGATACTGTGCCCTGTGCCCATCAACTCTCTGTTATTTCCCAACAAAACAACAGGAACACAATGCAGCTTCCTCTGATTAATGAGTTACAGAGTAACCCAAACCTGTGCTGTCCTGCTCATGTCTTATCAATGCATGCATCAGTTTTCGTCTTCTGTCTTGCTCAACACCATGCAGCAGGCTGAGGTTGGTCTTGGTAAACATGTTGTGACACAGGCCACTGAGATGCCGCACAGCGGGAAAATTACAGCCTGGCAAGACTCAAATACCATAGCCCTCGGATATGAAGGTTCAATTAGTTTCAGTCTATTTATCATTTGAGAAAAAAAGTAACAGCTGCTGTTGCAATCATTGATAGCACTTTTACATAGTAGATTTTGATGATACTGTTTAATAAAAAAAAAAAATTCTCACAATTTTAAACATAAACCTCTAAATTCACAGTCTGATGACAAGTGCTAAGAGCCAGGGCCCAGTTAAAATCAGAGGAAAATCACTGCTGAAAGAAACACACTGAATAAACAAAGGCTTCACCTCGCAAAGGGTAAAGTGGCCATATCTTAAGGAAATCAAACAAGTCTCATCCATCTCAATGTACACATTACCCAGGCAGTTTGCATAGCCATGGCAGTCTGACACAGATAAACAGGCCAACTTACGTAATTTGGTCTGCACTGGCATTACTGTAAGCTTTTTCCACACAGCAGAGTTGAAAAATAAGGTATAGAGTGACAGCCATTTCAGCTCTCTCACACTTTCTTATCACTTTGTTTTCACAGGTGGTTTTTGATGAAATCACCACTAAATGCTCACCCCTCTCCCTCTCTCTCTCTCTCTCTCTCCCTCTCTCTCTCTCTCTGTCACTGCGTGCAAAGGGACTGACTCGATTTAACAAGTCTCTGTTGACCAATTTGCCAAGTCCAAAGTAAAACAGTGGGTGGAAGGATAAAACCAGCGGTCACTTGATATGTTACACATATCAACAACAAAATGCCTACATTCAATGGAGTGTAA
This sequence comes from Perca fluviatilis, assembly GCF_010015445.1. Taxonomy (NCBI): domain Eukaryota; kingdom Metazoa; phylum Chordata; class Actinopteri; order Perciformes; family Percidae; genus Perca; species Perca fluviatilis. The sequence goes on along the minus strand of NC_053132.1, from coordinate 15,727,286 downwards.
GTGTTGTTCTAGGGTGCAGTTATGCAAAGGCACAAGCCAAAACGGTACAAATAACAAGTGTTTTTCCAAGTGCAAATTTAAACAGCGATTTAAAAAAAAAAGGACTATTACCACCCCCCCCCGTCCCAACCGCCAGAACTAGGCTGATGATTAAGGAAGGAAACTACACTGACACATACTACGACAGCTGTTGAGAGTCTGAGTGTGACAGCGTTTCGACACAAAACTACGCATCATATCCTTGACTGTAACACGTACCGAATAATGTGGCTGTAAAATGATAAGCATTTCCTGAAAACACGCTTCAAATAGCCTACTTCAGAAAGAGAAAAGAAACGAGAAAGAAAGAAAAGCTTCAGGTTTGTGCACATGCCTCCGAGGTTAAGTTACATTGCAACAACATACTCATTACAAAGTTACAACATAAGCTGCCGCTTCAATACTGTGCATAACCTACCTGCAGTCCTTTATGGAGGTCTGCTCAAGCCTCAGCAAACACGACATCCACGGAGATATAACTGCGGGACCCTTGTAAGACAGCTGTTCAAACAAAATACCACACTGAGGGTTTAACAGCACATTTAGCTAACGTTACTGTAGTTATGCTTTGGAAAGTTCCTGACTATGCTTACGTTTAACCGCAGCACGTCACAGCTAGTCGACTACCGTTCAGTCGGCAAGAGCGAGTCCTCAACGACAACGGGGGAAGTGGAATAGATCGAAACTTGTCTTAACCGTTTAGATTTCTTTACGCATCCTCCACCGAAGCTAAGAGGAGACACGGCTCTGTCCTGCCCGGGCAGGGTGCAGAGGCGGCAGCGAGAGCTGCTGGCAGGTCCACTAACTACAAACTTAAAATGCCTTCTCGCTTCTGATTGGCCCCAAAACAGCGGCGATGCCTTCACGTGCCTCTGGTAAACGCGGGCTCCAAACTATGACTTGTTTGTAGGCTGAGTGTTTTTGGATACAGTAAGAAAATAAAAGAAGCGTAAAGTGACAAATTACATTCACCCAAAAACATTTTTACAATTTAGGTACTCATACTTACTTAAAGGTCCTTATCATGCAAATTTTCAGGTTCATACGTATTTTGGGTTTCTACTAGAACATGCTAGCATGCTTTATTGTTCAGAAAACATTATTTTTCTCAATCACACTCACGTAACGCTCCGTTTTAGCGCCTGTCTCTTTAAGCCCCCTTCTGAAAAGCCCAGTCTGCTCTGATTGGTCTCTGCACCGTCATTGCAGCCAGGGCATGACTGTAATGGGTCTTAGCAGCACTTTCTGCCTATATATAGTATAGTTGTGACATCACAACCGACGAGCGTCCTGATGGCTCGTTTAAAGGCACTGTTTCTGAATACGGGCTGTGTGCATGGCTCATGAATGTAATATAAGAACTGGATACAGCGTTACAGTGGCACATGAAGCCATCATGGAGCCAACAATGGCCGGCACTGCTGATGATCGGCACTGTCTGCTTCCGCACTGTGCAGCCCGCAGAGCAGTCGCACTAGAGACCTCAGCTGGTCGTGCCAGGAACTTTGGGTTTGGAGCTCCACTAACTTGAGTGGGGGTTAAAAGATTTAATCTTGCGGCTCTCCTAGACTTTCCAAATGTACCAAGGACCAAATGGATCAAATTCTGACAGTGAAACGAGTCATTTCGCAGGGGTTGTGAAATGTACTGACTGATTTACGGACGTCACTTTCAACATGTAAGTCTATGGGAAAAAAGTATTTTTGGCCAGAGGTCATCACATGACGGGCCTGGAGTTGTTATTCCACAGTTTGACTTCAATGTTCAATTTGCTTCAAAGCCCGGCGCACTTCCTGGGGGCCTTGCATTTCTCTGTGGATTGAGCGTTTTGATACTTTCACAGTATTTATATAGCACCTCAACCTGCTTTATAAAAAAAAAGGCATGGAAATTGAACTTTTTACAATATGGGACCTTTAAGAATTTAGTAGCATAGTAGCAGTAAACTTATTACACTGCATTTACCCATTTAGCCCACTTGATGAATGCAGTACTTAACAGTTAAGGCTTTTGCAACTTTTAAATATAATAATTTGAAATGGATGGTTTCTGACCCTCAAATTGATGTAGTGTCTACTTGATCAGCTTGCAACCCATCTAAGAGTGATAAAAGAGTTATTTTCCTCTAAACTTACCAGGTCCTTTTATTTGTAAGGGACACAAAAAGTTAAATTATCCAATATTTCACATGCATAAAAAATTATGACAGAACTAAGATGAGAAAAAAATCCCCAAAATAAATTAAATTAGGGCAGCAGAACCATGTTTTTACCTCTTTCCTGTCCCATTAATCAGGTTTTTAGATTCTTAGATGTATCTTGCATTTGGAGGGGGCCCCACACCCAGGTTGGGAACAACTACCCAACAAGAGTATTCAGAATAGTTAGATTTGGCATCAGCTACACAAATGATACTAACAGACTGAAAGAGGACATCACTGATACTTTGTCAATGTTCTTTCAATTAGCTATAATGTAAGTAGGACTGTTATTTGTAGTGGGGTAGCTATTTGCCATTGTAACATTCCTCAAACTTGTTTTCTGTCAACTTGTAAGTGCTCTATTTTCAACAGGACCTGAAGGCATCATAAAGCTAGGTTTGTTAGCATGTTATCTATCCATCTGTGTGTTTCTTTGTCTTCGTGTCTGTCACTATCTTACACACACGCAAACACACTCTTGATTTATGTTAGTGATTTTCTTACGCATCCAGCAATAAAACGCAAAGCCTGTGTTGTCTCCATCTACACTCAGTTGTTCACAATAAAAGAGGCTCTCTGTAATGTTAAGGTTGCAGCGCCCCCTGCTCCTCACATTTAGACAAACATCATGGTTATAGCTAGTAATCAATGGCTGTTGCAAGCTCTAAAACCAAAGAAAAAAACTATTTAATTGAAATGTCCTGACTTGACTAACTAAAGGTGACAAAACGGCAGAATGGCATGTTTTCTTGAACTGTAAGATATGGATTTTAGATTTGTGAGAGCATAAAGTATTAAAGTTTTATTAATATGACTATTAGTATTAGCGTAAAGTAATTTCCTTCAAAGTAAGTATCTATCCCTTTAATGTATCTTTTTTTACAAATTGTCTGCAAGGGAAAAACCTGTATAGCCTAAACATGCTTTCTGATTTATAAACATTTATCTTGTATTCATATCATGTCCAGATGGGATATAACTTGATTACATTTACACCGAGCATAATGCATCTGCTACATGCACACTGAAATAGATTGTATCGGCATGTATGAGATTGTGTGTGTGTCTCTGAATTCTTACAGGTGCGTCAGTGAGATGAATTACCGTTTCCTCTAAATAAATAAGTGTATTGGTCTCTCTAATATTAAGTCATGTCACCAGAGGTTATGTGACACACACACACACACACACACACACAACACACACACACACACACACACACACACACACACACACACACACACACACACACACACACACACAAACACACACACACACACACACACACACACACACACACACACACACACACACACACACACACACACACACACACACACACACACACACACACACACACACACAAACACACACACACACACACACACACACACACACACTTCTCCATCAAGTCAGGAGCAATCAGTTCCTGTCACAGAAACACTGAAGCAAGTATAAAACTGACATCCAGATGACAAATGTATTTACAAATGGAATTCTATATTTTTTATTTCTTTCATTGATTTGTGAGTGTGATTGTGTTTTACAGTTTGTCAGTTGATATTTAAAACCCAAATGCATGCTGGTGATGTGGTTTAATATCCACCATCAGTGCCAGACAGTCCAGTCCTTTTGTCTTCACCACTCTTCGTCTTCTTTCAGTGGCAGGTTAGTTTGGTAACACCAAGCCCACCTGTAAAACATACAGCAATTACTATGAATTACTGATGACTGGCAGCTATTTTTTTTTTAGCTCTAATGAGATCATTTCCAGCAGCCTCTTTTTTAGCTATAAAAAGGAAATGTACATCATGAATCTGGGCACATAAAAACAGTTTTCCAAACAATGTTTATTTTGAGCTTTTCTGTGTGTTTTTGGTAAGGTAGGAAATTCATCATTACATTCTAGAAATGTGAGTCTGTTTTCTAGGACCCCCTTGATGCACTTAAATGAAATGCTTGAATGGCCAATGATAACATTTTTTCCCAATATGTGTACAATAAAAGCGGTTTAAGCTATAATGACACATTAGAAGTTTTATTTTCAAGAATTTCATTCTACTTTTATAAGAAACTAGATGATAAACTTAAAATCTTGATTTTTTTTCAGCAGAAAGGAATATTGTGGAAGACTTTGGGCTTTGAATACAGAGAATGACTGGAACGTGTCTTGGCAGGTAGACATATTACAGCATTCAGTACCTTGTCTGGGCTCATTTTAGGACACATCCAGTTGTACAGGTAGTAATGAAGGCTCTTGTCACTGATGCTGAACCTGAGCTTCTCCAGGAAACTCCTGTTATCCATCACTTCGAGAGCAGAGAAGACGTCAAAACCTTTCTGTCAGTGAGGGAAAAGAGCATTTCTTCTGTTTTAATATGCAGTAGACCAAATCTAGACACATAAAAAAAAACATTGATGCTAATAACCCTTTTAAAATTTTAATTCAAAATAACATTGACCATTTAACTGCATGCATGCAGTCTGGAGGGAAAGGTTTAAAGTCAAACACCTTGTGCACTTCTTAAATGAATGGGACTTTTATTTTGACCCACTCACGGATTTAGCGAGGACCAGTGTGTCCTCCATGAGGTCCACTGAGTCGGTGGCGGTAGAGGCAACGTAAAGGAGATGAGCTTCTCTCAGTCCGGTGTGGACAGGGTGATTCAGCACCTTGGAGGAGACGCTGTAGAAACTCACCACGTCTGTCAGTGTGCCATCATCACCCTGTGTGTGAGGAGGGCACATGAATAACTTCTTAACTAGGCTACTGCAGCATAATAGGAGTATTTTTTTTTTTCTTCCAGAAAATGATGAGGGCAGCTTTTCCCTTTCCGAAGAAATTAAAAATCGAAATTGACAAATTGTGATGACAGACCTCCACAACATAGGTGTCAATCACATTCCCCCTTGGTAACAGCCAGTGCTCTATTTCCTGTAAAGACGACACGGGGCTGAGGTAAAACTTGCGGAGGTTTGCCCGCAGTAGTGAGTGTATCCCCACAACATCTTCTTTAGTCATAGGGCGCAGACCTGGTGTCTTTGTCACCTGGAAGAGAGAGGAGGGACGTTTCAGTAAGTGCAGTGACTGTCACCACAAATTCCTGATAATTATCTTTAATAATCTGTATCTTTAATCATTTTGTGTACACCTTTTTTCCCAGTCCAACATTTTGGTCAATGTCAATGCCAACTTATTTATATAGCACATTTAAAAACAACTGAGGTTGACCAAAGTGCTTTACGAGGTCAAATACAACAATAACCCAATAATTGAATACAGAGTGTATCACAATAAAAATAAACGAATAAAAGGTAATAATATCTTTCCTTAACTGGAAAGAAAAGCCAAAAGGGAAAAAAAAAAAAAGTGTTTTTAACAGTAGTCAGTCTGTTAAAAACTCTGTGATGTCAGGCCAACGTCAGACTATAATGGCAGTAATGGGTTTTTGCCTCTGGGTGGCAGCACAAACTAACCTCAGGCAGACGGTTGAATTTGAGAGCTCTCTGCAGGTTCATGTTCTGTCTCAGACCTGGGTAGCTCACCTCCGTCAGCTTTCGGGGATTCAGAAGGCGACGCCAGCACCTAAAGGATTTAGTGTGTTTATTCGGTAGGGACAGTAAAGATATAACGTTGCTTTGTAAGAGAAATACCTAAGATGAGATGTATAGGGTACATAACTAAAGCTAATTGCTCATTGTAACATACTTGTTTGGAAGAAATAGCATATGTACTGTACATTTAAAGCTGCTGTAGGTAAGATTGTGAAGATCCAGGACTTTGCTAACAAATTTGAACATCGACAACTTCTCAGTCCCTCCCCCCTTTCTGCTGCAGCCCAAACCGTCTCCTAAGCCCCTCCCACACAAGGGAGTTTGACAGAAAGGCCGGCATGTCAGACAGACATTTTCAATAACTAAACACCAACACAATGTTAACTTTACTCACCAACAGTAAAACAATGCTAACTGGCAAGCTAGCGTTAGCCATTTCAGCATCATATCAGACCGACCACTGTGCTAACGTTACTATCATGCTCACCAACGTAGCTTTGTGGACTTTTGACTACTAATAACCAAGTGAAAGATAAATCATTCATGGTAATTATGTTACCTGTCGAGAAGAAATGTGGCTACGTCTGCATCGTTCTTCAGATCTTTAAAATCCTGGAGCTCACGCCACCTCTGAAAAGCCACTTCACCACCGGAGTTTTGGGAAACTTTTCTGCAGCTCGTGCGCGGGGGAGGGGGGAGGGGAGAACGCTATATATGCGTGTACGTGCCTGAGCAGTGATTGACAGGCAGATAGACCCCCCCTGTGGCCCTGATTGGAGAAAATCAACCGGGAGCGGTGGAATTTTGCCAATCGCACTACAGGCTGTAGGTGGTGCCAGAGGAGCTGGATTTTTTTTTATATTACGTAATTCATGTAGTTCTACTGGAACATAGGGTCAGTTTAAGCAAATGTGACAGAAAGTTAGTTTTGTAAGACTTACCTACTGCATCTTTAAAACAGAGAATGCATATTTGGTAATTGGGGGAATAACCAGATAAAGAAGTATTTCTCTATAACATAAAATATTCATGACTAAATAAACTATTACTAAAATTACATTTTGGGATTAAAAACTCAGCTAATCTGCTTCAACAGGACTGGGTGGGAGTGGTTTGAAAGGATTTGATTGACAGTGACCTGGCAGCAAAGAAAGACGTGACATCACCTTTCTCCAAATGCTCTCTGCTGCTTCAAAGGAAGCAGCGATAAAAACAGAAGTCTGCCATGTCAAATTTCAAGTTCAAGTCAAAACCCACCCCTCCTATGAAAAAGTTTTTTTCAGGGGCTTTAAAAGTGCTAATTGCCCTTAAAAACAAAGTGTGCGTTAACCCTGTGCAGCAGCCACTACCTGCAGGAGCTCATTGGTGTGGGCAGCACTATGCCAGCTGTGTAGACAGCTTGGTGGAGGCCCTGCTGGTTGACCCGTCTGGCGAGCTCTCGGATCAGAACTGGAGTCATCCGCTTGAGGCGTAGCTTCTTATGAACACACAGGAACTTAACCTGTACCATCCGCTTCTCCCTGCAGGAAAGCACGTTTTAAGCATTTGCTCTGAAACACTTGTGGATAAAATTGCCACAGCTTTGTTGGCAAGTGATCTGAATACTAATATTGCTCATCAGATTTCACACATACGCAGATGAACCACTCACGTCTCATATATGCGGACATCTGCGGGAAGAGCAGCAACGAAGCCGACTAACTTGTTATTGCCGTCTACTCGCACTCCACAGTTCCACTGGGCCAGCCAGTTGGGAGGTTGTAAAGCCCTAAAGAGGAAGAGAACGACTGTGATATGACTCTGTGAATACATGCTGGGGTAGTTAAAAAAAAAAAAATAATACAATTTCCGATAAAAGAATTGAGCATGAGATGACTCAGCTGAATGAATACAGCAGCTTTCTTTAAGCTCAGGACCAAAGACCTGTGCCAGTTCCTGGAATGCTAATGTTAATTATTCGTATCAAAGTAAATGTTATTATGTTTTGATAGAAGTGTTCCCTGAAGGTGGGGATACCGTTTATGCAGATCACAGAGGAACAAGGCAGTGGTAAAGAGATTAGAGCAGCCAGCTTGTAACTGATAACGGTGTGTTGGAGGGTTGGAGTGGGAAAATGATTATGTCCTTTTTAGACTCCCAACGCCTTAATTCCTTTATTGCAATTCAGAGGCTAAGAAATGTTTTAGATGTACTGAGCACTTTGAAAGTGTGTTAATGCAAGACAGAGCTGAAACAGCACTGCTCAATATTTACCAGATGAATAAAAGGTTTAAAAAGAAAGTTTTGCTGACATACATTCAAAATCAAGCAGGCGCATTTAGACGCATTTAGGCGCATTTAGGCGCATTTAGGCGCATTTAGTCCCTTTTGAAATCAAAAGGGACTAAATGCGCCTGCTTGAAGCTTACCATTGCAGATACTCCAGCGAGAACTCCAATCTGATAGTGTTGTCATCCTCTTCCACGTAGTTCTCATTGAGCAGCGTGCACAGCTCCTTCAACTGCATTGATACGTAGATGGAAAAATGTTGAATTTGCCTCGATGTGAGTCAATTTGACCTAAACTTCACACTAGAAAAGACCGTTCCTGTGCTCTGAAAGACCAGAATTTGACAGAATGTTGGTTGCAGTTTCTAACAATGTACATACAGTGACTTGCAGTAAGTAACCTACCACCGTAGGGCTGCTCAGGTCCAGAGTGTCCCAGGAGAAACCTTGCGGTAGAGAGTAGGGCTCCTTACGGACACTGGCTTCACCCTCCACTATTGGGCCATGAGTCACAATGCTGTCCCCTGAGCACACAAGTATAAAGAAACACAAATAAGGTATACATAACTTCATTCTCAATATTGTAATTAAAGTGAACGATGTATGGACTTCAGGTAATGGCTTTTTTAAATGAATGCTCTGTAATGACGATAGGGTTTCTTCTTCTTACTATTTTGTATAAAAGCATACATTAAAGTGGAACTGAAAAATAAAGTCTGTGCAACTGAAAAGTCCATCTATATCTTTTTTAAAATGACCATATGTAACTTTCAGTTTGTGTTGATTTCAGCGCCCACCTTTGGAGAAAAGCGGTAGTGTTTATATCACACTTGCTGTCGTAAAGGTCTAGGAGTTAGCGTTACCGGGAGGTCATATAGTTGCGATGAATGTTTTGCTCAGACAGATAATAATTCATTTTCAATAAGAGAATACGTTACAGATGCGTCATTGCATTTCAAGTATTGCATACGGTTACTTAGCCTACTTTGGATGTATCGTGAGCTAAACCGGGTATCACTGTCAATATGTCACGAGCCAAAGCATTAATAGTTTGTTGTAGCAACCGACGTAAAAAATTAGATGCATTTCATGAAACCTAGGACGCTTCACACAGGTACAGGGGGACAAGTGAATAGAAAATAGTAGGCCAACACAAACACGGACTAAAAGGAACAAAACGTCCACGCTAAATGGAAGGGGGACGTAATTTCATGTCGGCTACTGATGTACAACCACATCACACAATCTAAAGTTATTTCATGAATAAAAATGGACATATTATATACCTGAGGGGGCCAATTCGGGGACGTTTTTGAATCATTTACAATCCTGTAATGGTCTCCGTCTGTCCGACCGAGTGTGACTCGGATTGTGCCTTTCTGAGATGGCCCTGCCCCAGTATCAGCCATAACTACAACAGATAACTTCTAAAATACAATTAGGCCTATATAAAGAAATCTCCTGCTACCTTTTACCTGCATACTCACTAACACAGGCTTTTCTGGTGTTTAGCCGAAATCTGTGACCCTTCAGAATGTGTGCTCTATAGCGCCGTCTACCTGCCGTAAATCATTTTGTGACTTTGCGGGTAAAATCCAAAATCGGAACCGGGCACAGGCACAGGCGTTAATAAAAACTACATCAAAATAGTGTTCTTTTCACTGTTAGTCTCATTTGCTGTTACAGGTCATTTGTGATCATCAGATGGAACATTACACAGTTTCAGAAACATTTAAAAGTTACATAATAGTCACTTTAAATCAATTAAATTAGTGTGCAATATGGGCTGTGATCAGCAGTGGTATTAAAGGTATCCAGAGCAGTGCCTCTCGTATTTTCACGTTCTCCCCAGTTGCACAACCAGGAGGAATGTGATAAGATCAGATGTTGGTGGTAATGTGCTGTAAAAGATAGCAATGTACCAATACAATGATAGAAGTAGCTTGAAAGTTGCTGTAAACACTGTCGATTTTAATAATCAAAGGAAGGATTTGCAATACTCTTGACTTTCTGCACAGTGAATGGTACATTTTTACATTTTTATACTTAATGGAACATTTTGGTAAATACGCTTATTCACTTTCTGGCAGAGAGTTAATGAGAAGATTGGTACCACTCTCACATCTCTGTTAAACACAAGGCTACAGCCAGCAGCAGGCTAGTGTAGCTTGGCATAAAGGCTGGAAACAGGAGTAACCCAAGGAAACACAATCCACCTAATAACACCTCCACAGCTTGCTACATAACATGTTATGTCAAAAGAAAAAAGTTTCAAAATGACAATTTGCCATTATTTGTGCCGAACTATTCCTTTGCTTTCCAACAACTTCCTGAAGTCTCTGCTGGTTGCCTGGAAACTGCTCAGAGCCAAGAAATAATCCAGCACATAACCCCCCATGAAAACAAAATTGACATTTTTACACTGTTAACTACTGAGCATTAGAGCTGCTGGTAGGTTGGTTTTTGTAAGTCGGGCTACCTGTTTCCAGTCTTTATGCTAAGCTACACTAACCTGCTGCTGGCTGTAGCCTTTATGCAAGTGGTATCAATCATCTCATCTAATTCTCCTGCAGAAAGCGAATAAGCTAATTTCCCAAAATGTCAAACTTTTGCTTGAAGTATAGATTTAAACCAAGGATTTTGTTTTTAGAGTATAGGAACAGGAATTGTTTCTTACCCAGTTTGGGGACAGGCTGTGTGTCCCAGAAATGGTACATGTGTTTTTTGGCTTGCTGCAGGTTCTTGGGCAGACTCCGGCCCAAGGAGAAGAGGTGGAGGGCTTTCTGGATCTCCTGCTGCTTCATCTCAGGGAGGGAGTCCAACTAGGGCAGAACAAGGCAGGCAAGGACAAGTTACTATATAATCTTTTCCAGGAAGATTGAAATTTGTCAAACTGCAGCATAAGTCAGCTAAGTCATAAGTCATTTCAATAGACACATTTACCTGTTTCATGTGTGATATGCATACAGTACACCCTCAGGAAAGTTTATGAGTATTTATCATTGTCACAAACTAACACCAGCACACATACATCACTGCATATATGCACTCACAGAAAGACACAAACCATAGCAAATGGGTCCATGGGTCCCTCTGGTTTCCAGGCATCTCCCTTCTTTTGCTTCTTTTTGCTCCCTTTTAGAGTCCCGACCTCTGTCATTTTCTTATCACTGAAAGACATTTCCATGCAGACGTTCTTGTACGTTATATTATGAGGGTGAATTTGACCGAATTCTTTTTTTTTTTTACTCACTGAAGATACAGAGATCTGAAAATACTGTCGTACTTACAACAAGTTTGAATCACTCATTGTGAACAAGCTTGAAGCTGAGGGTGAATCGGGGTGTTTTCTAACACACTGGTGGTTTTTCATTTCTTATCTTGGCGAGCAGCGAGGGGAGGAGAGTGACCGCCTCAGTCACCCAACCCAACTCCCACCCAGTGTATAGATAACTGAGAACAATACCAACAATTAAATATAACTTCTCACAGTCTTCATGTGTCAGACAGCTGCTGGATGGAGCACTGCAGCTGATTAAATCTTATAGCAGCTTGATCCAGGCAGCAGATTTAATTGGTTGAAGTTGTCTGTTCCCATATAGCTTTAGTCTTGCATTTAAAAGTCAGCCTTGTTTCACCCAGCAGAGAAACATGGGCTTAAAAAGTATTTGAATGAAATGATTAATGATTAAAACATTTTGCTGGTTGCTTTCCAGCTGCAATATGGCTCAAATATATTTTCCATATTTTAGCTTTTTGATGATATGTATCTATTTATCTCTGAAATGGCTTCTCAACAGAACAATACTTAGAGTATTAAACAGTAATATAATAAACAACACAACATTCATTCAGTAAACATAAAATAATATCTAGACAAAATAGAATTTAAAAAAAAGGTGATTTTATTCCCAACTTATAGTTTTATTCACTACTGGATAAGAAGATTAGTTTGATATCAGCACATATTCACTTACAACAAATTTGAATTTGAGAGAGAGTGTTCTTTATTTATAAAAAAAAAAAGGGCACACGTACAGAGTTCTGCGCGAGCTCTGTAAATAACTCGCTGCATCTGGTCTTTGGTCTGAAAAACCCTTAAATGTTAAAGTTGTTTACCAAATTAAAACACAGGAAAGGGGAGAGGTTTTTTTTTTTTTTTTTTTTTTTTTTAGGGTTGGGGTGGGGGTTTTTTTTTTTTTTTGTGGGGGGGGGGGTTTTTTTTTTTTTTTTTTTTCTTTTTTTTTTTTTTTTTTTTTTTTTTTTTTTTTTTTGGTGTTGGGGGAATCAGCCGGGCCAGGGATGCAGGGATTTTGGGGAGGGGGGGGGGGGGGGGTTAAAAGGGGGGGTGGGGGGAGGGAGGGAGGGGGGGGGGGGATGGTGCAGGAAGACCACACTGTGGAGGCAGCAGTAAGTCAGAGGATGAACAACAAACAACACGTCTCTGGTGAGCTGATGCAGCCTCTAATACGCTGTATGTCTAACTCTATGTCTAGCATTCTTTGTTGTTTTGCTTGATTGTATCTGTGTGCCATTTCTGTTTGTTTTTTTTTATTCCAGAGGTCACTAAAATGCAACTCTTAATTGTGCTGGAGCCCTCTTGAGTCACTGAGGGAGGTTTATCATGATCGGGAAAAATAATTTACCCATTTAAAGAAGGTAAGGTAATTCACTTTGGATCTATTGATGATTTCTGTCCACCCCTGGTGATTACTGTCATGCTCCACTCGTAGACAGCAAATTTACTATCAGGTTATGTCAGAGAAACCGATTGTGATTCACATAACATAATATGATCACTCTCCGGTATTGTCTATTCGGACAAATACAAGCTGAAAACACATCTAGTTGAGTTAATGTAGTTAGATTGGTGACTGTGCTGTGTTTGTTTGCAAGAATTGCAGTACATGAGACAGTTATTTGTACCAAGAAACTAGAGTATGCATTGGCACGCCTTTAATTTATGCGGATCAAACTCCACCCTGACATTTTGGGGTAGAGAAAACATTTCACCATACCCAAGAAGACGAGACATTATGAACAAACGAAAGAGCAAGGTAAGCTCCTGGATTTATACTTTACGTGACAGGAACCATCTTGTTTTTGATGCTTTTTCTAATATTGTCTCTGACATTTCTATGATTTTACTACACCTTGTGTAAGTATAACTGTGTGCTCTAGACCTAATCACTCCAGATCCTGTATTGTTTTTTTTGTGCTTAAAGTTGGCTGATGCACAGAGATCCCCTTATCCTTAAAAAAGAAGACTTTACATTAAGTTGCCAGATATGAGGAGCAGATTGAGACTGAAGAAACAGAAAAGACTATTCTTTGGTTCATGGAATGGATTTTGTTTAACTTTTTTTTTTTTACTACTACATCATATTCATGTATGTCATTTTGTGGGTTAACTTGTTTTAGATTATTATGTAATTGCAATTAATGTATGCAACTTAATCCCTGAAATGCTTAAAATAAAAATGAATGTCGAATATTTATACCCAGGCCTGTAGGTGGCGTAAAAACACCTACAAAAATGAAATACACCACTATTACAAGTTAAGGTAAGTTTGCTGACACACACACACACACACACACACAGAGTCAGAACCATTACTAATCTGTAAATAGATCTGTACTGCTGTGATCTCTGCCGAACAAGATCCTCCTCGCTTTGCCTCGCTTCACTTCTTCTTCCCCGTCTCCCTCGTCTGTCTTGGTGTCTGTTAACTCTGTTGTTTGCGAGATTGGATGAATGAGCAACAATCTCTGCATCTCTCTTTCTCTCTGCTGACTCTTGTCTCTCAAATTTCTCTTTCAGTCTGTTGTTCCGCCCTTGTCTCATTCTCTCTCACTTATGCATTTAACTCGACTTGATACTTCTTGACAGCCATCTGTCAAATAAGTCCCAATCTCCAAAATATAGTTAATATTTCTAATCAGTGCATTGGGATAATTTGACCATTAAATATCTGTTTATCTTTTTGCATTCAGCCTAAATAATCAAAATCTGCAAGCAATAGAAGCTCTTTTTTTGCTATTTTGGTTCTGTCTTTGTTTCTCTCTTTCTTCCTCTAATTGTTAATTTCATTGTTACTTTAACAGGATAAAGATAAATGGCAAAACCTGAAGTTATAGTCTGTAAGTGGAAGAATATGCCGTTTCTTCTTTCTAAAGTTACTCACGAGTTATCATTATTTTACACATAAAATGTGAACCCATGTGTTTTGTTTGTGTTGAAAAACGTCTTTCCACTTATGTTGATTTCAGATAGGTTGAAGGATAACGTGCCCCTCCAGGGGTAGAGGAAATTCATCAACCCCTCTCACAAACCCTTTCAGGTGAAAATAGATAGTCCTTCAGGTATAACAGGACAATTTTACTTTGAAAAGGGTGCATTTTGTAGACTAACTCCAAAACAAAAGCCAGCCTTCCAAGAAATTAGACTCGTGTTGGACTATTCTGCAGCACAAAATTTACATCCAATGCCATTGCTCAGTGCTACTCTGCAGCAAAGTGTGTGCGTTTTATGTACCATCACAAAAGTAAAGGTGGAGGTGGATGCATGTGAGCCGTCTGACCTTAAAGTGATGGTTCGGAGTAATTTCACCCTAGGGTCCTTTGCACCATGACCTCGAAACAACCCCATTAATTTTTCATGGGGGGCTTAACATTGGGAGAGTTAAATTAGAGTTATCAGTTATAATAGCGTTAAGGGGGGCTAATGGACCCGTGTATCGTTTGTAATGACCCCACTCGAATAATGCCGAAATTCCAACGTCTATGTACAGTAGGTTATGTACAGTTAATATATGTAAATTTGAATTTAGTGACACCAGAAGTTTATGAACACTTGCCTGCTCTCTTCTGTTCTCTGCTGGGCTGCTGCTGCTACTGAGTTAGACTTAGTGCAAGTAGGCGCCTCCAAATTATAGACCGAAAGAGATACAACAAAAATATTTATTAATTTAATGATTAAATAAGGTAATGTCTCCAAACTTATCTCAATTATTATTTTTCTCCTGCTAGTTATACTACAGCACTTACTTAAAAAAAAAAAAGTTAAATTAAAAAATATTTTTGTTGCATCTCTTTTCGGTGTTGTAATTTGAAGACGGCCCTAAGCACTCGTCTTACAGCAGCAACAACAACAGCAGAGAGCAGAGGCCAGCAGGCAAGTGTTATTTACATAAACTTCTGGTGTACTTACAAACTTTCCAATCCATCGTTTTATGAGTGCATAACCTATATGTACTAGTGTAGACGTTTGGTATCATTTCGGGCATTATTAGTGGGGTCATTTACGAGATACAAACGTGGGTCCATTAGCCCCTGCGCTAAGCTATTCAGCTGATAACGCTACTCTACGCTAACTCTCCCAATGTTAGACCCAGGTGAAAAAAGCTTCTGGGGGGGGGGTGTTTGGCTCGAGGTCATGGTGCAAAGGACCCTAGGGTGAAATTACTCCAAACCATCACTTTAATTCTGATCTGAAAACTGATTTTGTGTCCTGTCAGAGTTTTTTTTAAACCCAATGATGACCTTTTTATCCTTAAAGCTATGTGTAGAATGTGTGGTTATAGCATCTTTCAAATCAGAATCTGATGCCATGCATCAAAGTCTGATATTTTTAAATTCTACTTGGAGTGTCTTTAAAGGTCCCATATTATGCTCACTTTCAATTTTATGCTTGTATTTTGGGTTTCTAGAACATGTTAACATGCTCAAAAAACACGTTATTTTTCTCATACTTTCTGTCTGAATATTCCTGTTTTATCCTCTGTCTGAAACGCTCCATTTTAGTGACTGTCTCTTTAAGCTCCCCCACCCGAAAAAGTCTAGTCTGTTCTGATTGGTCAGCGTTTCAGGGTCTTCTGTAACTGCACTCTCTGAGTCTCTACACCATCATTGCTGCCGGAGAATGACTGTAATGGCACTGTAGCGGCACTTTCTGCCAAAATATACTGTAGTGACATCACAACCGTACTGAAGTCCTGACAGCTCGTGTAAAGGCACAGTTTCTGAATACGGGCTGTGTGCATTTCTGCTTTTTGCGTTTTCAACATAGTTACATAGCACCTCAACCTGCTTTATAATAAAAAAAAAAAAACACATGGCAATCTCACTCTTTACAATATGGGCCCTTTAATCAATTGTGTCTTTAATCAATTTGAAATTTAAAATGTTAGCATTAAATGTTCAGAAATGTAACATCACTGCTGTATTTTGGCAATATAAGCGTTGTTGTTTGGCGAATAGGTTGTTAAAAGCACTTCCTCCAACACACTTGTCACTCACCTTGATGGGCTGTCTACCTTAAAAACAGTGTCTGGCCTGAAGCTGAGCTAACTGCCTCCACACCAAGGGTGTGGATGAAACAAACAAACGAACAAACAGGGGACTTTCACTTGAACACACAGACTTAAATGGATCAAGAATACATATCTTGTACATTTTGTTGTTTCAACATCAAAGAATTCCATGTTGTAACATTACAAGTAAGAAAACCTGTAGGATCAACTCCTGGAAAGTCAGCCATAAAAAGCCATACATCTGAGTCTAACTGGTTAAATTGGAGGCAGCACCAGCCTGTGGAATTAGTGCAGGCCGGGCTTTCTGGGTCCTAATCAGCATCTTTTCATCAAAGAGTCAAAGATGCTACTTTGATGTTGCCGACAACTCAGAAAAAATGTAGAGCCTGATTGGAGGATCCTCCCTCTTAAATCATGCAACCGCGGGGCCTTGTTTGTTGATATTATTTGGCCATGTTGCCGGCCATGATAAGTGGACTGGACAACAGTATTTGCATTCACCTTGAGCTCCAAGCTGAATACTTTCCCTTTGTGCCAGATTCTGTTGTAGAAGAGGTCTAGCTTTCAAAATTGAATCTGGCCGGCTGTGTTATTGGCAACTTGTCATCTCTGTCCACCTTTATCCATCTTACATTTTAGGCATGTAGCTGGCATTACGGCGACAGCGATAGTGAGCGAGCAGGATTCAGTGTCTTGTTCAAGGAGACATGGGATAACTCTTGGAGAAAATGGCTGCCATGGGGCGATCGAAAGATTGACTTTACGACTATTACATCTACAACCGTGGATAACCTCCATCTCACCTTTACTTGATTTCTTTCTATCTCTCTCTCTGTCTCATTCTCTTGCTATATCTACTCCTACAAAAGAATGAGACAGAAAAAATTTAATTTCACTTCATTTGGCATTGCCTGAAAAGAAACAAATCCTGACAACTTAAGTGGTCAATCAAGGACAAACAATCAGATGAAAAGGTTAATTACTTCATCATCCTCTGAAAATGTTGGCAGGACTTTGGAAACTCAGTTACAGAGAGGTATAAAAGTAAAGTTGTGCTCAAACTTCAGTCTTGTTTGAGCACCACAGTCTCTCCAGCATCTCCAGCTTGTTTGCAGGGTGAATTTAGGGCAGAGATCTTCAACAGGGGGTTCTTGACCCTTAGGGGGTCCTCAGAGTTACTGCAGGGGAGCCCTAAGACATTGTTTAATTATTTTTCTTTTTAAGTTTCAAAGGAAATATGTCTGAAAATATACATAAACATGAGTCCAACATATTATTAGCAAAGATAAATCGGCCTATTTGTGATTTGTTTTTAAATGTACACAACATTGATGATAGGCTTATTGGCCTGTAGGTAAGGTAGTTGTCTGTAATGCCTGTTTAACATTAAAACATGATGTATAAATATATGAATATGTCAGTAATTATTATTTTAATAGCTTTAGGCCGCCCTACACGTTATTGTAGGCCCAGTTTAATATGCAACTCAATTTTATACAATATGTGGTGGGGGTCCCTGCTCCGACTTTCTTTCAGCTAAGAGGTCCTTGGCCTACCGCAACTTTATTTCTTTTCTACTGCAAAATGTCTTCTTTTTGGGGGAAAAAAGGTGTACGTACAACAGTGTGTTTGTTAAATGTAACAAATATCAGCTCAAACGTCAACATTATATGGGGACTAACCTCCACAAAAAGTCGGTCCCCACAAGTTATTGGTACCATTAAGGTTTAGGTTTAAGACTTGGTTTTTGGTTAAGGTTTAGGCTAAAGTTGGGTTGGGATGAATGAGTTGGCAATGCCTTCCTAAGTATGTTTGTATTTAAGGCAGCACTTTCATTATTTTTAGCCTGACATGGTATTTAACACAGGAAACCTCTTTAAGTAAAAAAACACATTATGGCATTAGACATGAAATAAAATGAAATAAATATAAATATTTTCCAGTTAGGGGCCAAATGAACACACCACGCAATGATGAGATTCATGAAATAAGCCGATTAAGAAACTCTATCATTAGAAACATGGCAGAGCTTTAATGCCTATTTGATCGAAGCTATGTTTCACCTATAGAATGATCAAGTTAAAGATGAAAGGTGATTCAATTCACACTAAAAAACCAAAGGCAGAAAACTGGCAACTCAGTGGGTGGAGGGCATGACATGATACACAATATTCTTAATACAATAATACAAATATGTACTATGAACACTGTATAACAAAGATGTCATCAGGTGATTTCATCTTACCATGTGGGGAACTTGGGGCACAACACTGAATCAGAGCCTGGTGTTGTTCTTACATTCTCGTACAGGGTGCGCGGCCCATTACTTTAATCCCTCTGGCCCTCCCTCTCGGACAGCTACAAAACACAAGCATGTCTCTTTTTGGAAAAATCGTTGCCAAGAATGAGGCCACAATAAATAAAAAGTACAATAGAAATGCATCACAGTGTTTGTACAATAAATGAATGGCTTACTTTTTCTACATCAAAGCTCAGTGTGTTCGTAAACTGACGCGAGTCCTTTGAGCTCAGCAACATCCCAAATATTTGATCACTTACAAGTGCAGTACATATAAATACATTTTGCTGTGATTCAAAGTACACATTTCAATTGAAAACACATTTACAAGTTGCGGTTTAAAATGTATTCTCAGCTGTTACATACTGTTACTCATTATATCAGCTCAGCCAGTCAGTTTCAGACCTCAAGAATGATTTCAGTTCAGTAAATAAAAGCAGGCCGTGTACAATTCAATGCACTGACTCAGGGCTATGCTCTGAAAATTAAGAAGCTGGCCAGATTTAAGATCATCATTTCTCCAACTGATTAACGTTGTTGTTGTTTCCATATTGCAATGTTGCTCTTGAAGAAATGTAACTTCAACACAATCACAGGCATTAAAAACAAAAATGTAATAATGTTTTTACAAAAAAATTATAGTTTGGCATTACACTTATTTGCTTTCTTGCCAAGAGTTAGATGATTGATAAGATTGATACTACTCTCATATCTATCTGGTAAATATGACAGCTAGATGCCAGTTAGCTTAGCTTAGCTTAAAGACTGAAAAAAGCAGGAAACAGCTAGCCTGGCTCTGTCCAGAGCATCAATGTATAATAAGCCGGGTAGACCCCACATGGCGCCTATTCAGTCCAATGAGAATTGCTTGCCTGGCACACCCACCAAAAAGGTTTCTAGCTTCAGGGTTTACTTGCAGGGTATGCAAAAAAAATAAAATAATCCTCCTATAACTAGTGGACTGAACCGGGATTTGAACCCCTGTCTTGTAGTCTTGTTGTTACCGTGAGGTTGCCAGGCAACCAGTAGAGAGTCCGGGAAGTGATAGTGTGGCACAAGGGCGTACCTTTGGGTTCAATATGGGTGGGGTTGAGATCTCCACTTTTGTGCAAAATTGAAATTTTGAGCATATCAAACACTTAATTTCCTGCATTCTGGTGAATTTCTCTGCAACAAGTTATGGTGCAAATATCTTTATTTATGTAAAGGAAATTATAATAGTTTTTTGGGGGGGTTGCACTGGCCACATTTGAATATTGGGGGGGGGGGGTTTAACCCCCTCATCCCCCCTGTAAATTACACCTATGGTTCGGCACATAGCTCCCTGTAAAACCACAGCTTGTTGTTGTGTACAGACAAGATATAACATGTTAATTAATCAGCTTTAGAGGTGCTGGTAGGCATACAGATATTGTTACCTTTGGAAAATTCCATGCTAGCTGTTTCCTATTGTTCCCAGTTTTCATGCTAAGCTAAGCTAAGCTAAGGGGCTGCTAGTTGTAGCTTTATATTTAACAGACAGACATGAGAGTGGTATTGACCTTAACAAAAGCATTCCTGTAACATTTTGAAAGTAATAGTGAGTTATGTTTGTGTGAGTCACCACTTACTTTTCAGAGTAACAAACTCTTTTAACAAACACTTTTTTTCTCTGTGGAACAACCTTTTCCATGATATTTTCATTGTGAATACATTTGTCATCTGTAACTATGGAGACCAATCTAGCAGCATGTATATGCCGTGTCTATTCATGCAACTAAATAAACTCCCTACTCGATTATATTCCGGGCAGAAAACAAATCCTCTTTTGGATTTTGTCCATGGTGGATTGTGCATCCTAAAATGCATCAGTCACTTTCATTATTCTAGCAGCCAAACTAATTTAGTGCTTTGAGTGAACTTCCATATGCTGGTTTGGGTACCTGCCAAAGTGGCCGGTAAAAGTAGACGAAACAACCGCATTTATTGGCTGTTGGCTCATATTTTCCCATACTGATTGTGTGCGATGTACCTAATATGGGATGGAACTGGAAAGATAAAGAAAACAGACACTTACTTCATGCAACATCACTATGCAAACTAGAATCTGCCAACGATATCCTGCCATTACTTTGTGTGTGTTTGTGTGTTTTGTTCTATTTTTTTTGTCCTATCCATCCTTGTCTCCTCCTACCTGCATTTATCATCCTTTGTTCTCTGCAAAGAACTTTGTGACATGTTTATGAAAAGGATTTTATAAATAAATTTGTCTGACACCAACATCTCCAGAATAATTTAGTAACCCATGTAAATCAGCTAGTGACCTAACTTACATATAGGATGCTGCACCAGTTTCTGAGGAATGCCAGAGCAGAAAAGTTCAGGCTTGAAGGAAAACAATTTCAACAACTCACTCTGACAGCAGCAGCCTTAGGGTCAGACAGATAACTCTGCATTAGTTCAGGAAACAGTTTAGCTCCATTTGGGACACTATTTCATCCAAATTTCATCACAACCCATCATGATAGAAGGTGCAACACTTAGACATACCTCTTATTACCATGTTATCTGGGTTAGTTTCAGAAATCATCCCACAGATCACCACAATCAATCCTCTTTTTTCAAAAGTTTACTGTAATCCTCTCAATCTATTACTTCCCAAAATCTGTTATTACATCAACCTTCAATGACAGTTTAAAAACTAAGCGTGATCATAGTCCTCTTGTTTTAGATGACGATCTGGGTTCGATTTGGTTTAGATTGCTCCATTCTTCCATCTGAATTTCACATTTTCTGAATGACAGGACATAAGGCAGAGCAGACTGATGAACTGAATGAATAAAAGTAGGAGTTGGTAGAAGAAAGGTAAGGGGATTAATAAAAGATGGGTTTTATGGGGAGTGTCAGGCCTGGGAGCCTCCCAAATCCCTTTCTTGGAAAATGAAGATAATAAATATGTTCATCTTGTTGTGGCTGATTGTTTGTACATACAGTACTGTACACTTGTTTTTATTATTATTATTAATGTGTGTGTGTGTGTGTGTGTGTGTGTGTGTGTGTGTGTGTGTGTGTGTGTGTGTGTACTGTGTATGTATGTGTGTGTCCAAATGCTTCTCCAATGTAAAACTAATGATTCTCAATGAAAGCCTGTTTTTATTGTTCATTTGTGCATGAACACGTACTTACTGTAGTGGGAGGGAAAATCTGTTACAGAGTGTGAGCATGTGGTTTTTGCCTAAAAGTGCATTTGTGTGTGTGTGTGTGTGTGTGTGTGTGTGTGTGTGTCTTTCTGTGTGTGCGTGCCATACAGATTAGCTTCTGATCCCTTCGTAAACCAGAAATCAATAGGTCTCAGTCTGTATTGAGACGGTTAGACAGACAGTTCTGCTTCAAAACATCCAAACATCACCTCTACTCCACATTCAGAGCACACAAATGTATTTCTGACATCTTTGAAAGACAGAAAAGAGAGGAAGAGAAAGGCGAGAGGGGGCACACAAAAAAGGGGAAAAAAGAGCAGGAGGGAACAGGCGTGAACAGGTCTATTTTTGACGTTGGTGAAAGATGTGGAGGAACACAGAAAGACAGACAGACGGACGGTGAGTGATGGAGCAGGAGACACCAGCTCGGTTTCTCTCATCGGATAATAGAAACAGAGAGAGGGAGAATGGAGAAAGAGGCAGAAAAAAAACAGATAAAAAGCATAGAGCAGTTTTTGTCTACAAAAACTACAAAGACAAAGAGAAGCCTTCCACCCCAGACTCATGAGACCCATTGACATAGACAAAGAGAGGAAGAGACAGAAGGGTCAATGTAAACACATTTGAACAATAACACAAAACAGAAAACAATTTGTTGTGCTGCACAACTCTAATGCACATCATGTAACATTAAGGATAGGATTCTTGTCATATTTCCCTGTAGATAATTGTTGTTATTGCCAGTATAGCCTTGACATACCACAATTGTACTTCATTTCACAAAAGCTTTTACTTTAGCTGCTCTTAACAGCATAGTTTACATTAAGGCCTCACCAAGTGGCACAGTGAATTAGTTTTTATTACTGTCACTTGGGCCTTCTCAGTGAGGGGCTGTTTGTTCCCAGGATTGCACCATTTCATTCACTAAAAAGGTATTACTAAAATGAGCTAGCTAGCTATCTGTCATCTACTGCTAACTATTAATTAGCAAGCTAGCAATGGTCAGTTAGCAAGCGTGTTAGCTCATCGCTGACAGGACAGTAAATTCACACAGTTTATTCAAAATATGTATGTACTTTTAATTGTCTATAAACCATGCCTCTTTCATGGAACAGTACATATTCCAGTAGAGGAGGTTTATAAAGAAGTGTATAATGCAACACAGCTAATAAGCTACAATAGTTTCCTCCATTTTGGTTTATCAGGCTTTCCATTACCTCGCAGGTCAGCACTCATCACTAAGGCAGCTTTCTATAGAGAGCAGAAGTGAACCAGAAGTAAGAAAACCTCATTCGAAATCCCATTGCCAATTGTAAACACTCTATATACATCATGACTCAACAGAAGAGGTGACTATATGAGCGGGTTAAGGGGTATTACAATATTAAAATGGTCCTTGCTGTTATAATGTGTAAAAAGCTAGCAGTTTGCCCACTCTCATTGGGCCATTCAATTTGAAAGGATGCATCTTAACACTTACATTCACATACTTACTAACATTCTGAATTTACAGCTGGGGTCATTAGGATTCAAACATTTCTGTGTCACATTTTATAACAATCCAGTTGTTGAAATATTTCCCACTGGACAAAAGTGACTGATGGACTGACAGACTAGCTCAAGGACCAAGCAAAATTTTCATACCCTAAAAAGAAAATAGAAAAAACAGGCATAGTATCATACTCTTTAAAATTACACACACACACACACACACACACACACACACACACACACACACACACACACACACACACACACACACACACACACACACACACACACACACACACACACACACACACACACACACACACACACACACACACACACACACAAACAAGCACAAATTGATGGGACATTGCAGGATAACAGCATGAGATGGCATGCACTGACACTCCTGCACACAGATGAGTCACACATATGGACACAAAGACATGCACGTGTATGCATGTGGATGTGAACGAGTACAGAACACACACACACACAGACTGTACATGCAGGGATCTTGTATGCTGAGCCAACACTGGCACAGAGGGACTGGCAATGCTTGGTTGAGTGGCTGGCAGAGACAGTGACAGTGGAATTGGCATAAGGTGATTGAATGAAACCGTTGGTGTAACAATGAGAGGGTGGTTTTCAGGCATTGTTTTAGGGGGAAAAGGAAAATCACATTAGACTGTAAATCAGGTCGAACTGTTTCAACTCCAGCTGAACTAAACTCAGCCGCAGAGCTTTCCTGCTGAGGATATGTAAAGTCCACTGCAGCACAATGAAGGACCACCTGTTGTGACTCATTATCTACGAACCAAGTATACTTTACATCACTGGCAGGCTGCCAGCCTTTTCCCAATATTCCTAAAGCAGGAGTAAATGTAGAAATATTATTAAATTTTCTTTATATAGTTTAGAAAATATTATATATCCAAGATGAAGCTGACTGAGTCGCAAATCTGTCTGCTACTTCAGCACCATGGACAGCGGAATGAATTTATCAATACACAGCACGGTCAGATAAAGGATCAATGAGTCAGGCAAACTAGACTAAACTGCCCCTGCACTGTCTCTGCTACTAGGGGATGAAGAGGGAGGGATGGCAGGTTAACTACGAGCATGCATTTTAGTCATTTTGCTGGAATTGTCTACGAGACAACACAAGACAAAAACAAGAACAATAAAATAGATATTTTGCTCATTTTATTGTGAACAGAGCCCATACTTCCCACTGGAGCATGTTGGTACAATGAGTTAATGCTGACACACTTTAGTTTATTACAGATGCGTATCAAAAGAGTGTGCATCAATGACGGAGATGACAGATGGACATGACAGATAATGAAATCCTCTGTAATCTTTTGGTGATAAAATGTCACTTTTTGAAAAGAATCCAATCATTTGCTCTGCATTTCTGTCTCACATATCATTTCATATTTGCTGACAGTATAAATTAACTGTTGGTTTTTGTGTCTTGAAGGGAGTAGGTGATACAAATAAAATAGCAAATAAGGGCTAAAGTGGTTTGATGGTTTCTAAGGACATGTATAACACGGATAAGACGGATCTTGAACTTAATAGCACTAACACAAAAACTGGAGCTTCAGAAGCTTTTGTGGCTACAGCACGGATATTCTGCTGTAATAAAAGCTACTTTGTACTGAGAAGAGAGGGTTTTTATGAAGATTTGCTGCTTCTCTGGCCCCCAGCTGATTCAATCAGCACAAACATCAGGAGAAGAAGGACAACAAGATACAATTGGGTAAGCATATACATACACATATGCAGACATACGCTGACACACGTGCTCACATGTTTTCTAAAAACAGCCACAGAGGGAAATGGTTGACATCACAGCAGTCCAACTAACAAGAGAGTCCAGGGACAGTCACCACCCCCCCCCCACACACACACACACACACATGCTTGTGTTTGAGAGACAGACAGAGGGCAAGTATAGGAGAGAGTGTTAGAGAGAAAGGTGTTTACAGTATGTGCATTTTTGAGAGTGTCCTCTCTTGAGACCCCAATAGAGGGATTTCAAACCAGAATCTTTCTTCAAATGTCATATATCTTCCTCGCCGTGAAATAGACTTGTCTTTGCCCATTACAGTACATCCTCTTCACTCATGACTCATGCAGACCAAACTCAGAAGAACTGTTCCAGAAAGATTTCTTAAGACCTTAATGTTTGTTAATAGTGAATGCAAGGTGAATTTTAGGGAAGTTGTGGTTTGCTTCAGGCAGCGCAAATGGAGTCATGATCTGTATCTGCAAGAGTTACTGTTAACGCATTTCTTGAGTAAAAAAATGTTTTTCCAATACTGTATGACTGCCACACAACCATGTACCGCACACTGAGTTGACACGCGCTACAGTAGCTAGAGCAAGCATCTGTACTATTGGTGGATTGGATGATTCGCTGAAACTGTGCTGTCATTTTTGATTTCTAACATTTAACATGCAGTGGAAAAAGTTGCACACTCACATGGTGGGAACACCTGAAAAGATGTTACGGGGCACAGAAAAGCATATCACACAGAGAGTAATCTGTTCATTTACTGGAAAATCAACAGAACATCCGGCGCTGTGTAATGTAGGCGTGTAGGGGCCAGACCTTACTCTACAGCGCTGTGGAGATAGGTCTGGCAATGCGAGACTACACAGACAGAGATCTGGTAGTTCAGAGAAACAGGGGGCTCACAGTGGGATAGTGTGCATTAATTTGAAGCCCTCCAGCAAAGATGCTTGGATCTACAGTGTCTGGTTCGTTTTCCAAATAAAATTAGCTCAAAAACATCCGAATAATGTTAAAAACAAAACATTTTTTTAACTGTAACCACTAGTCAAAGTTGTCTTACGATCATGAGCTGCAGCCATGACCGTGAAACACCTCTCCACTGGTCTGTAGAGGTGATGAGTTTGGTTCATACCAAACGGTTCCTAATGTAAAACTATACTCTGAGGAGTAAACGCATCAAAACATTTGTTACAGTGACATTCAAGTAGCAAAGCTCTCTAGTCGTCATAGTAATTATGACTCATGTCCGTCAGGTGTCGGTAGTCAGGTTATGTTATCATAATACGACAAAGTCTGTGTACAATACATGTTGTACTGAGATCATTAAGAATCTAAAGGGATACCATATGAAACCAGATGCGGCGGTAAAAAAAAAGTGAGCCGGAAATTGATACCAAAAAGAGAATAAAGAAACATCTTTGGCTCTGATGCAGCAGAAGGATGTAAGCCATTGATGATAGATTGAGTTTATGCTAAAGTACCCTCAGTGGAGGGGAATAGGTGATGACGATGTGGTGACTCTGGGACCTCTACCAGATGGCTCGACAGAAGAGATGAGCAGGGCAACGTTTGTGGTACTGGCAAAGGGTGAGTTTGAATAGTTGTTGGACATGATTGTTTTTTTCCACCATGGGGTAAAATAGGTTTGGTGAGCTGTGTGTTAAATTGTGCACTGCTGCAGGGGAAGTATCAGTAGGCCGAGAATATGTGAATCACTCTTCCAAAACTTTTGGTCATGAATTTCAAATGTGTGTAACACTCAATGTGTGTGTGCAATTGTTGATGCTGAAAAAGGGGTCAGGCAGAGCTGATTATTTCTCCACTTTCCCTCAAGTGCTTGATTCTCTTTCCTTTCCTCCTTGGGTCCTCTTGCTCCTGAGATCTTACTAACAGACAGACACACATTTTTGACCGTATTATTGTTGGATTTTGTACACAGGATTCACACGTTTAAATCCCCCACATCCCTCTAAAATGACGCAAAAGGAACCAGGACATAATTTCTGCCAAATTTTGCTGGCAGAAAGGATCCAAAACCCATCACTGTTGCACCACCTGTGCACCTGAGCCATTTTGCATGGATCTTGCAGTTTTGACAGTGAACCAACATCTAGACACTTTAGTGGGAAGAAAACTAGTTGCAGTATAATAAATTGCAGCTCCGCTCCAATGATAGCCACATAAGCACCATGTCAGATTTACATGTAGTGTGGGGATGCTGACTATGTAAGGTCTAATTAAATGCCAATAAACAGGCTCACAGAAATTAAAAATGAACTGAGCTGAACAGGAAAAGCCAGGCCTGGCTGCAAAACATGTGGGAAGATGTACAGTAGTTGTCTCTGGGTCCAGAGAGGACTGGCTGAAAGAAAAATGGCAAAGTAGAGAAAACAAGTATTTCAATTGAATAATGGAACAAAGGCTTGTTTAGCAAAACCTCATTTTTCTGACACAATAAAAACGGTTTCTTATAGCAATAGGTCCGACTTATACATTTTGCACTGATTTCACTGCACATGGTCATTCATTTTAACAAACAAAAATAAAAAAGATTAGTCTGACTGACAGAAAATGAATTGGCAACTATTTGATAGAATAGTTTTTTTTAGCAAAAATGTAAAATATTGTGAACATTTTCAGCTTTTTTTACTGTCTCATGTAAAACATTAACTAATATCTTTAAGTGCCGGTCACATAATAACAGTGGTGGAATGTAATTAACTCTAGTGCTGTACTGAAGTACAAATTCAATGTACTTTACTTCTACAACACTATATCTCAGAGGCAAATATTGTATTTTGTATTCCATTACATTTGTCTGACAGCTGTGAAAACCATGTATCTCCAGATTTGGAGAGTTTAAATTTTAAGTGTTCTGATAAACTGAAGGATTAAGTGTTCCTTTATGGATTAAGAAAATTGTCCTACTTCTTAAACTAAATAAACCCGATTGAATTAGCTAGAAAATACATCTCACAAAGCTGAAAACTGGGCTGTTTTTCTGAGCATATGAAAAATTGACTTTTTAGAGTTACGTGGTTCTCAAAGGAAAGCCATTTGTCTGCGGAATGAGTAGGCTACTTTTCATACATTTTGCTGATACTGTTTACATACTTTTACAAATAAAAAATAAATAAAAAATACTCTAGTAGCCTAGAGTATTTTCCCAGTGTGGTAACTTCTTCCGCCACTGCATAAAAAAAGTGATTAGATGACATCACTTGGGCTTGGGCAGTATTTTGTGACATTTTACAGTTATTACATTTATGAATTAATTAATGGATAAATTCATACCAGTCAAAGGATAATTCTCATAATTCCGCAGGATAATGTGACAACTAAAAAATGTTTTTGTTGTGTTTGGATCTTGTTTAACACTTGGTGGTAGCCAAGCGGTTTCTGAGTTGCCATAGTCACATTTTGGTAAAAACCTTCAGCAAGTGTGCCCATGCATGATCATTTCCTGTCAGTAATGGAGCCCGGAGGAAGCTACTAGCGTTAGCTAGCTGCTTCTAATGGTGCTGAAGTAGCTGTAACAAGACAAAACGTGGCTAAATTTTCACAAAATAACTCTGAGAGAAAGAGAGTACGTTCACTCGCCGTTCTCAACGTTTTCCCATTCAGCCAGTAGGTAGACAAACGTAAAGTAGCGTTAGCTGCTAATTTAGCACCAAAACAGCCTGCTGGCACCAACTTTCCCGGATGTGGAGGAAATACAGAGGTTTAATGTACAGTTAAAGAAGAGGCACTTTTCATCACTTGGTAAAGTAGCCTACTGGACGTCTGGCTTGGCATCAATGGTGACAGACTGAACTTTGGTAATATTCACCTGAGAGAAAACTGGCTGATGAATAATTGGACTATGAAATATTATCATTGAAGACATCAAAGGTAAGCAATTTAAGCGAGTTTTATTGGGCGTCTTTGGTTTGGATGTATGTGCTGCTGTTTGTTGTTTGAGCCTTCAGAATGGATGTGTGAATGTAGCTGCTTCTGCCAGGCGTGTTGTTATTTGGCCGCTGTGCCACATTTTTGTTTAGTATGCTTGATTCGGCTGGTGTTATGGTGCCTGTGTTTATTGCTACTGTTGCTGTTGTGTCTGCCATACTGCCAACACCGCGTGTGAGTGTGTGCCGTTATGAGGAAGTGCCAGATGAAGATTCAGTATGCTGCTGTGTGCCCTTTACCTGGTGTAACCATAGACAGTATATTCAGTCTATGGGTGTAACAAGCACATGCGTGTGTATTCGTGTTGGTGCCTGTAATGTCACTTGATTGGAAATTAGAGCTGTCATTTTATAAATTAAGCAAACAGCACTCCAGAACCTAGCTTACGAACAGGCTTGTCTCACCTGATTTTCTCTTAAATATAAAACCTATAACTATATCTCACCAAAGTAAATTTAATAAATAGACCGTGAAATAAATGTAAGCAATGAAATCAACTTAATTTTCATATATCTTATTTTAAAACTCCATTTTAATGAATTCTGAATATTTATACACAATTTACATTTTATATTTGTTTAATTTTTACATACAAATTCTTTTCCATGTCAATTTTGTTAATAGAATTATGACCCATCTAGTCTTCGATATTCCCTGATAAACAGTCCCAATTCTAAAAATGTTAAGTCGTAGAAAATGTATGGCATCTTTGGCTGGAAAGTTAAGTTAATTATCAAAGTAGTTCAACATCATTTTTAATTAATCAACTAATAATTTAGTTCAGTTGCCTGATATGCAGAGTCATGATCTGCTGAAGGAATTATAAACTATTATTTGGCTGCAAGGACAGAGAAGTGCCTAGACCCTTTTCTATAAAACTCTGGCATTGTTCAGAGTGGCTTGAGCTCAAAAGAGATGGGAGCTGACAATAAGCTTAAAAAGCTGATGGACAAGTGGCAGGCACTGTTCAGGACATCCAGCCAAAAGTGAACTGCGCTGAATGTGCACACAGTGTTTAAACATTAAGCAGTCCTGGTCACTGTCCATGGCTCACATCAAGTTATAGACCGTGGACACAGTATTGAGAAAAAGAACCATCTATTAAAAGTATTTCAAAAGCAGCTGCAGAAGACCCCTGCTGTGGTGGCGTAACTAATAAATCTATCCTGGACTTGAATTGCACGTATCACCTCCCATGGCTTCCAAAACCATGGACGTCCAATGTGATTCACTGACAGAATAATTCATGCCTTCAGTTAAGCCTAAAAAAACGTACCATTATTGGGGCACACAAAGCTCTCTCTGGGGAAATGAGGGTGTTCATTGCCATGTTGGAGTTCAGTGACACACTGATCTCAGCCAGCAAAGAATTAAGGAGAATACCAGAGTGTAGCAATGATCAGAGGAGAATCCAAAATGAAATACTTTAAAGTGAAACTAAGAGGATCAAATATGTAAGCCAGAAAGCCATTGCAAAGGCAGTGTGAATTTATCTTAAATAAATCAGATTTACACCTTAATCCACGTCCCTATGCACATTTCTACCACATTATTACTGATCTTTCTGGAATCCCCAAATTCACACTTATTTAATCTTGTCTCTATGTGATGACAACGGCAGGGCACGCTACTCCTATTATTATGATACTGATTAGAACAAAAGTGGGCAAGGTGATGGTACGTACTGGTGGAAAAGTAAGCAGATGTTTTCAAAACATTCAGGTGTTTTCTTTAGATCTTAAGGCTTCTTTGGAAGTTAATAAATATCTTACTTTAACAGTACTTGTATAAATACCAACCTATGAATGGTTAAGTTGTCCTACAATGTATGTAAATTCACAAATCTGTAAATTTCCAGTTTTACAGAAAAGCCACAGAATTCCTTTAACCCACTAGAGGAACACAGTGAAGACACTTCAATATACCGAATTTGAGATTGTTCTCTTTGCTGCTGCAGTTTTTCTTGAAGATCAATAAAGTTCATCTTATCTTATCAACACGGTTTAGCGGCATTTATGGAACAAAATGGAATGAATGAAAAAACGAAATGGAACTGCAGAGGCAGAACAAAATTTCACCAGTTAGGCCTGAACACACACACACACACACACACACACACACACACACACACACACACACACACACACACACACACACACACACACACACACACACACACACACACACTAAAATGGCAGCTTTGAGAATGGTTTATTGATTGGTGATCATGCCTGCGGTGGCATTTCAATCCTTTTTAACCAGCAGAGGAAATTCCATTAAGCCATTTAATACAAATGCCATGACAACTGCTGGGCTGAGTGTGTGTTCGTGTGTATGCATGTCGCTCACTTGCTGATTCCTGAAAGTGTGTGTGAGCTTGTGAGTGTCTGTGCCTGTTTTGCTATAGTCCTAGATGAGTAGAGGTGTGTGTGTGTGTGTGTGTGTGTGTGTGTGTGTGTGTGTGTGTGTGTGTGTGTGTGTGTGTGTGTGTGTGTGTGCACACACACACTGCAGGGAGTTCCAGAGAAGGTTTAGACAAGGCGTAGAACACTCACTATGAAGAACAGAGAGAACAGGAAAGAGGAGAGCAGTCTCAATAGGGAGAGGGAAAGAAGGAGGCCAAAGAGATCTGGATAGAGAGGTAAAGAGAAATAAAGAGATTAAGAGATGGGGGGGAAATTATCAAGTAAGTCAGAAAAGAGACAAACGGTGGGAGAGAGCAGCAGGCAAAAAGAGAGACATGGTGAAGCTGTGAGCAGATATACGAGGGAAGACACTGATTCTAAACATTACCATATATACAGTACAGGCCAAACGTTTGGACATACCTTCTCATTCAATGTGTTTCCTTTATTTTCATGACTATTTACATTGTAGATTCTCACTGAAGGCATCAAAACTATGAATGAACACATGTGGAATTATGTACTTAACAAAAAAGTGTGAAATAACTGAAAACATGTCTTATATTTTAGATTCCTCAAAGTAGCCACCCTTTGCTCTGATTACTGCTTTGCACACTCTTGGCATTCTCTTGATGAGCTTCAAGAGGTAGTCACCGGAAATGGTTTTCCAACAGTCTTGAAGGAGTTCCCAGAGATGCTTAGCACTTGTTGGCCCTTTTGCCTTCAATCTGCGGTCCAGCTCACCCCAAACCATCTTGATTGGGTTCAGGTCCGGTGACTGTGGAGGCCAGGTCATCTGGTGCAGCACTCCATCACTCTCCTTCTTGGTCAAATAGCCCTTACACAGCCTGGAGGTGTGTTTGGGGTCATTGTCCTGTTGAAAAATAAATGATGGTCCAACTAAACGCAAACCGGATGGGATGGCATGTTGCTGCTGGATGCTGTGGTAGCCATGCTGGTTCAGTATGCCTTCAATTTTAAATAAATCCCCAACAGTGTCACCAGCAAAGCACCCCCACACCATCACACCTCCTCCTCCATGCTTCACGGTGGGAACCAGGCATGTAGAATCCATCCCTTCACCTTTTCTGCGTCGCACAAAGACACGGCGGTTGGAACCAAAGATCTCAAATTTGCACTAATCAGACCAAAGCACAGATTTCCACTGGTCTAATGTCCATTTCTTGTGTTTTTTGGCCCAAACAAATCTCTTCTGCTTGTTGCCTCTCCTTAGCAGTGGTTTCCTAGCAGCTACTTGACCATGAAGGCCTGATTCGCGCAGTCTAGTTGTTCTAGAGATGTGTCTGCTGCTAGAACTCTGTGTGGCATTCATCTGGTCTCTAATCTGAGCTGCTGTTAACTTGCGATTTCTGAGGCTGGTGACTCGGATGAACTTATCCTCAGCAGCAGAGGTGATTCTTGGTCTTCCTTTCCTGGGGCGGTCCTCATGTGAGCCAGTTTCGTTGTAGCGCTTGATGGTTTTTGCGACTGCACTTGGGGACACATTCAAAGTTTTCGCAATTTTCCGGACTGACTGACCTTCATTTGTTAAAGTAATGATGGCCACTCGTTTCTCTTTACTTAGCTGATTGGTTCTTGCCATAATATGAATTCTAACAGTTGTCCAATAGGGCTGTCGGCTGTGTATCAACCTGACTTCTGCACAACACAACTGATGGTCCCAACCCCATTAATAAGGGAAAGAATTCCACTAATTAACTCTGACAAGACACACCTGTGAAGTGAAAAAACATTTCAGGTGACTACCTCATGAAGTTCATTGAGAGAACACCAAGGGTTTGCAGCGCTATCAAAAAAGCAAAGGGTGGCTACTTTGAGGAATCTAAAATATAAGACATGTTTTCAGTTATTTCACACTTTTTTGTTAAGTACACTCACAGCACTCACTAGATCGGTTCGCAGCCAAGTGTGAAGCAGTTGGGATGAGGATCAGCACCTCTAAATCTGAGGCCATGGTTCTCAGCAGGAAACCGATGGGAGTGCCTACTCCAGGTAGGGAATGAGTCCTTACCCCAAGTGAAGGAGTTTAAGTACCTTGGGGTTTTGTTCGCGAGTGAGGGGATAATGGAGCAGGAGATTGGTTGGAGAATCGGCGCAGCGGGTGCGGTATTACATTAAATTTATTGCACCGTTGTGACGAAAAGAGAGCTGAGCCAGAAGGCAAAGCTCTCGATCTACCGGTCAATTTTCGTTCCTACCCTCACCTATGGTCATGAAGGCTGGGTCATGACCGAAAGAACGAGATCCAGGGTGCAAGCGGCCGAAATGGGTTTCCTCAGGAGGGTGGCTGGCGTCTCCCTTAGAGATAGGGTGAGAAGCTCGGAGTAGAGCCGCTGCTCCCTCGCGTCGAAAGGAACCAGTTGAGGTGGTTCGGGCATCTGGTAAGGATGCCCCCTGGGTGCCTCCCTAGGGAAGTGTTCCAGGCACGTCCAGCTGGGAGGAGGCCTCGGGGAAGACCCAGGTCTAGGTGGAGGGATTATATCTCCAACCTGGCCTGGGAACGCCTCGGGATCCCCCAGTCGGAACTGGTTAATGTGGCTCGGGAAAGGGAAGTTTGGGGTTCCCTGCTGGAGCTGCTGCCCCCGTGACCCGAAACCGGATAAGCGGATGAAGATGGATGGATGGATGGATTAAGTACATAATTCCATATGTGTTCATTCATAGATTTGATGCCTTCAGTGAGAATCTACAATGTAAATAGTCATGAAAATAAAGGAAACGCATTGAATGAGAAGGTGTGTCCAAACTTTTGGCCTGTAATGTGTGTATGTATATTTATATTTATTAGGGGTGGGCGATATGGACAAAAAAAACTAAAAATATTTTGACGATAACGATAATTAGACGATATCCTTTTAAAAATGTGTTTTTAAAAGTCTGATTTACTTAATCACTGATGATGATAATGGGCACAATGTTGAATGAAAACAGTTCTTATTTATTTTCTTTAAAATTTAAGTATTCAAGTAAAAACAATTCAAAGACAAAATACTAATACTATACTAATACTAATTGAACTAGTGTAGGAACATTGAACACACGGCAGTGTGCTATTTTTGTGGTAAATAAAATGGCCTGTATATTACCGACAGGGCTCCAGGTCAGGTGAGCCGTGCTGGGCAACGATCCTGCGGTCGGTACTCTATACATTGTGCACAAAAATGCAGTCCTCCGCCTCTGGTCTTGCCAGAGTTATTTTCTCATCCTGCCGGTAGCTAGCTCAGTGTGCTAGCGCCGACAACAACCTGGAGCGCCCGGTCTGGCTATTTCCTCCGGGATGTTATGAGCCGCCTGGAAGGCTCTCGTAACAGCTGTGTTGTATCATAGTCCTATATTGATTAGTTCAGTGTTGCAGTACTTGTATACACCGACAGGAGAGCAAGTAGCGCGCCGCCATCTTTGTTGACATGAGTGAATGTGTAGCGTTCCAATGCGTGTTTTGAAGTGTTTTTTTTAAAGTAATTTAAATACTCGATAATGTCAATTTGCACATCGTTAACAATGACGATATTATCGTCATTGTTGTTTATTTTTATATATATATATATATATATATATATATATATATATATTTATATTTATATTTGTAGGTTGCACTACAAATTTATTTTATTTGAACAGTGCAGTGTTCAATTTTAATAAATAGAGATTTGAACCTTATTGAAATTTGTTTTGTGTAAATTGTTAATAACTGAGCAATGGGATAATAATCGCTAATTGAAAAATGAATCATTAGATTAGTCGACTAATTGAAAAAATAATCGCTAGATTAATCGTTTAAAAAAATAATCGTTTGGGACAGCCCTAATTTAACCATATATCCAGCTAATTTAAGTAACTCACCTTACTGTCTTTTGTGAACAGTTCATTCAATATTGTATGTGGCGTATTCTTTAGCAGGACAAGTTCCTTTCCGAGACCATTTTGCAGAGTCAGCGTCACTGTGTGTGGAGTGTAGAATCCCCCAAGACGGTTGTGATTGGTTTAAAGAAATGCAAACAACCCAGAGCGATTTTTTTTTTTTTTTTTTTTCTTTCTTCCTCCTATCCCAGGATATGTGTGGTGTAGCCAGACCTTACTCCACAGCAATGCAAGATTACATAGACAGAGACCATGACAGCAGTAAAAAAGTAGAAAGTAAGGATATTAAAAATAGGTTGGAAAGAAACAGTGTATGTTTCTAGAACATAATTATGAATAAAACAACAAATAGTCACTGCTGAATGTCAAATGATTTTGAAATCAAAGCCTTTTACATTCTGGAGCTATGGGAAGACCTCTAAGAAAAAGCCCTGACGTACAGTGTGTTGCAACAGTAACAACATTTGAGACATAGAAAAAAGGTTTTTCTTTAGTGAATTTCTTACTGAATCACATAAAAACATGGACAGAGGACGAGAAAGTCAGAGAGACAGAAAGCAAGAGAAATAGTGTAAGAGGAACAGAGACCAAAGTCATTTTCAGTTTCTGTACATATTTTATTGCCTGAGGTTTGTCCAGTCAAGCTTCCTCGTTGTAACTGCTACATGGTCGATGGCATGAGTAAACTCCACACCACTAGTTTAAACACTCTTCTACGCTTTTCTAAGTGAATGATAAAAAGAAAACACTCTGTGGTCACATGGTGCTGGTGAACAGAAGGTTCAGACTGATTAAACAGGACAGACAGGGTCCTTGCCCCACTCCTACTACTCCCATTATGCGCTTTCACACCTCTCGCTTAGTTCAGTTGAATCGCAATAAGACAGGTGTCTTCAACGTTTTTTAGGCCAGGGACCCCTTAGCTCAAAGAGAGACCAAGTAGGGACCCCCTACTGCATATATTGTAAACAATTGAGTTGCATATTAAACTGGTCCGA
The DNA here is from genome assembly GCF_010015445.1 of Perca fluviatilis. NCBI lineage: Eukaryota > Metazoa > Chordata > Actinopteri > Perciformes > Percidae > Perca > Perca fluviatilis. The sequence continues at coordinate 15,690,910 of NC_053132.1, read as the reverse complement.
ATGGATGAAAATAAATGGATATTATTTATACATCATTTATACATGTTTTAACGTTAAACATAAATGTGGAAGGCACAGTGAATCTTTGAGCCTAACTGTATGGCTACCATAGTGGCTACCTTACCTATTGTAAGCTTAAATCCAATATGTACATATACACATGTATTTTTTGTTCTCACAAACAGCCCAATTTATCATTGCTATTATGTAATATGTTAGATTCATGTTGATGTATATTTTCAAACATATTTCATTTTTGAAAAAATAATCTATACATTTTTTTTTTTAAGATATTTTGGCGGCCCCCCTGTAGTAACTCTGAGGACCCCCTAGGGGTCACGGACCCCCTGTTGAAGACACACACCTCCCCCACTCCCCCACACATGTAAATAATGCACCTAAAATACAAACGTGAGCAAGGGTGTTGAGCAATCGCTATTATATCGAATCAACAGCCACGTGCAATTTAGCTCGCAGGTGAAGAACACAAACAACGAAAATCACCAGTTAACTTAAATTTGCAAGACCAGGCTTAAATGAACTGCCAACATAAGTTATACGACTTACAGTGCTCAAGGACGTACACACACGATCTCAACTGGCTTATCATCCGGATAGCGTCTCTTTTTCCTTTCTCCCTTTTTCTACCGAGTGACCGCGCTATTCTCCGACGTGCACTCTAACAACTCTTCAAACTAACTCTGGAGCAGTTTGTGGTGAGAACGTGATCCGACCTCAAACTGCACCAACTATATATATATATATATATATATATATATATATATATATATATATATATATATATATATATATATATATATAACATATATATATATATATATATATACATATATATACATATATATATATAGATGTACTCCACAAGTCTGAGCTTGTAATGAGTTACAGTGCCCTCCACAATTATTGGCACCCCTGTTTAACCCTTGTGTGGTCCTTCGGGTCCCAGTGACCCGAAGGACCACACAAGGATTATGTACTTCCCTTTACTTTGTTGAGAATTGCTCTCTAAACCCTGTTTCTTGTAAAGTAAGTAAGTAAAGTTTATTTCTAGAACACATTTAAACACAGTTTAAGCTGACCAAATTGCTGTACAAACAAGAACTAAGGTGCTGTATTAACCCTTGTTTAGAGAGCAATTCTCAACAAAGTAAAGGGAAGTACATAATCCTTGTGTTGTCCTTCGGGTCACTGGGACCCGAAGGACAACACAAGGGTTAAGATGGGGTCATGGACTTCTAAAAATTCTCCTTTTTTTTTAAGCAACATAGAACCCAAATGCAAAAAAAGAGAAAAATCCAACCTTTTTTTTTAACCTTTTGGTGGTAAAAAAAAAAATCACACATTTTAGAAAAAAAAAACTTGAAATCATGTGTCCCACAATTATTGGCACCCCTAACAATTGCGCTGAAAAATTTAATTGATTTTTTTCAAAATATATTTTTCTGTAGTTGCTAAAGTTGGTCAGGGTATCTAGGAACTTTTAAATAGTAATTCATGACTTCCTGTTTCCCTGGGGTATAAATATGACGTGACACAGAGTCCTAATTCTCTTACCCATTTGTCAACATGGCAAAGACAAGAGAACACACAATTCAAGTAAGGCAGATGTGTGTCGACCTTCATAAGTCAGGCAATGGCTACAAGAAAATAGCCACTCGCCTTAACTCGCCCGTATCTACAGTCAGAGGAATCATTAAGAAGTTTAAAACAACTGGAACAGTGACAAACAAGGCTGGAAGAGGTCCCAAGTTTATCTTGCCACAACGCACAGTGAGGAGGATGGTAAGAGAAGTAAAAAAAAGTCCTAAGCTCACTGTCACAGAATTGCATCAAAGAGTGGCATCTTGGGGTCACGAAGTCTCCAAAACAACCATCAGACGCTCTCTACATGCCAACAAGCTGTTTGGGAGGCATGCAAGGAAAAAGCCTTTTCTCACTAACACTCACAAACGTAAACGTCTGGAGTTTGCTAAGTGGCACTGGGACTTCAACTGGGATTGTGTGCTTTGGTCAGATGAGACTTAGATTGAGCTTTTTGGCAACAAACACTCTAAGTGGGTCTGGCGTAAAACAAAAGATGAGTATGCCGAAAAGCACCTCATGCCCACCGTGAAGTATGGTGGAGGATCTGTGATGCTTTGGGGCTGTTTCTCTTCCAAAGGCCCTGGGAACCTTGTTAGGGTGCATGGCATTATGAATGCTTTGAACTACCAGGACATTTTAAATAAAAACCTGATGGCCTCTGCCAGAAAGCTGAAGATGGGTCGTCACTGGGTCTTTCAGCAGGATAATGATCCTAAACATGTGGCAAAATCTACACAAAAATGGTTCAGCAGTCACAAACTCAAGGTCCTCCCATGGCCATCTCAGTCCCCAGACCTCAAACCAATCGAAAACCTGTGGGGTGAGCTAAAGAGGAGAGTGCATGAGAGAGGACCCAGGACTCTGGATGATCTAGAAAGATTGTGCAAAGAAGAATGGTCAAAGATCCCTCTCTCTGTGTGCTCCAATCTTGTGAAATGTTATAGAAGGAGATTAAGTGCTGTCTTGATGGCAAAAGGGGGTTGTACAAAGTATTAACATCAGGGGTGCCAATAATTGTGGGACACATGATTTCAAGTTTTTTTTTCTAAATGTGTAATTTTCTTTTTACCACCAAAGTAATGTACTTAAATAAAAGGTTGGATTTTTCTCTTTTTTTGCATTTGGGTTCTATGTTGTTTAAAAAAAAAGGAGAATTCTTAGAAGTCCATGACCCCATCTTAAACAGGGGTGCCAATAATTGTGGAGGGCACTGTAGGTGTGCTTAGCAATCAACATGCAAACTGTAGCAGCTTGCAGTGTTTCTCTCACAGAAACAGTCAAGCTCGCTGTCTGTCACTCACATCTCCGTGGTCAAACCAGCTGCCGCTAAAGTTGGAGACTGACTTTCCCCTTTCCTTTTATTGTGTTATATATCTTTTTGTGCACGTTATAGGTTTACAAAGTGAAAAAGCCCAAAGTCCACCCCAAAGGGACAGAAAACTGCTCCAAACAGCTCTACTCTAGTCCAGCCTTTACTTCTGTGACGAACGTTATAATGCTCGCCTAGCTGCTAGCATGGCACGCCCTTATACTCTGCTTCTGACTAGCTAGCAGTGCTTACTGCGCTGAAGTGAGATGCCTCACTCTGTAGCTAAAACCGAGAGCTCAACACACAGGGTGAAAAGAGGTGTTGCAACAATGTGCAGTACAACAAATATATGGTGTTTTCTGAAAATTAAACCACATAAACATATTCTGGTACAACCTCTAAATAAAATTATGAACCTGAAAATGAGCATAATATGAGCACTTTAAGTTAAACTTGGGACTATTCCTATTTTGTAATGCACTGTAGCTGGACTGTAGTTTTTCTATTGCTGTTTATTTAGTTGTACTCTTTTTAAAATCCTGTTTATGTTTTTATATTGTTTTTTAAAATATATTTTCTTAATGACTTCCTGTCCGATGTATGTAACACACTTTGAATTGCATTGTTGTTGAAAGATGCCATACACATAAACATTCCTTTCCTATGGTTCAAGCCAAGCTAAATAACACATGTGCAAAGTAGCGCAAGCAGCTTCCCGGTTTTCTTTTCCTTTTAAAGGGGTGATAGAATGCAAAACCGAGTTTACCTTGTCATAGTTGAATAACGACAGTTCTGTGGGTGAAATGGTTATACAGAGAACCTCAAATTCCCATTCACTCCTCTTGACTATGTAAATCTTACAATTTGAAACTGCAGCCGAAAACGGGCGAATCCCAACGAAGCTCATAGTTGACGTCAACTGCGCAGTGTGTGTGTGTGTGTCTCTGCAGCTTTGCTCGTTGTAAACCAACCAATTCGTGCGCAGCTCATCTAAATATTCATGAGCTCACCATATAAGGGAGAAAACCTCTCGTTTCATTCAAGGGCTATTTCTTTCTTTCTTTGTTTTAAAGATTATTTTTTGGGGCTTTTCCCTTTAACCCTTGTGTTGTCCTTCGGGTCCCAGTGACCCGAAGGACAACACAAGGATTATGTACTTCCGTTTACTTTGTTGAGAATTGCTCTCTAAACAGGGGTTAATACAGCACCTTAGTTCTTGTTTGTACAGCATTTTGGTCAGCTTAAACTGTGTTTAAATGTGTTCTAGAAATAAACTTTACTTACTTACTTTACACAAACAGGGTTTAGAGAGCAATTCTCAACAAAGTAAAGGGAAGTACATAATCCTTGTGTGGTCCTTCGGGTCCCAGTGACCCGAAGGACCACACAAGGATTATGTAATACCACACAAGGGTTAATGACAGTGGATAGACCAGAAAGGGGGAGAGAGATGGGGGATGACACGCAGCAAAGGGCAGAGGGTCGGATTCGAACCCACGCCGCTGCAGGACTCAGCTAACATGGGGCGAACGCTCTTACTGGGTGAGCTAGAGGCCACCCCTTATTCGAGGGCTATTTCACAGGGTTGCATTAGGGCGCATAGAACAGCACCCGGGCCATTTTCAGCCCAACCAATGTTACATACCCTAAGGAACAGTGAAATACCGTATATAATCATTTTATCGCCCCTTTTTAAGGATTTTTTTATTATAAAAAATACAGAGGTGTTAACAGTTTATTTAATGTTTGTTCCTCTCCATCCTCTTTTCTCAGTCCCTCCCTCCTCCCACTCTGTCTTTACTAACATAAATCATTGCTGACAGTCAATAAGCTCCTTGTCTAAAAGTTTTAAGTGGCCACCAAAAGGTCAGAACGTCTCAAATACCTCAGAGAGAGGTGCGTGAGCCCAGATACTATCTGCTGTCTAAGCAGCCAGAGCAATGACAGTGATCCAGCACTCCGCAGAATGCAGCTGAGGCCCTGCCTTCAAGATACACAACGTATCTGGATCAAAATGCTCAGGCGATAAATGACAGAGTCAAAAATGTCTTCAATCCAATAAATCTCTTTAACACAGAGCTAGCATCTCTTGAATGTTTTGATATTACAAGAATGCTTCTCCTAAATTTAAAACATGTTATGAGTTTTATTTTAATAAACTTTTATTATAAACTGCCCAAAATTGGTAGGCCGGGAATGCCGCACGACAAATGTTTAGCATTTCTAATCGTCCCATTGATCAGTGACTAGCTAGTCTCCCATTGCCAGAGCTATCTCAACAGTCTGTGCTGGAGTATGGTCTGACTACACCACTTATCTATTCTGCCCAAGCAGTGTTTTGAGCCAAATGCTAATGCTAGCATGGCAAGCATGCTCACAATGACAATGAATGAACAAACATGATGTTTAGCAGGTATAATGTTTACCATGTTCCCCATCTTATTTTGGTTTGTAAGCATGTTAACCTTCGCTAATTTGCTAACACTGAACACAAAGTACTGAGGCTGATGGGAATATCATTTGTTTTGCAGGTATTTGGTTATAAACAGAAAAATGGAAATGTTGACCTGATGATCAAGTGATACAAAAAGTCAGGGGATCACAAAAGTTATTATAATTCATCCTGAGTGGAACATGAATGTCTGAGCCAAAATTCATAGGAATGCCTCCAATAGTTGTTTAGACATTTCACTAAAAACCACAAATGTCAACCTCATTGCGGCGCTGAAAGAAAAGAAATGTTGACCTGATGATCAAGTTAGACAAAAAGTCAGGGGATCACCAAACTGATATAGATTCATCCTCTGAGGAGCGTGAATGTCTAAAATGTCATTGCAATCCATCCAAAATTTGTTAAGATATTTCTCAACTAACAATTATTTTCATTGTCGATTTAAAGTGTAGCCTAACTCTCACCAAAATGCATCCTAGGGTATTTTTGTGAATGTACGTGAGTCAAACTTTAGTTTAAAAGCATATTTAGGACCGAATCGCCACTTTTAAGATTCACCGTATTCTCGTTTTTGGGTCAAATGACCTTTTGAATGGGAGAGCTAGGGGCACTCTCATACTAGTCTCAAAATAGCTATTTTAGAAATACTAAGAAGGCTCGACTCAACATGAAACTTTGCTTCAAGTATCACCAGGAGCTCTACACCTTAACGCAAGCATTGACAACATTCTTTGTGTACACAGATTTACTAAAAAAGGTTTTGAGCAACTCACCGCCGTTGTTGTTGTTGTTTCCGGCCACTACCGCCTCGGCAGTCAAAACGAGTCGATATCCGAATGCGAATGAACAGACTCCATATGAGGCTCCTTTTTCAACTACAAGGTCAATGTTATTTTTCAATAACGACAAAATAACGACCTATCCGTGCATTTACATGGAACTAAGCTTTAGGAGCTTTCCGCCTTTACTCTCCTCCCTGTTACGTTGCATTCGGAAATCGATTGTTTGTTTTTGACTGATAAAATGGCTGCGGCTGGAAACAACGAGCGCTACGGTGAGTTGTTCAAAACCTTTCTTTTTAGTAAACTCTGGGTACACAAACAATGTTGTCAGTGCTTTCGTTAAGGTGTAGAGCCCCTGTGATACTTCGAGCATAGTTTCATGTTGTGTTGAGCCTTGTTAGTGTTTTAAAAATAGCTATTTTGAGGCTAGCATAAAAGTGCCCCTACCACTCCCATTCAAAAGGCCATTTGACCGAAAAACTAAAATACGGTAAATCTTAAAAGTGGCGCTTCCGTCCTAAATATGCTTTTAAATGAAAGTTTGACACAGGTACATTCACAAAATGCATTTTGGCGAGAGTTACGCTTTAATCCGTTGGTTATTTTCTTGATTAATCAATTAGTTATTTGGTCTATCAAATGTCAGGAATTTTAATCTTCTTTTTCATAGAAAATGACTCAAAACGATTAATGGATTATCGAAATAGTTGACAACTAATTGATTAACCGATAAACCTTTGCAGCTCTAGATATTTCAGACTGGACCAGAGTGGTGGACAGATCGACTAGCTGACCGACATACACCAGTAGTAACAAACTATATAGAATTTTCTATGATGTTATTGAAGTAACCAGCTGCGTAGATGGTCTTTGTTTTTGGCCAAAACATTCTGACAACTGTCACACTGAAGCAGATGTCAGTGAGTCTTCAGTTGAGTGGTTGAGCAATTACTCAGAAGAATGAATGTGTACCATATGTTTTTTTTGGATGAATTTAGGACTTTCCTCTTGAACCAAAGCACTTGTGTGTGTGTGTGTGTGTGTGTGTGTGTGTGTGTGTGTGTGTGTGTGTGTGTGTGTGTGTGTGTGTGTTGTGTGTGTGTGTGTGTGTGTGTGTGTGGGGGTGCACGCATGCTTGCACATGTGCTCCTTATATTTTGGAGACAGATGGTGCAGTCAAAGAAAATCTATAAACTCATCTTCTTTTGACTTCAAGGCAAACCGACTGATTACATATGTTCTGTTTTGCTGCCACTAGACACACGCACGCGCCATGCACACACACACACACACACACACACACACACACAACCCCCCCCCCCCCACAGTCCGAACATTACAGTAGCAGTCTCGCAATACGTCTGTGTCTCTTGTTTTTAATAATAATAATAATAATAATGATAATAATAATAATAATAATAATAATAATAATACATTTAATTTATTTTGTGCTTTGCATGTACTCAAAGACACTTTACAGTAAAATCAGCACATAAAAAACAGATAAAGGAATAAAACCAACACATAAAACAAGCATGTTAAAAGCAAGTGGAACAAAATAAATAAAATAAAAATAAAATAAATAAAATAAATAAAAGCAGGTCTGTGAGGTAGGAAGCAGCCTGGTTATGGAGGGCTTTGTGAGTAAGGAGGAGGACTTTAAACTGGATGCATTGGGGAACAGGGAGCCAGTGGAGATTCTGGAGGACAGGGGTAATGTGGTCACGGGAGTGGGTGTGGGTGAGGAGGCGGGCAGCAGAGTTTGGGATGTATTGAAGTTCACTTAAGGCTTTTGTGGATGAACCATAGAAAATGCTATATTTTTATCTTTCATACCCACACAGTCTGGCTCGCTGTACACCCAAATGTCTGTCTGCATTCCAGACGACCTATATTCTGTCATTTTTTTTATTTTTATAAGCGTCATTTGTGTGGTACTGTCAGTGACAGTAAAAGGTGTTGCATCCAGAGAGCTGAGAGGTGCATCTTTGTGCGTGTGCTATATGTGTGTGCCTAAATGTGTAAAAATGAAGTGTGTGTGATGTGGATGGATGAGGATGACGATAGTGATGAGTGTAAGATGAACAATGTGGGATAATGGTTCTTTGTTCTTCATTGCTCTAGTATTTCACTGTATGGACCGTAAGGAGCACGCAGTGCTTGTATTATTAGTTTACACTTACAGTAAGAGCAAAACAGAGCCAGCTTTGGGTCGACTTCAGGACCGAAGCTACACACGGCAACAAGTCAGAAACGCATTTGGCAACTGAGTGCAGTCAATGGCTACGTTCAAACTGCAGGCAAAAGTGGCCCAAATCTTTTTTTTTTGGGGGGCCAAGTGACCAGGTCAGACTACTTCAGAAGTAGTGTGAACACTCAAATTTTTTTTTCACATTTTGACCACTTCCATATGTGGTCCTGAATCAGAATTGATTTTTTTTTTCTTTTTCAATGCGGCCACAGTGTGAACAACCAAGGCGGATTTGATACGACTTTTATGTCAATCTACATCGACATTAAAAACTTGACTAGGCCTACAAAATAGAGAACAGTGATGGAGCAAGTCAATGGAGGGAGAGTGAGGTGTTAGTGTATGGGGAGATACTTCAATTCAATCAAAACTAGAAGGATCATACCGTAATCGTCTCCTCCTCAGCAGCTGCTCATTAATGTTAGGGCTGCCATTGTAAAAACATTTTTAAAAATAAAAGTGCTTACTTCCTCCTTAACCTCCCTAACTTTAATGCAACAGCGGGCTGCGTCTGATGTCATTGCTCTTTTGCGCATGCGGGTCAGTTCGAAACCGCAAACACTTCACACTGGAATCTGATATAGGCCACATTTTAAAAGGTAGCTAATGTGAACAGCCAACCAAAAAACTGGATCTGAGCAAAAAATCCAAATTAAGCATTAAGACTTGCGGTGTGAACGTAGCCAATGTGTCCAGTAGTGAGTAAATTGTCTGGCTAATTCTAAAGCTGCAATTCAAAAGTAAGTATAGACAATGACCTAAACCTTTCAATAAAACATAATAATCTATCTTGGTGTGTGCCTGTTATGATGGATAAGCTATTTTATAACCTTCTCAATAATAAACCTGACCTATTACAATTCTGATGGAAGGAGCATCATGATATCATATCAACCTGGGCTTTCTGATTTCTTGGCCACTGGGGGGCAGCAGAACCAAGTAAAAACAACCCTGGCATACTAGCAGGTCAATATGCCAAACTTGATACAATTAGTTGCCTGTCTAATATAAATGTTTGTTAGAATTTGTCTCCACCAACTCCCGAGGGAAATATATGGCTCTTTAGCTGCTAAATGCTCCGCTATGTTCACCAGCTAGTCGCTAACTCTGTTTGGTGATGGGCAGTTAGTGTATGGGTTTTTAGACCATTGTCTGCTGAAAACAACTGCCTGCTGCAGCTGCAAACAACGCCGTGAGAGCGGTGAGAGTGAACCAAAACAGCAAAGTTGCGGGTCGCGAAACCAAAACAATGAGCTAAATGATGTTAAAATTCTCTGGAAAGCTGAGAGAAACTGAAGCGTCAGGTGATAATTGTCTGTGGGTTTATCACTATGAGCACCTTTTTTTACATACAAGTAGTCCTATTATCCATTGTTAATATAGAAAAAAGCCAAGTGGCTTTTTATGTTGTAATAGTATTTTCCTGTGTTATTCTGATACTCATGTATCAGTAAAAAGGAGTGCGGCCTTTCTGGTGCTTCAGCCTATTCATTCTCCGTGTCAGTGGTGGTTATCTGCCACAGTGTCTTTTTTTGTACTGCCCCTAGGATTCGCTAAACACGCACATTTTCAAATCCTACACATAAGGTCCTTAATACATAATGTTTCATTTTAGGATTTGAAACATTTTTTAATGGATTGGTTAATTTAAGATCACAAATGTGAATGTGAACCAGTCTGATGCTGCTCATATCGTAAGAAAAAAATCACTTTTGTGACCTGAAGGCTATAGCGGATGGGAGCTGCAGAACTCCAATGCAACTACTGCTAAGGTGCGCTTCAATGAGACGCTCAGCAACCAAAGCTATAAGATCCAGTTTGTAGTTTTGTCACCCATGGAACTATTTCTCACTTATGAATGAATGAGCCAGTGTTAAAATATGCCAAAATGAGAGCAAGTCAGGGGATTAAAGCAACATGAGCTCCTATCTAAAGTATATATCAAACAAAAGATCATTATTATATATATTTATTAGTGCATATACAGTAGTACCTCATCATTTGTGTGTTAATGTGACAACATTATCATCATCAAACATATTTACAACTGTTGGGTATTAGGTCCAGTTTTATGTTTTGCCTCACTGATATAGTTTGCCAAAACCTGCTTAACTCTGGCTCCAAGCCCTCGAAACACTCACAGTCAACCTACCGGTGTTAAATAAAGGTGATGATGATAAATTATGTACAGTTACTGAGGGGATATTTTTATTTAGCCTTTCTAGAAGAGCAGCATCAGTGTAAAAGATGGCTGTCAACTCCAGATAAATCACATCTTTGGGGGCATGCCATATTTTCATTAGGGAACTCCGAGCACACACAAGTAGACATGCACAGACGTACAAACACATTCAGTACATGCTCCTCTTTCCATTACTTTCTGTCCTTTTGACTTTCTCCATCCATTACCAACACACACACACACACACACACACATACACACACACACACACACAAAAAAAAAACAACAACACACACACACACACACACACACACACACACACACACACACACACACACACACACACAGACCCATGTTATGTACACAAATGCTGTTTGTGATGAATTTTTGCATGCAACATCTGGACTTGGATACTCTGTTTGAATACTTAGCAAACTGGCCTTCTTGGAGAAGGTGCACTGAGATGGAAAAATTTTAAAGTCAGACTGGATACACCCACAACCACATCATTTATTTAAAAACCCCGTGTGTCCTGTCTTCTTGTAATGGTAAAGTCAGCTCATTTTTATCATAGACAGAACTCATATGGTTATATTGGTATGTAAAAAAAAAAAAAAAAGTATTTTAAAATTGACAAATGCTTGCAAATCACCATGGTAACCAAAACGTATTTGCTGTGTTTCACTGTAATGAGGTTACATTACAAGGCTTAAGTGTCAATAAATGATCTAAGTCATTGCCACTATTCACACACAGTATACTGAAATAGGACTTGACTTTTAGTTAACCAAATTAAATTACCATCATATCATAAGTTGTCAAGATTTTCGAGAATGCTTTCCTTAACTAACACAGTAGATAATTTGACCAGTGCACTCAAAATTTGGGCACATATGATTTGACCCCATTGGAGATCTTTTAGATAAAAACTTGCATGTCAAAGTGATGACCAAATGTTAGCTGAAAAATGGTCATAACTGGCATTGGACTTAACATGTTCCACTTGTGTAACATTGCAACTGTGATTAAGTTGATTCAGCAGTGGTGCATGCAATCTAAATCTTACATCTAATGAAAGTGTTTGTGTTGTTGATGTATGTGTGCATATCTCTGCACGTGTCTGTTCCACTGAGTGAACAAGGTAATAGCTACATATACTGTAGGTATGTTTTTCAAAGACGCACACTAATTTCAAACTAGTAGTGACCATGAGGGAGACCCACCTCAACAGGTCATTAAGTTTCATATAGTAGAAAATGCGATTGTTTCTGAGGTAGGGTGACACAATTCCATTTGTCCTCAGCACAGTTTCACTTTGAGAAAATGTCAAGCACGGAAAAGCATTTGTATATGAACGAACAGAATCTGAGATCTGTAAAATGACAATTGCAATATGTTAAAGCACCCTTATATGCTAATCACTTTGCCATAATCTGATCAATTTCATCCAATACATTGTGAATGCCTGATGAATAGTGCTTTTTGGTTTTCATCATAAGCAGCAATGACTACTTAAGGTAGATGTTTCTTGCATTAGTACAGAATTTCTTGAGAGAAATTGAAATAAAACAATGATTGTTAAAATTGATATTAAATAAAGTGTTTCAAAATGATGTCCTGACACTGCATATAGGTTATTAGTTTGGCAGCCTATTTCCGTCACTCTTTGGCCATCTGTGCATGCCTCTTACAGTTTATATCAGACATACTCAGACGTATCATTTTGAGATTGGTAGTTTTCAGTCTAGACTCTTAAACACTATATAGCTCTCTTTTTTTTTTTTTTTTTTTTTAGCAGATGTGCAGCTAGCAGCCCTAGCACCATGTTTTCTCTTGAAGTATCTGTGCAACATTTTAATGTTACATAACATTAATTTAATCTACAAAAATATGAGTCTCAGGGCACACAGTGTAGACCTGCAGCTTCTCCTCCAGTTCAGTCTTATGTTGACTTTCAACCACAATTGTGGTATTTTTCTACTGTACATACTGTGTGTATACAGTGTGTGTTTGTGTACTGTACCTGAATACCCCCTAGAGTGTTAAACATATATTCATTGAACACCAGCTTGTGCAGCAATGACAATAATAAACTGAACATCTTAAAAAAAATATAGTATACATTTGACTAAAACTAAAAATCACAATTGATCTGTGGTTTGCTTTAGTTCCTTTTGTAACTTGACAGAGAAAAACCATTCTTATTAGTATAGTTTTAAATTCACTTTTAATCATTTAATATTACGTTTGATAATCAAATAAATAATATACTAAAACTGCAATGAACTTTGATCTTAGAACCAATGTATCCAAAAACCTACAGCATAGCCCAACAGCCTCCTGCTTGTAGGTTCAAAATAACCAATTGGTTGTGTTTCTGTAATTCACTTTAAGCCCGCTGAATATGAAATGTCACTGGATGTCGAATTTTATTCTATTTTGCTCTTTCAAATCCTTTCCTACATCCTCTCATTTCCTCCACTCTATCTTCATTCAACCACTGCATTAAAGCTAGTTTCATAGGAGGGAATCAGCAATGTTATTATTATCAGCAGCACTGACTAATGTCCCTCAACACAAGCATTGTAATTCCACAATCAATACGAAGCTTTAAGTATTAAGTGGGTGTTTGCATTAGCAGTGCTGGAGACTCATAAATGATTAAACCTATTCAGTCTGACCCAGCATTGTGTGTGTGTGTGTGTGTGTGTGTGTGTGTGTGTGTGTGTGTGTGTGTGTGTGTGTGTGTGTGTGTGTGTGTGTGTGTGTGTGTGTGTGTGTGTGTGTGTGTGTGTGTGTGTGTGTGTGTGTGTGTGTGTGTGTGTGTGTGTGTGTGTGTAAAAGAGACAGCGAGGGAGATAGCAATATAAAGAAATGCACTGCTTTGTCGACTTACAGACAGCCTTTGACTTGGCATGAAGGACTGCTATATGAAGGAATCGAAAGCGGTATTGATGGTACAATCTATGACTCCATCAATGTGTAGTAAAACCATGTTTTCATAAGGACCAGGAGTGCGTCAAACATGTAGTTATACCCCCTGCATGCTTCAACATCTGGCCCATATAAATCACCCATAAACTACAGCAGGGTCCTAAACTTCTTAGGAAATGAAATGTCTCCTTTGACAACTCAACTATGTGGAGGGTTTTGGTCTGTCCGATCCTGGCTTACGACTGGTTAAGTGTGTGACGAGAGACAGGATACATAATTGGTCTTGATTACATACATTTTGAATTAAAACATCCTCTTTGGTTCTGCTTTGGTTTAGAGAACCCACATGGATCTCCGGCGCTTGCTGCTTCCTTGAAGTGTGTTTGACTTACACATGTTTAAGCATGTGTGCGTGTGTGGTTGTGTACAGTACAATGTGTAGCCTACATTCCTTGTAACATCTGCCTGCTTGTGTGTATAAGCCAGTACACACCAACCAGACGGCCGACCCTTGGCAGAAAAGCCAGTCGAAATGATCAGTTGCGTCCCAGAGGTCCAAAAAACTGCCTCGGAACACACTGAGGCGACACTGACTTGAGAAACGTAATACGTCTCCATAACAGCAGGTGGCGCTACTCTGTATTGTTGCCCAAGAAATGAAAACCGGCAGCTGATTGGACGAACGAGTCACATGGGGTTTTTTCTCCGGAAATTCAAAGCCAGACTGTCATGGCGGCTCGTTCAGAATACGATCTCATATTGTACTAAAATAGTTCACTGAAACGTGTTCCTGAAAACATTTTAAGCGAGAAATAGGCAATGCAGTTGCTGAATCTGTCTTCATTTCAGCTCAACAAAAGTCAGTTTAAAAGATTTTCGTCAGATTTTGAGAGACTCTAGTCACGCTCATTCCGCTCCCCATTTCCGGGTGAGTCCCGACTGCCCTGCCGCCGACTGAACATGTCTGGTCGGCCAAAATGAACGCCGACGGCACGGGACACACCGAACAGATTCGAGTCACTGACCTCGCCAGACTGTCCAACGGCCGATTTTCGCCCCTGTGTGTCCCGGCCTTATTTCTACACTCAAAATGTGTGTGACTTAATTGCAGTTGTGTGCGAGGGTGTTTTCTTTGTTGAGCCTTTGAAATCCTGCTGTGAACCCTGTCACTCCATGCCTACGGTCTTAGAAAATCAAGCTGAAAAGTGTGAACAGCATGGGTTGTTCAGGTGTAAGGCTTTGTAGTTATAAGGTCTTTGATATTTGGCAACTTTTTAAAGAAGTCCGACAGGCTGCACAAGGTAGGAGGGAGAGCAATTAACTGACTCAGAGCTGAACTAGCATTTGGGCACTAAGAATGAATGTACAACTCGTATGAAAAGTGACGAAATCTGTCTTACACTATTATATTCACAATACTTTTTTTCTTAATCTTCTTTTTTTTTTTTTTATACAATATATAATAATTGTTCAGTTTCCCCAAAAGGACTTAGCATTACAAGTGCTTCTCTTACAAACACATATTTCCACTGTTTTCAATGGAGGATAAAGGAGAAAGAAATGTGTGCACGCATTTCAAAAGTGCCCTGTGGAACAGATGTATTAAATGCATTCCCTTCCTCATAAAACATTTGCGAAGCCGAGTTTTTAAGTATTTTAAATCCAGCATTGTTTACATCCTTGTTTACTAGCTAGCAGTCTTGTTTATCCGTAATAACTCCACTCGGTGGTGTGAAATGAGATGGGCAAATAGTGTTGTTTTTTTTAGAATGTGGACACATTGTCAAACATACTTGGTATACATTCTTAAATACTGTTTGTTTCAACAAAGAACCCCATTTTCTTAAAGACAACATAACCCCTTATGGTGAATACAATACAGATTATAAGAGAAATCAGAGGAAAATGCAAAAGAGCTGCAAATTATCCATGAAAGTGTGTCTGTGTAAAAAATAAATAACTATTAAATAATACATAATCTAACATGCTGTGCTGTAATTAAAATGAACTCAATCAATTAATCCACATTCCTATTTAATAAACACTGAAATATTCCTGAATGTTAAACTGACCTGAAGAGCATCATTAATGTAGTAATAAAGCCGAATAAAAGTAAAAAGATTGAAAGTGTGTCAGTGTGTGATGAGTGGGTTTGTGGCTTAGTGATGTGTGTCATATGTGATTATGAATGTTGGCAGGTGTGAGTGGATGAAGCCAGTACTTGTGTGAATATGGAGTTGTGTGTGTGTGTGTGTGTGTGTGTGTGTCCATGGGAGTGTTTAACTGCCCATTATAGTGGAGTGCAGTCAGTTTTTTTTTTTTAACATCTTTATCGTGACAATCAATAGGTACATTAACTATTCGGGTTATAGAGCAGCAATATGTGAATATTGAAGGGACCTTGCTAGAGTTTGATGCAGGCGGAACTGAATAGAAGAGAGAGCAAAAGATATAGAAGAAAACGAGTAAATACACGAGCCGATGCATGTAAAGAGCCCAACAGGTTCCCATCAACATTGCTGTGTCCCTGACAACACTGAGAACTCAGCTTTAGTGCTCAGGCATCTAAGTGCTAGAATAAAAAAACTGCTAATTAAACATAAAGCAGATGATTACCAGCTCGTCCAGGTGTTTAATAGTTTCATTGAGACAGCAGTAGCAGTGCGTGCCTAATCCTTGTCCCACTAACTCCTTGGCGGTGTATTTAGCTTTTTTTTTTTACACCTCTCGCTTAAACGGCATGAATGCCACCTTACACTGCAATGAGCTGACGCATTATATTTGATCACCAAGCCCACTTCATCAGTTAAGACATCATTCTACACCCAAACAGTCATTCGCTTTATCTGACTGTTGATTGGCTGCCTGCTTCACGCCCTCCTCTCACACAAACCAACCGTGTCCCGCTGTACCTGCTCATTTACCTTTTGATTTAATTGGCTGAACGTTTCCCAGAAGGCAGAGTCAAGTTAGGCTGTCCACTGCTAAAGAGAAAAGGGCAGCCGTAAAAAGAAACTCTTTGGTGTTATTAGGCTATTTACTGCTCCATTTGTGGTTTTATGGCTGATGTGATGCTCTCAGGAAATGAGTTTGAAAATGCTTTGTTGGCAGACAGGGGATTATGAGATTGGGGTCCCAGAAATAGTTTGGCTGCACAGTGGGGCCCTGGAACTCAGTAATTACTAAATCTTTCCTGTTTCCTATGTTGTTAGTGTCTCTTTTTTTCTTTGGGACTGGCAGCCTTTGCATCTGTTTCCACCTATTATCATCTGCTCCTTCCCCTGTCTTGCATGTTTGCAGTTGAAGAGAGTGTATTTTATCTTGTCTCTTTCTTTCTATATATATCAATATTGTATCTATTATTCACTTCAGCAACTGTCAAGTGAAGTACTGTCTAGTAACCACGATGTTTTCAAGATTTCAGGTCCCCATTTGCACCGACAATTATTTTTGTGCCATTATTCCAAATTGAGCGTGAACATTGTGTGCCGTAGTTCTCTCCTTAAAGACAGTTTTTTGATGATATTTTAATGGAAGGTTACACAAGATAACTGACAGCTAAAGAAGTGGCAAATAAAAAGAAGAATCTGAGTGAGACCGAACAAGGGAAAGGATTACATCTGATACAAATCATGCTGAATTAAAACGCCCGAGTTTTCCTCACAAACGTAAATTAGTACTGAATCATTTGCTTTTTGAAACATTTGTCTGTTGCAAACAAGCCCATCATTTTGGCACAGTTGGAAAATGATTTTTGACAAACAAACCTTTTCTGGATTAAAACATTATTCATTGACTATACAGTGTCACATTTTATACTTCAGTTATTTAACAACACATGATCTTTTATTTGTAAGGTATTCTCAAATATCTACTGTTGCAACTCTGCTACTAATCCAAAGTCAGTGTAGGCATTTTAGACAAAACCTGTAATTGTTTGCATCAAAGTTAGGGGGCCCAAACATTATGAGTAAAATTATTATAGGTAGACCTATACATTCTATCAATGTGCAAATCTCTACACTAGAGTGTAGTGTATGCAAAAATAATGAACATGTATTATTTATCATTTTGCTGGAGGGCTTCTCAAAGGAAGTCTGAGAGCCAGACCAATGTGCAAGCTCATTCGTTTGCTCTGGCAGACACGTCGGTCCCTCTCCCGTTGAGACAGATTTCCAGCCGCCCGATATGTGCCGGCCAATCACAACCGTTTATCTAATATGGGCGGGTTTAAGACGATGACTGAAAGAGGAACGTCACTGTCCTGTAGTAGGTCCGTTCAGCGCAATCCACCCAGCTCACGTAACTCAGATCAAACTGTCAAATTAGGCAGTTTGAAATCGAAAATGAACTGAGAGATTCCAGACTAATACGCATTTGCGAATTAATCTACGCCACCATCAGCTTCAGCGCTACTTTGTGTTTATGGCTGCAACTAACGATTATTTTCATAGTCGATTAATCTGTTGATTATTTTCTCGATTATTCGATTAGTTGTTTGGTCTATACAATGTCAGAAAATGGTGAAAAATGTGGCTCAGTGTTTCCCAAAATCCCAAGATGACGTCCTCAAATGTCTTGTTTTGTCCACAACTCAAAGATATTCAGCTTACTGTCACAGAGGAGAGAAGAAGCTAGAACATATTCACATTTAAGAAGCTGGAATCAAAGAATTTTTACTTTGTCTTAAAAAACTACTCAAACCAACAAATCGATTATCAAAATAGTCGGCAAAAGTTAGCATGCTTACACACTATACTAAGATGTTGAACATGGTACAGCAAATTTGTATTGCGATTAGACTTTTAGGGTTAATGTACATTTTTAGTGTTCTTTCCTTCAGTTTGGCCTCATCCCAGACACTTCAGGTATTTGTTTGCAATTTTGGGAAATGATTTATGAAGCAAACATTACCATTTTAATTTCAATTTGGATTTATGTGAATAGGCGCCATGCTGTTGGTCTGACTCTTTTGACCCCATTTTTTTTTTATTAAGGTGTTGAACTTTATAATACTGTAATTCAAATGTTCCACACAAATTCTGATTAGAAACTTGATTTGAATTCAGATCACACTCAAAGTGGAACCTGCGTATAATTTGACAGCTATGCCATGACGTGAGTTTAAAAAGAAAATTGCGGCACCATTTTATGCTGATTTCAGCCAGCATGAAGCATTTCAATCTACATTATATCCTTATCACATAGTGCCACAGGGGCTGCTTGTCTCTGTCTCTCTTTCTTTCGTTTACTTTTCTCCTCTCTCATCTCAGTCCTGCTCCCTCTTTGCATTTTGCACAGTCCGTGTTTCTTTTCTTTTCTCTCACTCTTTCTCTTTTTGGGTCCCTCTCTCTGCCATAATTAAATATGGATGTAACCAACAGCTGATAGGAAAGTTCATTTTAGGAGTTAATGTCATAAAAATACCTGTCAGCAGAGAGAGAAAGTGTGTGTGTGTGGTCAAATAGATAAGAAAATCATTAGAAAGATATGTGACTAGCACAACTCACACAGGTGTCTAAGTGCTTACATTATAAAAGCTGTTCTATTTTGAGGTTGTATATTGTTGGTGTACATTCTTCCTATTTGACATATTCAGTGTTCTTTCTCTAATACAAACAACTCAAAAAATGCAATAAAAGCAAGGATGTATGATGATCATATTTCACTGGCGTATGCGCACAAACACACGCTCCCGTTCCTCTTGTGTAGCTTTTTTTGACAGCGGCCACAGGATTTAATTGAGTTCCTGTCAGAAATATCAATTGTTCAATTTCTCATCTGTCACAGGGTTGGGCAGGGAGAATTGAGAGGTGGGAGGATTTTCACTCCCATATACAAACTGTCAGTCGAAAGGTTGGAGTAGAAGCAAACAAGTAGAAACACAGAGAATCAAAGTGAAAATAGCATAGATTGCATGCCACGAAAAAAATTGATTTTTAATATACTCCCATCTCCTTTTGATAACTTCTGACTGACTCACCAACCCTTTTAAATTAATAGGAATAGTCTTTTGGTGCGTCTCATCATTTACAGACTTTCAAAGATAGAAATATTCCTTTTTTATTTAGGAAATGTTGCTTTAATGCTGAATTAGTGAATCACTGTCGGTGTGTGCATGTATCTATGGCTGCATCACCAAAGGTCAAGAAATGATCAGAGGTAGAGCTGCAACGATTAATCGTTTAATTGATTAGTTGTCAACTCTTAAATTAATTGCCAACTATTTTGATAATCGATTAGTCGGTTTGAGTAATTTTTTTATTTTGGGCATTTTCAGCCTTTATTTCGATAGGACAGCAGAAGAAATGAAAGGGGAGAGAGAGGGGGGAATGACATGCAGCAAAGGGCCGCAGGTCGGAGTCTAACACGGGCCCCTTGCTTCGAGGAGTAAACCCCTATATATATATATATATATATATATATATATTAGCGCTCTCCCAACTGAGCTATCCGGGCGCCCAAGGTTTGAGTAATTTTTTTAAGACAAAAGTCAAAATTCTCTGATCCCAGCCTCTTAAATGTGAATATGTTCTAGTTTCTTCTCTCCTCTGCGACAGTAAACTGAATATCTTTGAGTTGTGGACAAAACAAGACATTTGAGGACGTCATCTTGGGCTTTTGGGAAACCACATTTTTCACCATTTTCTGACATTTTATGGCCCAAACAACTAATCGAATAATCGAGAAAAAAAATCAACCGATTAATCGACTATGAAAATAATCGTTAGTTGCAGCCCTAACCAGAGGGCTTATTGTCAACTTCCAACACCTGTGCTTATCATTTCAACAACACTTCGACTGTTAATCCTGCATCCTAAACTAGATTTTTATCCTCATTAAAATGATAAAATGAACACAAACCAGCTTCCAGTGCCGAAATGAAATCTCTAGGTGCATAGTGAAAATGGACACATGTGGAATAGAGTCCCACAATGTGATAAAGAACTTGATAGGCAAGCATCAGACAGTGGTTGAGTATGCAGAAGCGTCTTTTCTGCCTTTTCTTTATTAAAAGCTGTGATAATTTCAGATTCCTTTTCACTGTTAGACTTTGGAAAACATAACTTGTTAGCTCCTCTTCTAATCGTAGCATTGGCGCCTCTCCAGAAAAGTGTGGGGAATTTTAGTATTCTTATCAACCAAAAACTTAAGACTCCAGATCTTACCCTCTGACAGGTTTATGTCTCTGCTGATATTTCTACTGTGAGAAGCTGTTTTGAAGCCATTTCAACCATTTCAATTTCTAGAGGTCACGCCGTCTCACTAGAAGTCTTCCACCTGTCATGTCGATTTTAGTGAACGAGGCATGAGTTTCTCAAAATGTTTCAGTGTAATTGCAGCTTCTCTAATCTCAAGCTTGCTTAAAATGCAGGAGCTGGATCATACCACCGATCAAGGTTTTTAGCATCTGTCACTTTTAGAATAATTCTTATAAAAACTTGTTCTTCTTCTAACTTTTAAGGCATTCAAAAGGTCTTAAATGAAGCAATAGCATATAAACCTTTTGGCAGTATAAAAGTCATGAAAAGGAAAGAAAACAAGACCTTTTAGTTTAGAAATCCTTTCGTGGCTATAAGATGCTTATATGGTTATATATTTATTTAAATTAAAGGGGTGATAGAATGCAAAACTGATTTTACCTTGTCATAGTTGAATAATGACAGTTTAGTGGGTAACTAGGACATACATAGAACCTCTAAATCCCATTGACATCTCTTTTCTCTGCAAATCTCACTATTTGAAACTGCCTCTGAAAACAAGCACCGGTTCTCACGAGCCCCATAGTTGACGTCAACTATTGCGGCTCCTCCTCATTTGGCTCTAGTCTCTCTCTTTGTCACGACCCAACATTTGCATAGGCTACACAACTGACCTGAGATCAGTTAGTCTTCTGAATCTAGGTCATGCAGATCTCAGAAATTGTATACATTGTTCCTATGCTATTTTACCATTAAATTCACTTCTGAGACTTTTTTATGCGAGAAATCAACTATGTAGAGGTCAAATATGGGCCG
This sequence comes from Perca fluviatilis, assembly GCF_010015445.1. Lineage (NCBI taxonomy): Eukaryota > Metazoa > Chordata > Actinopteri > Perciformes > Percidae > Perca > Perca fluviatilis. The sequence continues at coordinate 15,669,377 of NC_053132.1, read as the reverse complement.
TTATGAAAATTGATGTCTAATTGCAAATTTTGTCCGACTGTGTGTCGGAGTTTAGAGGCTGGTGCTGCCTGTGTAGCTGCCTCGCCGCCTGGCCTGCCTTCCTTCACAGACCCCGGCCTGCTGTGAGGTAGATTGAGCTCAGTCACGGCTGGCAGCCCACAGCACTCCATACCCGCGCAACCGTTTTGGGCTAATGGACTACGAAACGCCGCTGCTCTGACAGAGCTCCAGGGCCTCCAACTCCCCTCTTCCTGCTAGCTAAATGCCCGGTGTATGTGAGTGAAAGCGCGGTCAGCGAGCTTGTTACGCCAGCATTCTCTTACCACAGGTTCCAGTTACTCTTTTAATGTGTGTAATTATAATGTGTTGAGTTATTTAAACAAACGATTGGGGAAATAAACGCCGCTTGTCCGTGAGTCTCATTGATAGAGCCTGCGGCTGGATGGAGCTCTATCTATGAGAGCTAGCTAGCTAGCCTCCACAAAAATTCATTAACTTGAAATCTGACAGTTGTTAGCTTTATAAGACATTTAGTTAGATGTTGCGTGACGAAATTCAAACTGTAAATATACTCGAATTACGCCGAAAAGGAAGCTAACTATCTGTGATTTGTAGCTAGGATTGACGGGACAGTCACAACTAACGAAACACCTAGTCTTCACAAATATTAATTAACTTGAAATTGGACACCGTTGTTAGCTATATAAGACATTTAGTTAGATGTTGTGTAAGTGGCGTGACGAAATTCAAACTGTAAATATAATCGAATTAAGGCGAAAAGGAAGCTAACTATCCGTGGTTTGTAGCTACACATAGCTAGGATTGAAGGGACAGTCGCAGCTAACGAAACACTTTGTCTTCACAAATATTCATTAACTTGAAATCGGACACCGTTGTTAGCTTTATAAGACCTTTAGTTAGATTTTGTATAAGTGGCGTGACATGTGTGTAACATGTGGTAAGAGATTGCTGGTGTAACAAGCTCGCTGACCGCGCTCTCACTCTCACACAACGGGCCATTTAGCTAGCAGGAAGAGGGGAGTTGAAGGCCCTGGAGCTCTGTCAGGGCAGCGGCGTTTGGTAGTCCCTGCTGTGGGCTGCCAGCCGTGACGGAGCTCCAAGTACTCTCACAGCAGGCCGGGGTCTGTGAAGGAAGGCAGGCCGGGCGCGAGGGCAGCACCGGTGGGCGGCGAGGCAGCACCAGCGGCTGAACTCCGACACAACAGTTTACCAAATTTGTACATTAGCCATACATTTTCATAAAACGCGACCCATATTTGAGCTTTATATAGTTGATTTCTGTAAAAAAGTCTCAGAAGGGAATTTAATAACGAAATAGCCCGACAAACAATGTATAACTTTGCAGTGTCCGAAATATGAGGCCTGCTGCCGAGTCTCCCATGTGTTTCTATGTAGTTTGCTCAAACCAATCAGTGCGTAGCTCATTCTGAATATTCATTAGCATACCATATTTGGAAGAAAAGCTCTTGTTCCAAATAGAGCCATATTCACAGGGTAGTTAAGGGCCTAATAAAATAGCATTCTGGCAATTTTCAGCCCAACCAATGTTACATACCCCATTAGGAGACCTTAAGGAACAGTGTAAAATACCCTATATAATCATTCTATCACCCCTTTAAACATGCAGAAATCAGCAAACTTTTTTGTTTTTATGGTTTTATTTTGCTCTATTACTATTTTTTCAACTCCCAAATATTGATATCGGTATGGGCCTGAAAAATCCAGTATCGGTCTGGCTATAGACTTCACAAACTCCTGAGAAAAATAGCTTCTAAATACTCTTTACACTATGTTGCAATAACTGCTAAATGTTCCACTATGTTCACCAGGTAGTTGCTAACTTTGTCGGTCTGCAGTTTGATGCTGTGTAGGTAGAGTATGCTGGGTTTTTAGTGCTTTTTAAAGAAAATATTTGCCTAATGCTGATAAGATCCTTGACAGCGACCCAAAACCGTTAAGTTGCACACCATAAAACCAAAACAACAACCTTTAAAGACGCTTAAAAGGTCCATAGAGCAGAGGGTAACTGCAGAGTTGGGTGATACGGTCCGCCACTATAAGCGTAAGTGACTTATTTCACACACATGAACACTATATCAATATTGATTGTAGCGGTTTAAAAGGAACAAAGAGCAATTTTTCCCATGGAGTTTCCTCAAAGGTTCTCACCTTCAGAGATGAGACATATGGCACTATTTCTGGACTGTACTGACACCTTGGTAACATGATTATATAGTCAACTTGGCTATTTAGTTGGTTAATGGTTGTTGTGGTTATTTATCAGTCCACAAAAAAACCTTCAGCAAAAGCCTGCACCACTGCCCCCCCCCCCCCTCCACCTCCCCCCTGGTTTTCTGCTGCTGCTGTTCTTTCATCTGTTTTCTCTGTTCTTTGGCCTAGCTCTTTAAGTCTCCCGCTGTGTCTCAGTGAGGTATAACAGGCATCTTGTGATCTTTGATGCCATCACTGCATGCAGGACAGAAAGGAAACGTTTTAGCCTTGAGACTCCCAGCCAGCGTAGAGACTTGCTAACCAAAAAGCACAAAGCTCCTATTCTTCTCTTCTATCGAAGGTTCATGTAAGGGGATGGTCCGGGTTGTTCTGAATCTTTTTTTGTTCTTAATCCACTGTGATTGTACATTATTTAAAACTCCTTTTATGTGTAAAAGCTGTGTTTCTGTTGCTTTATGGTACCATGCATATTTTTTATTATTAGAACTGCACATACCTCATATCAGTGACTTTGTAGATGTAGTTCCAGATATGTGTAGAGCCATGTATTTTTAATTATTTTTTTTTATTTCCACTTTGCAGTAAAACACCCTTGATACTTCACATGTTTAATTTTTACTATTCACTAGGGCTGTCAGCATTAACGTGTTAATCGCGTTGTGATTAAGGGCCGAGCATAACGCGTAAATTTTTTTTAATCGCATGCCGCCATTTATTTTATTTTCACTTCACTCGGCTTCACGTCATGCCTAACAGGCTACTATTTTTACCCTTTGCCGCACCGTTACTTATCATCAAGCTGTCATACTTCGTCCTAACACATCCTCCTGCTGCAGGCTGCAGGCATGATGGAGAAATGCAGCAGCAACACCATTCTGAATGGCGCTTTTTATTTTCCAAAACTCCCGGACGGCTTGAGACAAGTCAAAAGCCATAGGCACATTGTGTAAAGCCGAATTAAAATATCACCGAAGCACGTCGTCAAGCTTGAGCTACCAGCTACGAGCTAAGCATAGTACAGTTAACGTGACTCAGGTTGATGCTAGTGGGCTCAGGCAAAGCACTATTTTGGAGAGTGCTACTCGCCGACCTGTTATTGAATCCAAAGTCCAAAGTGCAAACGCTGTCTCATCAACCGGTGATCACTAGACGTCAGTGATCACGAGTAATCAAAATTATTTAGAAGTTACTGCACACTATATTGACTCTGGTAAGTATTTCGGTAATATTCGGTATAATTTCGGTGCCTCATTTCGGTGCCTGACTTTACACTACACCTGGCAGCAGGTAACGTTAGCCTACCTTTAGCTAGCAGCTGGATTAAACACAGTTAAAATGCTGACAGCTAACATTAAACAGTGTAAAGTGTGACTGGATTTTACTGTAGAGGATTCCAACACTGGGCCCTAACAGTCTGTTCTGCAGCGCAGCAGCTGCTGTTGTCGGAATTAAACGACACAGACGGTGCGTTCACTTAAAACAGGTAGCCTCGTGGTGCATTTACAGTAATTGTAAAATACCATTTTCCCATCTGGTGGTTGTTTTTGTCGTTCAACAGCAATTTACTGGTGAAATAAGTTATTGTTATAGTTATAACATTATTATTAAATCTTTAATTTTGACCATGGCCTTCACAATAAACAAGTTGCTATTGTTTAGTACCCTTTTTTTTTTTTTCTTCTTTTGTTTACAGTAAATAAATAATAAACTAATACAAATCTTAAAGTCAAGTTCATCAAGTAACTTTCTTTGATTAGTCTTTGATTGATTTGATTCCCAATCAATATACACTTGTAAGAATTGCTTTCCATTGTTAATAAGTACTTAAAAACAGTTCTGAAAAGCAAAATAATAGAATTTTATCCATGTGATAAAACATGTGATTAATCGCGATTAACTATAGAAATTCAGCGATTAATCGCGATTTAAATTTTTTTTATCGTTTGACAGCCCTACTATTCACTGCTTCCAAACACTGACCTGCTCCTTCGTCGCTTCACTAACCCTCTTCCATGTTCCACTGTATGTTATTGGCTATAAGAGATGCACTGTAGTTATCTGAGCCAAAGGGATTTCCTTTGATGTTACTGCCACAATGTAAGCTTGGAAATGATAAGCTACAGACGAATTACTGCTTTCAAAGTTTCCCTTTGATTTTAATGTTGTACAGTAGGACAGTCATGAGTGTGTCTAATCGGCTGTGAGAAATGTGAACGGAAGTGCGGCGCGCACACACACACACACACACACACACACATACACACACACACACACACGAGTAAGAGTCCTTAAGCAAGAGTAAGTGCTCATGCTTACGGACACACTTTTATCCACACACAAATGCATGTTAATACTGTGTGTGTGTGTGTGTGTGTGTGTGTGTGTGTGTTTACACATGCATGCTAATGTGTAACAGTGGAGACACATGCAGGCCTTCAGTTTCAAGTAGATGGAGCTGCTTCTTTACACATTACTTCTCTTCCTCCATCACACACATTGATTGCAAATTAGTCCCCTCATAAAAATTCTTCCTGGACAGTATGGGTTTGCTTAGGATAAAGTACAGTGAATTATTCAAGCTGAAACGTTGTGTTTTTTTGTTTTTTGGGGATTCAGCAGTGACTTGAATCTAAATGAAAAGTGAGTAGAGAATATATTAAGTAGTCACACAAATACACACACACACACACTCTGGGCCTAATTTACTAACACTAGCGCAGTTTGCGCTACGTCTGTTTATGCGAGTTCGGTAATAGCGCACGCTATGCTTCCACATTTTGCGTAGTATTTATCAACCCTGACACCCATCAGGCAATCAGCATCTTTCTCCGCCCACTATACTGTAAATTGCGCTGTAGCAAAGCGGTACTTGTGCTATGATACGGCTGAGTGCAGACTGCGATATTCCCACTGCTGATGCTGTGACTGTTTGAAATGATCCTGATGCCAATATTTGTAATGTAGCGAGGAGTTTAACAACTGGTGGAATGGGATGTGAACGCTGAGTGGGAGATTCAATTTCATCTTTGATTTCTTCCAGTAACTCTAATATTGCATGTCTGCTTGATCTTAACGCGGCTAAATGATGTTGTGTTCACTGACAAAGTGTGATTCTTGTGTTAAAATATATTTTCATCCTCGCTTGTCTTCGCCGTCTTCCGCAAATTACTGTTGCCATTTCACCCGCGCGCACTAAAAGTCACGAGGAAACTCGATTGCGGCTGGTTTAGACCTGCTTTTAAGAGGCCGCGACATTTCCCCCGCAGAATAGAGGCGGCTCTTACTGACAGTCTTTGTAAATACCACGGAATATATAATTAGGTGCACTTTGCGCTTATCCCCCCACCTTTTGGGTGGAACTCCCACTTTCCCCACGACCCTCCCACGAACGCATATTGAAAGCGTAACTTGTCTCTTCTCGTTCATGTGGCAGACAATCTGCGATTTTACCCAAGTGCGCCCTGTTTGTAAATAGCCCGCATCGGTTACGTCCGTCTTTGCGACCAATTAGCGCCTGGAAACAGGAGCAAACGGCTTGATAAATCTAGCCCTCTGTATTTGTGTACACTAACACTTTGCATTTGTACAAATGCATTCAAGGTTGTTTTCTCATATCTACAGTACAGTGCGGATCGGGCCGCATTTTTCTGCCCGGCCCACGTCCGACAGCAGTAACCGAGCCCGGCCCGAGCCCGACAGGCATTAAGATATTTATGTCCGAGCCTGACCCAAGCCCGACAGTTAAAATCTTGTTTTTTTCCCATACTAATGACACGTACGTTTGTTTGTGTGGAAAGCCCGCTTTTATTAAGCAACTGTAGGAAGACATTCGGAAATGTCAACAGATGAGCACATCAGCGCAAACGGGACAACAAGCGCACGTTAACACAGGCACGCACCTAATAAGCATTTTTAAATTTAAAATGTTCAATGCCTTATCGCGCTGATGTGACCGAGCCCAACCCGAACATCATTTCTAAATATCTGTCCGAACTCGGCCCGTCGGGTACCGTCGCGACGGGCTCGGTTCGGGTATCCATCCTCTAATCTACAGTCACAGAGACACTCTCTGTCCCTGTATCTGGTTTGTTCTTCAGTTTAACACAAGCAGGCACATACAGGCATAAATATGCACTCATTCTCACTGTTTTTTTTCACACTTTATTTCTCATTTTGTCATTTCACACTTATATTCACAGTTGACGTTGTGTGCTATAATTCCTTATGTGCACTGTTGCACAGATTTGTCAGATTTATTGTTTAAATTTGCCATGATGTTGTCTTATAGGTCTGCAGAATGAGAATACACTTACAATTCCTCTGGTATGCTCTTTGCAGGCCTGATTAGTAAAAACTTCTGCAGTGAAGTTAAAGATAGTTGTTTAAAACTGCTGTATTAACTTACAATGGCCATTCAGTTCCATGCTTTTCCATTCAATTTAGCTCAGACTACAAAGTAGAGGGCCTAACATCTCCACTCTTTAATCAGTTCAGCTCATATATTCTCTTTACTTCTCCTTTCGTTCTTACTGCTTTTCCTTTAGTGTTTCTTTCCATGTTGATTGCTGTTCATTTATCTTTAGCTGCCACCTATTTTTTGGATCTTGTTGTTCCTTACTGTGTATTTATTTCCCTCACATTCTCCCCTATGCCCTTTCTGGCTCACTCTCTGTACACCGTATGTTTGAATCTCAGCCTACTGCCAGGACCAGTCTTACAGTGTGTCTGCAGTGCTCAGTGTTGGACATCCTGCCTGACGTTTTTTTGCACAGAAGAGTCACTTTTAGAGAGTTCAGCCTTCTGATCCCAGAAGTAATTCTATTATAAGTTTCTTTATTGTTGCAGTTAATTTGCAGTTGTAAGGAGTTACTGGGGTAATATCTTTTAATGTTCACCTTTGTTTAGACCTGCTTTTAATTGCCGGGTTAAGAATGCAGTTTAAAATCCAAATGGGGCTTGTATTTCACTGTCCGCTGTGTCTACAATGCCATTGATGAGTACAATATTATGCTCAGGTATATTGGCCAAAATGAGTAAAAGGCCAAGATTGTAATAAGGATTTTTCTCTTTAATTTGTCAATATCTGGTGGAAATTAGAGCTGGGCAATATATCGATATTATATCGATATGGTGATATGAGACTAGATTTCGTCTCAGATTTTGGATATCGTAATATCGTCATATGGCATAAGTGTTGTCTTTTCCTGGTTTTAAAGGCTGCATTACAGTAAAGTGATGTCATTTTCTGAACTTACCAGACTGTTGTAACTGTTCTGTTATTTGCCTTTACCCACTTAGTCATTATATCCACATTGCTGATGATTATTTATCAAAAATCTCATTGTGTAAATATTTTGTGAAAGCACCAATAGTCAACACAATATCGTTGCAGTATTGATATCGAGGTATTTGGTCAAAAATATCGGGATATTTGATTTTACGCCCAGCCCTAGTGGAAATTGAGCTTGCAGGATTCACTTAGACCTCTGTGAGGATAATGTTTCACAGGCTGTCCATGCAGGTATCCTGGAAACTTTGGTTAAGACATGAGTGGTATATTGTCACAGCAGGACAGCGTCTGGATTTAAAAGGGAGGCCTCTTTTTGGCGAGGACTGACTTTGGTAAGACTCTACGGTGTGACGCGGTGTGTGTGGTTTCCTCTCCGCAGCTCCCAGCAGGCCTCAGGGGAGACTGACAAGGAAAGGTTTTTGAGTAATGGGTCTCATGCAAGTACAAGTACAGTGTGTCTCGAGCAATTGAAGCAAAGCTGTCGAAGTGTAAGCATCTGCTATCACATCTCTCATGCAGGGGCAGGATGCTGGTAATAAACAACTTGGCAGCTGTCTGCTTGTGACATCATGCTTAATGCCCCTTGCAGCTTTCCTGGCAGGAATCCAGAAGAAGTTGTTAGACGTCTTCTGGTCTTCGGCTGAGAGCTGCTGTCCTGGCCAGGACTGTGGTCACAGCTTGATTGAGAGTCAGGTGGAAGCTTTCCAGCATCAAGCAGCACGGACCAAGCAGCAGAAGTCTGCTCGAGGGACACTAGAGGATGCCACAGAGGCCAGTTTTCATCACCAGACTCCCTTGACACTGTTAACATCTGGCCTGGCATGTGGTTGGATTACGCAGAATAAGATATGGGCCTCTTAACCCTGGATATCCTCGGTGTGATGTGCGAGCTTGGCCGATTGGACTGACCTATCTGACAGTGCTGAAGAGGTTTATCCAGAGGTGCTGGGCCCTCTGGTAGATACAGAGGCAATGTAGGGATTTCACGTAGAGTTGCAGGTTGCTGTGATTTTTTTTTTTTCATCTTTGAGCAGGAGGCAGTTTAAACAGACGCAGCCTTGGATTTAGAAAAAAAAAAACTTTGAATCATTGAACACTGTTTATTCATTTCAGAGTTATGTGTCATGACTTTTAGCCATTCTTGCGGCATTGCTCTACGGATGTCAGTTGGTCTGCCCACCAGTTTGGCTCAGACTGAAACATCTCAACAACTACTGGATGGAAGTACAACCCTTCTTGGTGCCCAGAGGATGACTTTTAATGACTTTTGTGATCCCCTGACTTTTCCTCTTGCGCCAGCAGCAAATTGACATTTTTGGTTGGGAGTGAAATATCTCAACAAATGCTGGATAAAATACAGTGAGATTTGGTCCACATTATGTTCTTCTCAGGGTGAACTGTAATAACTAAATGTGTCCAATACTCTGGATATTGAACCAAAAAGCCAAAAACCTAATGAGATTCCCATCATCCTCAGCTGTTCTTCGGCTTGAGTGCTAGTTGATGTTAGCATTCTAACCTGCTAAGTAAGTTGGTGACCACCATAGTAACATTGCACCTGCTAAACGTCACCATGTGGACATTGTCATTGTCAGTATGGCAACATGCTGACAATGACAATGTCCACATTAGTATTTCCACAATGTCCACATTAGTATTTCTGCCAAAGCGCTGCTGTGTTAAAGTACAGCCTCACAAAGGTGCTGGCATGGCTGCAGGCTCTTAGTCTTGTTGTAACGCACACCGCTAAGGGGAATTACTGTATGTTATGCTCCACAGAGCAGAAGCGCTATGCATAAGCATAAAACAATTACAGACTGTGCTCTCCAGGCATTTAGAGTCAAATAAAAAATCAACTGCATCAGTCAGGTGCTACTTGGCTATAAGGAAGTAGCTTGGTGATTTGTATTGACTTAAGTTGGAAACTACATATGAACTAAATACAAACTACACCAACACTAAACACTTACTTGACACTTAGCTACACCAGTAAGAGATAACAGTTAAAAGTATCCCTCAGCCAATTTCATGTTACAGTAGTGAATTTGAGGGCCATATTTCTGGTTGGCCTAAAAGCAATAGTTCGACATTTTGAGAAATTTGCCAGCAGCCAGTTATCTGAGCATTATCAGAAAGACTGGAAAATTGCCATACTATTTCTTGGAACTGTTTTCTTCAGTTTTTTATTTTTTGACCGAGCCAAGCTAGCCGTTTCCAGTCTATTTGCTAAACTAAGCTGCTCCCAGTAGCTTCATATTCACCTCACAGATATGATCTCCTCATCTAACGCTCAGCAAGAAAGAAAATAAGCATTTTTTTTCTCAAATGTTGAACCATTTTCTTTTAAAAATGAAGTTGATTTACTATACTTGCCTGAACTTTGCTGTTTAATCACTGGACCTTTACGATCAATATGACAAAGTGGGAGAAATTAAAAATGTCTAGTGTCACACATAATCCAGCCGGAGGTAGAGAAACATGGCTCATTTCACACATCCTAATAGGGCTGAGACGGGTACCGTATTACCGCAATACCGCGGTCACGTGATGCCTAGCGCGGGTCTGTGCTCGTCACCGTCATCACCGCAAAAAAACACACTCTCTCTACAGGGTAGGAAAGGCAAAGACATTTTTCCGTTCTCAGCTGAGGTAGGCACATTAACTAGCTTAACAAGCTGCAGTGTTTACCAATCCACATTAGCCTAGCAGCTAGCAGAGTTTCCTTCTGTTTATAGCTTTATCCCGATAAAACGGCACGGTTGAATTTCAGCCTGCGTGCTCGTTTCGTAGCCTAAAACAGAGCGGCTTATATTGGTAGAGAGAGCAACAGGTTAGCGAACTGCTGAGTCACCCTCTCTGCTCTCTGTCTGCTCAGCTGCTAGACGGGCTGCACTCAGCATTGTCGGCCAACTATTTTATTTATATTTTACTTTATTGACAAAAGACTCTCACCTTGCACTGAACTGGAAACACTGTGATGCAATCTTTTTATACAGTCTATGGCTGCAACATATGTTGTAAGGTTTAAGGCAATGTTTTTTCTTTTGGGGGTAACGCCATTCACTTTACCGTACCAATAGATGAAGCCACCGTGTCTTGAGAAGCTCTAGCTTGCTGTTTTATTGTTCACTTTTAAGTCACTTAACATCATCTTTGCTATCGCTTTTCCTCACTGCGGCACTCATACGCTACTCTCCGTTACCGCTTGCTCTCCTTGCGCGACCACACGGGTAAGGGGGTTGCGGTACACCGCTTTACCGCGGGAATGTCTTGCTTTTCAACCGCTGTAAGAAAAAATCCATACCGTCCCAGCCCTACATCCGAATGGCACGCTGGTGGAGTCCATTGATGTTTCTCAGAAATTATATTGACACATTTATGAATGTTTGTGGACTGTGAGACAGTATTTACAGCGAGAGAGCAGGATCCAGTGCTTTGAATTTTAATATCACTTTGATCTGTTGACGCTGCCTGCATTGTAGATAGTGATGCGTTCAGTCCTGCTGTTGGGTTTGTGCGTGTATAATATTTTATAGGAGTTGAAGGAGACAGAGCTAAAAGGAGAGTGGAAATCATACTTGCATATTGGACTCAAACACTCCAAATGAATGCTGATGTCGCTCTATGTCTACACTCTGCAGGATGTGTAGTAGGCAATTGTATGTATGCTTCAACAAGCTTGTCTTATATAAGGTGAGGCTATATGTTATGTTTTCACCTTGTTCTGCTGCCTCAAGTGGCAAAAGAAAGTGAAAGAAAAGTTTCCAGATCCAGCAGGTCTAGGTTATGAGATTTGATATCAGCTGCAGTCCTTGGGGGTACTATGTGGTTCAAGAGACTGTGGTCAAGTCTGTGTTCAAACTGATTCTATTTTCTTGTTTTTATCTTATTTTCTGAAAACAGTGTGTCATCATCAGGACATCAGGACTTTTGACATCTCCCAGGCTCCCTCTTGTTGAGGACGAAACCTCACCCATCCTCATCATTCTGTGCACACACGGATGTACTTTATTCTTAGAAAAAAAAAACTTTTTTTCCCCATACAGTCACACAGATTTTCGCACGCTCACACAGTTAAACAGGAAATGGAGGCAATGATGAAACCTCAGTGCAACGTTCAGGGCTCAAAAGGACTGACAAACGTCAGTCACCCTCTCAAAACCAATTATCATCCCGGTTTCAGTCCAGATTTGTTTGTTGTGTGTGTGTGTGAGAGAGAGAGGCACACACACAAAGGGGTCCCACTGAAATCTGAAATTGGATCACAAGATTAAAAGACCCAAGAACTTTGCTATTGTGCACACATCGAGTTGAAGAACAAATGTTCAGAGACAAAAACACTTTGTCCCTTTACTGGCAACACACTATTCTGTGTGTTCAATAGGTGTCCATTCAAACCAACATAAATGAGGTGAAGATATCATGTATAATTTGTTAGTTACAGAAGCAGTATATTCAGTATCTTTTGAGCCCCTCTTGGGTACAACGGTGAACTGGAAATCAATCACTCACATTGGTAAAACATTTTTTTAGTGATTAATAGGGTCTCTAGCTGCAGTCTGTGGACTCTAATTTGAGTGACCTCAGGAACGCATCAAAGCTTTTTGCTGATGAGGTAGTTTTACTTGCTTCACTGGACTGTGACCTGGAATACACAGTTGGGGTGGGGGGTTTGCAGTGAAGAGTGAGTGTGAAGCTGCTGGGATAAAGGCTCTTATATACTAGACGCAGCCCAGCTGGCACGTGCAAATGTGACGTCATGGTATCGCCGTGACTATTTATACCTGCGCTGGTGCTCGCGACACTAGTTGCAGTCTTCTCCTGAACAGCGGTGGCGCTAATGAGCAAAGGCTACCAACGTTGCTCTTTCTACAGACTACAAGAAGAAGAAAAAGGTGAACAACGGCAGAACTGGCAGCAGCATTGCCGTCAATGCTTTGTTTATATTCGATGACCTACTTCGTCGGATCAAGCCTTTCATTTGCCATAAACGATCTCATCTTACCCCAGTAAGTTTACAAGAGAGACTTGTAGTCACTCTGAGTCCTGGCATCCGGTTGTCGGCGGACTCGTTCAGGCCTCCTGTTTCCGCTTTGTCGCGTGCCGCTGAAAAAAAAATAGAGCCGTGCGCGACCTCTGCTTGGATGCGGCTAGTATTAGGGCTGGCCGATATGGAGTAAATCAGATATCACGATATTCTTGACCAAATACCTCGATATCGATATTGTGGCGATATTCTAGGGTTGAAAATTGGTGCTTTAACAAATTATCTTCACAATTAGATTTTAGATAAATAATCATCAGTAATGTGGACATAATGTCTAAGTGGGGAAAAGGCAAATAATAGAACAGCTAGAACAGGCTGGTAAGTTCAGAAAAGTACATCACTTTACTGTAATGCAGCTTTTAAAACCAGTAAAAGACACCACTTAGGTCATATCATGATATTACGATATCCAAAATCTAAGACAATATCTAGTCTCTTATCACGATATCGATATAATATTGATATATTGCCCAGCCCTAGCTAGTATACCGTACGTTTAAGGGTCAGCCCCTCCAGGTCTGAGACTATGGTACTCTATTGGAAAACAATGGATTCTGGAAGAGAGCAAGCTTTGCACCAGACTGTTATTGTTAAGAGGGAACTGTCATCTATGGTCATGAGAGCCCCGGAGTGACCAAAAGAGTTTTCTTTGCTGGGTGTCTAGACAACCTAGCTTAGCCTGCTACCACCTTCTCTATCACATCCTAACTTCAATGTAGGTTACAAATCCAGAAGAGCATCAATTGCATGAAGATGAACAAATACTTTTGGACGTTTGTTTGCTACGGTTCAAAAGGTTACTTTGTTACAGAAAAGACAAGCACACCAAATGAGAATCAATTCTTAAAGAACACTGTCATGTCTGCCATTAGACAAGAAGAAAGGTTTTTAAATGTATACACGTTAAAACAATGCTAAACATATGGATGTACCAGTGATCAAGAAGAAAAATCACTGCAAACCATGCATGAAATTGAGTTTGGTCTGTCAGGACCATTATTAAGCCAAACTGGTGTTTAATGTATGCTATTAAAAGTAGCCATGAGTACACAGAAGTTTTGGTGTTCGCAAAACATTGTTTTTGTTAATTTATTGTAAGTCAGTTTTTTTTATTTTTATTTGTTCAATTCTTTAAACATTGTCAAATGTTTTTTTTGGAAAACTTAATTCTTCACACAAAACCCAAGGTTTTACAAAGAGGAAAGGCCACACACGAGTTCTAAATTAAAAAGCTAGGACCGCAAATATTTGTATTCATCTGCTGATAATGAAAAAGCCTGTCACTATTTCCAAGAGCAGAAAGTAACATATTCAAATGCCTTTTTTTTTTTGTCCCACCAACAGTCCAAAATTCCCAAATATTCAGTTTTAGCATTATATAAGACCAAAAAAAGCAGCAAATTCTCACTTTGGAGAAGAAACAGCAAATCTTTAGCCTGACAAGCCAGACCCACATCAAGATGTTGGGTCTGGGAACTCACCATTGACGGAGCTCAATCCGAGGGGCGGGATAAAGGGTTGTCTTTCAAATTCCCTCTGCACGTGATAGGATAGCGCTACAACCAGGCAGAGCAACGAAGAAGGTAGCGAAGCTAGTTGATATATTAAACTTTTGCCGTATCCGACCAGCAAAACATCTTCCTCTTTTAAGAATGACTTCAGTGCCGTTCTTTGTTCTTTTCTCAAAGAAAAGCTTAACTCCAAGTCGTCCAGAAGACCGCTGTTCCCAGCAGTAGCAGCCATAAGCCCGCCCACCGACTCTATACACGATGTGATTGGCCTGACCAGAGTTTGGTTTTTCCAGCTCGCAAGTCAACGGAGAGTGCCTAGACCCCCCCTGGCTGCAAATTAAATTTGCTGCCGCTAGCGTGTGCGTCTAGATTTCTAGGCTAGCAAATGTTTGCATTTTGTTTGAAATGTGACTAAAACATTTCATCGATTATCACATAGTTGCCAAATGATTGTACGTTAATCGACTAATTAATCGTCAACATTTCGGCTCCAGGGCAAACCAATCAATCAATAAAACCACATTCTCTGTCTAGGATCCTGCAGGGAGAGGCCGGTTTAGAGATGGCTGTCACATTAGCCTTCCAAAAAATAGTAGGATATTACCTACTAAACAAACCCCTGATGTTTCCCGTCACAAAAATGATGGCGCTACTTGACCACACTCTCTGAAAGCTTAAGCACTGCTTTTATAGGAAGGCCAGAACTAATTCATTGATGTCGATAGACATCAATCAGCAGGATAGTTTAAGATATGGGTGCATTCATACATTTATTTAATTTGGTCACTCAGTCACCAATTGCACTCATTTTGCCATCCGGATATGGATAGTGGAAAACGTACGTCCTTTGCATACAGAATAATACATGTTTTTAAGAAATTAATACGATTTGTTGAGGATGAGATCGTCTGTGTTTTCAAGCAGCTGGATTCCAGCACAAGATTATGCAAACAGACAGGTGGAAAACCTCCTTAAAAATGGTTGAAATCCGCTCTGGTAATGAAAGTTGATATTTAAACAGTAGCTGAAAGGTTTCGACACTGTTACACCTGTGTGTGAATATAATATCATTTGACATACATACAGTGAGTATGCGACTCACACATTTCCAAAAATACTTCCAGAAAATCCTGAAATGTAAATCCAGGGGGGGAAAAAAAACATATAAAGGTTCTTACCAGATTTCTCAGGAAATGATTGAGGAAGGAGCTTGTATTAGGTTTCTCAGCACTTCAGTCATTTTCATGAACACACAGCCTAAGGTGGCTTTCACGTTGTCTGCCTCTTGTTTTCTCCTTGTCATTTTCCCCCACTAATTTACAATCTCATCTCCTCCACAAACTCTCTCTCTGGTTGCATTTCACGTTATCTGCACTCTACCCACCTCTCTCTTTCGTTCTGTCACCCTATCCCTCCATCTCTGTGTCCCTCTGTGCTGTATATCATTGATTTGATCCTGTAGTCTCTCCCCTAATGTGCAGCCTGTTTTGGGCGGCAGCACGAGCTCATGGTGCCTTGAAATGTCAGGTACCTTTGGGAAGATAAGATTAAAGAGCTCAGAGCGATCCGTCTGTCTTTGTCTCCTCCACTTCTGATCATTTTTTCCTCTCTTCCGGTCTCTCTTCCACTTCTTCCCCTCGTTCTACATCTGTCTCTCTGCCCGTCTCACTCTTTGCTGTTTCCTCTCCTCTCTTGTTATAACTCTTTTTCTCCGCTTTCTGGCTTCCTAATCCTCTCAAGTGCTGGTTTTTCCTAAACCATATTAACACAGGGTATCATCTTTGTCGTGTCGAATTAAAACGGAACCAAGAAGATCTGAGTAGCTGCTATCAGGTTAAAATCACATATCTGCGGAGGAATTAAGTTCAGCCTATTTATTTTTTACGCAGGTGACCCTTATCCCTGGGTCCCGAACTTTGTTTGACACATGGCGGGGGTCATGGCGAGGTTTGATTTCTATCAAAACAAGACCGTTACAAGCAACGCTTACAAGGTTTTTCAGCGAAGCACTGAGACTGTGAGTTAAAAATGGGACAGGGCTTGATCCTCTTCATTCTCTTCTTCTCCAATTAAACAGTGAATGGATGTGGGAGCTTCTTGGTGGAGGATATATGGAGGATATAAGAGATCTACAGGCCGGCCTGGGGGACGTTAGCTCTGCTTTTATTGGGAATGAACTGTTGCATTAGCAGAGAGATGGATTTTCTTTACTTTTTTTATTTGAATGTCATAATAAATACATTCAAATACATCATTAGTAATTAGTATTAATGGCTAAATCCCCTTGTGCTTAAACAAGGCCAGGATGTTTCTATTCATATATTTCTATTATTATTATTATTATTATTATTAGCTAATGTTTTAAAAAATGTACTGTACTTCTATTATCCCTTACTTTTAAATCCTTGGAACACTTTCAGGCCCAGGCAAGAAACTTAAATGTCTTTATTTTCCTTGGCTTTAATTCATCTTTTTCAGCATGAACAGGGCTGATTGAAAACAATGAAACATTTAATTGGAAATGTGAAGGTGGCGCTGATAAAGTGAAACAAGAAACATTCAAAGTAGCTACTCAGGTTCTATTCAAGTGAAATGCCACTAATGATTAGTGAAAGATTAGTGACTAATCTTTCACTAATCAAAAGCAATAAACAACATTTAGTGAACTTTTTGCAGCCTCACAACCGCACTCTGATGTGCACTTGTTGCTTGGATCACCATAACAACATGCAAATGGGGTTACAACCAAGCATAAGAGCTATTAGAGCTATTGATATGTTTGGGCAAATCTCTGGCATGCCACTGGGACTAAAAGGGTTAATATTCTATCAAAAGGTCATATGTTAAGGCTCATAAAGATTACATATTCTTCTGGTTGTACGTAGATGGATTCTTTCGGCACCTTCAAGTGGAGTTGGTCTTGTTGTTTCACTGTCATTACTTTGTTATTTACCACTGATAATTTGGTATTAGAAACATACACTCCCTAGTAGGGCTGTGTATTGGAATATATTTCGATACTGTGCGTAAGGCGATATTGGGATTTTTTTTAAGTATAATTTTTGAAGAACTAATATTTAAGAAAAGGGTAGGGGGTTTAAACACAATATAAACGTGAACCACTGTCTTACATGAATATTTTTGAACATTTAAAATAAAAAAAAAATCGATATTGCCTTTTTGAAAATCTAGTATTGCAAAATAAAATACTAGATAGATACTGAAGTGTATCGATTTTTTTCTTACACCCCTATTCCCTAGCCACTATATTACGTTCACCTACAATCTAATGCACTCCAGTACAACAGCTTTTCAAGGGCCTTTGCCAATCAGACACTTGAGTAAATAGGTATTATTGATTGTTTCTGTCATCAAGGGCATCCAATAGCCCTATAACCATTAATAAAATTATTAAAATGTGTAGCAGTCACTTTGTATGGCTGTCTCACATTATTAGAGAACGACAGAAGGATGGCCTGACGCAGGCACGCACACACACACGCACGCACACACGCAAATTGCCTCTGGTCTTTTTCTCAACAACTAAAATAGAAGGCATAACAGTAAAAAAAAACAACTGCTTGCTGCGGAAACATAGTTGTCAGAACAAAGTCAGAAAAACAGGAATGATTTAATTCGTACCTTTAATAGCAAAGCCACCGATGAAAGGAATTAAGACAAAATAAATAAATAAATGTCACAACCTCGTAGCAGTGAACTGAACAAAAGAAAAAGAGAAACTCTGTGTTTCTGTCTGTGAACAAGAAAGGAGTAAAAACTTCTTCAGGGTCACAAGTTTGTTTCACATCAGCACCGGTATGTACAAAAGAACGAAGTATGAAAAGAAATGAAGAGGAAAATAGGACAGAGATTCACAAGGGAGCCAGCTTATCCAGGTGAATTACATTATATTCTCTTCAGTTTTTCCCTGTAGGATGATTATAGGGTCAGTGTCACCATTCAAAAGAAAAACACACCACATATGCTGCATGAATATTGGGTGATATTCTGTATAATAACAGTACGTTTCTATGTAGCTATTTAAAGATTTACCATCGTAAAGGTAATGACAGTATATCACTGTCAAAACTCATTAAAGTGAATTAAGATAGTTAATGTATATCTACTTGTGTTCCTAAAAATAAAGAACGCATTTCCCATAAAACCTGCTTCTTCCTTTTTAGTCTAAGCGGTTCTCCCTCACTTTACTGGGGATAAATAAACTTGTTTCAAGCAAATAATTTTTTTTACTTTGGCCTCTAATTCATTCCGCCATCTGTCATTGAGAGAAACTGTGAAAGCTATAGCTCCATTTGCACTCGAAGAACAGCGTCCTTTTACTATGTAGTGTTACACATCAATCTCCTTTAGTGTTACTGTGGTCACAAAATGGCTAAAAATCAATGAGACAGAAGTCCAAAAGAGCCTTTTGGCAATCAGCCATGGTGATGAATAGACAACTAGCCACTCAGTATGAATGCTATATTTACACCGAGACATTATTACCTTGAAAAAAAGAAATGAACACACGAGCGTATTTTTTTTATGTGTTTCAGTACTTGAAGCATATTTGGCTTCTACCTCTGGTCAGTGGTAGTTTATATTAGCTAAGCACATTTGTATGAAGACAAATTTAGTCTCTGATGTGAACACAACCGATCATTTCAATACACTAGTGGATATTGACTGCACCAAGCGTGGATTGGCTAAGACCAACAGCTGTTTTAAAGCTTTAAAGCTTCAAATTGTTAAACATTTCTGGAAATGCTCTTTTTTTGCATATGCAGCACACACACACACACACACACACACACATACACAAAAATAGATAATTTATATCTAGACTGTTGACAACCATTGTAATTCAGTTTTTTCATGTTCGTCATGCACAACAAATTGCTCTATACTGGGTATTAAAGACCCATGATATTTGTTTTCCTTGTTTTGCATTGTGTGTGTGTGTGTGTGTGTGTGTGTGTGTGTGTGTA
Organism: Perca fluviatilis; assembly: GCF_010015445.1. Lineage (NCBI taxonomy): Eukaryota > Metazoa > Chordata > Actinopteri > Perciformes > Percidae > Perca > Perca fluviatilis. The sequence continues at coordinate 15,650,288 of NC_053132.1, read as the reverse complement.
TGTGTATGTGTGTATGTGTTTGGTACCCCTGCAGTTTCATGGATATTTCTGCTTGTTGAGAGGGATGCGCTTTTGTGATAACGTGTGTATTGTATTCATAGCATGAGGCCTTACAACAGGCAAACACATACAGCCAGAGGAGACACATTAGGATTCACACACACACACACGCATAATAAGTGTAATGACTAACCCAAATTAATCACCTCCAGTAAAACAAACACCTAACTGTAAAAGTATTTATTCTTTTCTTCCCCCTCTTTAAGCAACACAGCTACACTTGTATCCATTCAAACACATGGTGGTTGTCAGTTTACAAATCCCAAAGAAAAAACTAAGTACCATTGTAAAGTACCTTTTATCTTGCTGCATTTACTCTAAATTAGAGCTACAATCCAAAATGGATGCCGTGCCCTTCTTTTCTCCTGTGTTAACATAAGGGCCATTGTGGAATAAAGAAAAGTCCAAAGTCTCATAATCAATGCTAAACATTACAACAATTTATTGGTTTTGGTCTTTTTACGAACTTATGGTGCAATTTATCTCTGCTGTGAATCGTCACTTTGCTAGAATGATGCTCTTCTTTCTTTCAGGGGACACAAGTAATGGTAAGGTAATCATAAAGTAATGTATTCTAAATTACGACTCTGTGCACCACTTTAGTTGAAGGAACACAATAATGCCAACTAATATGTACATAATAATAATGGCAACAATAATAATCAGTTGTGTGGCATTTATTATTTTGCAAACTAGGCTACAGACACTGCTTTCTGGCTACAGGCACTGCTTGCTGTGGAGCGTCAGAGTTTGAAAGTGGAGTCGTATTTAATAACAGTAATTATGGGAGAACAAGAGAAGTGAGTGATGCTGCAGGAGTTGTTTGAGAAGTTACTCTCAGTGTTATTTTAGCTTTTCTTCTGTCATAAATATGGAAAAATGTAATTAGCATTGTGAAGGAGGATCATAGGAGACACTTAAATACTCATATTTTGGCAAAAGACTGGTCGTTGGTGTCTAAGTCTGGAGCAGATCGCAGTGTGCAGGAGGGCATCTCAGCCTGCCAAAGCCTATAAACAAATGCATATTAAACCACCAATATCAGCCCTATTGAATGATGTCCTCGACCCCCTGGCATCTCCGAGTCAGTGGACCTTGACCCCGGTACACCTGCTTGCATGTCTAATTATAATGGCCCATTATTTCTGCTATGAAACATATCTATGTGTTTGATACACAAACTCTCATTTGGTTTCTCACGGTCTACACAAACTGGGAAAGAAAGTAGTTTGTATGCGCTATCATCCTTAACATTAAAAAACGCTTTGATGAAATAGAAAAGTACTAATAGAAAAGTAGTGAAGTTTATATCAATAATTATTTTCAACATTGCGTCTGCTGTTTTCATCATGAGGTCACAGCAGAAGTCATGAGTAAAACATTTTTTATCTACTCTCACCTCTTGTGTTTCTCTCTTGCCTGAGTTTTCTGGCTCTAATACACACCCACACACACACACACACACACACACACACACACACACACACACACACACACACACACACACACACACACACACACACACACACACACACACACACACACACACACAGCAGTGACGTGGTGTTGGAGCCATTGAAGCAGAATGAATGATGGCTATTACTCAAAGTAATTGTGTGTAGGTGTGTTATTGGTACACAGGAGTGCATATGTCACCATGTGCAATTTATCTGTGCGCGGCGTGTGTTTGTGTGTCTGGGGTTCATGGCGAGGTCAGCATCTCTCTCTGACTCTAGACTTTTCAGTACCCATTTAAATGCAACTCTTAATTATCTCACTGATAATTACACACACATTCACACCCAGAGAAAGACGTGGATGTGGGGCATGTGCACGTGGGCGCACATATTTGTGCCTGTCTTAAGGTGATTCAACACATAATGAGATGGAGGGAAAGCCAGAGGAAGAGAGGCACATTAATGAATCACAGGGCCGACTTGATGGATGTTTAATGAGCAGCTTCTTGTGTATGAAGACACAGTCACAGAGCTGATGCGTCACAGCAGCATTCTAGCTTAAACACTAGAGCCGCCATGACATATTTACTGAAATACATATTAACTGTATTTAATCCAGTTTTTGACTTCTCCCAAAATTTTATTAATGAATGCATCAGAAGAAGATTATAGACTGAAAAAAGGAAAGAATATCTCGTATCCATACCAATTTCTACACAACTCAACATTACTGGAAAACTTAATGAAACTAGTTGGGTACTCCCCAACACTGTGCACACAATCTACAGTTTACGTGGAGTTCTGAATCAGAATATCACCTGCATATTGAAACACACTTCCTTGCAGTGCTTAGCTAAGGAGTTCTTCAGGCACTGCAATGTTTGCCTTGGTGCAAACAAACCGTTACATTGATCCCCCATGGATGTATTATCACATCCTGAGCTGTGCCGACATGTAGGTTCAGGAACGAGGAGGGACTGGAAGCTGCCTACGAGAGAAAGAAGGCGTAGTATGCAGACCTGGTCGCGGAGTGCAGAGAAAGTGGATGGAGTGCGAGGCTGTACCCGGTGGAGGTGGGAGCCAGAGGCTTTGTGGGCAGATCAACATCACGCCTGTTCAAGGACCTGGGCCTACGTGGAGCCACACTGAGCAGATCCACCAAAGAGCTCCCTGAGGAAGCTGAGAAAGCAAGCCACTGGCTCTGGCTGAAACGACGAGACAAGGCTTGGGGAGTAACATCCAATTAGGTTTTGCTGCAGGGGGTGTCATGGGGACGTCCCTGTTCACTGCCCCGCCACCAGGAGATGTTCTGGGTTAAGGGGCGGAACGTCAATGAGCAGTGGTCCCCAGCTGAAGACCCTGCAGCAAAACCTTGTGGTATGCGGTCAGGTTTAGGCCTGCCTCAGGGAAGAGGACGCCCCCTGTAGGGTTGCACGATATTGACAAAATGTGATATTGCGATATCAATTATGAATATTGCGATATCGATATTAATTTTTATATTCTTAAACATATGTAACATGACAAAAGTTAGGGCAAAACGCATCAAAATAGATTCATAACAAATTAAACAAGTTTTCTTACAACACAAGGTTTATTTCAACTGACAGTCATATTGGACTGGTCCAACATGAATAAATAAATAAGGACCATGTCTACAGAACAGGACATGTTCTACTGGTTGGACAGCATACACTGTCACTCTGTCGGAATGGAACGCTACATAGGGTTTGTCATGTAGTGGACCCGTGCGCTGACGTGCACTAACATGCAAGTGGCACGGTGACTGGCCAATGAAACATGATCATTATAGCGTTTCAAGCGGCCTCTAAATCGAACACAACTAAGCCACACAGCCAACGGACAGGACACAGCGCTCCACAAAATAAACTAAATATTGCATACTTATTGCGACATTTTCGATATATTGCGATAATGATATTGAGTTGATATATCTTGCACCCCCAGATATAATATTGCGCAACGTGATATTGCGATAACGATATTAAGTCGATATATCTTGTGCCCCTAGCCCCCTGCCATGCACAGTCCACCACAGGCACCGTTGGAGGTGCGACAGGCCTAAGGCCCAGCAGAAAGACCACCTCGCTGTAATGAATAAAGTGTTTGCCTTGGTGCAAACAAACTGTTGCATTGATCCCCCATGGATGGTCTTATCACATCCTGAGCTGTGCCGAAATGTAGGTTCAGGAACAAGCCCCCAAAGCAGGTGGAGAATAGTGGAAACAATAGCAGGACCTGTAGACATGGCTACACGTTGAGTTTCAGTTAAATTGCTGGAATGGAAATGCCCTAAATTTAAGCGAGGGGGACAAAATTCACGGTCCTCATCCAAAGTTAAGCCAAAGCTAATAATAAGGCCAGTATAGAAAGTGATGATGACCCATATCTGAATATAACTTCTTCACTGCACATATGGCATCCAAAATCCTACTTCATGTGACACATGGATTTTTTTTTTTTTTTTTGTACAGATACTTTCTGTTGGTCTCACATTTTCTTGCATTAGCGTCTCTTCATCTAGCATGACCGCCCGCTGTACTCTCCCTGTCAGCCTGCCAGTCCACAGGTCTGTTGGTTTTATATGACCGTGTCTTTTTTTAAATCGGACTGTGACCTCCTCCTCTCTCTTCATCTTTATTCTCTTTCTCAGAAGTTATTCGCTCACAGCAATATTTTATTGGCATTTCCTCTTGGCAAGCCAATCGAAAGGGACCACGAACATGAAATCGTCCCGTTTCCCCTAGTTACTGAATGAAATGGTTCCTGTGGTGTCGGGGTGAGTGTGTTCCCATGACGACCATATGAGTTTTTCTTCCCGTGGTGATACAAAAGTTATTCAAGTTCTTTGATTTCCCAACGGACCAGAACGAGAGAGAAAAAGACTGTGGAAAGGAGTGGAAAAAAAGGTGAGACATAGGAAAAAAAAAAGCACTGATAGAGTGAGAGAATGGCATGGTAAAGAGACAGATCAAGGTAGGTAGGCTAGAGATGGCCTCGTAACAAAAGAGAAAAAAGAAAGGTAGGAAGAGAGGACTGCTTGCATGGCTGGAAGATAAAAACCTTGTTGATTTTCTGGTTTTCAGGATCAGTGGGTTGAACAGCCCTGCAGCATTCTTAACTTTATTGCCAAGTTTTATTGCAACACAATCTACTCACCCGTCCATCCGTCTGTCCGTCCGTCCATCCATCCATCCATCCATCCATCCCTCTCTTATGTCCTTTTTGCTTTCTTGCTTCAGTTTCTTCTGCTCTTCCACCCAGAAGCCCAGGGAGCAGATTTAGATTTGTGTTTTTCTTTTGGTTTTTCAGGCTCACTAAATTAAACAGGCCTGCAGCAATCTGCTGTTATCACAACGTTTCCCTGCAACCCGCACTTACAAGGTGAATTATCTTTCTTTCTTTAGAAAAAGAAAAACAGACCATCTTTGAAATGTCAGTATTGGTAAAAAATTAAAATAAAAAAAATAAAAAAAACTAATAATTCCTTAATTTTTCAAAGATGCATGTGTTCCAACAAGCTAAATATGTGCAAAAGAATATCTGATTTGAATAACTTGGTTCTGTAATTCTGGCCAGACGTACACACCTTTGAACTCCATGTTCCTTTGTCTGTGTACTAAAACATAATTGGCTAACATAGAAAATGTTTGTTTGTGTCAGCAAACACTGGCTTATGTCTGCAAACAAATGTCTTGCGGAGTACAAAGGGTCAGTGGCCGAGAGAGAGCGTGGGCCACAGAGAGTAGAGAGGAAGAACGAGAGGCATCGGGATTACATTTTTATGTTAGTCAGTTTTTATATTAGAGACAAAATCCAGAAAAGCTATAATTAACAGAGAATGTGGTTAAATATATGCTTTAAAGCAATAGTTTAAAGATTCATCCCACACTTAATTATTCAGGTCGATAGAGGCCTAATTAGGCAAAGTAAATGAGTGTAGGTGGACAATGGGTGTGAAGTAGAGCCCTGCGCGGGACTGTTTTCTTATCCCGCTCCTGCCCGCTCCCGGTGGGTTTCTTATTTTTATTAATTTTTTTAAGATTATTGTTTTTGGGCTTTTTCCGCCTTTAATTTTTGACAGGACAGCTAGGTGAGAAAGGGGACTCCGAATGCAGTCCTCTAGTGTGAAGGGCCGTACATTTCGGCAACAACATTATTACCAAAAATGCTTATTGTATTACACTTTTCCTATTCATGCTGTCTACAGGGTTTCTTGTCTTGCTGTAAAATCTCCCAGACCAGAAGCCAGCAGACACAGGGCGCTTTCCATTCTGCTAATTATGCTTCCTCCCTTTGTCACGTTTGTCAAATGGAAGATTTAAAGCTTTAGTGCGTAACTTTTTGATATTAATAAACGTCTGTTACATTCAAGGCATTGCCAAATGAGTTGATACAAAGCTAATTAAGACTATCGGCTCCACACAACTCCTTTTTTTTTTTTTTCTCAGTATGGCTGTGTTCAGAAGATGGTGTCGTCCGGCAACTTTCCCGCGCAGAAATTCGAGTGAAGATAATTACCTCTTCTGAAGAGTCTGTCATGTTTTTTTTAATCCTCCGTGTCGTGCGCGTAAAGGCTCGTATCATGTGGAAGTGCCGACAGTATCGTTGTCATTGCTCTATAGTTTTAAGACTTAGCCTGATTTTAGTCCTTTCTTACCTTGGCTTCACTTTTTTTTTTAAATATGTTTCAAAATATCTCAAACTAATCCATTGACATAAAAGTGCTTAAAAATGTCTGTAAAATGTTTGGATTCAAACCCAATTTATAGAGCAACAAACATCCCTTTAGTCCAACAAGTCCTTCAAATAAAGCAACACAATACATCAGTATGCCCTATCAGCAGGACAGAATTGTTTCTGTTTCTTCCAAAACCATTTCAAATTACTGTTGAAAAATAAGTGACAATGCCATGGTTGAGGCTTGGTTAGGTTTAGGCACAAAAAGAAGAAGGTGGTTTGACTTAGAATCAGTACTTTGGCAAAGTTAGGTTCATTTCTGCAGCTGCTCCACAGTAAAAATGTTCCTTCCGTTGGACCAAAACACTGTCTTGTTGTTTTAACTACTGCACAATTCCACACATACTGCACCACATTATGAATGTATGAAGAGACAGTGGATAGCCTGCGAGAGCAAGTATTGATTACTATCAGGATGATAAGGTGTTGAGAAAGTAATCCGTAGTATCAGCAGTACGAGACCGGTAAAAACTAGGAGCCCATGTGATTGGTGTGTTTGCATCTGTTGACAGTCAAAGTTAACCACATTCTTTCCCTAAACACAGTATCTGAAGTTGATTTTTAACCATCTCAATCTACATAATTCATCCTTCAGGTGCTATGTTGTTGGGTTTTTTTTTACCCAGTGTTTTGCCTAAATTGCACTGATTTTACCCAAACACGTTTTGGTGCCAGTGCTGGTTAAACAGTCCAGAAGCTATTTGCAGTTTGCTATTCAGATTCCCTCTCCATATTTCTCATTTGCACACAACAACAGATTCTAAATGAGGCTTAAAGCAAACTAAGCTTCCGCCAAAGGCATCCTTTTGCCTTGCTAATCTCTTGTGCATGTGCGTATGAGTGTGTCTTGTCTGTTAAGTATCAAGTATGAGTATATATTTCAGCTCTTTAATCCAGCATCACACACACACACACACACACACACACACACACACACACACACACACACACACACACACACACACACACACACAATACAGGCTAATTAAAAGTGTGCTCATGTATACACCCAAAGGCTCTTGTGCACCTGCTACAGGAAATGAGAACACACACACACACACACACACACACACACACACACACACACACACACACACACACACACACACACACACACACACACACGTGATCACATGGATGTTTGCAGACTCATTTAGAAAGTGTAGAAAGTATTTTTTTATAAACTGGCCAAGTACAGTCAGGATCTATAAAAGGCCGGCTCCATGCTTCTTTCTCTCTTCAATTCAATCAAGTTCAATTTGATTCAATACTCTTTACTGGCATTTAAGTCAGTACCAATAATTGCAAAGCATCCAGGAAGGGGATACATTGTATAGGTTGTGTAAGTAGCAGCAGGGGAATACATATTGAGTCACATCTTCTGCTGTTTTTTTTCTTCTCCGCTTGGTTACAGTTTTAGTGCATGCATTATTTGGTGTATTTTTTTATATATGGAAAATATGTGGACAGAATTCATAACACAGAAACAAATCTTCGAAATTATAAATGATCCACTTTATATCCAACACACAGTGCTGTTTTATTGTTTGTGTGGAAGTTTGTGTTATCGTTTGAATGTACTTTGAGACAACCAATTTCAAGCACTTTGGTAAAAACAGCTTCATATTGTGGCACCTGTCTCTCTTGCAGGAGTCCATTCGTATATTTTTAGATTTTGAGTATGATCTTTGGAAGAACATATTTTTAGATTTTTGGCATGTTTGAAATTGACTTTAGGAAATGCTTGCTTGTCAGTGTTATTGACAAAATTGTTTACTCTCCTGATTTGATGATATTTTAGAGAGACTGATTTTCTTCCGACACCATCTTTTGGCAGTGACTCTCTGATTGTTACTAATTTGTACTTTCTGTTGAGTGAGAATGGAAGCTTGTAGAAATGCCACACAGTCAAACAAGGACAGATAAATCCATCTTGCGTTTCGCAAATATGCACCTAAAAAATGCAGACAGAAAATATGAAATACAATTCAAGGCCAATAGTTGAAAACCGTTTTCTTTTGTTACAGTATGTAATGAAAGTTATAGAAGCCAAAACTGAACGATCTCCAATCACCTCTCGCAGAAACGCTACAGCGTTAAGTATCAGTCTAAGTAAGGTTCACAACCTGCAGCTTTGTCACAGCCTGGAAATGAGACGAGCAGCAGAAGATATGAAATGTTGATTAAGTATGTATCTGAGACATTAAAATGACAGGTGCACAATGATGACTTTTGCACACTGGAGTTGCCACTTTGATGGTCTTGTCTGACTATTGAAACCACCAATCCACTCAGGGTCATAGAGACATTTACAGGGGGATGTTTTTTTTTTACCTTACAAACTTATCAGTAGGTTCGCATTTTAGCTGTTACAGGATCAAAGGGCATTGACTACAGTTAATATAATCTGCGGCAAAAGCAATGATCAGAACTGAATGAAAATGAGAAGCCTGCTACCTTAAGATTTCTACAAAGCTCCTTGCTAATTAAAAAAAGTGCAAGAAAAGATTAAAAGACAAAGACCCCTATTATAACATATCAAGTAGAGAAAAGACAAGTTTGAATTGAGAGATATCTTAAGTTAAAGGGATACTTTGCAGATTTTCAACTAGCTTTGTATCCTAACAATGTGGGTAGTATGTGTAAATGAACTATAGTAAACTTCCCTCCATCTTGCCAGCGTCATCCGGCAGATTTTTGCTGGCTCGCGGCTGTTGCTCGAACTACAGATTGTACTTCCGCATCAGAGTACAGAAGAGAGAGAGAGAGAGAGAGAGAGAGAGAGACGGCGACAAAAGGCCGTCTCCTAGCTTCAAAACACCAGTGCACAAACCAATGGGTGACGTCACTGATGCTACGTCCTTTATTTGTACACTCTATAATTTTAGCCTAACTGTAGTTAATGTAGTTCAACTGACTGTAATACAAGATAGTTGGTTACCAGCTGTCAGCCACCAGCGGGAGCATTTATTGGTCTGGTGCGGCGCAGTACATTCTGGTAGTTGTAGTTTTTCTACCTTTTGAGCAAAAGTGCGAAGTAGAAGTACTGTAGTTTTCTTTGGTCAAGTAGCACCAATTCCAAAAGCCTTTGCCTCTTTCTACTGCAAAGACAGCCCAGTTTTATGAGGCCATTTTCCCAACAGTGAAATACTTCTTTAAAAGTGTTCATTTTGATACCACAAACAGTCAATATAATCTAAAGAGAAACACATGCTGGCAGTAAAAGAAGTCCAATAACCAAAGTGCTGGGTTTCAAACACCTACACTACCCAATTATCCAGAGGAAATAAGGATACAAAGTACACTTCTACAGGTTTACCACTGCTGGGTAAGGAGGTCGGTCTTCTTTTTAAAAAATAATTTTGTTGTGTTAAGAGAGGTGTAAGAGGGCAGGTGCAAAGAGCTCTATTGCTGCTATTTTCTCTCTCTGACATCCACACTTCCGTTTTCTCCTCTCCACTATCTCTATCATAGATCATTATACGCCCTGTCTAGATAATAATTTTGAGTGAAAAATAAGTCCAAGACATAGTTACACACACACACACACACACACACACACACACACACACACACACACACACACACACACACACACACAGTCTGTCTCGGGTTAAATAATTAAGAGGACACATTAGAGCATACAGTTGGTTCAGATCAATAACTAATCAGAGTATGACCTTCACATACATACACGCGCGTGCACGCGGACACACACACACACACACACACACACACACACACACACACACACAGACACAGCTGGGACTGCGTTACAGCATGCTGTGTTGGATCTTGATACTTGGACCCCATGCCGTGATCCAGACAGGGATTTGTGCTCTCTCTTTCTCTCTCTCTCTCTTTCTCCCTGTCCTCCACTGCCACTAAACTACCCACTGTACCTCCTGCCACCCATCCATTACCTAGCTCAAAGGTGCTTTGTAAAGCATTTAGAAATCAATAATTTACCATTACCACAGTCCACATTGAGTGATTTGGATAATTGGATATATAAAAGTGAATGAGACCATCAGCAAGAAGACTGGTAGCTCTTCAAGTGTCTAAGTTGTGCATTTTGGTTTTACTTACAGTACAGGCCAAAAGTTTGGACACACCTTCTCATTCAATGCGTTTCCTTTTTATTTTCATGACTATTTACATTGTAGATTCTCACTGAAGGCATCAAAACTATGAATGAACACATGTGGAATTATGTACTTAACAAAAAAGTGTGAAATAACTGAAAACATGTTTTTATATTTTAGATTCTTCAAAGTAGCCACCCTTTGCTTTTTTTATTAATAAGGGAAAAAATTCCACTAATTAACCCTGACAAGGCACACCTGTAAAGTGAAAACCATTTCAGGTGACTACCTCATGAAGCTCATTGAGAGAACACCAAGGGTTTGCAGCGCTATCAAAAAAAGCAAAGGGTGACTACTTTGAAGAATCTAAAATATAAGACATGTTTTCAGTTATTTTTTGATCAAGTACATAATTCCATATGTGTTCATTCATAGTTTTGATGCCTATCAAGTGAGAATCTATAATGTAAATATTCAAAAATAATGAAAAGATATTGAATAAAGTGTGTGTATACTGTCTTTATGGCTTTAAGATATAAGATAAGATAATACTTTATTGTCTGTTGCACAGGGTTCCAGAAAATTGTCTTTGACAAGGCTCCAGTTACAAAGAGACATTCATACATACATATAAAAACAAGACATGGGGTGAATTGAAGTATCAGCTGACTGTAGTGTTCATTTTGTGCTATTCAATATGGCTATTGCAGATGGGATGAAGGATTTCTTGTAGATGTTTTTCCGGGCCAATGGTACCCTAAAACGCCTGCCTGATGGTAATAGCTGGAAGGAGTGATGGAGGGGGTGAGACGGGTCCTCTGTGATCAGGTTGGCTTTCCTGATCACTGAGCGATTGTAAAGCTCAGATAGGGGAGCATGGGATGAGCCAGTTATTTTGGCAGCGTGATTCACTATGCGTGAAAGTCTTGTTTTGTGTTTGATGGTGAGTTGGTTGTACCAGGAAGAGATATTGAAAGTAAGAACAGATTGAGCAATAGCCTGTAAACCAAAGTTGCTATGGAACAGAGGTGATACCTTGTCACTGCCCCCACAGCAGAGCTCCTTAGTTTTTGTAGTGTAGATTGTTTACAACCTGCTGGTAGCAGGTTACAGCGTCAATGTTGGCCATGTGTGCAACCAAAGCAATGTCATCTGCATATTTAAAAAGTGCCATACCTTCACTGTTACACAATATGTTGTTAGTATACACAGAGAAGAGGATTGGGGATAAAACACAGCCTTGGGGAAGTCCAGTATTTAAAATAAGCTTGGTTGATTTAACCCCATTAAAAGACACCTGTTGTGGTCTGTCCAGCAGAAAACGTTTTGTCCACAGGGTCAGTGTTGGGTGAACGTGAAGGTCAGAAAGGTGATGTAAAAGTTTATCAATGCACACAGTGTTAAAAGCTGAGGAAAAGTCCATGAATAAAATCCTGGTGTGTGGATGTCCAGAGTCCAGATTTTTGGTGACAGTATCTAAGAGTGTGAGGCTTGCATCCTCCACACCCCGTCCTGCCCTGTAGGCAAACTGGAAAGGGTCCAGCTTGTCTGACACCATGCCTGATAGTAGGTTACAGACCACCCTCTCCATACATTTGCACAGCACAGATGTTAGTGCCACTGGTCTGTAATCCTTTAGGTCCTTAGCAGGAGCCTTTTTGGGGATTGGAATGATGGTGGATTACCTCCACTGGTCCGGGACACAGCCAGAGTCCAGGAGGTGTTGGAACAGCCTGGTGAGAACGCCACTTAGCTGAGTGGAGCATTCTTTCAACACCCTGCCTCTAAGCCTGTCAGGGCCTGAGGCCTTGTGTGGGTTGATTCTGCGAAGCATGGAGGTCACCAGCTGCTCATCAATAAAGAGGGGTTGGAGGTTGGAGCTGGGGGTTGGGGGGGCCCAGGTGGGTGTTGTGCTGCCCCCATTGAAACGGGTGAAGAAGATGTTCAATTTCTCCGCAATAGTTGGGTCTGGGCAGACAGCCCCTGCAGGCTTGGGTGTTCTGCCAATCCTTGCCATGCTTCCCTCGCATTCCCAGAAATTAACTTCTGCTCCACCTTGTTCTTGTAATCGATCTTGGCCAACTTGGCCTTCCTCCTAAACTCCTTCTCCAATTCCCTCACCCTGAGTTGATCTCCTTCCAAAAATGCCTTCTTCTTCTGGACCAGGCAGATTTTCATGTCCTGTTAACCCATTTTTTATTATTTGGGAATATCCTTATTTGTTTGATGGGCGTTACAGTATCCTCACAGAATAAAATGTAGGAGGTAAGTGAGTCTGTTAAAAAGTTAAGATCATTGTCACTATCGTTAAAAAACAAATCCCAGTCTGTTAATTCAAAACAGCCCTTTAGAGATTCGGCTATCTCCTTATCCCATACTCTAATGCATTGTGTTATGGGTTCCCCCGTTTTCAATTGTGACCTGTATTTTGGCAGTAACAAAATTACATTGTGATCAGTGCGGCCGAGGGGTGGGCGTGATTTTGAAACATATGCGTCTGGGATGTTACTGTAGCATAAGTCAAGTATATTCTGCATTCTGGTGGGAATTGTGACATGTTGCTCTAAATTTGGCAGATAGGTGGTGATATCACACCTGTTAAAATCACCCAGAATAAACACTGCTTGGTCTCCATTCTGATTGCCAGCTCTATTATAGCTATCAGTTATGTTTTCGGCTGCTAAATTAAAATCGGGCCCTGGAACATATACTAAAATGACAGTGATCTGGGAGAATTCACGGGGTAGATAATGTGGTCTGAAAGACACAGTCATTAGCTCGTAGTGTTTACAGCACACAGTCTCCCTCACCGTAGTGTTTGTTGCCCACTTATCGTTGACAGCCATGCAAAGCCCGCCCCCAATTGACTTCCGTGTTCTTGTTGCATCTCTGTCAAAGCGAATGATGCTAAAACCGTCTAGTTGAAAGTTTATATCATCAGTAAGCCATGTCTCGGTAAAGCAAAAGAGACTAGTCTGCCAATAATCCAGATCGTATCTGATGAGTGTGGAAAGTTCCTCAGTCTTGTTCCGTAGTGATCTGACGTTTGATAGGGTTATGGCAGGTAGGGGTAGCCGGCTGCCTCTCCTCCTCAATCTGTTCCGTATCCCTCCTCTCGAGCCTCTTTTCCTTCGTATCCGCTTTCTCTTGTGCCCCCGAAGTATTTAATGTGGTATGCTGTTTGTGTGGAGGGATCCGTCAGTCCCCGGCTGGTATCTCAGCTCCATTAGGTAGTTGCGTGAGTAGGTGCGTCTACCTGGGGCTGCGGTGAGAGGCTGCACCGGTTGTAAGCAAGGTCCATATACATGCTTTAGATTGGCGATCATTAGCCAAAAATAGGCCAAATAAAGAGCTGTTTCACTCAACATCCCGACGAACAAAACGTGAAAGATGACATACAGTAGAACGGTAAAAAAAAAAACACGGTGAAACACACAAACACTGAGCCGTGTCTGGAGTCGCTTACACAGAGGAGCGCCCCCTAATAACACAGTGTTGTTCCTCCCATGTAAACTGAAGGACTAGCCTACATTTTGTCAGATACTGGAGTTTAATTATTAGAAAAAATACTTCCGAATTCTGAAGTAGCATTTATAATCCTGGACCGGATATTGCATGACGGTAAAGAAATGCATTGTTAAAAGTACAATTTATGTCCCGTCTATCTCTATGTTTTGGACCTCAACTAACACCACTGCTAAGCTAACAAAATACTTGAGGCTACTTAGGTTTAGTATATGTATAACTTGAACAGAAATTAGAATTCTGAAGTGTTATTTCAAACACTGGACTTATCTCGTAAGCATTACAGTTCAGCAAATCATCAAAGCTGTTTTTACACCGTCTCTCTCTGCAACTGCAGAACTGACACTTGTTGCTCTCATGTCATGTTGACTGCTACAAAATACATGAATCCATTGGTCACGTCTGCCTCTGGGCACTTTATTTATTTAATTAATGGTCTATTTTCACTGCAAATTTGTTCTGCCGCTTCTCTGTGTTCATTTATAGTTAACTCAGTTCTAATTAATGCAGAACACAACCAGCCTGTGATTGTCACCTAGGGTTCATGCAAGACCGAATGTACCAATTGACAAGGTGAGAAAGATGGATCAGCGACACACTTGTTTTCTGTTTCTAATTTACTGGAAAAACAAAGGCAAGTTCAAGCACACACACGCACACACATGCACACACAAGTGCACACATGCACACACTTGACATGCATTGATGAGGCTGAAGAAGAGCAAAATACAAATCTACTTTCTAACCCTGTCTCCCAGATATCACACACAAGTTTAGTTTCAAACTAACATCACATAAGCTGCATAAGCTCCTAACTGATTAAAAAGAGCACGGATCCCATTTGTTATGCTTCATAAATGCTGAACTGATGATGGCAGACTATACTGCACATTCATGATTTTCTATACACATTATGTTGCAGAGGTGGAAATATTAGCAACGGCTGATAGTAAACATTGCTGTGATTTTATTAAGCATTACAACTTCAGTTTGATAAATAAAATGTCAATTTTTTTTCTGGTACATCACCTGCTAGAGATCCCAGGGTCTAATCCCATAGGACTAAATTTAGCAGCAAAGTGGTCACATGGCTTATCACATATTACTTGCTTGCTGTTTGTTTACACCAGTGGCGACACAGTTGGCATCCAGTGTGTGTTTGTGACTGATTAAGAGGGAAAGCGAGAACCACAGAGGAGGGTTCATGGGTCTGTCTGTCTATATTAAAAGTTTCCCTCAGAAAGGGGCTGTTTTTAATTGTGTCTGGAGGGTGTGTTTGTTTTGTTTTCGCTGACCTCCCTGAGTGCATGCAGATGGTGCCTTGAACAGCTGGGACCAGCAGGGCTCACATCAGCCTGTTTGGCTGCGTTTATGTTTATCTTGATTCTGTTTCAGTTGATCTATTTACCAGGATTATTTACAGTAGATAGATGCACAGAGCCCTGACGCCTTCAGCGTCCAATACCCTTGGGATGAATTGGAACGCCGTCTGAGAGCCGCGCCGTATTGCCCGACATCAGTGGCTGACCCCATTGGTGCGCTTGGGGCTGAATGGGAGCAAAACCCTGCAGCCGGGTTCCAGCAGCATATTAATAACCTTGGTGTTTAAAGAAGATGTGTATCGACTACTGGTGTAGTGTTTGAGTGTGTGGTTGTCCAAATTCTTTGGCTATGTAGTATACTATTATGATAGATAGATAGATAGATAGATAGATAGATAGATAGATAGATAGATAGATAGATAGATAGATAGATAGATTAGATTTATTTCTCAATTTCTCTGCCTCTTTCTCACTCTCTATGTGACTGTGAAAGTGTGCGTGTGGATGTGTAGGTGACTGTGTGTAGCGGTGTGTGCGCCTGAGTCTGCGGTTAATAATTGAAAAATGTCCTCAGGGTTTGGTAAAGCAATGTGAGTTACCGTGTCCCCCGAAGGACAGTACATTAATGTAAAATAGCATTCAGAGAGACACGATTAACATAGAAAATATGGGAAAATATGAATGTACAAGATTAGACTGCTTTTTTTTCATACTTTATCAAACAGCACTCACCTGGATCAGTTCTTCCTGTGTCTTTAGGCTTGTCTTCATCTACATTTGAGTTTTTCCTTTTCTTTTATGAAAATCCACATGAAATACTATATTTATGCCTAAACAATGGTCATGTTTCCCTCCTATGAGACCTCTTTCTAGGACTCCTAAAGCTGTTGTCCTAAAGTCAACATATTGTACTGTAGGGAGTATTAATGTACTTTAGTAATTAACCAAGAGCTGAATATTAGCTGACAGGTACCTCACTGATTGGGAAGTTGTGGCAACTGTCTTCCTGCAACATCAGCTCCACATGGGAAAATTAAATTCCAGTGACTGACAGCAAGTGACGCAGCACATTACTGAAGACTTATGGGTTAATTTATAGACTTTAGTGTTCACAAAGAGCTCACGAAGAACTAATAATCATTTTGAGCATTATTAGACTGATGGTGTCTCTTTGCCTCCTGCAGTAAGTAACCACATTGCAAAGGCTATTTTTAAACGGAGTCCGATGCAGTCAGTCCACATAAAAACACAACGAGGGCTCCATTCACTTCCAGCTAACTTCACGGAGAACAATAAGGGCAGAACAGCATTGCCAATCTGTTTTAACTGAATTTTCTCTGTCTAGCTCAGCTAAAAACACGTTACCGTGTTGATCACTACCGGCAATGTGATCTTCACCTGTTCAACTGTTTTTAACTGATATTTTTACAGACACGTGAACTCACCACAGACAGTTGCCCTGCGCTTGGAGTCACGGCGGTGCGCTTCAGATAATGAACAGGGGAAACAGTGGAATGTATATTTGGTGTTATTTCTGAAAGAACGGGAAACACTGATATATGAAACTGCCAATTATATTAATTGACTTGTTTAACCCCTGGGTGCACCAGCACGTAATTTAGGATCACTCACATTTTTTCTGGCTCGAGGTCAGATGAGGACCTCTCCGCCACAGCTGTTTAGTCAGGATTAGGCATCTTAAAGGGGAAAGGGGAGACAGGTGGTGGAGCGGTTACTTCCACCATTGAGGTGAGGTCTGGGCTGGGCCTTTCAGGTCCAGGGACAGGTGTAACAGGCACCACAGTATTTTTCTTAATGAAAACCAATCAATAGATCTAGATTGTGATGTTGCTCAAGGAGGAGTGCAGAGCGCAGTTTCACACATGCACTCATGACTTAGTTCTTTCCGCCACCCTTAATGCAAAGAAGAATAAGAGGACCGATAAGAGGCAGAGTAGGAGCAGGTCTTTGCAGAATGTGGGTGATAAAAAAAATAAAATAATGCTACATACATATGCACACAGAGACAGACCCACTAAATATGAGGCGCACCGGTGCAACCAGTGAAAATGGTTAGTCGCACTTGACAGATATTTGGTTGCATCTGCAGCTACAAAAAATTGGTGTATTCTTTCTTTATACTCCTCCTCACCACTGGGTCATGTGTGCAGGTTAGGTATCAGTGGTCTACAAAAAACCCACAGCTGTGACAGGGAGGATGGGTCCTTGATGGCAGCATTCACAACTTGAAACGCATTCTGACAACAGTGGGTCTCGTGGCTGATATGTCAAACGAATGCTCAGGGGAATTTACGACAACACCAAATGTGTTGCCTGAAGCAAACTGTCAGGGAAAAAAATGAAATATGTCATGCTTAAAAATTTGTTCAATAACAAATCAAATTGCTGTCACTAGCAAACAAGTCAGGAAGTAATGAACTGGGTGTATGTGTAACCTAACATTCATTCGTTCCACAACAAACAAATTCTCTGTTTTCTGAGAGTGTGTAACTAGATCAACTGGAATAACCAGGGTATATCATATACATGTATTGTATTACGGTGGGCAACTCCGATTTTTGCCATAATCCAATGGATAATTCACAGGTGCTCTTCTTTTTTCACACATTTGCATGAGAGGAAGCCTCCACAGTGTTTTATATCTTAAGCTGTCTGTATTTTATATTATTTCATTTTACTGTTGACACTTAAACACCGAGTCTGAAGGATAAATTCCATTTTTCTGCAGATTTAAAGTCACAGATGATGGCATCTGTGACTTACGGTAGCGAGCTGTTTACTACACAATCACAATGTTGTTGGTCTGATTTAGCTTTTGGCCTTTGTCACGCATCATCCACATTCCTATTTGTCCAGTTTCTGTGTACAGTGATAAAGCAAAAATGTAAAATGAATAAATAAACCCTGATACAAACGAAAAGATCCCCTTCCTTTCTATTTGCAAGAAATGGGAAGAGAGTAAGTCCGAGACAGAGGGCCAGAAAGAGGAACAAGGAATGAATGTCTCTTGTCTCTTCTTCTAAATTCCACCTATGCTTAGGAGAAGACCCTCTGGGGCTTGAAGGGAAAGGTTTCCTCCTCTGATATGAATTACTGTAAGATCCTGTGAAAATTCCCTTTAATTACCATCCAGTCTGGGTATTGTTAAGGCCTTGCATCCCTGCAATGTGTCGTAAAATCTCCCCTTATTAGAAGTAAGGAGCAATGAAATCAAATAAGCACCTTCTAGTTGTAACACGTATCACAAACTGAAGTCAGTGATACACTTACATCGACTCAGTTACAGTAGCTTGGAAAATAGCGACATGGGGCACTGAATGTGATGAATTTACTGTTATCGGATGACAAATGAGACAAAAATTACCTAGCTAGTGCACCCTGCGGCCCCTCGGCCTTACTCCCCGCCGCTGGTAGACTACTTCGGGTGGAGAGCCAGGAGCAGCCTCGGAGACAGACCAGCAATTAGAGGCTGTAGCGTCTCAAATTCAGGCAGCGCATATCCCAGTGCTGGTGGTCACAGTGGGCTGAGGGTAGGGATGCACAATATATATATTTTTTTTATCGTCATCGCAACATCAACCGGCGCAATATACACATCGCTGCAGGCTGCAACATATCGCTATAGACACAAAACAAACTTTTTGTTTTAGGTGAAAGAAAATATCAGTAGAAAACTGCAATTTGTTCAATGAAAGAATGTTAGAAATTATTTCCTTTCATTTGTTTTAAATTCAACAACCAATGTGTTATATTTTAGCAGAATACTGAAAGCAGCAGAAATGCAGAACTGAGTACATTTTAATGTCTGTTTATTTATCGCAAGTAACATCGTTATCGCGATATTCTACAACGTTATTGCATATTTTCCTCATATCGTGCAGCCCTAGCTGAGGGCCAGCTGCAGTGCTCGGTTTAACCTGTGTAAAGACTGCGACAGAAAGTTTGCTGATCCGGTGGGAAGTCGGGATTTTCATTTCCAAATGCACATGTGCGAAGGCTCATAAAAAAACATCACTTTCCTCTATGGTTGTACAGGTTTCTGCACTTTTCTCCACACTGAGGCATGATGCAGTAAAATGCTAAATATCTTAAGATAGAAAAAATGGCTTTAGCCACAAAATATAAAGCTTAGATTGCAGTTTTGCATGTAGGCTGTACCATGCATAATTGTTTTGAAAAATGGTTGAATTATGTCTTTTACTGGAAAATTATGTTGTGCCCCCTTTGGTATGGATATATTCATGCGCGTGAATGTGTGCGTGTCCCTACAGTACACTGTGTGCATGCTAATGCGTAAATGTGCTTGTGTGCCTGTTTGTGTGACTTGAGTGTATGAATTATTTACTAGTAATATCTCATAAGAATCATATTATACAGACTGCACAAGACAAAGCCCTCCTGAACCCCATCACTGACTATAATCATTGCCCTCAGCCACAAAGAGGGAGAGAGGAAGCCGGAGAGAAGGAAATAAAAGTGTCGAAAGAGAGTAAAAAAGGTGGAAAGAAATTACTTCTCCTCACTTTGCCTGTCTCTTTATTTGCCTGTCTGCTTTCCCATATCTTCAACTCCTTTTTGTATCACTAGCAATCTTAATGTGATTCTTTGAGAATTTGAGTTAAATAATTGATTCAAACTTTCTATCTATTAGAACCAAAGTGGATGGTTGCCAGTTTGGTGCGCCACATTGGAAATCTGCTTTGTAATTTATCTATCCTACTTAGGGTTTCCACGGGGTCTTAAAAGTCTGACATTAGCTGAAATATTGTGTCTAGGTCTTAAATTACTTTTAAACTGGTCTTAATTTATCCATGTCCATGTAACGCTACCTCTTTTTTTTTTTTTGCAGTAGCGCAGAGATCGAAAAGTGGCTGATGGTTATCCACTGTGGTACATAGTGATCCACTGGCGGCACTGGCCGCTCACCGTTTAACGGCATGTGAACGTGGTAACGTTAGGCAACGGTCAGTGACAAACTGTTAAGTAATTTAATATATCCTTACAGATGTTCCCAAAGTATAAGAGCTGACATGAGCTAACATGGCTATTGTTAGCCTCGCTACCGTAGTGGCTTAATCCTACAGACAGTGCTTATGCCACACCCACGAACCATTTACGTTACTCATTAAAAGTGACCTTATGGTGAATAATGAATAACATTATGTATGCCTGGTTAATGTTTCGCAATGTGGAGTTTTGTATGATGGAATGTGTGATCACGTTCTACTATTTAACATACCAAAGGCGTCATAGAGATACAAATATATGTATAATTATGCAATCTATACTGGCGGTCAGTAGCGGAGTCGCAATCGGGAGAGTCGGGACTTTTCCCGGTGGGCCGGTAGTGTTTCGAGGCCTCGAGGGCCGGTCTGATAATAGTTATACATTGCAAGTTCTTAGCAACACCATCCGGCGGCCTGGTGGGCGGCCGCTGCTCACACTGGTCAAACTGTGCAGCCTCCGCTCAACCCATACGGCGGGCCGCAGCAGCCTCTTATTTCAGTACAAACACAGGCTAATCAGAAAGCACTAACCAAGTGCAGCTCACAAACATGTCTAGGATTTTAAGAAATATAGGGGGAAGAGTGAGCGGCCCCTCCCCAAATGGCATAGCCCTGGTCGGCCTATGATGTAAAGCCATATTGAACACCTCTTTTTTTTCAGGTCAAAATTATGGAGGACTTATATATGTTTTTTTCCTCTTCATGACGCATTTTTTGACTGATGCAACTTATAATCCGGAAAATACGGTACACTATTGGGTTATGAAAACATTACACCTTATCAGTTTAAAACTCAGACCCTCCACTCGCCTTGTCTGGAACCTGTAAGGTAGGTCAGTGGCTTTCCTTTTCTCAATTTGGCCGGCTGTGGCATAAGTTAGCTTGGCAGTCAGTTTCAATGTGCTGCTCTCTGGTGCTCTAAAACGGACATCAGAGGCAACGGAAGCATCTCTGCATGTAACGCTAGTTAACATTACACTTCGCAGCAGGTAACGTTAGCCGAACGTTAGCCAGTAGCTGCTTAAATACGGTTAAATACTGAAAGCTAAACGTTGTAGCGTTAAAGTGTTGTCGGAGAAACAACACATAACTTAATGATATGTTCAATTACAGTTGGTAAGTTAGTGGTGCATTCACTGTTATTGTAAAATACCCTTTTGTCATCTAGTGGTTCTTCTTTTTGTCGTATAACTGCAATTGACTAGTAAAATAAGTTTTGTTATAATTCTTATTACATTCTTAATAAAAAAATTATTTGACCATATGGCCTTAGCAATACACAAGCAGTGCTCTTCTTTATTTTCAAGTATCGATTCAGGCACTGTTAAGGCACCAAAACCATTTTATAAGTTTAATTGTTTTAGGACCGGTATCAGAAAAACCCCAAATGATACCCATCCCTACTCTGGGTCCTCCACAGGGTGACTAGACACCAGTCCTATAATGCAAATGAGGAAATCAGAGAATTGTTTCAGATGTTTCCCGACTCTGACATCTACCGCTTTTTGTTTTGTTTTTAATGTCGTGATGTAGGTCTTAAATTTCATTCATAATGGTCTTAAAAAGCTCTTAAAAAGTCTTAAATTTGACTTGGTAAAACCTGCAGAAACCCTTCCTACCATCTGTTTCCATCTTCCATGACATCTGACAATCTCTCTGACGGATGAATAATGAGTGTTTCACAGGTCACAACATCGCTTATCATGCCTAGATGATGACAAACTGGCCTCACACTAACAACTGATCTGCCTGACCGCCCCCCCTCACTCCAGCAATCAATCAATTAGGGTAATTTCAATTGATCAGATCTGCGTTACGGTCCACATAGCCGATAATGACACTAGGCTGGGTGTGAACTGCTACTCTTTTCCATCGGAGGAGAAGTTTTGATGCAGTGTGTTGGTTCTTTTGAAATCTTTCATTTTCCTTGTTGCTATTTTTCTCCCCCCATCTCTCCTAGCTCCCATCTTTCAGATGAATGAGTTTAAGAGGTCCAGGGGTCGAATCATCACCCACTGTCCCTCGGTGAAACAAACCAGCCCCACACCAATGATTGATATCTTGTATATGGCCACTCCTTCACTCCAGCCATCAATCAAGCATCATGTCTGTTTCCATCAATCAGATAAACAGTGATCCATTGCTTTAGGATGGAGGCAACTAGAAGTGATGGAGTTTAGGTGGTTTATTGCAACAGTATGCCTGTCAATCTTTCCAAACTAGCACAGGACATAATGTATGCAGTTAACTGTACAATGATAATGGCAGCAGATTTACCACCAAAACAATTGGTCTTTGAAGTAAACATGATTTTGTTGCTAATCAAGGGAACTCCATGAGTTGGCTAGAAACTCAAACTCCTGCTGACTTTTTAATGTTTCAAGTTGACTCCTTTTTTAAAGTGAGACACTTGCAAATGATTCAAATAAGCCCTTGAAGAATACATACTTAAATGCTAAAAGACTGAGGCTAAAGCTACATGTCCCTGTTAAAAAGTCACGTGTTGATCCATTTTGAAGACATGGAAGTAAAGGTGCAGCATTTCCCCTTGAATTGCCGGGTAGAGGTACTTCATCTTTGCTACAAATTAAAAAACAATTACACTCCTTTTGGCACAACCATGTTTGGATGTCTCCAATAGAAAAACATACAGACAAGAAAGACAAAAAAGGTTATCTTTTACAGGTAAATAATACCATCCATGACTGTCCCCTACATAATGGATGTTCCAGACTTTAATGGGTCTTTAACCCTGTAATGTGATGTAGTTAGGTAACAATATTCTCAGTACTGTATGTGTATAACCTGTACTGTATAATGTAACATAAGCTGCATTGTTTTTTTTGTTGTTGCACAAAATGTACATATAACTTTCTCCTGAGTACATTTCAGAATCTCTGTTACTTAACAATCTACATATTAAAAAATTAACCAGGAGTACTTTTATTATTACACCAAACTATCTTAATCACTTGTATAACAGCTATGGGGGGGAAGTGCACAGCACAATTATCACTGAGCAGGCTTTTGCTTTATTGCAAAATTCGGGGAGAAGCGCTGATGTAAGATTATCTTTCTTATCTTCCTTATCTTCTAAATCTGTTTAAGTCTGCTAATTGGGTTTTAATTTGTTCAAATCACGATTCTTATGGGAATTATCCCCAACTAACCCATTTAACTCAAGTTTAGAGCCTCAGAAAGGAAATCTTGTATTATTTTAAAAGCTTATGTGGCGTGATCTGATTTTAAACTCAATTGTAAACACAATCAGTGTGTACTTAGGCAAAATGTGTCCTTTTCTCATACTTCAGAACAAGAATGGAGAACAAGACTGGTGAGCAGTTCAAAACCCAACAAATGGGCAAAACATTTATCTATTATAAACTTTGCACAGAATTGGTGTTATAAAGTAAATCATTGTTTTATAAATTGTAAAGCCACAGTCTGTGTGAGCATGGTTCATTTTGTACCTTAAAAATAACTACCAGATATCAGCAAAAAACAGTTACTCTGTAAATACAACCTGTTCTTCTCCAGTAAACAGACACTCTTGTCAATATGTAACCATCATCCATCACTGGCAACAAGGCAGCATTGCTTTTGTTACTAGAAATTGCTTCCTTTTTCCTTTTTAAAGAAAAAGCTTTGATAACTACGAGCAGGTTTCCAGAGTAAGTAGTGTTCAAATTGTTGCTGTCAGCAGGAACCACATGATTTCCTTTTGGCTTAAGCTTTTACTTAAAAAAACATTTTGTTCAAAAGCAATACCACAGAGTGTGCACTCAACATTTATCTATCTGTATCTGCCTGTCTCTCTCTGCCTGCCACTCTTTTCTGTGTGTCTGTCATGCAGTTCAGCTCAGGTTTGAGCAGGGGGATTAGAACCTTCAACCATTTCTTCTTCTTTAATAGGATTTGACAGAGAGGGGCCGTGTGGGCCTGTGTGTGTGTGTGTGTGTGTGTGTGTGTGTGTGTGTGTGTGTGTGTGTGTGTGTGTGTGTGTGTGTGTGTGTGTGTGTGTTATGCTCATCATAGAGTCAGTGGTGCCGTAGTAACTCCCCAGTAACAGTCACATATGATGTCAACTCTGAGGTCGTCAATATCCTAATCCCTGTAGTGTGTGTGTGTGTGTGTAAGGGGGAACAGAGGGTCTGAGACGTCTCAGAAGCAATCCTCAAACCTTATCCTCTAAGAGCATCAAGTAGCAAAGACCAGAGCTTGTGTGTGTGTGTGTGTCCGTGTGTGTGTGTGTGTGTGTGTCCGTGTGTGTCCATGTGTGTGTGTGTGTCCGTCTGTCCGTCCGTCGGTGGAAGTATTCAGATCCTTTACTTAAGTAAATTATCACAACCTTACTTGAGAACTATTATAACTTCATTGTTAATGTACTCATTGTGCAGTAAAATGTTCCCGGTCAGTGTTTTACTATTATATATGATGTTTTTGGATTAATAATGCTGCTGCATTAATGTGTACTGCATGTTGCATTGCTGTAGTTGTTTGAGGTTGTGGTAGTAATGTTAACTACTTTATATACTATTGGCTAGATTAATCAGCAGCAATGCATCACATTCTATACGATTATCATGTGCTTTTAGCGTCGCTGTCCTGTGAGAACCACGGATCTCTAAAAAGACAGCTTTTCTTGGTGTCAGAAAAACAGCCCTGTTTTCAGCTTTTTGGAGATGTATTTTCCAGCTGATCCAAGACGGTTTCAAAATAGTTTATTTAGATTAAGAAATAGGATTTACGACAGGTGGACGCCGCTACAGAGCACACATTCTGACAGGTCACAGATCTCGGCTGAACACCGGAAAAGCCTGTGTTAGTGAGTATGCAGGTAAAAGGTAGCAGGAGATTTCTTTATATAGGCCTAATTGTATTTTAATTAGATTTTAGAAGTTATCTGCTGTAGTTATGGCTCATAGGGGGCCATCTCAGAAAAGGAAATTAAACGAAGAACAACTAAAAGCTAAAAGGGAAAGTGAAAGACAACTGGCACAATCCAAGTCACACTCGGTTGGACAGATGGAGACCATTACAGGATTGTAAATTATTCAAAAACGTCCCTGAATTGGCCCTCAGGTATGTAATATGTCTATTTCATTCATAAAATAAGTTTAGATTGCGCGATGTGGTTGTACGTCAGAACATTAACATTAACACATTATTTGAACATGAAAATTTCGACATTATAACATCGTAGATATGACCGAAAATACGGAAAAGCATAACATGTCACCTTTAAGCTGGCATACAAATAAGTGTGTCTTGTGTATGTCTTGTTTGAGATTCCTTCATTTTCTTTAACTATGACTGGAGTTTGTTTGTGCTGAATGTCTGTGTTTAACACTTTGGTATTGGTGACGCTGTCCAAGGTGATTAATCCATCTGCCTGGGGATATTTGAGGAAATAGTGGTTCCGATTGCCATTTTTATGCTGTAATCATCATTATCGTGGTGATTATAGTTATTCATAATACAAGTCTTTGTTTTATGCTCATTAAAAATCTCTAATAGTCAACTTTTAATGGACACGCTTTGATTAGCTTTGATTGATTTAAAAAAAATAAAAAAAAGTGCAACCTTTGATTGCTGGCAGATACTATTTAAAGACTTAAAGCACTGATCTGCTTGCTTTTGACGAGACATTTATGTTTACATTATGCATTAACAAGATTCCATTTAGAGCATGCATGATGTGGGCTTTATATCAGGGTGTGAAGGAAGGTTAGCGGCAGACACTAAACAAACAGCAAGCTTTTAAAAGAAACTGATAGAGCTTGTTGTTGCTGTTGCTACTTCTTTTTTCTTTACATCAATAATATAGCAATCACCTCAGATGTTGCCAATAGGCATGTTTATGTTGTGCAAAGTTGGAAGTCATCAAGAAAGAGCTTACGGTAAAAGCCAGGTCCATGTACACACAAAGTAGAGTTTCTTCCACAGTCCATTAATGCTGGACATTGATGTTTTGATGGTGATGGTCCTGCTGAAATGTTAATTGCTTTGGCTTATGGAATATTTTTTTGTGTTAGATGCAGTCTTCTAATTGAAATAATGCACAGTGAGCTGGTTTATGCAGCACAAGGCAGAATGAATCACGTGTTCTCATCCACCTCCACAGAGACTTGAGAGCTCAGGGTCAGTTACAGAGCAGCACCACTGGACCTGGTAGGATGAGTTTCTTGCTTGAGGTCAAATAGCTTGAACACAGGACTAATGTGTTAAAAGAAAGTCTATCTTCTCACCCCAAGCAGGAAAAGAGACAGATGCAAGCTGGGATTCCTGCATATGAGGAATTTGCTGTGGTTCCACATAATCTGGGTGCATTGACCAAGGTAAAACCATTCACTGAGAAGCTTATACTGTCCTCTCACTTTCATTTCCATAGTCCAAAAAGGATGAACTAACATACAGTAGTCCCACAGCCTGTCTCTGTTGACTGGTGACCTGTCTGAGCCTTGCTACAGCACATCATTATCCAGGCCACCTGCTAGTCTGGCAACAGATGGGAGAGGCTTACCTTGCGCGCCCCCCGACTGACAGCTCAAGTCATGCAAGCAGACGTTTGTCATTGACAACCACAACAAACTCTGCATGACACTTGTACGTTCAAACACTTCCCATATGTGGCTCTCTAATGTGCAAGTGTTAGTTCAGAGTCAGTGAGAGAGAAGTTATACTGAGAAATGAATGAAATGCAAAGGAGGTTCTGGACAGATTGTAGATCTACAGAGTCTTGAGTTCAGCAGGGATCACTACAACTGTGTTTACTAAAGCTAAAACATTTTTGAAGGTTAAATCTGTATGTTTTCATGTATTGTCACAGAAGACAGGTAACTGCATTGTTGTTTAAAGAAGGACAGAGCCTCTAGCGTCATTTCTGTGGCTACTGTTCAGCGAACATGGCTAGCATAAAGCCTTCCATATGATGTACAAAATATGGCCTATATAAAAACTACAGTATGGCTTAGTAAGAGGGCCTCAACTTCTCTTAAGTAATCTCATGCAACGTTATTTTTAGCCATACTAGCAGCATGGCTCAAGGGATGACAAGGGCAATGTCCTTGCATGCACATTAGCATGCTGACCTTAGCATTTAGCTGAAACCACTGCTCTGCCTAAGTACAGCCTTACAGTGGCACATTTAAAAAATGTAGATTGTGTAATGGTTTAACATTATAAAAGTAAAAGGTTGAGCCAAAATTCTCTTTTTTTCCTGTAAGGATAGGACACTTGCTTTAAAAGTGCAATGAAAACAATCTGTTAAGCATAGCCTATATTTTAAAGATACTTCTCTTTACCACTACAAAGTACAATGTGCCGTTCATTTGTTGGCCAACTGTCACTTTAATTGTGTTATTAAACTGTATGATTTGCAATGTACAGAAACACCAGTGCAACATTGTGTATTAGTGTTTTATGTCATTTTAGAAAAACTACTAAAATTGTATCACTTAAGAATACAATGTGACATAATGCTGCACAGTTCTTTACGTCATATCTATTAACCGCTGAATTGTATCATAAATCTCACATCAACAAATGTCTTGAGATTAAAACTTTAAAACAGGATGTGAGACTTCTCGGATGGATAACATCTAATGTTTGTGCAGTAAATACCAAGATAGCGTAATTTAATTTTTATACCAGATTGAATTGAGACTGATTATCACTCATTATCTGCTCTCATCTTAGAGTGAAACACTTAATCAACATGATCTGACAGAAATTACTTCTTCTTTTCTGCAACTGTGAAAATGTCCGGTGTTTTTGTTAATACAGAAAAGATGCAGAATCGGGTACTGTTTTCACCTGAGATATGGTCCCCTGGCTATCTGGGTGCATATACAGTAGACAAGACAACGGTAGAAAATACCCTGCTTAGGAATTTAAGCCTAAGATTTAAGGTGTGTAGCCAGGGGCGGATCTAGAAAAATATTTCTGGGGTGGCGAGAGGGGGGCAGGAATTTTTGAGGGGTGGCAACATATGTCAGACGTATATTTACTGAATTTAATCAGTTATCACAGTTTGATGAGAAATAGTATGTACACACTACAAAAGGGCACAGGCTGCCATTTACAAACTCATACAGACAAACTTCATCTCATGCAATCAATGTCCTGCATTTGGGGTTTCATTTGAAACCGTTCATATTAGGAATAAGTGACCGTACAATGTGATCTCACTTAATAGGAGATATAGAAGTATGATAGAAGTAAGGGGCATTATCACAGGAAAGGCATTAAGTTAAGACACAGGTGATGAGTGGCAGATGTGTCAGTGTGAGAGGGGAAGCAAACTGTTTTGGACTGTGTCAGAGAGGAAGCGTTGCAGGCAGCATTTGTACAAAATTAGGAACTGTCATTGATTAGTTCTAACCATCAGACTGTGTTAACACACTAACATTTTAGCCTGGGAGAGTATTTTTAGGTTCATTTGTTTATTTTTTGTTTTATTTATATATTTTTTTTATTTTTTATATTTAATCTGAGCAATAGATCTAAAATACATTCTACACAAAATATAAAAACTCATCTCCCCATCTCATCAAACTTTCACACTGACAACTTTCCCTAATTATTCATATTTAAGCTTTGTCATTTGTTGTTCTTATTCATATCTAACTTAGTATACTATGCATCAACAATTTCCATACCGTGTGGAGAGCGGCGGCCTTAAGCATCTGGGGGCCCGTTTCAATAACTAATATGGGGCCCTACTCACATAAAACATAACCATAACAGAAAAAGCAAGGATTCCTGTTGGTTTGCATCAATGGTATATTATTGTATTACGTGCACTTGCAGCTTAATTGATTTGCGCAGTATATTTTCAGCTGTCTGGGCTGACTTAAAAAAAAAATAAAACAGCTCAAACATCCCCTCAACTTGAATTATTTAACAAAAGCAAAGAAGAAAAAGTGTCTGACACTGAACCGAACTTATCATAAATAATGATGGGCTCCGCGTTTTTTCAGCTCCGGTCAGCTCACCGGGCGGCGGGCGTAGATTTCACCTGAGCCATTTTTAGAAATCCACCCTTCTGTGTTTGAGTGCTGAGAATGCCCTGATAAGTTCATCTTTGTCCAGCGATTTTGTCACCTCGTGCTCAATTGAAATCCAAGCGGTTGAGTTAGCCTCCTGGAGCATTGTTGACCTCAGGTGTGCTTTATCACGATTTTAAAATCAACGGGACCATAATTAAAAAATGAACATCATTCTGTGTTGCAGAAGACTTAAAAAAAGCGATTTTGTGTTTTATTAGCTTCAAGCGAGAGAAACTCCTCTCTCCGCTCGCTACAGTCACGGGCACTGTCATCATGAGTCAGAGAGCAATGCTGAGGTTTGGATGCAGTTCAACTAAATTGTTTCTGTAAATGTAGCTCAGAATCTGCAGGCCAGCGGTTTCTTTTGCTGGCACGGCAGTGATAGCAGCCGAGATCTCGCGCACAAGGTCCTCAGCATCCACATCGCCGAGGGTTTTTTCTATATTTGCGCAGCTTTTTTTGAGGGTGTATTGTCAATGGTACCGTGCGTTTTTACGCGCTTCTCCAGCTCACGCCAGCTGTCCATATTGGCATGGTGTGTATTGGATTTTTCATGATCATGGAGTGTGAGAGTGAGTCGTTCCCACATTCTGAAACCTGTGAGTGAGACTACTCGTCCGCTTGCCAAATAAGGTACAGCAGAAACAGAAGACTGAATCGGATGATTTTTAGTAGCCTATGAAAAATGGAGAAAATATACGCAGGTCATGGTTAGTGTAGGCCCTACACTAACCATGACCCGCGTGACCTATATTTTCTCCATTTTTCATCTTCATGAAATATCTGTCCTTGGTAAAACGGCGGTGTGATTGGCTTTGTGTGAAGTTGAACTCCTCTATCTGAACAGGACCGCTCCTAACAATATCAATTTGTTGGTCATCGGCAATATGCTCCGGCCAGCACCCCGGGTCTGTCTCTGTAAACGGGGCTTTCTCCCTGGCATCTCCCTCACCTGTCTCAGCGGTAGGATCTTGATCGTCATATTCTTGTTCTACTAACAATGTTTGGTCATCATTATTGCCATCAGTTTCAGTTGAAGACGGATAATCTGTATTTTGGCTAGCATCCTGTGACGGGGGTTCGGCCGCTGCTGTCGCCGGTAGGTTTACAGATGCTGGACCAAAGAAAGAGGTCATTTTTGGTAGACTGAATAAAGCTTTTCTTTTGTTGTCCGATATCTTTCGTTTTTCAGCACCACTGGCATATGTACGTTTCATTTCCTCTTAAAATTCTTTTCTTCAAAATAACATTT
Organism: Perca fluviatilis; assembly: GCF_010015445.1. Lineage (NCBI taxonomy): Eukaryota > Metazoa > Chordata > Actinopteri > Perciformes > Percidae > Perca > Perca fluviatilis. The sequence continues at coordinate 15,619,749 of NC_053132.1, read as the reverse complement.
TAACCTAACGGCAAAAAGGCAAAGGTATAAACAAATAAACTACCGGTATTATACTTCAGATCGCTTAAGCCGTTCACTGGGGCGGTAAACGTCGCCATGGTAACCGCGAGTTTGACCAATCAGAGACGTTAGTGTTGTTGTTGAATTTTGGGTAGTGTAGTATTTCTCCAGAAGATCGCAAATAAAAAGGTTGATTTCATACCTTGTGGCTTTTATAGGAGCAGAAATGTTTGTTTCGCAACCTCGTAGCTCGTGGTCAATCTAACTTGGATGGTTTAGACATTATGGCTGAAAATTAATATCCTACGGAGAAAATGAATGGGATTTTGCTGGTCTGTTGGGGCCCCCCTTGGAGGGCAGGGCCTGTTTCAATTGAAACGGGTGAAACATAGGTAAGGCCGCGTCTGCGTGTGGACCAGCTTGACTGGAGATGGTTGGTGATGGCCCAGGCACTCTGCTTTCCCTTTCACTGTCTGAGCCCTGCACGTTCTCTTGTCTCTCGCTTTCTCCTTCCTCATCTTGGTGATGCTCTCCCTCCATATCTTCACCGCTGTGGTCTTCTCCCACCTCCTCCTGTCCCTGGTCGCCTTGGCCTTGTATTCTGTCTCTGTCACGTTTCTGTTGCCCTTTTCTCTCTCCTTCCACCTCTTTTCTATCTCCTTCCACCTCTTTTCTCTCTCCTTCCACTTCTTTTCTCTCTCCTTCCACTTCTTTTCTATCTCCTTCCACCACATCTTCTCCATCTACCTTGCTCACTTGTTCATTTTCTATTTCTCTCGCCTTTCTCTTTGGAGACAAAAACTGAATATGCTACCTTTCCTCTTCATTTCTGTACGATTCAAAGTAACGATGTTTTCCTTGACAGACGTTGAATCAATATTAGCTTTTGTAGCCTACTTTACACAGAACAAACGTCAGACCCTAAGTAACATTGTATAGTTGGCGAAATAACGTTCTTCAACCTGATTTTTATCATCTCAAAATCAGCATCTACTAGCAGCAACTATGCTACCACTGTGCTTTCGTTATCATTTCATTTCTTGATAGATAGTTAATCCGTTTTGACCTCTTTCCTCCTGTGTCTCCATTCATTGCGACTCCTGGCTCCCTCGCTTAGCGCCACTCAGTTTTCCAAACAAAACAGGCTCTCTCCGCTCTGGCGTCATCTTATGCTGCATTCACTCTAGTCGGACATTGGAGACGCACGCTCGTAAATTGTCAAATTGGCCATAACTTTTACCGTAATTCGTTGCTGCCAACTGGGGTGGCAGCAGGGGTGGCAAGGCTTTCTTTTAGGGTGGCAGTTGCCACCCTATGCCACCCCGGTAGATCCGCCCCTGTGTGTAGCTGTGTGTGTGTGTGTGTGTTTATGTGCGTACACTCTCTTCTCTTCAGGCCCTGATCAAGCCATAATGTGCTGCCTGGACTCTGGGTTATTAGATATTTTTGCTCTTTGCAACTCTTTATTACTCTCCTCCTGCCCTTTCTTTTCGGCTCTATTTGTAAAATTCAAGTTTTTTAAGTATTTCTTATTACTTCCTGAAGTCTTCATAGGCTCACATACACACATCTTTCACTGTGGCAGTCTTCCACCCTCTCACAAACACACTAACTCTTTCTAACTGTGTCTCTTTCACTTGTGTAAACAAACAAACTCACACCAACTCATCCAATTTAAACCAAGAGGAAAGCATAATTTTTGATTTGCTAAACATCATTCCCTTCCCTCTTGCCTTGGGGAGAACTGTTTTTGCCTCCTGCTCCATATTGATGCTTGATAAATGTGTCGTATACAACACAGCATGCATTCAATCTGAGCGTATGTATGTACCAGCATCTCAGGGGTAATTAGTAATGGATAAAAGTTTTTTTTTTTTGTAAATATTTCATAATTCTATCATTGATGTTTTGTTGTTGTTGATGCATCCTCATAGCAGGGCAGAGATGGCTTCAAAGAATTACATTTTTTTTTCTAGCAAGGACACATTGCTGGTTTCCTTTCTGTCTGTCTGTGACTTTCTTCCTCAAAAAACTGTCTCGCTTTGTGTCTTTTTTTATTACACACTCAGTAGAGCCCAGTGATATTGGTAGTCAGCACTTTTTTAATGAACATTGTGAAACATATGGACCCAGCTCTATCTATGTAATTACATAGATAGAATTTATTTAGGCGGCCCACCCAAATCTGTCTGACCCCATTCAAAAACATTTGTTTTTTGTCCCTCAAACCTCTGCAAGGAATGCAGTGTAGATTTATTATAATTCTGCTAAAATTATTCATGTACACCTAATTGACTGTTTGACCTTGCCCCCCGCAAACAACAATTGTCCAGTCATAGCTTACTAACGAGCCACGACAGGCCTGTCGAAAATTAGTTTTCTCCACATGCTGAAGCTGTGTGTGTTATCTGTAGTAACGCCACATTCACATGTTCACCAGTGGAAAACATTTTTTTAAAAATCCCATTTTGTACAGCTGCATGTAAGTGAAATATTTACTTCCATTAGCCATGTAAAGAGCTTAGTCGGAATATTGTCTTTTCGGAATAAGGGAAAAAAAACATAATGTTACGTGCATGTAAACATCTTCATCTTCTTCTAAGACAGATGAGCATTTCACTACCTATACATTATTTTGTGGGTCAGAGGTTATGTTAAAAAAGCCCTTTTCCCGATAACACATCCACTGTGTAGTACCTGTGTAGTGCATCATCCCCAATTTATACTCCAGCAACCCCAACTGAAATCCGAAATAGCACTTCATTTGCAAAACACAACCCACAACACAAGCCATTTCTCTAAAATACAATTATTAAAGCATAAATCTAACCTCCGTCCTGCTAGTCCAAGTATGTACTCTACGTTAAGCAGCCATAACAGGTTTATGTTAGAATGAAATAACGTTTCCAACCAATGCATTAAGCTAACCATTGTACTTGCATAAGCTGTCCAATATGTTCAGTTTTCCACTTTGACACCTCTCCTAATGACCTCAGCTGTTGATTTGTTTGTCTGATGTATTCTAGTTGAATTCAAAGTCTGATATCTTATCCATGGGCTGATTATATGATTACTGAATCTTACGAGCTCATTAATTGCTCTGAGACATTTTAATGGAGGTTCTAATTGAAAAGCATCCAGCACTGATAGAGATAGGAGACCCTGGAGAAATTTAGCGCTGGATAGAGACAATTCAGACAACAAACATATTTCATTATTTTTTTCATATCAATTAATTAGTTTTCAATGATAGCGTTTGGTGAACAAACTTGGCCCGAAATGGAAATCACCAGATATTTTTTCATAGGGAGAATTTGAGGCAATGTTTCTCCTGCTGCTGTTCTCTGCGTGTTTCAAACCAACCCCAGATCAGGCCTAATTATCATGTGTGTGAAAAAGTATTACCGGTTACTTTGACCAAAATTCTAAACTTATAAAACCCCAACTAATTTTCCTCCTTTCCTTTTTACTGTCTTTTCTGTTTTTATTTGATGTGTCAGTACTTTGGCGTCTTTCATTTCTACCATGACTTTGCTGAATGTCAAAGGAAAATATTGGCTTGAGAATTTCTTAAATTAACTCATGCATTCATTCATGTTTTTTCTTTTCTCCTTATCTGCCTCCTCTCTTTGTTTTTCTGCTCCTCACAATCACACTTTCCTTTCATCCCTCTCCCTGTTCTTCCTTCCTTCATAACACTACTTGAACTATCCATCCATAATCATGATTATCATCGCAGCTACCATGCCGGTAATGACCTCAACAACAGATGAATGGTAAATCAATAAGCACTGACCTTGCAGCATAGTTGGACTGGGCCTCTCTCACTCATAGAACAATAACTTAATTATAGAGGGAGACAACCAAAGTAATGGAGGTGTTATTTTATGAAATTATACTCATAAAAACGGGGTGGATTTCCTTGTTGTGGCAGTGCCGTGGCTTAGTAAGGGAAAGCGATTGATCTTTAACTGGACGGTGGGGTTCAAGCCCAGTTAATAGCCATGCCGTGCTGAAGTGTCCTCGAGCAATCCTGGGGTCTGGTGTTTTTATAGTTTTCAGCCTGCACTCAATATAATTAATTATGTCCCTGTTTTTTTTTCAGATAGTGGCTCCCTTTTGGGCCTCGGTCATCATAAAGTCACCACTTAAAATTTCTGAACTGGGGGACTGGTCATGGACGTTTTTCAACAGGTACCATTGAGATCCACTTGAGCAAGGCACTCCAGCTGCCCAAGTGGATCTGCTTAGTGGCCAGCAGTTAGGACTGGAGACTGGACAGCTTCCAGACTGAATGAGAAGCAGAGAGCTGAGAGAGAAACCGGTGTGCTCATTTGGGTTTTGGCTGGGTAAGTAAAGGTTAATAAGAGTCTACAGCCACACTTCTGTAAGGCTGTACTTAGGGCTGGGTATCGTTCAAAAAGTTTCGATACCGATATCAATACCAATACCGTGACTTCGATACCGAAATATATCAAAAAAATACTTTTTTTGATACCAATTTTATTAAACAAAAAGGGATGACAACATTACACATTACGACACTAATCGTTTTTTTTTATTATTCAGCTCCTACAACCTAGTCTTTTCCTGAATGCCTCGACCATGTTTAGCTTTAGACAGCCAATCACAGACATTATTAGATCTTGGTAGAAGCATGCTGCATGCTTATTGGCTTGCTGACGCTGATGAGATTTACTCCTTAGGTATTGAAATTGGGTATTGAATGACGAGGCATTTTTTGATACTCAATACTTTAGAGGCAATTTGGTCGGTGCCTAAAAAGTATGCATGTATTTACCTGGCTGCAGCCCTAGCTGTACTCAGGTACAGTGATGCTTTGAGCTAAAGTCTAATTGCTAAGGTCAGCATGCTAACACACTCACAATGACAATGGTAACATGCTGATATTAAGCAGGTACAATAATGTTTACCATGTTAACAATTTTACTTTAGCATGTTAGCATTTGCTAATTAGCGCAGGTGAGGTACAGGCAAGAAAGCTACTAAAGAAGGAAGTAATTACATCACTTTGTAGTGCGTTAACGCACGTTGGTGCCAAGTAGTCAGTAGGGGTAACGTTAGCCAGCTCTCTGGATATTTTCTATTACTGTGGCACTAAACGACAAATTTTATATGCCTCTATAAATCTGGACCTCTATGACTTACCGGTAGGCTACTTCTTACTTTGTCAATGAACTAAGTAAGAAGTTGCATTTTCGTTTTAGGTGTGCTTTAAGGTCTTGATCACTATGTTGGCTTAAAAGTTTTGAAACTTTGAAAAAGAGTTTCAAAGTTCCTTCTTGAATTTAAGAAAACAATCTCACCAAAAACTTCATTGAGTAGCTGATTTGGTGTTTTTATCATCATCATCATCATCATCATCATCATCATCATCATCATCATCATCATCATCATCATCATCATCATCATCATATCACATTATCCTTATCAGCAGATGCAGTTCTCAACTGCTGTTTCTATGGAATGAACTTTGAACCTCAGCTTTGTTAATATTATGGCTGGCACTTTGACCAACTCGCATCTCCTGGTCAATGACTGACTGACCAGATTTTTTTGATGCCCATTAATCTGTCAGGGGAAAACAACTCACACAGGCAAAAAAGACACAAAAGTGAAACCGATAAGCCAACGGAGTGGCACTGTTTTCCAACGATAACATAATTTGAACGTTGGATCACCTGAGCCAAGATAATGAACTGAACTAATATAGATAATTGAATTTTGTATCACCCTCAGTTACAAGTTCACCTTCACTACCTCCATTTCCCATCTACCTCACGGCCAGGGTATGAATTTAATGATTTGTCTGTCTTTGGTAGTTGCCTAATCTCTTTCTCTCCTTCCCTCAGGTATCCGTCCCTCCTCCCTTTATCCTTCTCTCACTGACTCTGTCGTGTAATCTCTACCTCCCTCTTCCCCCTTCTTGCCATTTTCTTTTCTTACGCTTTCTATTCTCTGATGCATTTAAACGCTACTGTTCTCGACACGCACGCACACGCACGCACACACACACACACACAAAGATACACAAGGTATGGGTGTACATGCCCATACAAAGAGGTCCTCATTAGACATGCACACACTTAGACACATAAACTTAGACTTTGAACATTGAAAGATGGGTGTTAGTGTAATTGTGGGTGTAGCCTCTCCATGTCTGATGATTGATTTTGTCCTGAATTAGGAGGTGGTGCTGTGTGTGTGTGTGTGTGTGTGTGTGTGTGTGTGTGTGTGTGTGTGTGTGTGTGTGTGTGTGTGTGTGTGTGTGTGTGTGTGTGTGTGTGTGTGTGTGTGTGTGTGTGTGTGTGTACTGTGCACACACACCTATGCGAATATATCGGGAATCGCCAGTTGTTGGGCTGACACCCTACCATGCAACTTGCTAAAATGCTATGTCTTTTCATTTATTGAACTCATCACCTAAACTAAGACACAACGAGGGAGGAATACATATAAAAGGTAGAGGGGAGGGCAGGACAAGAGATGAAAGTGCAGGATGCCTGAGAGTGAGAAAGAAGAAGAGGACGATGAGTGGACCAGGATGTGAGAACGGAAAGTAGATTGACAGGGGTAGTGAGATAAAAGGTGATTGACAAGGGAAGAGACAGGTAGAGGGAGGAAAGATGAGAAAGGGGAGCTGTGGGAGAAAGATGGAAGAGGGAATTTAGGTTCTTACAAATCTATACAAGTCAGTTAGAATTCTTTTTCAAGGCCTCTTTGAAGTTGAATGGGTGAAACGTTAATACAAATACATTGTTGGGGTAGATATGTTTTTAACTTTCTGTAAATTTCCTGAAAACCCTAATCAGTCAGGATTTATTGCACAGTTTCCATCACGACATTGTTTAGTGGAGGTGGTAAATATGCCCCACCACTCATTGGAAAACAGGAAATAAAAAAGCTGTTCATTACTTTACTTTCTGCTCATATAAATAACACATTGCCATATCTGTGTGAAATAGTTCCCACCTCTGCCCTTTTTACCTGAAAGTATCTCTTAAAGGACAATTCCGGCGCAAAATGAACCTATGGGTTAATAACCGGTGTACGTGAGTCGATCTTTCTCTGGGATATGTTTTCATGGTGATCGAATGTGTATGTAGCTTGAAACAAGGTAGCGCTAATTAGTTTAACGCTAGGCATTCGGGGCACTGGTAGAGTAAAAATAAATCGCTATTTTATGCCACTAACAAGGCTCAAAATAGCACCACACTTCAACGGTAGCATAATGAGGGTCCCTACATGTGAACGCCCTGCCTGAGCTATGTTACTGGTTGCACGGCGTTCGACTGATCGTGACTGTTTTCCCAAGATGGCGTTTGCCTGTATACCCGGGTACTGTCTTTAAAAAAAAAAAAAAAAATCTTTTTCATAAACTAACTGTACACTTACAAAGTTCTCAATGCTTCGGTTTAAATGTAGGGACCCTCATTATGCTACAGTTGAAGTGTGGTGCTATTGTGAGCCTTGTTAGTGGTATAAAATAGTGATTTATTTTTACTCCCTGAATGCCTAGCGTTAAGCTAATCAGCGGTTCACGCTTGTTTCAAGCGACATACACATTTGATTACCTTGAAATCATAAACCAGAGAAAGGTCGTCTCGGTACACACGTGTTATTAACCCCTAGGTTCATTTTGCACCGGAATTGTCCTTTTAAAGGTCTATTTATTTCCCGCCTCCACAATAATGAAAACCTTGAAATGCAAATGTAGCACTACACTATGACCTGTTTGTATCAACACAGACTTGTGTTGTGTTTTAGAACACAATGATACAAACAGGTCATATTTCCTGTCACTATTACTTATAAGACAAACTGCCAAAAACTGTATCTGATATGGGAAAATAATAGTATAGTATTTAGTTTCCACCTAAAATGCACATCTGGGAACCTAACCTATGACTCTGCCCTGGTTAGATAATTAGTTGACTGACCTTACCACTGCAGTGAACTACAACAATTAGATTTAGAGGTTTTCTTACAGTAGAACATTAATCTCATGATCACACACAAAATTACAGCACACATACAGTAGCTACTCATTCACTTTCTCCCACAGACATACTCATGTACTGTACAGTCTCTCTGCAGTCCTCTCAAAATTATCCCCCCTCTGCTTTTCCCTTTATTGCCGACCTCAGCTGTCACATTATCACAGAAATGGAGGAGGAATTGCGTGAGTGTGTCAGAGAGTAGAAACGGTTCTTTGTTATTATATGTCCAAAGGGGCTCTTTAACTTTTCAAACCATTTTAGGATGGGATCCACCTGAGAGTTTGAGTTTTTTATCCCAAAACCCATCTTATGGAGACATTCCTCCTTTTTACCAGCATGTTAAAATGGCTTATGGAGTGGAAATAGTGTGATGTTCTCATAGTACAGTATACAGTTAGGTAGCTTTAACTGTCCACCACTTTGGTCCAAACTGAAATTTTTTTTTTCATGAAATTTGGTACATTCATTTATGGTGCCCAGAGGATGCATTCTATTGACTTTAGTGATCTTCTGATTTTTCCTGTAGCACTTGTGTCTTCACAACTATTGGATGGATTGCCTTTAATGTAAATATTTTGTTGCTGTGATTGCCTGCTCACTGTGCGCAGTGCTTGTTGGTTGCAGACCGACTCATCCTGGAACACTGGGAAAAGGATCTCGCCTGGCTCTTGAATGCCCGCTCAGTCCTATCTGTTCCCAGATTCCCTTCTACTGATGGGCAGTATTGTTGCTTTGTGGAGGCAGCTGAGTCTCTTGTCCAACTGGATTGGCAGCTGATTACAGTCAGGATTTCCGATGTGGAGTACCATAGTGTAATCTGCACAGATGCACAGTCCAGAATGTTTGAACTCAGTCTCATCACTGTGTGAGCTGTCAATGCTGCAATGCTTCTGAGAATTGTTTACATATTTAAAATTAAGCATTTTTATCAGAGTGGAAGTCTGCATGAACCTTGTTTTTCTTTATTTTGGTGACACTTATATGCTATAAGGTAACTTATGAAACAAATCCTTTACGGTATTGAGAATTTAAATGTGTTGGCTCCCCTTGCTGTATATTTGGTGTTCAACAACAATAAGCAAAAGTGAAAAATGTTACCGTTACCTCATGAGAAAAATTGGAGGATTATTTCTTTGTCACAAGAACTTACAGAGAAAAGGAGGAACTTACAAAAAAAATCCTAACAGTCTAAACTGAGAATGTAAACATGGTTACACATACTTAACATCAGCATGTAACATTGTCACTGTGGGCATGTTAGCATTCGGATGTTAGCATTTAGCTCACAACAGCCTTACAGGGCCGCTAGCATGGCTGTAGACTTGTTTTTACGTGATAACAAAGCATAAGGGGTTGTATATAATAAATAAACAACCATACACACATGAAGGTGTAGACATACATAAAGTGACAGACACTGCCTCAGATATACACATAGAGTACACGCATCACTATGAAATAAGCTCCACATTATGCCCTCCACACACACATTCATAAACTCATGCATCATTTTACTCACGTATAATCCCTCTCTCCGTCTCACACGCACACTTTTTCTGCCTCCCTCTCTGTTTCTATTTCTCTGACTCAACCCAAAACACACACGCCCACACAGACACACACACACACACACACCTCAGCTGCCACGGTGACTAATGAGAATATGTGACAGGGCTGGCAGTAAGTGAGACAGAGAGGAAGTGGAATCGAAGACACCCAAATTTGTCATTGAGGAAATGAAGGGTTACAGGGTTCAGCGCTTACCACTTCCTTCTGCCTGACCAATGGCTGATGAGTATTTAGAATAGACTTAGTGACAGAGGGGACCAGATTGCAGAGAATCTGTGGTGAATGTGACCCGCCTTTTTTTATACCCGTTGATCATTATCCAGCTTGCTTTCCTACCCATTCCTCTCTTTCTTAATATGGATCTGCCTCTCTTAGCCTGCTCTGTGTCATCTCAATCACTCTGTCTTTCTCTCCCCCTTTGGTTTTCATTTAATGTATCTTCACCATCACTCACACTTTGTCTCTTTACCATCTCTGTCTCTGCCCCTTTTTCATTATCATCTTTCCCCCCCGTCCGTCTGTCTATTCCCTCTACTCATCTCCTCCTTTCTTTCTATCCACACGCTCACTTTTCTTTGTCTATCCATTTCTCATGTCTCTTTTTCTCAGGTGGCAGAGCAGATTAGTGGTTAGTGAGACCATCCCATTACTGTAAGGTTACAGATTCAATCTCCGAAGCAGACTGTGTGCACACCAGCAGCCTGAGTCCTGTCAACCTGTCCTTGAACAGGATGCTGAACATACACCCGTGCAGTAATTTGAAGTTTCTCTGGGTAAGAGATCATTGCCAAGAAAGTAAATTTGAGCTTTTTTTTGGTATGTAATTTAGTATTACTGCCCTTGAGATTATCCTCAAAGCATTCATCTGACTTTGACCGTCACTTAACCGTTATTACAATAAACCACTATTTACTAAAGTAAGGGATGGTACTCATAGGTCTACAGTCTGTTTCTAGTAAGTCTCTAATATACTAAAAACATACTTAGATTTTTCATGAGAAGAAACTACCTTTTAGGGCTTCAACTATGAATCATTTTTTTTATAAGTGAATAATCTGCCATATATTTTCTAGATTAAATCATTGTTTGGTTTATAAAATGTCATAAATTTTATATATATGCCCGCACAGTCCTATCTGTTCCCAGATTCCCTTCCCTCCCTATGTTTGCAAACTAATTAATTAGTTTGCAAACATATTTCAGTTGTAATGTTTTGAATTGTTTAGAATGACAGCTGGTAGGGGTGTGCATTGGCAACGATTCGATTCAATTCGATTCTACGATGCATTGCGATGCATCAAAATTCTACTGCACACAACAAGGCAAATTTTTCATCAGTCATGAGGCAATCAGTCAGATATCCTGTTAAGATTCTGCTGAAATTTCATGCTTTTTGGTCTAAACGACATACCCAAATTAAAAGTGGTACAGCTCCCACGTACTTTGACACTCTGGGGTGTGCCTGACATCATTGGAAAGGAAACACTCTACATTTTTTTGTTACAAGTGTCAGGGTGATTCTAGGCCTTACTGATACAAAGTTACAGAGGCTAGAATGGAGATTTTTTATTTCCTTCCAAGTCATACATCTGTAAAATTATCAAAATAAAATACTGTAAACACATCTGGTGATATACAGATACACCCACTTTGAGCATGTAGCAAGCTGGGCAGAAAAGCTAGCGGCGATAACAAGTGCGGAAATGGAAAATTGTTTCGCGTTTTTCCCTTGTGATTCGGCCAGAAACGTCAACATTGTGAGGCGAACAGATCGTTTTGGAATATAAAACTTATATATTACATTTCCTTGGACTCTTGGGGATTTATGAAAATCAAGTTTTGGGCAACATACCACTTTGTTGCTGAAAGGACAACGAAAACAGGTATGGATGCACTCTGGACAGCTGCGCAGATTATGGCTGAATTGTTTTATTTTCTGTTACTTTGTAACAGTGGTGTAACTGCTATAAATCATGTTATGCTTTGTATGTGGGCTTAAATTAATCATTAGAGGCTAAGCGTTCAATTGGTGTGTATATTTGGAAGATTTAATGCTTTAAAGTTATAAAAACGCTATCGAGGTTACAGTGACGCAGTGTCCCTTCAACGGGACAGTGATCCTTGAGAGGATATTGAACAACAGATTCTATTGGCTGCTATGTGTGTATTATCACTCTCCTGTATCTTTGATACAGAAGTAATTGAAACTTTACAACTTTATTGTCCACTCAAGGCCACAAAATAAACAGTGACATAATCGATTATGGCACTTTGCCGCATCGATGCTGAATCGTGCATGCCCCGCATTGCAATGCATCGCCGAATCGATTATTGTTGACACCGCTAACAGCTGGGTTGCATCATCAGGAGGACATACTTCGTACAGTGGCCTTTGTCATTAGTGTCAGAAGTAAAAGTAAATATATCCAAAAAAAAGGCCAAGCACGGATTGCCATTCTGTAACATTATACATAGACTAACGTCATACCAGGGTAACGTCAGAAGAAAAATTAAATAAATAAATTAGCCTGTACTGATGGAAGCATGTTAGCAACAGTAGTTGATTACATGCAATATTGTGCATTTATTCATGTGCACAGCAAGAGTCACGTTTAATGAGCACATTTTTGGTGCATTACATTTGGTAATATACTTTAACCTAAGTCATTATTGTGTGTGCAGTAGGCAATGTGAGTATATTTAAACGTTTGCAGATTCACTATATGAAACTCTGTTTGTCTGTATAGATACTGTATCTGGAACCAGCAACAAATAACTGCTCAAACACTGCCCTTTCATTTTTCCTCAAGGCAGTGGAAAACTTTGGCTGGCCTTCCAGGTAAATATATATAGTGATATCTGGTGCTACTGTTTCTATGCTCTTGCTGATCATTTCAGTAATGTAATGTTAATATAAATGAGCATTTCCCCCATTAATTTTCAAGGGTCAGGGGCGATGAAGGCGTTGAAAATGTCGCAATTGCTGAAACCATGTTTAGTGTTAAAGGCACCGGAAGAGGGAGCTTCATCGCTGGGCGAAGCGTACACAATCAAAGGTTAAAATAATAATTTACATAATCTACAGTATATTCATAGTGTGAATGTTAAATCATTGTTGGAAAGTATTTAAAGTAAGACTATATCAATGATTACTTTTGAGTTGAGTAAGACCTGTTTTTTCTTATTTAGGATTGAGCGCCTATGGCGAGATGTCTGGACCTGTGTCACTCATCTGTACTATGAAGTTCTTCACAGTCTAGAAGAAGATGGCCTGTTGGATTTGTCAGATGCTGTCCATCTGTTTTGTGCCCATTATGTGTTCCTTCCGCGTCTGGCAGAGGCCCTTCACACCTTCACAGAAGGCTGGGACAACCATCCCTTACGATCTGAAGGTGGACTCACCCCTAACCAACTCTGGGTTATGGGTCACATGCAGAATCCTTGTGATGCAGATGAAGATGTGCAGGTTTGCTGAAGCTATCTCTCAAAGTGTAGTTAAAAAATGCAGTTAAAATGTTTTCAACCTGAAGGTGTGGATTTAGATTTATATAAAAAGAAGCTGAAATCTTAAATCTTGTAGGTCAGTGTGTGCTTGGCAGTGTTTTCAAATATTTCTAAAGGTTGTTTCATACAAAATAACACTATTTTCAGAACATGGAGCTGTTTGGAACTGACTGGGAGATGTTTGAAAGTGTGCCTGAAGAACCTTATGGAGTTGAAGTCCCAGAAATTGAGTGCCCGCTGACTCCAGCAAGTATGGAAACTGTACAGTCCATGATCGATCCCTGTGCATCGTCAGAATCATTTGGCAGAGACATTTATATATCAATGGTTCAGTGCATTGAAAGTCTATGTTTGACACAAAGAAACATCTAAGATATCATCAGTCCTTGCAAACGATTTAATGGAATGAAGTTGAACATTTGCAAACAGACTGCCAGTTACAAAAGGTTTGCTGTGACATTACTTCATTTTATCATTCATCATTCATTTTAGTTTTGAAGTTTACTAAAAGCAAAACAATGGTTTTGTAACAATGAATAACCGTTATTCACAGAAACAAGAAGTTGTCAAATAAAATGCCAATAAAAAATACAATGCATATTTTGACTTATGGCAGTTACTTGGTAGTTTTCCCTTGGAGTGAGTTGTTACACCCTGTCAAAGGTTTGCCCATGGCATATGGCTAGTGTCATGATGTTTTTGAATTCACTGAATGTTTTCAGGCTCGCTGAGGGAAATGTGATTGTACGACTGCAGGCGCTGACAATACGAAAACAAACAGTGTGATGTGTGTCACAGTCATGGTGGAATCTCACATTTATGACAAAGTCCTTCTTTTCACTTGGCAGAAGGCTTGTGGCCCTGTCCGGTGAGCCACTGCATGATTCGTCCAACAGTCAAACTTTCTGGAGCAATATTGTTGTTGCTTGGTCCATCTTGTTCTTTAAAAAAAGAGATTAAATGTGAGTCTGGATAAAAAACTATTAAAAAGATGCTGCCTTCCTTTAGTTTAAGTTAATACAATTAGTTAATACAATCCCTCAATTAAATCAGATTAACATGTTAAGCATAGCCCCTTTTTGGGTTGGGAGCAGGGGTGTTAAAAGCCCTGGCTGTCTAGTTTATTGCTGTAAAATTTCATGAAGCAGTGTTATTCTAAAGGTCATAATATTAAATATCACATTTTACATCAAGATTCTGCAAAAGAAACGTTAAACCTTTATTGGAGTATGTAAATTCATAGCTAGCCATTTCCACTGCGCTGTATAAAAATTACTGTAGGACAGCAGAAGAAAAGCTTACTATTTCTTAAAACACACCAGAATCCTCAATTTCCTGAAGGTAGTCCTGGAAAAAGTTCATGATGTTTGTTTCCATGCGGTGTTTGGCAGAACCAATCTCGCTGAAGACAGGGCGGCTGTTCTCCAGAATGAAGACTGCATCCACCTTTTAAGAAGAAGAAAATACATTTCAGTCTGCATTCAACATAGTAATTATTGCAGAAAACATAAATGCTTAATTAAAAGCAACCAGAAACCCATGTCGAGCTACTAGGACGTGTTGTCCCTATGAAGAATCTGCACTTTTTTGGAACGAATCCCCACATCCTTGAGGAGCCTAGTTTTTAAAGTGACTACAAACTCTCCACATCCAACCTCCGCAGGAAGCACCTGAGTATGCCAGCCGTACAGTTCTGCCTCGGCTGCTAGCTCTGTGTACTTCTGGCTTTTCCACTCATATGCTTCCCCAACGGCAATCTACCATGGTACTGTAAGCCCCAAGATGTACAGGGACTTCTCTAGGTTGACCACAAAAATGGGGTCTGGTCTAAGAGTGGTTGAGACATGAATGTACCTTATCATCTTCCCCTGTAACAAACAGTGGTTGGAAAAGGTCTTGATGGGTCTTCATGATCTTTGGTAGTTCATAGAGCTGCAGGCCTTTTCTGAGCTGGTCGAGCATTGGGATGAGTCTCATGGTGGAGTGAAGTATAACAGCTCTAATAGACAATATAAAAGTGTTTCTTCAGGAGAATCTACTTTTGTGGTAACACGGTTTACTGTAGAAAAAATTTGTCATCAGCACTTTGTTAAATTGTAATTTGGTGACATTTAAAAGTGGTTTCACAACATAGCTTTGCAAGAAAAAAATCCAAATCAAGTCACAAATTGTTGTACAATACTCCCTTGCCATAATGAAAACCAAAAATGTTAATATACCTTATCATGCTGTCCCTTTTATCCACAGACACAATTCCAGTGTATCCGCAGGTCACAATGTCACCAATCAGGTCGCTGATGTTGTCATCACTGGCGCTGTTTATCTGAAAGTCGATTGGTGTTAAGTGAAAGTTGTTCTCATTGCATCATTGTGCTCTACGGTCAAACAAACAAGTCATTTGATTTGTGCAATCCATGTCATAATGAAGTTAATACTATTATTGACCTTGATAAAATTGGACTTCCCTTTACAATTAGCTGTGACAGTTCCAAATCTGTGACATCACTGGCAGACACTTGAATGCTGTCAGAGTCACCCGAGCAGAGATATCTATAGCACCACTCACGTAGGAAGTTAGGGCAAGGTCCGCCTTGTGCCAGACTAGCTGCCATGACTTCTCCTGCCGTCCTAATAAACGGAAGAATTAAACAATTGAAACACTGCATATAAACGAAAGTAGTAATGCAATTAATACGCTTAAAGACAACATGCAAAAAGAATTTCATTACACACCTGAAGTAGTTACAGTCCAAACTGTTAAGGCAGTAAACAGGATTCTTCCCTTTCTTATCTGGACCTTCAACAAAGAGTCTTTTTTTCTATTTCTACCAGCATTTCTGGAAAACAACAAATACAAGAAATTCAAAAGGTCTTTCAATGTTGATTTTTCTTTCATCCAATCAGCATTTGAGCCCATTGCACCACCAGAGGCCTGATAGGCCATACGTGTCTGATTTAACAAATATGGACATACACCTGTACTTGTGAGGAATTCTTTGGTAAGGGCACCAGTATCAATGCCTGCCTCGGCAAAGAATGTGACCTTAAGTCTACATTTGGGTGAGGTCTTCTTCTGCCGTTGCCACTGTTGCATGCCTCTGTTGTAGAGATCAGTTCGCGACACACAGATGGAAAATGTGTTTGTCTCATCAACTTGACAACCGATCCAATTCAAGATGTCCTCAGAACTGGAAAATAAAAAATACAGTCATTGAACATTTGAATCACAACTAAATCTATGAGTGGTTTTATAATTTCATAGGTGTTTGCTACTGTTTCTCAGGGTGGTTGTTAGGCCTGGTACAATACTCGCACATCCTCCTATACTGGTGATGTTCTCAGGAGTGAGGTGAGGCCTCAATGCCAGTCCAAATGGGCAAAATATACAATGCCATGTTTCTGGATCACTAGATTTCTATATGACCACACATAACATAACTTTTCAACAGGAAAAAGCTAATTGGTACTGCAGCATCTCTTTAAAGGTTTATTGTTCAGATAACATCATTCACCACCATAATTCCCTAATATACCATTTTACCTTTGAAAGGTACTGATTGGATCACTTGACTGATGGCCATCATCATCTGAAGTTCTGTACAAAGAAAACAGATTGTCCTGAATTAACAATAAACAATTAAATTTAAAATTTAAAAATTTGGCAGGAAATCTCCTTACGTCTAATTTATCGTCAAACCAACATGGTATATATAAAAAAGTAGCACTGAAATCAACATTACCGTAATCCGCAACTGGCTGCATGGATCTCAATGATGTCAGGATGAAATGCATTTTTGCACACAGGACACTCAGCTATCTAACAAATGAATTTACAATGCATGTGAATAAAGCGTCACACTACTCCTGAAATATAAGAAAACATATCTAAGTTAAAGAAACTTAAACAACACTTGTAGAGCCTAATTTATAGCACCAGCAAAGTGACATGTATAACACCATGACCTGCAATTGGTGCAAGGAAAAGACCAATTACAAGTTACAATGCTGTTTTTGCACATATTTGCGAGTGCTAATAAATGTCATTTGGAAATTAGGCTCTTAACTTAAAATAACAGCAAAAAGTAGCTTACCTTGTCTGTCTGGTAGCAAAGGGCCGCTGAGAATACATCATCTTCTTCCTTGCAGCTTTCCTGGGGATGAAACACAATAACAACACTTTTCAGCGCAGTACACAATAAAAACATGTCATTTTTCAATCCAATAAATCCTGAAATAATGCCTAAAAGACCAAGCTTTAACATACTTCTTCAGCAGAATCACACAAATTTACAAGTTCTTTCTTGCATTCCTTTGTGTTCTGGAAGAATCTGAAGTGGAACCATTTTCTTGCAGGTTGTACACTGGGCTTTGGGCATCTTCTCAAATTCTTTTGCTTCTGGTGGTAAAGGAATTGTATCCAGTTCTTCTTGTAAAGGAGCAATGTACATTGTGTATTTTCCATTCCCGCTCACTGCTTTTAGCTGCTGGCCGGTCTATCCATTTAAATCTGGAGGAATAACAGCCAATCTCCGCTGCCCACCCCCACCTAAAATTTAACAGTTGTAGATACTAAATATAGCCAATCTGGATATAGAGCAAGGTAAAGTATATTACTCATCTAGGGAGTACATTGAAACACAATTTGAAACCATGGACATTAATACAGTGTATATGCCTACATACCTGTGGACTTGTGCAGCAACCAGCCACCACAGATATTTGCCAGTCTTGGATATGTGCTCAAAAGCAAATCTGAAAACTAAAATGACAGAAGTATGATTAAAACTGTATTAAAATGATTTATATTTTGTCATACTAATATTTATTACATCAAGCATTAATATGAATTGTAAGATGGGTGTTTTTAATCTTTAGATATTACTTTATGCAAGGCAGTTAATTAATGTTTACATACCTCTGAATGTGTGATGTTTTCATTAAGGGTTAATGAACGTTTTCCAAGGCCAGCCAGTATAAGCTGCAGTTCCTCTTCTCCTTTTGGTGTTTTTTTCACGTTGTTTTTCAAGAAAAAAAAGTTCACCAAAAAGCTCTTACCAGGTTGTGTTGGTGTATATGGTGCTTTTTGCCTCTTGCCTCCTTTCGAAAAAATCCAGGAAAAGACCTAAACATATAAAATGGCAAACTATTATTTTCATATGTTATAATCCATCAAAACAGAACAACCTAACTTAAAATATATTTACATTCTCAATGACTGCTTATGTTAGGGTAAATGCAGTTTACTTTATGTTTTATCCAACAGTGGTAATGACAGCTCCATAAAATATTCAAAGCAAAATAATCTAACGTTGAAAATCTGTACCCTTTCCCCCCCTTTTGCTTACATTAGAATTGGGGGCCTAGTTTGTCTAAAAGTACCTACACTGGTTGTGCAATTACAAAATGAATGCAGACAAACGACCCATGTATCCTACCGAGCCATTTCTTGTTTCACAGACTGTCCAGAGTCATTGCGCTGAGGCCTCACTGTCGGCACCGACTGCGCTCCCTGTCCAACAGCAGCTTCTCCTGTACTGCCCTGACTGACTGGCCTGACATTTGCCGGTACACTGTTTCTCAGCAGCAACACCAGGTTTTGGGCTGTGCTTAAGATGCCTGTTAATTGGACCCGAGTAATAAGAAAGACACTAACTAAATGCCAAATGTTATAGCCATATTTATTTTTTAGAATTGTACAGAATACCTGCAAAACACATTAATCATATCAGGGCTTGTCAACGCCCGGGTCTTGGCCCACATTCAGACCAAAAAGCAAGCTCGTCCGAACCAATGCAGTCCATACCACCTGCGGCTGGTCTCAAGCAACTGACTGCTGGCTAATAATGCCATATATCCCACTACAGTGGAATGCATGAATGTACTTGAATGATTGGTTTTGAATAAATGTTGCATTGCCTATCAATAAGTTAATTAAACGTTATTTTATTACCCTCAATCGTTCAGGTCCTCTGGTCGTGAATAAAAAGCAGATACTGACCACTGAGTCAGAAGTTTGTATTAGCACATATGCTCATTAACATTACAATGACTTGCTGGTTGACGTTAACTCATATATCTGGCTCAGTTGTTAACACTACTGATTTGGTCGACATATGATAACAGTGCAGTTTAGTTCTAACATCACTAACTATAACGTTACTTTCACACAGAGCACTTCATCAACGCTAACGTCGTCTAGCACTAGCTAGAGTTAACAGCAAGTTAATATCGTTAGGTTGCAAGCTAAAGCAATAACGTCTATGAGTTGCAGAAATGTATTTATAAAGTGCCATAAATCGTAGGGATGGCTGACGCGAAACTGACGTCCCGAAGCTTTGTTGAGATCCCGAAGCGCCGATGTTTCGAAACACGATCCGAAGCGTGATTCAAAACACCCACGTCACGTGACTACGGCTAAATGAAGCATCGGAGTGTTTCACGAGGGTTTCGACAGGTGGCATGGTCCGGCCATTGACATATATATATAAGGGTCCGCCGAATCAGAGTTTGATTGACAGGGTCTGGAACAGACCACACAATCTCTTGGGTTTTTGTGAGAGGAGTTTGATTTTGAGATAGCGGATTTTTGGTGATATAGTGACATTTATAGTGCGATTTGTTTAGTTATATTTAGGCTTACATTTAAATTTACACATTGACTGATAGGCTAGACAGACAGAGTATAGCCTACATACAGTGACACATTAATAGATAGATAGGGCCTACATATATAGCTACATAGATAGATAGATAGATAGATAGATAGATAGATAGATAGATAGATAGATAGATAAAAATGGAAGCTCCGTTTTCATTTTCATTCAGAGCCACAAATGTCAACATCAGGCCCATCATAATCAACATCAACACCAGTAGAAACACAGGACAGTTTATGGGAACGTTTTGATGATCGTATCCGTGAAACCAAGATGATACACAATGCTACAGCTGATGCCACAGTGGAAGAGAAAAAATACCTCAACTATGCGTTTTTGCCCAGAACTCATGATCCCCTAACTTACTGGAAAGAGAGAGCAGTAATCTTTCCTCATTTGTATGTCCGTGCTAAAAAATATCTTTGCATGCCAGCAACAAGTGTCCCTTGTGAGAGGATTTTTTTCAAAGGCTGGAGACATCATCTGTAAAAAAAAAAAAAGAAGTAGGCTAAGTCCTTCCACAGCAGAGAAATTCATATTTTGGAATACAAATCTATAAAAAAGTGAGACATTGTGGCTTGATTTCTTTTATTAATTCATTTTTCATGACCAAAATAACATTATGCACAGTGAGGAGCCTACAAGCTTCACATATTTTTTTTTAATGGCTCGTTGTCAAGGTTGTTTCAGATCAACACCTGCAAGTGACCACTAGGTGTCCTCGTTGAGACGGGTGTCGGATTGTTTCGAAGCCTCGACACAGTATGGCACGTTTGCTTCAACTGTTTCATTGTTTCACGAAGCCTCGATCTGCACACCACAAATAAATCGTTGTAAAATGTTGAATAAACACGTTATTTACTTTACCTGTGATGCTGAGCCTAGGCTAGCAGCCTCAGGTCTGTTGTTAGCCATCTTTCGCCTTTGACGCATGCGCGTTAGATGGAATCGAGGTTTGATTACCTGCCCTGTGACGGCAGTGACGTCATTTCAACTGTTCTTTACTCGCACCCACAAACTTGAATTTGTGTTCATAGTGAAGAATTCGTAGTCGTAGAAATCAGAGTTGTACTCATGAATGTCATAGCTTCTAGAGTCAGACTCACATAAAAACACAAATGCAATTTATTGACTCACTTGTATGAAAACGTAATTTTGCGTGCCTAAGTTAATTTACGCACAAATGTTTAAAAATACGAATATGAATGCTTAAAGTTGTGCATACATCTTTTTGAAAGTGATCTTACACCATACTGTGGTGGCCCGGGTTGGCACTCGGATGTGATTCTCCCTCGTAAGCGAGAACACCTTTTATTTAGAAGAAAATACTCTGTTATCATCTCATCATATCAAACCAATGCACAAATAATCTTGTAAACCCAGAACAAAACGAGGTTTTGTTTTCTTTCTGCCAAGTGTCCTGGAAGACAATTTATCACATCCTCTTTATCTGGCTAGAAAATATATATTTTTCAAAGGTGGGGATAAAAGACAACATTGACAAAAAAAGATGAAGATTGTATGAAGCCTTCTAGGAAGCAACTGTCAAATACTTAAGGTCTAAAGAAGCATCTTTGAGGGAGAGTATTTATTTTCTTGATAATTATAAATTGACGTTTGCGAGCGGTCTACAGCTTCCCTTTAGGCTACATTTTACCATGTAAGAGATGTGTTTGTGGGTGTGTATGTATGTATCCATCCCAGCATGTGCTCCCAAGCCACTGCTTTCATTAAACTGGCTATCTTTGATTAGGGTTAAGTTTCATGTAACCTGCAATAATAATGGACTTTGTTAGAAACAATGTGCCTTCAGGGTTATTACACGTGTTTCAGTACTAAGAGGATTACTATCTAATAATCACTCAAAACAACTGCAGTAGTGTAGAATTTGTTTGCAAAAAGTCACTAATTTGAAACTAATTTCACTAATGAGATTGAGTTTTGTCCTTTTAAAGTCCTCCTGACCATTAACACATTAACCATTAAACCATTAGTTGGACATAGAAACGGAAGACAAAACTAAAGCATGTTTCTCTTCTCTGTGAAGGACAGCTTTGTAAACCTCTCTGCGGTTGAAAATTGTCTTTGTCCTTGTTTATTTCTCTCAGTGAGACCATATCAAATGCACATTAGGAGGCCCACTCCTCATTTCTGTTGTTCACAGGGAGCGGCAATGGAGTAAAAGATGGATTATATCTCAGTGTGTTGGCATTATCTGCTTATACAGAGGGACGTAAACATGCACGCTCTGTGGTTAGTGTCTGTGGGTAGTGTGTCTGGGAGACAGGCCGACTAAGACATGTGAAAGTGATGCCTGTTGTGAAATCACTGCTGTGGAATGGAGGTCACTGTTTTAGCATTTCTTATTGTACTCTCTGAAACAACCAAGGAATACGGATGCATGAATAATGTATTCAGAGATAAAGTTATCACGTCTGATGCTGAGCCAATGTGCAACTTATTATTTCAGGAGGTGATTGACAGATGATAATGACAAGTGGTATCATGGATTGGTTGTTTGATGTCACGCACTCCTTTGATGTTCGGCTAGAAAGAGAGAGATCAAACGTAAACAAACATGGATGTACAGAACCCTAACAGGAAAGTGGAAGTTCTTACTTGGTAATTAACTCACTCAAGTTTGTTTAGAGGAACAGTTTGCCACCACTGATGTGATGTTAGGTCAAACCTGCATGTTAGTTGTATATTCGTTGGAAACAAACAATGCAACTCAACATAAACATAAAATTTGTTTCTGCAAGTTCCAACTGGTTTTAACAATATTCCACAGCATGACACCCTGGGTTAAATTCTCCCAGCCAAGTCAGCTAAAGATGTGTGTGTGTGTGTGTGTGTGTGTGTGTGTGTGTGTGTGTGTGTGTGTGTGTGTATGTGTGTGTTTCCCTTGTTAACAAGAAAAAGGAAGACAGCAACTATGAGCGCTAACTTTCTTGTCAGGGCGTTTTTTGCTTGCTAGACAAATGTGCAAATGCAATATTGAGTTGATTGAACCAACTCAAATCAGCTGTTCTGGAACCGAAAACTCAGAGTTTCCCATCTCAGGGTGAATCAACTCAGAGTTCAGGGTTAGACTCAGAGTTTGTTAAACCTCCTTCCTGAAATGGGCCCCTGGACAGTTGGAGTTGTGCAGCCTGTTGCATGCAGCTCACTGTGGCTGCAGCTTCTTGTTCCATTACTCTGTTTGAACAATTCAAAATGATCTGCAGTCATAAAATACCAAAATGACCATTGTGATGCTTTTTTTAGACGCATTTTTAAAGAATGATTGATAAGCGCTATCCGCGACGACAAATACACTGCGTTTTCTGTGGCTGCTTCACAATAAAAGCCACCCTGTTTTCCCCCAGTTCAATGCTTTTAAATTGAAGCAGTAGGAAATGTTCCGGGATAGGAGAAAAATGTGCTCTGGTTTATTGCCATTTCTTTAAACCAATCACAATCGTCTTGGGCGGTGGTAAACGCCGGACGGAGCCACAGTGCCACTGCAAAATAGCCTCGTGAAGGAACTTGTTTTGGTGGAGTCGAGAAACTCAGATTGAACAGATAGTCTAGCTAGCTCTCTGGATTTACCCTGCAGAGATCTGAGGAGCAGTCCTCATAAATCGACCGGAGTTTAAAATTCCAACACAAAGAAAGCGAAAGCTAACGGACATCGGGCGGAAAAGAGTGCATCCGGTGGAATGTCCGGCGGCAACGGACCGATCCCGGAAATTGGAACGTCGTGGATATAGACAGTAACTCAATGCAGCTCTGACATGATGTAAAGAGAATGTAAGGCTGTTATCAATGTGGTAAAATTACGTTGGATTACATGCATGCCTTGTTTCCTGGGATACCATCGTGCATGCGAAGACCATTTTAGTGCAGAAAATGTCACTGGGAGTACAATGAGAATATTAAAAAGTATGAACCCATCATAAATATATAGAATATACTATGTATTAAAATACTTGTATGCATTATATACATAGTTTGACTCATTAAAATGTAAATTCCTTTCAAGAGCAAATAATAAAACCGTTTTAAAAAAGTATAAAAAAAACTTGCCCTATGTCACACCACACTGCAGGCACACATATGGATATATAGTGATTTCTTTTTCTTTGTTCTTTTTGACACTCATTTTCTCTCAGCGTCTCTTTATCAACTCCCCCAAATGCTGCTTATTGTAACCCCCTAGCAGCCTTATTCTTTATTCCTGGATTTTCTTTCTCTACCACCCTCTAAAAGGAGAGTTGTATTGTGGGGTTGTCAACATGACTTCTTATTATGGGGCTAAGTAAGTGTAAAATTGACTTTCAGCCAGAATGTGACAACTCACTGAAACCAATTGTGGTGAGTCTGCAGGGTTGCGTCTCAGTGCGTGTGTGTGTGAGTGGGAGAGCATGTCCTTGTATATTTTTTTGTGTTTCAGCATATCTACTTTTGTGCATGGTGCA
The DNA here is from genome assembly GCF_010015445.1 of Perca fluviatilis. Lineage (NCBI taxonomy): Eukaryota > Metazoa > Chordata > Actinopteri > Perciformes > Percidae > Perca > Perca fluviatilis. Next base: position 15,595,539 of record NC_053132.1, on the reverse strand, counting down.
AACATCGATTGTAAAAAAATCATCTTTTCTAGTGGGAGATCTACTGGGTAGACAAGGATATCATTTTACCCTTTTGATTAATAGAACTATATCCCTGCCCTTAAACTACTAAAACAAAGTGGATTTGCACAGAAACAGTGTTTTACTCCATTAACATCCTTCACTTGTCAACATTCTACTGTAACTAATTTCCAGATTAATATGCCAGATTACTCTTTTCCAACCCTGTTGTTCATTATTTGACAAAAAGTAGACATGTCAGTGCATGTGCAGCCATGCACAGTGTGATATTCAGATTTCTATATTTTAGCTCACATTTATTTATTCACACAAACATTAAACAGGACACATTGTGAGTGATTCCTGTTGCAGATGTCCAATCCTTCAGTCACTTCCTGACATCAGCCTTGCAGGAGTAACTTCCAACCAGGGCCACACACACACACACACACACACACAAACACTCGCCAAGCAATAAAATCCCTCAGTCGGTTGCAAGGAGAACGGTAACGCACCGTGAGCTGGAGTGCTGCTCACTGATGTACACCACTAAGGCGTGCGGTTGAGGTACTCCATACAAGGTTCAATCAATTTGAACTTTGACCCTATTTTGCTTCTGGCCTTTCAAAAGGCAGCCTACAGTATGAACTTACATGAACTGACATAAGAGGAAAGTGGAGGTGGAGCAGACATATACAGGAATACTTCAATGGGAAAACCAATTTCCTGTGTGCGTGCGTGCGTGCGTGTGTGTGTAAATTCTCAGGGGAGTTGTTCAGCAAAAGACATGATACATACTGTAGTGTTGGTATCCAAAAGTATTGAACGGTTTCCTATTAAAACAAGAATAAAGTGTAGACGTTATTGTACTTTAGAGTTTAAAATCTGAGTTCTACAAGCAATGTACAGAGCCCACCATGGTTCAAAGGCTGGAAAAATATTAAAAATATAAATTTCTGTGTTTAGATTAATACACTTTAAAATCCATTTGGAAGAATGCTTAGCAAAGATGTGTTCATAGGAAGATTTGAACGTCAGATATGAACAAAATTTAGAAAAAGAAAAAGGGTGTGTTTTGATAGATTTGAGGTAATACAATTTGTTAGTATCTTTATATCTTGATCATGCACAACAAAACAAATCATGCAAGAATTAAATCCCCCTTCCAATATCATGGATATAGACCGTGCATGCCTAAACACTTAAGCACTTCATTATTTAATGGAAAATAATCTTAAAATGAAATAGCACAACGTGGTGTCAACCAGGGGCGTCGGACTGGGGGGAAAAAGGGGACTGAGTACCCATGGCCCTCGTGTGAGGAGGGCCCAAAAAGATTCTAGAATGAATAGCTGTGGATGCGGGGAGGGGCCCATAGAAAATGCTTTTCTACAGGGCCTAGAATTTTGTGCTACGCTCCTGTCGTCAACCTAAAATACAGCACTTTCAAGCCGGAGAGCGGAGTTCACTTGGCGGTGAAAACAAAATACTTTCACCCAGGAAACGCTCGTTCGGTCCTCGGGAGTGTTTTAATCCAAATCCGATCTTTTTCCTAAACTAAACGAGTAATTTTTGTGCCTGAAAGTAACTGTCGTTGCCGCGTGATGCCAACTTTTTCTGCTCACGCCCACTACCATGGCCCATGAAAGAACCGCCATCTAACGGGGCCTGTACCCGGCACGCAGTCACAACGGCCGCTGGTAGCTGGCGTCCCGGAGCTCTGTAGCAGCAAAATACAACCAGCAACCGCCGTTCGGAGTTTATCGTTCTTAGACTGTGTTAACGTTACAGCGCTTTACTTAGTTTAAACTAAGTACTTACTTCTATTTTAGGTATATAATTTAGATATGGTCTAGGCTATTGTGAAGTAGCATTGATCAATTGGAGGGGGGGGGGGAGTACATTTTGTCCCCACCTGGAATACAAATAATTGTGCAGAGGAAGGGATACGTAGACCAGAAAGGGGGAAATCCCACGCATCCCCCCACAAACGCATTACAAATCCATAGAGCCTGGAGCCCATTAGACAAGGCTAGGTAATAGCTGCTGAAAGAAAACTGTCATTAAAACAAAGCATGATTTGTATTACATGTATTAATCAGAGCATTCACAAAAATCACTCAAAATCAACAGGGGGATGCGCTTAGAAAAATGCTGTTTACACCGGTTTGCAGCTCTTTCTCTCTTCGTCGAATTAGAAATTCAAGCTAATCAACTTAATAGTTTGAAGCAGGACCTCCAGTATTTGGATCAAGCAACTTGTGAAAAAAATAATCATAACAATCAACATTTAGGTCATTATAATTATCGGATCAGACCCCGTATCAGCGGATACACAATGTTAAAGCACTCTTGTCGGTCATCAGGGCCAAAATAACTTGAGCATGATATCCCTAATAACCACTGATTAATAGCACTATAATATGGGACCAGTATGTGAAGTAATACGCATTTGTAGCAGACAGTGTAACGTTTTGAGAACAGCAGTACATATGAATCTGCTGGAGATCCCCTAATGTTTCAACAGGTGTACTTTAAATGTTTTCTCTAACTTCGTTGTTGTTATAGGAAGGTGCCATCCTCCATCCTCTATCCTCCTGTTGTTTTGTTGTGATTACCAGCTGATAAAAACAGCAGTTGGTGTCATATGTGCTTTTCTGAAAAAGGTCAGCTGTTTTTAACTTTTGAAAGCGCTCTGCTCAGCCAAAAAAAAAGAGCTTGGTACAAAGCTTTTTCAAAGGGCAGCCAGATTCTCATTGTTTTTTTAAAAATGTAAAAACAAAAAAAGAAACACACACACTGCAAAAAAAAAAAAAACGCTCTGTTTTGGGACACACAAGCGAGATGGATGTCTGTATTAAACCGGAGAGGGTGGAAAAGATATGGAGAGAGAATAACCAAGAAATGTGAGGGAGATAAGTAGAGAGATAGAGAAGCGAGAGATTCTGTGGGGTAGATAGAGACCCAGGGCCAAAGTGTTTGAGGGAACTAATGTAAGTGAGGATAGAAAGAGCTTTTGAGTCCTGAATAGTCTAACCAAGTGAATGAGAGCGAAGCAGATAGAGCCATACAGAGAGGAGGAGAGATTGCGGATGTCATGTTGACGGATGAGCTGACATTTCCCCTGCCCTCGCTAATGCTGTCTCAGTGCTGACACTGATACTGTACACACACACACACACACACACACACACACACACACACACACACACACACACACACACACACACAAGCTCTAGTTTCTATCTTTATTGAATCTTTCTCGCATTTACTTTGATACAAATGTTTGCTCCTGCTCTCATCCACAGCCCCTCTCACATGCTTATACATGGTTTTCCTCCCTTGCTGCCATTGATTTTTTTCTTTTGTTCTCAACATACACACACACACACACACACACACACACACACAGAAAATATGTATTGCCTTTACCTGCAGATATCAGTGTTTAAAATCTAAGCTGTAACAAGTATAGACTTGGTTCAGATTGTCTATATGCTTTTGTTTTAGGACAAAGTCAAACAGTGATGTCTCTCTCTTCTAACAGCATGTCTGCTAAATAAGCCAGACCTACAGTAATTGAATAATTTATCATAAATGATCTTGAGTAGAACATGAAAACTAGGCCTGCAACCTATTTTGGGCAGAAATGTATGAAAGCAACAAAAAGACTGTACTTGCAACTGCCTGATGTAGAATTATGGGTCATATTTGTCTTTCAAATCCACCCATTGCCTATATATTCACACATTGTCAATTGCAGGTAATATCCAGATATCCCTGTAAGTAATCCACATTAAATTCTGATTCACCATTAAATGAGTAGAATTGTACTGCTCTTCCCTGCAAAAATGATCTTTCTCTCCTGTATATAATTCAGTATAACTCTGGTGTTACAATTTAAATTATAAGGCAAGTTTATTCGTCTAGCATTAATACATTTTAGACAATTCATAGCATTTAATTAGAATGTCATGAAAATTAAATGGTTAAAGACAGAGAAAGTATAAGAGACAAAGTAATAAAAAGTTTCAGTGCGAGTAGAAGTGCAAAAGTGATAGTTAATGAATCAAAGGTGCAGGAAAGTAAGTTTTTAATTTCATGTGGAAGTGGCTAAATTTGCACATCTTATGGAAGTTGGTTCAATCTCTTTGCAGTGTAGTAGCTAACTTGAGATGTAGCGTATTTCTGACTTTAGGCACTAATTGGCGACTGCAGGATTTATATTCTTCAAGCACGTCAGAAATATATTTTGGCTTTCACTCGTGAAGTGATTTATGAAATAGTTGAAGCACTTCTTGTTCTTATTGGAGTTCTAGTTTTTGCACTCAGAACATGTTGCAGTTATCCAATAATAACAATCTCTCGATCTCTGGACATGAAACTTTTGATTATGTTTTTGAAACTAAAAGATTTAGTTATTGCCTGGATAGGGCTGCTGAAACTTTTATCTGAGTCTGTTAAAACACCAAGATTTCTTACTATTTTTTTTTTATTATTGGAGTCAAACAATACGTCTTTCATCTTGTTGCCAATTGAGAAATACAGAGCTTTCTTTGTTCATCCACCCAGTTTAGTTAGTTAGTTAGTATAATATGCATTGATAGTGAATATAGTACCACTGTTATTATCTTGCAGGATTTGTACTAAAGGGAGCATAGAGTGGTGGTTAAATTAAAAGACTCCCTAGAATTGAACCCTGGGGGATTCCACATGTAATGTAACATTTTAACCATGGTACACAATCTTTTTTTATCTCGCAGGGTTGGACCCAAATGAAGCTCATATATATATATATATATATATATATATATATATATATATATATTTATATATGTGTATATATATATATATGTGTATATGTGTATATATATATATATATATATATATATATATATACACTGTAAAAAAGTACAGACCCATTTGGTTATGTCCACTTATTTCTTATTTTTAACTGAACACGCTTATACAAGTTTTGGATTTTGAACTCAACTTTATGAGTTTTTGAAAGTTAAACTTGCATTTATTCATTGGGTCCACTATTTAAATTTTTTATCAGATATGTATGTGTTGATTGAACTTGGGTATGTAAGTTATCAGTTGAAAAAAAAAGTGTATGTGTTGCAACAAAAAATGGTTGCCTTTCGATTTTAAAATAACCTGTCTTCACAGCATAGTTAAAGCATGGACAGAATAAATTGATTATACACTGCAGATAAGTGATGTAGCCTATGCAATTTCTACTAAAATACAACAAGTGTTGTGGCGAACAACAAAGCACTAGTGGGAGGAGGGAGTACCTGTCAAAGGCTTGTGAATTGTGAATTTGGCATTTCACTCTTCTCATATTGAAATGTACTTGAAAAGTACTTTTCAAAAGTCAAACAGCTCCGCCCACATTTAGCCCAACCCCAATCTACATACTGCAGTCAGGTGCAATTGGTTCATTGGCTGGTCAATTCCCATGATGCAAGGCGGTAAATAGAGTTGTGTTAAAATTTGCTGAAAAGTTTGCAATTTGTTCGGAATTGTTTGTTTGAATTCCGTTTATTAAACGTGTGCTTGAATGTAGTGTTTTGTTGCCTGGTAATTGTCATTGTTGTGCTGGTTTACATTTGTAACCATGAGTTAAGTGACTGTTATGTTTGATAAGAAGAGCTGGAGTATTGCAGCATTAGACTTTGAGCAGTAATAGGCTTCCTTCAGCTATTAATCTGCAGTGTGTCACTTCATTAGCCCAAGTGACACAAGATCAGAGGCTTTAGAGGGACCCCTATTTTGCATGGGGCCCTGGGGCGGCTGCACCCAAGCACCCACACTATCTCCACTATAAATGTGGTTATGTTATTGTAACTTTAAACCGTGAGTTGTATTAAAGCAGAAAAGTATGTCTGTTATACTAGGCAAGGAACGTTTCTTGCATTATTAAAGAAAGTAATTTATTTGTTTTAACTTAAAGTATGAAGTTAAACTAAGTAATTAAAAGTTAAATCAACTAAAATAACAACTTTAACAAAACTAGAACACTGTAGTTACATCACCCTCATTAACTTTAATTTCTAAGTTGAAACAAAAGCAGTCTTCAAGTTGAGTGAACTTCGATTTTCAAGGCTGAAGGTGAACTTTCATTTCCAAGTTAAACTACCATGAAATTTATTACAGTGTGTGATCTTTTAGTAAAAACATTAGTCTGCTTAAGTTGAAAGTATAAGTTCAATTGCTGCCTTAAAAACATGAGTACACCTAACTTGAAAAGACAATTGGTATGAATACAGTTAGTTGAAATTAAATGTAAAATTGTATGTTTGTTTAACAAAAGGAAGCAAGTTTCCTTGAATATACAATGTAAGATAGATGGTTGTTTTAACTCACAGTATCAAGTTCTAACAATAAATTATTATTAATTAAACATCTTCTCTAACTTCGCCGTGTGAGTTGAAATAGCATACAATTGTATTTTTGCTTGACAAGAGGAAGCAAGTTTCCTTGAGTGGACAATGTAGTATTGATAGTTGTTTTAAATCACAGTATCAAGTTCAAACAATAAATGATCATTAATTAAACATATTCTATAATCTAACTTTGTGGGTTGAAACAACACTATTCTTAATGTTGGCTTTACTCACATTTTTAAGGTAGCAATTGAACTTTTAAAAGCAGTTGGAAGTGAGAGGATGTTTCTTTTTTTGCTGAGTATATATATATATATATATATATATATATATATATATATATATATATATATACTCAGCAAAAAACATCCTCACTTTCAACTACTTTCTATTACAGTAAAGTTAACATGCGTAAAACTTTGTATGAACATAAAATAATTCAACTACTAAGAACTAAACTGAACAACGTTTCACAGACATGTGACTAACAGAAATGGAAAAATGTGTCCCTGAACAAAGGATGGTCAAAATCAAAAGTCACAGTCAGTATCTGGTGCGGCCACCAGCTGCATTAAGTACTGCAGTGCATCTCCTCCTCATGGACTGCACCAGGTTTGCCAGTTCTTGCTGCGAGATGTTACCCCACTCTTCCATCAAGGCACCTGCAAGTTCCGGACATTTCGGGGGCATGGTTCTCGGCCCTTACCCTCCGATCCAACAGGTCCAAGACGTTCTGGGATTGAGATCCGGGCTCTTCACTGGCCATGGCAGAACACATTAACATTATTAATTAATTACATCAACATTACTGTCTTGCAGGAAATCGCACACAGAACGAGCGGTATGGCTGGTGGCATTATCATGCTGGAGAGTCATGTCAGGATGAGCCTGCAGGAAGGGTACCACATGAGGGAGGAGGATGTCTTCCCTGTAACGTTCTGCAACTTTTGATTTTGACCATCCTTTGTTCAGGGACCCATTTTTCCATTTCTGTTAGTCACATGTCTGTGAAACGTTCAGTTTAGTTCTTAGTAGTTTAATTTTTTTATGTTCATACAAAGTTTTACGCATGTTAAGTTGGCTGAAAATAAAAGCAGTTGAAAGTGAGAGGACGTTTATTTTTTATATATATATAGATATATATCTATATAGATATAGATATCTATATATCTATATATATATATATATATATATATATCCTAATAATCAGACTGAATAGCCATTTTGTTTTCATTATTCAGTTTAACATGTGTTCATGTTGGCCTTTTTCTGTTTTGGGCAAGTGAGATGGGAGTAGGTATGTTGCTCTAACCAAATCACACATCGCTAAATTTTTAGTCAAAACGGATAACATTTGTCATGAATAACAAAGACATATGCTGTTAAGTTGTTAGTCTATTTCTGTATAGGCAACTTATATAAGCATTTTACTGTCGTTATTTTTCATGGATGTATTTTTTTTTGTTGGCTTTGGTATAAGAACATGATGTCCCCATTATTGATCTTACCTGACTGGCCTGGGGTTGTTTTTTCAACCTCTAAGCAAAATGCCAGACCTTTTTAGATTGCTAAAAAGATGTGGGCAGTGATTCAGAGGTCAAGCAATGGAAATGTAATAATAGTGTCTCAAGAGTTCCACAGTGATTAGCAAATAATTTGAAACTTTTCCATGAAACCTAAAACTTGCTTTTCCATCTAGGTTGTCAGAGAAAGGTAATGTGAGCTGAATTCAGGTAGGACTTGTACACACCTCCTAAAACTATTCCATTTAATGTTAAACTAAATTCTCTTTTTGTACCTTTTTGAAGTTGTGTAGGCTTTGATCAAAGACTGGGCTGCAAGCTGTATTCCTGCCATAATGTGCTATCCTTCATGACCCAAGGGCCTACAAAATGTATTCATCACCTTTTACAAAGTAATAATAACAAAGCACAGCTGTCAAATCTCAAAATATAATTATGTTTATTTCCCGAAGAGCTGGAAGGTTTTTGAGTCACAAGGTTTTCACCCATTAATGCAGCTATTGTGATCTATAACAATACAACACAATTTGGCATGTTGGTATTTTATGTCCCACTATGCTAAAAAATATAATCAATAATCCCCAAACTGAACAGTCTTGGACGTCTTTATTTTGTTTTATTTATGGGGAGCAAATAAGGTAGAATTAGTCTCCTGAGTGATGTAATTGGAAGATGCTGAATCCTTGTTGTCTTAATTAAAGCTCAGTGAAAAGACAAAAGAAAGAAAATTAGCATGGCCCAAAGCCTTTGTGCACAACACCATCAGGAACGTGAGGTTTTCAAGCTAATAATTATGTTGATTGTTGCTTGGTAGTCTGAGCAATGCTTTCTGAAAGCAAAACAAACCATTACAACCATCATCAAGGGAAAGGGCAAACTCATCACTCAATCAGTCACACAGAAGTTAGGGACAAATCACAACTCCAATAAAAGGCATGTAAAAAAGAGATGAAGGTTACCTGGGTCCTGACAGATCCTTTGCACTCATCCCTGTACCATGTGCATACTGCAAACACCAATCCAAATTAGTTTACTCTCAGGGAGTATTTCTAAAGGCTGTTAAATTGTTATGTTTTTTGTATTTGTTTACGTCATTCGCACAATTATATCCAGTTGATAATCTCAATGGTAGAAATAAATACTTATGGATGTGAATGCAAATCATCAACATTAACACTTCTCAAAGTTGTCTTTTAACTGCCTGAATCATTGTTTGTAGTAGTGCCTTCAGTACCCTAAATTATCCAGCAGAGCATAGTTGGTCCAAAATGCTGCAGTCAGATGAGAAATAAGGGAACTCAACTTCAGTGGCTCCTGCTCACAGTTTAGGATTGATTTTAAAATGTTATTGATCACATTTAAGGCACAGTTTGGACCAGTGCCCAGTCAAAGATCCCCAGGCAGAACTCTTTTGCTCATTTCAAATTTGAAGCTGAAGACTAATGCTGACCTTACACTAGATGATATTTGAAGCAATTTCATGGTTTGGGATATCTTTGAATTCCTGTTCATGAAAGTGTAAGAAATCCGTGAAAGTTATCTATAAGGGTGACAGAGCCTCATATACTTAATAACAGTGTTTTGGTAGAGCTTTATAAATGAAAAACTGAGGGCCATCACACATTTCCAGAATCTGTGTCTAGATTTTCTCTTGCTCTTCATTTGTATGTCTCCCTTAGTGGAGGAAATTGATTAAGCAGCTAAAATCAATCATGTGATCACTCTTAAAATATAATTTACTCAAAACATGTGTGTCTAGTTGGTAAATATGCAACGGTATTTATATAGGTAAACAGGATATCGTACCCACACTAAGTTAAAATGATGGGTGTTGTCTACCACACATGCTCCTCATATGAATATGTATTAGGGCTGGGCGATAAATCGATTTTATCGATTAACTCCAATGTGTAGTTAACGTTAATTTGTTCAAATGAAAATCGTAGTTCCGAACGGGCTCAACACCAGCTACAGCTTACCTGACGGAGCACCACGCGGAGCACCAGAGCCGGTGTTAAGGAACTCTGTTGCGGCTCAACACATTTACTAAATGCTGCTGATACGACCGAGCTGTGACGGAGGTCTGTAGCGGCTTAAACAACTAGCAATCGCCGCTCTGTAGCACGGAGCTCTTCTTCGGAATTTTTTTACCACTAGCTAGTTACTACGAAGGAGCTTGCTACAGGTATGCTACATTCATGAGACCATGGGATGTTAATGTACATTAGCAACAGATAGAAAATAGGGGCAAGGTTGCGCGATTAAGTTAATGATTATCGATTTAAATCTTAAATCGGATTTTTTGTGAAAAAATCTGGGATTGTTTTTTTTAGGCCATATCGCTCAGCCCTAATATGTATAAGCTCAGCCTCGGGGGGCAATGGCCAATATTTCGGGGGTTCGACTCTTAAAGACAGTCGCACACACACACACATACACACTGAGATGACTAACACTAAAGCACTGGCATGTGTCAGCCCGGTCTCATGGAAGTTCGTGTAAATGTGACGTTATTTGAATCTATTGATACGTGTTCACGGAGACGTTTTTGTCGTTTTTTACGTGGTGGACAACACGAAAATGTGAACCAATGTATTTCAATGGGAAGCATATTTCGTGGCCACAGAACGAAATTGTGGTTGGTCGGGGTGGTGGATGGGTCAAACAACACAGGACTTTCACACCGGAGACCGGGGATCGCGCCCCGCGTGTGGCAGTACCTTTGTCCCGCGCGTTGCAGTTCCTTTGTCGGCGTGTCCCGCGTGTGACGGTTCCTTTCCCCGTTCTTTTTTTTTCCTAACCCCAACCGTCTCGTTATTGTGGCGTTTCATTTCCCGTGTCCTGCGAGTGGCGGCCCGCGAGTGGCGGCCCCGCGAGTGGCGGCCCGTTCCGTTGTTTTGGCCGGCGTGTGGCGCCTCATTTCCCCAAACAACACAGGACTTCCACCCGGGCGAGGCCGCCTCCCGGCGTCCTTTCCCCGAGAAAATAACGTAACAGTTACACGTAAAAAACGAGAAAAACGTCTCCGTGAACACGTATCAATAGATTAAGAATAACGTGTACATTTACACGAACTGCCGTGAGACTGGGTTGCATGTGTAACATGTTTAAGGAAAGAAACATAGACTTACTCATACAAAATTCGTCATACATGAAACACATTCTCACATGCAGTAGTGGCAGTGTTAAGTGATGTGTTTCTCTCTGTTGACTGTTGTGTGACACCTATTTAAACCGTTCACTAACATCCTCTGCTGCTGCACCATGAGACAGACATTAGTCACTTTTATCTTCACACAAATGCTGATCACACACGCACACATGCACACGCACACAGTTTTTCATGTGGTGTGAAACAGCTACTGTCTGTCCTCAGAATATATTTAACCTCATTCTAGCTGGGAGGAGGGGGAAAACATATTCATACACACGCTCATTCATCATTTCTTTCTCCACGCATGTAGACCTGCACATTCTCTCTCCATCACTTATTTCTCTAAAGCTAAGAGGTCACTGTCTGTGTGTGGTAGATAATAATGAATTATGGTTTTTCTGTACACTAATACAGTCAAAGAGGTTAAATCACATATTCAAATGACTGTCTATGATTTTGTGTGTGTGTGTGTGTGTGTAATCTGCTGATGCCAAGTGTTCATTTGACAGGTCATAAAGATAGATATCTTCCCATTACCTTCATAATCCCATGACCTTTACAATCAAAAGTCAATCAAAATTAATTTATATTTTCTCAAGGCTTTGAGCTGGCGATAATGTCACAAGATGGGAGGTTGTCTTTATACTAAATATGTATTTCAGATCTTAACTGTGTAAATGTCCTCGCTTTATTAAATCTAATTTGCTAACTCTGAACCTATTACATTTTTTTTACTTGATTGGCATTTCTTTTGAACTCTGAATGAATTCTGGATCTTCTATAGCAGCTCCAAATTGGTTCATGCATTTTAAAATGTAAAACTGTGATGTTTAAATTTGAACCCTCACAAACTTTTGAACCTTAAAGATATTGGCACGGAAATGGACTATAGTGTGAAATAATGGGATGTCCACTCCTTACTCCTAAGCTGGTAAAGCCTCCAGTTTCATTGGATTCTTTTTGGGAAGCCTTTAGAGTAAAGCATTTGGTAATGACTTGAGTGTATTCAGGGGAATCTCACATGTAGAGATTGATTTTGGTTTCTCATATGTATAATGGAATGTGAGAGGCTTTCAGACAATTGAAACGAAAGTGGTGGGATTCCAGTGCAAATATTTAAACATACTTGCCCTCAGTAAATACATTATCTTGTAAAACTTCAATGTACAGTATATATATTCAGTAACTAAGCCCTTGGAGCTTACAAGGCCTTCATATGGCAGAAACACATTAACATTGCAAAGTGATTTCTGTATCATAAAATAATCCTTTCTAAATAAAGTATTTCAGTGTTTGAATCCTTAATTATCTTCTGCAATGTACAAGTTGAATTTGTGTCTAATAATAAAACATTCTAACAAGGAATAAAAAAAGCCCTGCCTGATGCTACAAGAAATATAGCACATTGCATATGAGGTTATTTAAGGATGAGCCGTGTGCCTCCATTAGCTTTAAAACAAGACTAAGACTCTACAGTCTTGTCTATGAGGCTGTACTTAGGTACAACAGTTCTTGGAGTGAAATGCTAAGGTCGGCATGCTAACATGCTTATGTTTAGTATTGCGTCAGGTTTATGTCATATCTCGCGAGCGCGATAAAACATGCTCACGAGCAAATTATATAATTTCTCACACGCAGATATTACTGTTTGCACACCAATTCAACAATCGAGAGTTGTACAGGCAGCATGAAACAAAACATAATGAGAGGGAAAGAATGGCACCTGCATGTATAAACTAAGCATCACGCGCACAGAGCAGCCTTTGTTATGAAATGTCGGTGAATCCTTGCCGATGTATGTACCAATACAGCCTACCTCTAACATTAGAGCTAACGTTAGCCTTAACTAACATGGCTGTTGTTAGCCTGGCCAGCCAGTCTGATTAATCCAGAAACTGAAATGTTTCATGACGTGGTGTATGATGTGTTGTTAATGTGTGATCACGTTCTACTAATAAGTTAAACATGCCAAAAACAATATAAGTATTTGGTTAGTTGGCTTTTACATTTATGTTATGGATTAATCAGACTGGTTACATGCTGCCAGTCCAACATGCTTCTATTCAGACATGCCGCTATTCCGACATGCTGCTATTCCCTAACCCTAACCCCTAACCCTAACCCTAATGGAAACAAAAATTGTCGGAGTGGTGGGACGTTTGAAAACAATGGAAGTGCCGCCACTCCGACAATTAGACGTCAACGTCGGAGTGGGGGTATGTCGGAATGGATGGCGGAACCCAATCAGACTGGCTGGCCAGCTAAACGATAACCATGTTAGCTGACATTTCAAAAGCATCACACATATCCCAACAACAGGCTTCGAGAGCAGAGCAGAATCAACTTCAAGAGCAGAGTTTACCTGCGAGAGCGTGTATGCCCTCAGAAGACACTCGCAGGCGCGTGGCGACTGCTCTGTGTGCGTGCTGCTTAGTTTTATACGCGCAAGGTGCCATTCTTTCCCTCTCTCTATGTTTTCTTTCACGCTCAATAGCTGCCTGTACAACTTTCTGCTGTTGAATTGGTGTGCAAAGAGTAATATCTGCGCATGTGAAATTATATAATTTGCTCGTGAGCATGTTTTATCACGCTCGGGAGATATGACATAAACCTGACACCATAGTTTAGCAAGTGTAATGTTTACCGTGTGCACCACCTTAGTTTAGCGTGTTAGCATGTTAACATTTGCTAATTAGTGAAAAAGACAAAGCTGAGACCAAACGGAATGTCATTAGTTTTTAATATTTTAATTAGAAATATTGAACATTTCCAAATGAAAACAGGATGTGATTAGACAGTTACTGTAGGTAACCACGGGTTCAATCTCCAGCTAAATCTTATTTTATTTGTTAAAGTTTTACTTGATTATTTTGTATCTGTGTGCTAATCTTAAAGCTATAGTGCGTAGTTTCTGTCGCCCCCATGAGGAATTCTAAGTAATAGCAACAAAACTGTCGGCGCGTCCCCACATGATACAGCCTTCCGTGATTGCGCACAGCTCCCACCCCTCCTCCACACAGTTGCTAGTAGCCAAGGAGGACACGGAGGATTAAAAAAAACATGACCGACTCTTCAGAAGAGGTAATTATCTTCACTCAAGTTTCTGCGTGTGGAAGTCGCCGGACGACACCCTCTTCTGAACAAAGCCATACTGAGAAATACAGAGAGAGTTGTGTGGAGCTGATAGTCTTAATTAGCTTTGTAGCAATTAATTTGGCAATGGCTTGAATGTAACAGATGTTCATTGATATTGAAAAGTTACGCACTAAAGCTTTAAGGAAGCTGTTTTTGGTTACCATCAAAAAAACAAAAAAAGACATTTATATTTGGCACTGCAATGTGAAATCCAGAAAGATCAAACATGATCATCACATAACTTTTTAATACTTAAATATAAAGTAATGTTGCCACCTCAAAGGAAATGATTAACAGCTTGGCTAATCAACTGGATCCTGGCAATCCATGTTGCAAATTAAAAAGGACATTTCATTTAAAATATAGCACCCTCTGATCTTGCTTGGCAAGGTGTGAATATATTTTATTAACTTATCAGCCAAGGCTACTTAAAACATCAAAAGAAGCACCAAACAGGATCAGTGTAATGGGACGTATTTGCCTATGCACCTGCACCAGGATTTTTTAGGTTCATATTTTAATCCTAAAATAAGTTTTGAAACAAATGTGTGACATTTCTTTGGCTCTTAAGTATTAGAGATCTAAGGGTGAAGATGTTGGCTTGTGAGTGGAGTGCCCATCCCCAACTGTGAGCCGAGAAAACGCGCTCCCTCCTCTCCAGCACACCTCCCTGGTGGTGCCCTTGACAAAAGCACTTAACCCCACCTGCTCCAGCTGAGCAGCACTGTAGCTGTATTGAGTCACTCCCTGGAGTCACTTTGTGTAATTGAATGAGGGTGAAATGGGTGGTATTTTTAAAAGAAAAAAGTGTTTCCAGTGGTCTTTGGTTGAAAGAAAAGACTAATCATGATGAGGATGTGCTTTGTGATGAACAATGTTGTGCAGCTTTTCAGTTTGTGTATCTTTTTAGATGCTCTCTTTGGAGTAAATGCATGATTTTTTAAAAGAATCCTCAGCCCCCTGTGCTCTTTGGAGTCAACACTAGGGGTGTAACTCTGTCTGTTAACTTCACAAAAAGATCTGTCCTTCTGTATCTGCAGTGTTTCCTTGAGGATTTTTTTTTTAGCAGTGGGGGCAGGTCCGAACACCTTTACTTGCCTCATAGTTTTATGAGTTTTGCTGCCCACCAATTATACAAAAGTAATATGTATAACATAATTGGTTTGAAGCCCACTTTAAAAAACATTTAAACTGAGTCTAAATAAAACCTGTGTGACTGTGTGAAAATGAATAGTGGAAATAGAAATAAGTGTTTTTTTGGTAACAGTGGAAAACTATAACATCCTTTTTCTTTAGAAATTACAGATTGTGCACCATGTCAATTGGAGGAGGTCTAGAGGAATGTAAAGAATGTTAAGTCTCTATAGTCAGGTTTCTATCCCAATGTAATGCAAATTTTCACTGACTTAAAGCGCCCATATTATGCTCATTTTCAAGGTTCATAACTGTATTTTAAGGTTGTACCAGAATAGGTTTACATGGTTTAATTTTCAAAAAACACCATATTTTTGTTGTACTGCACAGCTCTCTCTCACTGCTGCAGATCCTCTTTTCACCTGGTTTCTGTTTTAGCTACACAGTGAGACCTCTTTTCTTCTTCTTCTTCTGTACTAGCTTTGATTGCACTCGCACATGCGCAGTAGCTCAGATGTAGATCATGTCAGCTAGCTAACTCTAGAGACAGCAAAAGAAAGGCTGTTTCTCCAACTTTGGTCAGTTACAAGGCAGGATTAGCTGGGAGACTTCTAAATGAGGGCGCACATGTAAGTAGTTCTTTTGTAGATTATGGTGAACTTGTGTGTGTTGTAGCAGCGCTTTGCTATTGAGAACGAGGTAGCATGCTAGCGTTAGCATTAGCGTTAGCATGCTAACGCTACGAGCTAACGGTTGTGGTTAGCCAGCTCGTTTCGGATTGTGATGTCACAAGCCGGGCCGAT